>NC_064641.1:819435288-820052788 GCF_023864345.2 Schistocerca serialis cubense
CCAATAGATGAATACACTAAACAGAGTCAGAAGGATGTAGGTTGCAGTAGGTACTGGGAGATGAAGAATCTTGCATAGGATAAGCATGGAGGGCTGCATCAAACCAGTCACAGGACTGAAGACCACAGCAACAGCAGCACCAAAGATGTGCTCACATTCGGATTCACTTAGCTTCGACATAATGCACTCACAACTACACAGAACAGTGGTGTGGCTGCTACGGTCGCAGGTTCGAATCGTGCCTCAAGCATGGATGTGTGTGATGTCCTTAGGTTAGTTAGGTTTAAGTAGTTCTAAGTCTAGGGAACTGATGACCTCAGATGTTAAGTCCCATAGTGCTCAGAGCCATCTGAACCGTTTGAACACTGGGCTAACCACGACAGACACTGGCAACGTATTGACGATACTGCACAGATACCTTGCTAGCATCTTCATTTCTATTGAACTATGTATTTCTCGCGCTGTTTCCATATGTTTGTCCAACCGCTGCACGTTTGGAAAAGGAACAACGCGCCACAACAGTATAAAAAAATTACGCCAACCTGACACTGCAGACAATTGTCCTACAGACAACACTAAAATACCGAAACACCGAGAAGTTGTTCATACCTAGAGCTGATAGATGCAGTCCGCCATTATTGATAAGAATGGAACACAGAACTGCTTAAATTAGGAAAGATGGAATGAGGAGCGTTACGTACTCAACCACGTGACATACGCACAGGTCAGCCCCTCACACCAGTGACCAGAGCAATGATACCGTGTAAGGAAACCTCCTACATTACAAAGTAATAAAATGCATATCTTAAAATTAAAAAATAACGTTAGTATAATACATTTCAGTATGTATGATAAGTTACAGTTTTTGATTTTTGGGTTTTTCTCTATATTTTATGAAGGAAGAACTTTCTTTACTTTTTCATACCGTATCAGTCTACTGATCACAGATTTGACCTAGTTGACTTGTGCACATCGTACATGCTTGACTATGAAATCTTCGCCATTGCATACAAAGTACCTTTTTTTTGCGTAGATCTATGTTACAGTCTTAACACTACTAACAAACATCAGCTTGCACCACTAGGCATGAGTAAGTTCATGGTATTTTAATCTTACTTGCAGAACCATTGTCATTATTAATCATAGTGTTTCACTCATGGAATTTCTTTATATTATTGCACCTCCTCCTTCGTTTTCCAACTTAGAAATGAAGACGATCTGGTACCCAGATCGAAACCAGTCTTCATCAATAAACGAATAAATCCAAGGGGTGGTTTCTATTCTTTAACATAACTCGGCTGAAATTTCGCACCAAGGGCCAACGTTCGAGAATGTGGTACTTGCATGACGAGGCATCGGCACATTCTGCTGCTTGCGAGAGACATCCTCTAACGCGCCAGTATGGTCCAAGATGGACAGGTCGAGAGGAACGAGACGTGAACCTCCCCCCCCCCCCCCCCACACCCGGGCAAAACCACGCTAAAGATCATGAGACCTCAGTCTTCTTGGTTTTTCTGTTTGGACTCATCCCAGAACTGAAGCGCACAGCGCTGCAGTTAATACTGTCGAACTACTGGAACAGCGAACTTTACAATCCAGTCAAGGCTCGCGAGACGATCCAGGTGATGTGTCAGCACAGCATGGAATTCAACTTTTTGCACAACGACACAAGACACAAGCTCAGCGCAATAGGCTGTGGGGTGGTAGGACTGGACCAAGTTCAAATGTGTCAACTGCTAAGGTCGTCAGTCCCTGAGCTTACACTCTACTTAACCTAAATTATCCTAAGGACAAACACGCACACCCATGTCCGAGGGAGGACTCGAAACTACGCCGGGACCAGCCGCACAGTCCATGACTGCAGCGCCTAAGACCGCTCGGCTAATCCCGCACGGCCTGGACCAAGTGACATCAGGCAATCACCATCGACAGTTGCACTAAACATTTATTTGGCATATTTAAACAAGACAAATAACAAAGAAAACCATCAACACATTTTTAAAATTAGCATTTAGGTGAGAGCAAGTTACTTCAAAATTTAAACATTCATAAACCACGGTACTTATGGCTTATTAGGCAGTTAGTGAAATGAGTTAAAAATTATTCACTCAAAAACTATGATCAGTACAAATCTGTTACCTTATGTGCGTAAGGCCAATTATACTTTCATTGAAGGAATTCTTGTACTTTCATTAATAGAATCAGTTTCAAACTATTTAAACACACAATAACAACTGCCATCTCAGTAACTTGTAAGAATTAATGAAACTACTCATTTAGAATTAGACACGTATCTCAGACCCACTGTCACTTCAGATAGAAACTTAACAGTAATATTATTGCCATTCGCAGCAAAATATATCCCGTGAAAATTTTATCCATGTACATCTACAGCAATCGGCCAGCTTAATTCCGTCGTGTGATATAAATACACTCCTGGAAATGGAAAAAAGAACACATTGACACCGGTGTGTCAGACCCACCATACTTGCTCCGGACACTGCGAGAGGGCTGTACAAGCAATGATCACACGCACGGCACAGCGGACACACCAGGAACCGCGGTGTTGGCCGTCGAATGGCGCTAGCTGCGCAGCATTTGTGCACCGCCGCCGTCAGTGTCACCCAGTTTGCCGTGGCATACGGAGCTCCATCGCAGTCTTTAACACTGGTAGCATGCCGCGACAGCGTGGACGTGAACCGTATGTGCAGTTGACGGACTTTGAGCGAGGGCGTATAGTGGGCATGCGGGAGGCCGGGTGGACGTACCGCCGAATTGCTCAACACGTGGGGCGTGAGGTCTCCACAGTACATCGATGTTGTCGCCAGTGGTCGGCGGAAGGTGCACGTGCCCGTCGACCTGGACCGGACCGCAGCGACGCACGGATGCACGCCAAGACCGTAGGATCCTACGCAGTTCCGTAGGGGACCGCACCGCCACTTCCCAGCAAATTAGGGACACTGTTGCTCCTGAGGTATCGGCGAGGACCATTCGCAACCGTCTCCATGAAGCTGGGCTACGGTCCCGCACACCGTTAGGCCGTCTTCCGCTCACGCCCCAGCATCGTGTAGCCCGCCTCCAGTGATGTCGCGACAGGCGTGAATGGAGGGACGAATGGAGACGTGTCGTCTTCAGCGATGAGAGTCGCTTCTGCCTTGGTGCCAATGATGGTCGTATGCGTGTTTGGCGCCGTGCAGGTGAGCGCCACAGTCAGGACTGCATACGACCGAGGCACACAGGGCCAACACCCGGCATCATGGTGTGGGGAGCGATCTCCTACACTGGCCGTACACCACTGGTGATCGTCGAGGGGACACTGAATAGTGCACGGTACATCCAAACCGTCATCGAACCCATTGTTCTACCATTCCTAGACCGGCAAGGGAACTTGCTGTTCCAACAGGACAATGCACGTCCGCATGTATCCCGTGCCACCCAACGTGCTCTAGAAGGTGTAAGTCAACTACCCTGGCCAGCAAGATCTCCGGATCTGTCCCCCATTGAGCATGTTTGGGACTGGATGAAGCGTCGTCTCACGCGGTCTGCACGTCCAGCACGAACGCTGGTCCAACTGAGGCGCCAGGTGGAAATGGCATGGCAAGCCGTTCCACAGGACTACATCCAGCATCTCTACGATCGTCTCCATGGGAGAATAGCAGCCTGCATTGCTGCGAAAGGTGGATATACACTGTACTAGTGCCGACATTGTGCATGCTCTGTTGCCTGTGTCTATGTGCCTGTGGTTCTGTCAGTGTGATCATGTGATGTATCTGACCCCAGGAATGTGTCAATAAAGTTTCCCCTTCCTGGGACAATGAATTCACGGTGTTCTTATTTCAATTTCCAGGAGTGTACAATAATCTTGCGGCACTTAGACAAGAGCCGGCCAAACTGTTTTCGATGGCGGTTAGCACTGAGAGCAGCAATCTACAAACAGAATGTATCTGCTCAAATGGTTCGATGGCTCTAACCACTATGGGACTTAACATCTGAGGTCATCAGTCCCCTAGACTTAGAACTACTTAAACCTAACTAGACTAAGGACATCACACACACCCATGCTCGAGGCAGGATTCGAACCTGCGATCGTAGCAGCAGCGCGGTTCCGGACTGAAGCGCCTAGAACCTCTCAGCCACAGAGGCCGGCTGTATCAGCACTCCAGAGCGTAGTAAATGTTAATCAACACTTCACATACAGTTCTCTCTAGAACATTGCGTACTAAGCAAGTTAAAATTAACACATTCGAGGGCAGACTCAGGAGGAGTAGCAACGACAATTGCAGGAAGTGGAATATACCAATGGCTTCCCAGTAACGTGACTGCTTCCAGGCCGGCGATATTTGCTACGGTGCCGTCACCCGGGTAAACAGCCTCTTTTAGATGTGCTCTTCCTGCTGCCTCGCACGGCGCCTGTACTGTCCGCCAGACTTCAAACGACGTTACTGCTAGGCGCCCCAAAGCAAAATCCTCGCTACTTGCTAGAGCTTATCCCTCGCTCCCCGATCGGCCCTGTAGATGGCGCCACCGCGCGCTCTGCGCCCACCACCGGAAAGATGACCCATTCCGGCGGCGGGAATAACGCTGATCGAGCCACACGACTCACCAGGGATATTTGAAAGACATCGTAACTTGCTGTTGACACGACAGTATTGCATCCAAACCCGAACACGACACTTGGACCACCTTGGATGGTGCCTGTTACTGATCACTATCAGTGAGGGCAGTCCATGTGTTTCAAACACACAGCAAGGTTACCACTTACTCTACAACTTTCGAGTGTTAAATTATAAAATGTAATGTGCTGAAGCAGTATTGTATTTCTAGTTACGACAGGGCTTGACTGAAGTCTGAGTCCAATTGGATGAAAACGCAACAGAAAAATTTACACGTGATATGCACTTCTAGTAAATATGACAATATTCCATGCTGAAGTCAGTAGCGGCTCCTAAACACACATTAGCAACTACCTCGCAAAGGAACCTTTTCGGAATCACGTTTATTGCTTCCATTATCGCCTGTTAATTATGAAACAATTTGTACGAAGTGAGTCCAGAAAGTAAGCTCCCCGATGTTGTTTCCTTTACAGTAGAACGTATTTAGCCGGGAAATTGCGCATGCGCAACGACCTATGACGTGACAATCAAATGCCAGTCGAACCGGTTTCGCCTGGTGCCAGCACCGCGGCAGTAGTGCCATGGAATGGTGTCTTTTATTCGTTTTCCCACCCCCTGCGAGGTTCCTTAATGCACAAAACACAATGCCCATTGAAATTCATAGTCAGCTCTGTCAGGTCCACGGCAGAACATGGATGGTGCGTCACTCGTGTAGACGTTTTTCCGGAGGTCGTCGAAGTGTCCATGATGAAGAGCTTCCCTCATCAGTGACCACCTGGTTGAGCTGGTGCGGCAGCGCATCCTGGAGGACCATCGCTTCTTGATGCACCTGCTGTTCAAGAAATTGTGTGCCAGGAGTGTGCCGAAAAATCAGACACCCAAGCACAAAACGAGACGTTGTGGAGCAGCAGACAATGCATTGGCGTCAGAGTGGATCTCTCGTCAAGACGAAATTCAGACGGACTGTGTCTATGCAGAAAGTGATGTGCACGGCGATGTCGGACAAGAATGCTATTCTGCTCATTGACTTGCTGCCCAGAAGGGAACAGTGAATGCTGACCGTTACTGTGAAAAAATGCGGAAACTGCGACGTGCCATTCAGAACAAGAGGCGTGGAATGTCTGCTGCAGGTGTTTTGCTGCTCCATGACGATGCTCGTCCCCATATGGCTAGGCGCACAGCAACTGTTTGCAGAAGTTCGGCCGGGAGCTGTTCGATCATCCAGAATACAGTCCTTCCACCCAGCGATTTCCATCTTTCCTTGCACCTCAAGAATATTCGCTTCGACGACGACGAAGAACTGAGGAGTACTGCCACGCGTTTCTTTCATTCACAGACAGCAGACTTCAACGACACAGGAATACAAAAGTTGATCCCACTATATGAAAAAGTCTCAATTCTTTTGGTGACTATGTCAAAAATAGCTCAAATATTGCTGTACCTGTTGCCAATATAGTTTTTCATGTTACTATGTTGTCACTGTTTTAAAAAAAATTACTTTCTGGATGCGCCTGATACGTCGTATACATCTACGTCTACATGCATACATGGCAGACGTCCCATTGTAACTCACGTTACGAGTTTCTTCCCGTCACATTTGCATGTACAGTTTGGGAAGATACACTGCTTAAACGCCTCATTGAGCATTGCAGTAACAGCAATGTTTTTATTTTCAAAGTCCGTATGCGATATTTACGGTGCTCTAATAATCACCGTTTGATACTGATCCCAGAAAATTTGAGAGTAGGTTTGCATGGGATAACTGACTTCAAGCGTTTGTCAGTTCAGATTTTTTCAGGCTTTATGTGACCATCTCATGTGGGTCAATAAAATCTGTGACCATTCCTGTTTCCATTCTTCGTATACTTTCAAATTTCACTGTTAATCCTATTTGATACGGGTCCCACATATTTCAGCATACTCCAGGTGTCATGTGTATTTTGTAAGCAGTGTCTTTTGTAGAGCGATTGCAGTTTCCCAATATGCACATGGAATTTATCTATGACTGAGCCTATGTATTGTGATTTCATACGGCTATAAATTTTTATACCCAAGTGTCGTAAGATTTGCTTATCCCATTTGAGTCTTTTTTGCTGTAGCTAGAAGATCTACGTGTCAAAGCAAAGTTGATACCTCGCAAAGCAACAGCAAGAGAAGATAGTCCCCCCAAGCCACATTGGCGAATGAGCGACCCGGGCGTAGACAAACCCGTAAGAATTTCGGTACGCCACCGCAACCGCTCGTTTACTTCTACCGAGCACAGTCTTCAAATGGTTCAAATGGCTCTAAGCAGCGGGACTTAACATCTGAGGTCATCAGTCCCCTAGACTTAGAACTACTTAAACCTAACCTAACCTAACGACATCACACACATCCATGCCCCAGGCAGTATTCAAACCTGCGACCGTAACAACAGCGCGGTTCCAGACTGAAGCGCCTAGAACCACTCTGACACAGAGGCCGGCAGCACAGTCTTCGATCATCGATTATCCACTCGGTCTCCTTGCGCAGCGAAACAACCGTTGTACCAACGCGTGTTTTTCGTCCAGTACAACATCCTTGATACTGTAGTCACAGGATACTACATTTACACTTTATGTGAAGTTCACAGTTTTACATTTACGAACATTTAATGCTAGCTGCCAATCTTCGCATAACTTTTAAATCTTAGCAAGATCTGACTAGACTATAGTGCTACTTTCTTCAGAGAAGTACTTTATTACGGATCAATGCATCACCCGCAGAAACACTCAGGTAACTATTAATATTGTCTGACAAGTCACTGAAATGTAAGACAGGTACTGGCAGAAGTAAAGCTGTTCCGGGCGGTATGTGTTTGGATAGCTCAGTCGGTAGAGCACTTTTCCGCTGGAGGGAACGGTCTCAGGTTCAGAACTCGGTCCAGTTACACTCATGTAATAGTTACGTATGTGTAATTTAATTAATCTTCGCCTTGACCACAAATATTTTATTAATTTCTTGACACATTTCCGTCACTGACCATAAAAAAAAATGTTCAAATGTGTGTGAAATCTTATGGGACTTAACTGCTAAGGTCATCAGTCCCTAAGCTTAAACACTACTTAACCTAAAGTATCTTAAGGACAAACACATACCCATACCCGAGGGAGGACTCGAACCTCCGCCGGGACCAGCCACACAGTCCAAGACTGCAGTGCCCTAGACCGCTCGGCTAATCCCGAGCGGCCACTGACCATCCTCAAAAGGACTGCACACGTAGGAAAAAATATCATAAGAGAATTATGTACAGAAACAAAGTACACGTCATTAGTTTACATATGGTATGAACAAAAAACGATTCAACGTTCGTTGTCACATTTTCTCGTAAAACGTTGAGTGTACACTGGGAGACTTAGACGAAGCAGGCATCGGTCGTCTTCTCAGGACTCTGTAAATGGGAGCAAAGTATGAGAAAAACAATTGCGTAAATAACGTTAACAGATACAACTGTGTGTTATTTGATGCTTTTCCGACGTTAGTAACTGCTTGAAAGGTTCCGAGCGTGTGTTTCGTCCCCTATGAGATAGTGGCCACTGGGACGTTAAGCCTTAGGCTTTCTTCCTTCCTTCGCTCCTTTTTGTTTAAGTCAGCACCTTACCAAGTTCTGTTTACCATTATTAAACTCGAAAGTCCGTCTGCTATGTACTTTAAGTGAGTATTCAACAGTCCTCTTTATAATACAGGAGTCGTAATTATCGTGGTATCCGGTGAGTATACGGTTGTAAACGCTACCTGAGTTAGGGCCTACACTTTCTTCAGATAAGTGTAGCGTCAGCAACAATTTCAGTGTCGGTGAAAGTTATCAATTTCATTGTTCTTTTTGTGGGTGGGGGGTGGTTGGGAGGGGAGTGGTCGTCGGATTCCTACTGGTTTCATGTGGCCCACAACGGGTTCCTTCTCTGTGCCAACGTTTCATCTCAGACTATCAGTGGCAACAACACAATCATTTGTTGGTTGCATTTCAATCTGTGTTCCCCTAAACCTTTTACCCTCTTCAGCTCTTCCAGGTATCATGTAAGTCATGTGTCAACACTTATCCTATCGTCGCGTCGCTTCTCCTTGTCAACATTGTCCACATGTTCCTCTCCTCTCCGGTTCAGAGGAGAAGCTCATCATTTATCTGTCCATCTAAATATCAACATCCTGCTATATATAGCATCGCAATTCAAACGCATCAGTTTTCTTTTTTTCCATTTTTCCTACACTTCATGATTCAGTGCCGTACAATGCTGTGCTCCATACATAAATTCTCAGAAATTTCTTCCTTAAATTAAGGCTGATATTTGACTCTTTGCCTGTGCTAGTCTGGTTTTTATATCCTCCTTGCTTCGTCCATCATGCGTTATTTTGCACTCAAGGTAGCAGAATTCCTTCACTTCGTCCACTTCGTGGTCCTCAGTTTTTGTATACTTATAGGCAGTCGTATTTCTGCTACTCTTCATGGCTTCCACCTTTCGTTGTTTACTCTCATTCCATTAGACTGTTAATTCCTTTGAACAGATCCTGCAACTCTTCCAATTAGGATAGAAATCTCATCAGCCATCTTATCATTGGCATCCTTACATCTAAATTTAAACCCACTCTTCAGTATTACCAGTCTTTCCCTATAGCTTACTCCTATTTTTCTGACAACTTTGAATACCCTGCACTAGTTTGCATTATCTAACTCTCCTTCTAGGTCTCTAAATCCAACGAAGGTGTCTTGATTCTTTTAAGTCTTGCTCCCCTTATCACGTACAACCTCAGAACTGCCTCTCTTTGGGTCTTTGTCTTTCGTAACCAATCTGATCATCATCTAACAGATCCTCAATGTTCTTTTCTATTCTTATGTGTATTATTCCTGTCAATAAGTTGAATGCATCAGATGGTGAGTTGATAGTCGATAGTTCTAGCAATTATCTATTCTAGCACTTACCTACCTTTGCTGCAATTTCATGCGAGGTCTTATTAGAGTTTCTATGAGTTTCTGTATATCAGGTATGGTAAAACTATTTTTCCCATATAAAGCGGCAATCTCGTTTCATCGTTTTCTGTGTGGAAATGGCGCAGATGATGCCACTATGTATCTATCTATCGCTTGCACCTTGTCCCGCAGTGACACAGGGTGGGTATTAGTTAATCGGATTTGGCATGTTAATGTTAAGGGGTGGCCAGATGCCCTTCCTGCCGCCACCCCATACCCCCGGGGCGGAATTAGTGTACCCCAGTTGTCTGCGGCTAGTGTAAATTGGGAAATAGTGTGAATGTGTTGCAAATGTCATGTAACTGAGGCGGGAAGTGGGAACCAGCCCGGTATTCACCTAGTACGATGTGGAAAACCGCCTAAGAACCACATCCAGGCTGGCCGGCCCACCGACCGTCGTAGTTAATCCGCCGGGCGGATTCGATCCGGGGCCGTGGCGCCTACCCAAGTCCAGGAAGCAGCGCGTTAGCGCTCTTTTTTTTTTTTTTAAAAAAAATCTCATTTTGTTCGTTTTTAGTTCGTTCCATCTACTCGGGGCGGACATCGCAAGACACCCGTTTCCGTTCGTCGTTGATGCAGGAACTCAGTTTTTTTTATTACAGAGGGCGAGCAGCCCTCAGACCGAACACGCTGAGCTACTGTGCCGGAACGCTCTCGGCTATCCTGGCGGATGTGCAGATGATGCCACTGTCCGCCAGATTTTCCTGGGAGCTGGCAGTTGCTCGTTTTATCTGGACAGCTCGAAAGAAACCAGCTTCAGCCGTGGCCTTTGGTAGCGGCGGCCTTGTGCGCACCAGGGTCAAAGGCCAGCAGGGCAAAGTGCAGTGCTGACGGCGGCGTTTCTTCTGCCGCCGGCAGAACATAAACAAGTGCTCGTCGTTACGTCAGCACGGCCACTGTTTAGCTTCGCCTTCCCTTGCTGGCTGCCTTAGGAGCCACATGTTCATTTACCTCCTGCTGAGAAAGGCGCTGCAGTGGTTTGGACACTGGATCTGCGTTCGGAAAAAGTAAGATTCGAAACTCTGACTTGCTATCCTGAATCAGATTTATTCATTTATTAATCGAGTACTGGTCTCACAATGATACAGAATTTGTCATTGATAAGGAGGATGGGTAAATGGAGTGGCAGCTGCCAGGGATAAATTTTTCTGGATATCACTCAAGAATTTACTGATAATTATTTAACAGACAGTTAATAAAAAATTTTAATCAAAAGATCAGTGGTACACCTTTTTAAAATTACTAAAGAAAATTCAAAACAGGGTAACAGAATTCGTAGAAGGCAAGCAATGGTACCAGCAGGCAATGCGCTTCATTTAACAATCACGATTCGCTAAGATTAGGAGAAGGCGACACCCTGCATTTAGAGAATTTTAGATCAAAGTGTATCCATGATAACAGAACTGTTTAACAAACGCACAAACAGGTTAAAGAAAACAGAAGGACTGATAAATTTTGGCTCTCAAATAAATGAATGGGGTACTATTTTAAAAGAAATATACGTGAAAGGTAATTTCGCTGAAGTGCGAGATTACTCACATTGCCAACATACAGCGTTAAGAAAAATGTTATGAATGTAAGGAATAAAAGAAAAATATCAAAGCTTGCGAAATGCCGAATTTTAGTGGCCTAGTCGGCCGCTGTGACCGAGCGGTTCTAGACGCTGCAGTCCGGAATCGCGCTGCTGCTACGGGCGCAGGTTCGAATCCTGCCTCGGGCATGGATGTGTGTGATGTCCTTAGGTTAGTTAGGTTTGGGTAGTTCTAAGTCTAGAGGACGGATGATCTCAGATGCTAAGTCCCATAGTGCTTAGAGTCATTTGAACCATTTAGCTGCCTCTTACATAAACAAGGGCAAACTGTAAAATCAACTTTATTTCAACTGGAAGAACGTTAAATATCCTGTCACCGTAGATTGCCTCCAATTATTAGTGACAATTCAAAAATTTACAATGGGCTAACTGACTCCGAGCAACGGCGTTTAACGAAATTATCAGCTCCAATAGCATCAGATTAACTGGATTTGAATGGACGGCCAGGAAAACGCTCAAAACAAAAGTAATGACAGGTCAGACAACTGTGATGAGTACTACAACAGATAAAACACACAGTTAAGTACTGACTTAAAATACGAGGGTCACTCCAAAAGAAATGCACACTATTTTTGTAAAAATACAGTTTTCATTCTGCATGTGTTAAAGTTTTACAGTAGATACATCCTTCCCGCTTGTCTTCAAATTTAGTTCAACCTGTTCCCGTGACTGGCGCCGTCACAGCATGTATTCAAGATGGCTGCTACACTTGAAGTTCGTCAGAGGCAACGTACTGTCATAGAATTTCTGTGCTGTAAAAACGAGACAGAGGGAAACATCCACAAGAGGTTGAAAAAGCTGTATGGAGATGCTGCTGTCGATCGCAGTACAGTTAGTCGGTGGGCAAGCAGGTTACGTGATGAAAGCGGGCACGGAAATATTGAGGACTGTCCTCGCAGCGGCAGGCCTCGTACAGTAGACACTCCAGACAGTGTGCAGAGATTTAAGGTATTGGTGACTGCTTACAGACGCATCATAGTGAACGAATTGTCACTCAACGTTGGGATAGGGGAAGGAAGTGTTTGCAGAATATTGAAACTGTTAGCGTTAAAAAAGGTTTGTGCCATGTGGATTCCCAGGATGTTAACAGTGGCTCACAAAACTCGGATGGACAACGCGAAACACCCGCCTTACAGTACTGACCTGGCTCCATGTGACTATCATCTCTTTGGGAAACTGAAAGACTCTCTTTGTGGAACAAGGATTGAAGATGATGACTCTCTTGTGCACGTTGCCAAACAGTGGCTCCAACAGGTTGGTCCAGAATTTTACCGTGCGGGTATACAGGCGCTGGTTCCAATATGGCGTAAGTCAGTTGAGAGGGATGGAAATTATGTGGAAAAATGAAAATATTTTTCCTAAAGAATGTATTTACATACAGTAAAACTTTCAAACATGTAGAATAAAAGATGAATCTAAAAAAAAAATTGTGTGCATTTCTTTGGAGTGACCCTCGTACATAACGTTAAACTCTTTTTGCAGGAATAGTAAACAGCCAATCACTTGCAAAATGGAAGGTTTATTAAAACCCCTTTATCATGCGTTCTGTGTTTGTAAAACCTGCTTCTTCAGGACGGAATATTGACAGTTGGAGTACATTATGTGGTTGAGCTACATTAAAATATAGCAGAAAGGCGTCAGTCTGATACAAAATCTCACCTCCATAATAATTAAAACATGAACAGCATGGTTGCTGTCATTGCGAATTTCTTCCCCAATGTACATCTAGTGCACCGGACAAGCTGACTCTCGCTATAAGGACCAGACAGCAGCCACAGAGAAAACTGACCACGGTTACCGCAGTCGGTAACTTCCTTCTCCTGGCCGGCGGAGATTTTTACATCGCCTTCCCCCGCAATGCCCTCTCTCGGCCGGCCAGAGAAGTCATAGCATTCTCCGAGCAAATATAGGCGAGCGTAATAACCATCAAAATGCGCACTCGCTCAAATCGGTCATCATGAAGTAGAACAAGAAAGCTCCGGCTTTCTAGCTCGAGGCGGGCCAACTGAAATCGAATGACCGTCCGCCATGTCATCCTCAGTCAATGGTGTCATTTGGATGTGGTATGGAGAGCCGTGGGCTTACCACAGCACTCTTCTAACCGTTTGCCAGTAGCTCCTCAATGGCATCACGAGGCCGAATGGATCCTGTTCCACTCCTCCAAGGCGGACATATGTGATCACAATACAATGAAAATAGGCAGTCAAAGCATAGAATGTAAAATATACACTACTGGCCATTAAAACTGCTACACCAAGAAGAAACGCGGATGATAAATGGGTATTCATTGGACAAATATATTATACTAGAACTGGCATGTGATTACATTTTCACGCAATTTGGGTCATAGATCCTGAGAAATCAGTGCCCAGAACAACCACCTCTGGCCGTAATAACGGCCTTGATACTCCTGGGCATTGAGTCAAACAGACCTTGAATGGCGTGTATGGGTACAGCTGCCCATGCAGCTTCAATACAATACCACAGTTCATCAAGAGTAGTGACTGGCGTATTGTGACGAGCCAGTTGCTCGGCCACCATCGACCAGACGTTTTCAATTGGTGAGAGATCTGGAGAATGTGCTGGCCAGGGCAGCAGTCGAACATTTTCTGTATCCAGAAAGTCCCGTACAGGACCTGCAACATGCGGTCGTGCATTATCCTGCTGAAATGTAGGGTTTCGCAGGGATCGAATGAAGGGTAGAGCCACGAGTCGTAACACACCTGAAATGTAACATCCACTGTTCAAAGTGCCGTCAGTGCGAACAAGAGGTGACCGAGACGTGTAACCAATGGCACCCCATACCATCACACTGGGTGATACGCCAGTATGGCGATGACGAATACACGCTTCCACGGATGCGACCATTATGATGCTGTAAACAGAACCTGGATTCATCCGAAAAATGACGTATTGCCATTCGTGCACACAGGTTCGTCGTCGAGTACACTATCGCAAGCGCTCCTGTCTGTGATGCAGCGTCAAGGGTAACCGCAGCCATGGTCTCCGAGCTGATAGTCCATGCTGCTGCAAACGTCGTCCAACTGTCCGTGCAGATGGTTGTTGTCTTGCAAACGTCCCCATCTGTTGACTCAGGTATCGAGACGTGGCTGCACGATCCGTTACAGCCATGCGGATAAGATGCCTGTCATCTTGATTGCTAGTGATACGAGGCCGTTGGGATCCAGCACGCCGTTCCGTATTACCATCCTGAACCCACCGATTCCATATTCTGTTAACAGTCATTGGATCTCGACCAACACGAGCAGCAATGTCGCGATACGATAAACCGCAATCGCTGTAGGCAACAATCCGACCTTTATCAAAGTCGGAAACGTGGTGGTACGAATTTCTCCTCCTTGCACGAGGCATCACAACAACGTTTCACCAGGTAACGCCGATCATCTGCTGTTTGTGTATGAGAAATCGGTTGTAAACTTTCCTCATGACAGCATGTTGTAGGTGTCGCCACCGGCGCCATCCTTGTGTGAATGCTCTGAAAAGCTAATCATTTGCACATCACAGCATCTTCTTCCTGTCGGTTAAATTTCGCGTCTGTAGCACGTCATCTTCGTGGTGTAGCAATTTTAATGGCCAGTAATTTAATTTGGAGGAAGAAAACATTGGTTGCAGGCTGTGGCGGAATAAGCCATCCCGACATTTGGATGAAATGATGTAGGAAAACCTAAATGAGATGACCACGAAGAGCAAAATTCCATCCACCGAAACGTGAGGTCAGTGTCTTAACAACAATACTGTCCCATTCAGTTGACCCTTGTTGTACAACGTTCCTTTCATTATCCGTAAATTGCAGATATAATTATGATACAAACACGGACGTGCTGCTATGTCTCTTGAACTCCGTTCAGTCTGTTCGGAAAATTGGCTTCAGGACCCTGAACATGCTGTTATGCCACACGCACGTCTCAGTTTCCTCCCTTGCGTCTGCTTGGAGGACTGTTCAGATCCCCAGATTCTCACATTGTGTCTGTGTAATTTACCAGAAACATGAAACGTTGCCTCGTCACTGAAACAAACTCGCTTGAGGAATGCTTCATCCTCCGAAAGGCGTTCCAGCATGTTGAGTGCAAACTCTGTCCGTTTGGCGTGTCATTAAGCTCAAGTGTCTGTAACAGTTGCACTTCGTAAGCGTACAACGGTAACTTCTTGTGGAGGACCGTATGCACAGTTGAACGTGGTAGTTGCAACTGTCTGGCAGCAGTGTGGGTGGACTTCGAAGGTGAACGAGTGAAGACGTTTAAAACGCGATCGATGTTTTCCTCGGATGTTCTTGGTCACCTGCTGCTCCCTTTATCCAACACTGTCCCTGTCTCCATAAATGTTTTGGGCCTTGCATGGATTGAAGGGCGCAATGGTGGATCTTTTCCATACTTCGTTCTGAAGTTTCGTTGAGTCTGAACATCCGATTTTGTCTCAATAAATCAGGACACACATTGTGCCTTCTCTTGAGGAGTTGCCATTTTGTAGAGATTCAGTTCCTTCCATTAACAGAGTATCTGAAACACAAAATTTTAGTATATATAAAAACTTTAGTGAACAAAAGAAATTTTGTTAAAATATTTCAACAACTGTCGTTGTAATAAAATTTTGAAGTTGTAAAGGGACTTTATGGAGACCCTGTATGTAGGTGTGCATCACAGCACCTCACCATGATGCTGAGAATAAAAGGACTTGCCGCACGAAAATGTAAGTAAAAACGAATATACGCGCGAAATATCGCGAAAAACTAAATTACCTTTAGTTGATAGGTTAACTCCCAAAAAAATTTCTCATCAACATTGTTTGGTTTGCAGATGACAAGCTACCTGTAACAAATACTACGCAAGTGGTCCTGAAAAGTCCTGCACACCAAGTGTAAGGGTATTAACAAAAAAAAAACGAATTATTGTTTGAACTGAATATCCACATAATTTTTGTAATCATTTAGTAAAAATGTTCATATAACAGATTAAATAAAACGGAAATCTACTGATGATGGCATAGTGGTGCTGAAACATGTTTGGGAACTTAGAAAAAACGGTGTTTTGCATAACTGGTTTCCCGGGTTCGATTCCCGGCGGGGTCAGGGATTTTCTCTGCCTCGTGATGACTGGGTGTTGTGTGATGTCCTTAGGTTAGTTAGGTTTAAGTAGTTCTAAGTTCTAGGGGACTGATGACCATAGATGTTAAGTCCCATAGTGCTCAGAGCCATTTGAGCCATTTGAGGCATTTGAACATAACTGGTGGGCGGTACATCCTACAAGAACAACATATAATTGAGTACCGTGAAGATTACACAACTCTACTCACCAGCTGGTGTACTCAAAGGCGTGTGCCTGCTGAGATCCACTATACAGCCCGGATCTCGCTCCTTCCGGCTTCTGCCTGTTTGGCCCAATGAAGCAGGCACTCCGTAGGAAGCAGTACGTGGAGGTTATTTATTTGGATATTCGTGGTGAGGTGCTATGGGAGCAAACTGCTCAGGTCATCGGTCCCTATGCCTACTCATCACTTAATCTAACTTACACTATGGACAACACACACACCCATGCCCGAGACATGACTCGAACCTACGACGGGGGGAGGGGGAGGTTATTGCAGCAGCTATTACGCAACAACAAATGGTTAAGTACAGGCTTATGATAATGCTGTAACCTGTCATCGTTTCTTTTTAGTACATGTATCGAATGATGAACAGCTGACAAAATGACATCTAGAAGTAGATACCCAAGCTGTAGCAAAGTAACTTAGATCACTTAATGAAGACGATTCTTCCCGTACACCAAGTAGGTTCAGTTTGGAATATGCTGATAAAATAGCTCCATATTTAGCTGTGGTATACTACTGCTCGATAGGCGGAAGGTCCGTACCTAAAGACCGGGAAGTTGTCCAGATAACATCAAATGGTTCAAATGGCTCTGAGCACTATGGGACTTAACATCTGAGGTCATCAGTCCCCTAGAACTTAGAACTACTTAAACCTAACTAACCTAAGGACATAACACACATCCATGCCGGAGGTACGATTCGAATCCTGCGACCGTAGCCAGATAACATCAGTACTAAGTAAAGGATATAGAAGCATTTCGCTGAATTATAGGCTCGTATCAATCGTATCGATTTGTTGCTGGATTTTGAATGTGTTACAACTTGAAACGTCCCCGTAGAAAAATTATGAATGACTGTGCTTAAACTGACACACAATATTTTTAGCCAACGCAATCTGACTTTGAAAAATCCCTACAAAAGAATGGCCCTGACTAACAATAACCTATACCTTTCATGAATCACTTACTTCACAAAAATCTTCGTTACTCGAACTGCTGCAATACAGCGAGCGCCACTACTGCCAGCTAAATAACAGAGCCTAACTACTGAAGGGTCTAACTGCTGATAGGCATAGTTAGCAAATGGAAGATTTTGATAAACAACAAACAATGTGCTTACCTTAATAGTGTTCAAAAGTCATTATATATATATATATATATATATATATATATATATATATATATATATATATATATCAGTTCATGACATCCAGTCTTACAAGTTTACTGTCTCTGATGGACACACGTCCAGATCATCCGATCTCAAAACTCCGTCATCTCTCTCCCCACATCCACCACTGCTGGCGGCTCACCTCCAACTGCGCAATGCTATGCGCTGTTAGCACAAGTCAGTGATTTTCATATAGACCGCTGCATGGCGCTACCAACATAAAAACCTAAACAGCCTACTTACAAACTCTATAAAATAACTGAATGAAACGATGTGTAACCAACAAGGATTCAGAAAATGTCATTTTGTGAAACATAATTGGCTCTTTAATCACACGAATTAACGAATTCAATCAGCAGGGTATCTCAGCTTGATGCCATACTTTTGGAGTTACGTAAGTTTTTTGATGCTATTTTTCACAGGTGGCTTCTAATCAAATTGAGGGTCTGTGGAGTATCGTCTCAGTATATAACATGTTTTCAGATGAGACTGTCGTTTATCGTCTAGTAAAATCATCAGAAGATCAAAACGTATTGCGAAATGATTTAGACAAGATATGCGAAAGGTGCCATAAGTGACACTTCACCCTAAACATTAAAAAGTATGAAGTCCTTCACATGAGTGCCGGTACTAAAAAAATTCCGTTAAATTTCGTTTTCTCTATAGATATCACAAAGCCGGCTGGTGTGGCCGAGTAGTTGTAGACCCTTCAGTCTGGAACCGCGCGACCGCTACGGTCTCAGGTTCGAATCCTACTTCGGGCATGGATGTGTGTGATGTCCTTAGGTTAGTTAGGATTAAGTAGTTCTAAGTTCTAGGGGACTGATGACCTCAAAGTTAAGTCCCATAGTGCTCAGAGCCATTTCAACTCATCAGAGCCAGATATCACAAATCCAAAGGTTGTTGTTTCAATGAAATACCTAGGGATTAGATTTACAAACAACTGACACTGTAACAATGTTGTAGGGAAGTCGAATCAAAGGCTGCGTTTTGTTGACAGAACGCCTAGAACATACAACAAAGCCACTACAGAGACTGCCTGTACTATAACTGTCAGTCGTCTTCTAGAGTACTACGCGCTATAGGATCCTCGCCAGATGACAATGGATACTGAAAAAGTTCAAAGAATTGCAGCTCGTTTGTATTATTGCGAAATAGGATAGAGAGTGTAACGGACATTATAAAAGATTTGAGGCGACAATCATTAAAACAAAGGCGTTTTTCCTTGCGGCGAAGCTTTACAGGATATTTCAGTCATCAACTTTCTTCCCGATAACCAAAATATTTTGTGGACTCCCACCTACATAGGGTAAAATGACCATCGTGATAGACTTCTCGGGTTTGCCGCCGTGTCGTATTGTATATATCCCACAGTATTTCACTGATGCAACTGCTCGACATCTTCAGGTACTAGTAGATGCTGCTGTCGCTATATATATGAAGACAGTATCTGTTCTCGAAAGAACAGATACTGTAGATGACCGTGCAGCTTTTCTCTGGAATAAATGATGACTAACTGAAACCCTCACCTGCCGACAGGTGTTGTTGATATACCTCGATGTGGACAGCTGAAAATGTGTGCCCCGCCTGGGATTTGAACCCGGGATCTTCTACTTACATGGCAGACGCTCTATCCATCTGAGCCACCGAGGACACAGATGAATAGCGCGACTACAGGGACTTATCCCTTGCTGCTGTTATTGTTGCAAGACGCGACTGGCTTATCAGGTTGCCCCAGGCAAATCTGCGGTGGCGGAGCATTGCCTGGACACTGGGCATCGCATATTTTACGGAAAGACTCAATTTTATCCCCAGCGTCATCTTTCTGGGAGTGTGTTGTTAAGGAGGCCATACGTATTAGTACGGCGGATAATGTTGTCAACAGGTATGCAGTCTTTCAGTTAAGCGCCGCCTGGAAGACAGCAATGGCTGGCATTAAAACACAACAGGGAAAATAAGAACTTCCGATTCATGACTCGACGCAACGCACTGTTGAAATATACACTACTGGCCATTAAAATTGCTACACCACAAAGATGACGTGCTACAGACGCGAAATTTAACCGACAGGAAGAAGATGCTGTGATATACAAATGATTAGCTTTTCAGAGCATTCACGCAAGGCTGGCGCCGGTGGCGACACCTACAACGTGCTGACATGAGGAAAGTTTCCAACCGATTTCTCATACACAAACAACAGTTGACCGGCGTTGCCTGGTGAAACGTTGTTGTGATGCCTCGTGTAAGGAGGAGAAATGCGTACCATCACGTTCCCGACTTTGATAAAGGTCAGATTGTAGCCCATCGTGATTGCGGTTTATCGTATCGCGACATTGCCGCTCGCGTTGGTCGAAATCCAATGACTGTTAGCAGAATATGGACTCGGTGGGTTCAGGAGGGTAATACGGAACGCCGTGCTGGATCCCAACGGCCTCGTATCACTAGCAGTCGAGATGACAGGCATTTTATCCGCATAGCTATAACAGATCGTGTAGCCATGTCTCGATCCCTGAGTCAACAGATGGAGACGTTTACAAGACCATCTGCACGAACGCCGCGCGATTATCTTCAGTCGCGTCTTGCAGCAGTGACAGCAGCAACTACCACCACCTGAAAATGTTGAGCAGTTGCACTGATGAAATATCGTGGGATTTGCATAATACGATCCGGCGGCAAACCTGATAAATGTATTTGCAACCGTTCCGTCGGGAAATCCGGAAAAGTCACATAATAAGAAGGATTTTTGTTAAAATAAATTAAAAGGAAGGTCAGCGTCGGCCGTAATATTGATGCTTTATTGATGGCAGAATCGATTTTCGATCACATAGTGATCATCTTCAGTGTTGATATGTACAAATTAAACTCAGACACTGGTATCAAGTTACCGCGATCGCTTCTCAGTTTTGGTTGTTGATAACTTGATACCAGTGTCTGAGTTTAACTTGTACATATCAACATTGAAGATGATCTCTACGTGATCGAAAATCGATTCTGCCATCAATAAAACATCAATATTACGGCCGACGCTGACCTTCCTTTTAATTTAACATATATGGTCGTTGCGCACACAGCACTCCATGGAGTCGCCAATCAATAAAGATTTAAGTGTTCATTTTTCCTAAACGCTACTTTGAAGGGAACGGTCGTGAAATTTTCTGAAAGTGGGTTTATGAACACTTTACGAAGCAATTAAGTGTGAATTCCAGTGTAATCATGTAGATGCAGATGTAGAAATAGGCATGGTGCGCTCAGTAAAACACGAAACACAATTCAGGTATGAAATGATCGTATGGCATTGTTGGCCGGGAGGCCCCATGCGGGGAAGTTCGGCCGCCGTATTGCAGGTCCTTTTTAGTTCAAAAATGTGTGTGAAATCTTATGGGACTTAACTGCTAAGGTCATCAGTCCCTAAGCTTACACACTACTTAATCCAAATTATCCTAAGGACAAACACACACACCCATGCCCGAGGGAGGACTCGAACCTCCGCCGGGACCAGCCGCACAGTCCATGACTGCAGCGCCTTAGAGCGCTCGGCTAATCCCGCGCGGCCCTTTTTAGTTGACGCCACTTCGGCGACTTACAAGTCAATTATGATCAACACCCAGTCATCACGAGGTAGAGAAAATCCCTAACCCCGCCGGGAATCGAACCCGGGACCCCTTGCGCAGGAAGCGAGAACGCTACCGCAAGACCACGAGCCGCGGACACTTCAGAATACATATAAGTTACTCACAGAGGCTTTCAGCTCTTCTGTACACTGCAATAACTTTGGTGTGAATAAACTTACATCGCTGACGGCAACCCATATTATCAATCATCTGCGACGAAGTTAGAGACGGAGCTGACTTGTAAACGGAGAGGCGGCTGGAGATGAGGTCAGCGGCAGCTTGAGCCGTGCTGACTGGCTGCTGACAGCGGGTATCAGCAGGCAGGCGGCTGACGGAGCGAGCCGCAGCCGGCCTGGCGCTGCGCGATCGTGATCGTGACGTAACGCCGGCTGACCGCGGTGGCCAAGTCCAGCGCAGGTCGCCCGAAGGTCCCCCCTCCTCTTGTGAAACAACTCTGCAGCTATGCGGTCAAGCATGTGCGTCACAATACTGACCAATGCCCTCAAACATTAGGTCAACACCTAGTGAAAACATTTGCGTGTTTATTGCTAGGAGCCTTCACAGTCAACACAAATGGCACTATTCGTGTGCGAATGTAACTGAAAAATGAACATTAAAAAATCTGAAGCACTGTATGTTCAGATTCACTTGTTGTTCACGACGTACCTTGTAAGTTCCCTATTTCGTAGTGTAATAAACAGGCCGTTGAAACTCAAGTGACTTTCATCTTTGGCCTTTACCCACCATATGACATTGTAACCAGTTTCTAAACATTGTGTGTTAATGCTTACGACAGAGTCGGGGAGTGTTGTACTTGGGGATAATACACCTAGCAATACATGATGTTTCCTGGTCGGTGATTCAATATAGTGACCGATTTGTGAATCACATGACACGATGTGCACTAAAGATCGTCATTAGCAGTTTCTAAAGGCGCGTGTCCACTAACAAGTAAACTTCCGCAAGTCGTTTGCAGAAGCTACTTCTGCAAATTCTTTGCATGTAGAAACACCTGCAGTAAGTTAAGTTCCGCAAGTTTCGTCAACTTGGAGAAGTAGCTTCCGCAAGCTAGCGTAAACGGTTCTCCGTAGCTTGCTGCAATTACTTGCTGGACTTGCCAATTGCGGAAAGTTTTTTGGGAACTTGCAGAAGTGTATACAGTACGAAATATCAGTCTTGAAGTTCGTGTGGACGAGTGAAAAAACACAATGGCTTATTCAGGGACTGGAGTGTTTTCCCGTGCTGTGCGACACACAACGCATGGGCTTTAAAAATCGGTTAAAAAACAATTCGCATTGGAAATTATTGCGTCAGAATTCGACACTACAGAGCCAGAAATACGAAAAATATCCACTATTTGCGTACGTAGTATAATCAAGAACTAAATAAATCGAAGAGAAGATGGTTCAAATGGCTCTGAGCACTTTGGGACTCAACTGCTGAGGTCATTAGACCCCTAGAACTTAGAACTAGTTAAACCTAACTAACCTAAGGACATCACAAACATCCATGCCCGAGGCAGGATTCGAACCTGCGATCGTAGCGGTCTTGTGGTTCCAGACTGCAGCGCCTTTAACCGCACGGCCACTTCGGCCGGCAAATCGAAGAGAAGAAAAAGTGGACAAAGTTCGGATGACTTATATAAAAGTAAATGGGAATTCTTTGATTTCTAGAAATTTATGTTTCGCTCCTACACGCCAAAAGAAACCGAATATAATATGGTAAGTGAAACAAATTTAATATTCTGCATATAGTATTCATTACTTTTATTACAGATATATTTATGTTTACTCTCTAATCAGACATCAACTGAGATTTAAAGGCGTCTGTATTGCCAGGCCACTTCCCCTTCTAGTGAAACAAAGTAGTTCGTGAATTCATTTCTGGCTTTCTTGGTCATCTGTGGCCAATTATGTTTATTTGTTCCAGCGGTGTATTCGTTTCTGTCCATATGTCTTTGCGCCATTCTAATTGCGTCTGTAAATCTTGAGTGCCGATAGGTAAACATACGATTTTGCACTGGTTGACCTCTAAAAGGGTAGGGCTTCATAATATAATTTTTTGGAGCAAATGCATCATCAGAAACTATGACGTAAGGTATCTGCACAGTTCTACCACGTAAATTTCGAGGAACTAGTGCATTCAAAGAACTAGACTCAAGACATTCTGACAGTCTACAATTATTAAAAACTCCACCATCAGATATTCTACCGTTACTAACCACATCGAAGTATGTAACTCTGTAGTCAGGTCCAATCAGTGCCAATAGCACAATACTGCGGTTTCCTTTATAATTAAAGTACACACTGCCTTCTTTCTTGGGAGCCTGTGTGACTATATGTTTTCCATCCGTAGCGCCAATACAGTTTGGGAAATCCCAACTACTCTCAAAACCAGTAGCGATTTGTAACCATTCTTCTTCTGTTGAAGGTACCTAAAATCATAGAAAACAAAATTACATCTGAAATTTATCCCTTTGAAGATAAATATTACATTACAATATTTATTTTGGGGTTCCGAAAACGCCATGGAAGATAATGAGTGTGAGATACATACAGTCCGGGAAAGAGCAAAGGAAAGAAGAATTTTGAAAAGAAAAAAATACCGAGGAAAATTCAGACACTATTCTAAACAAGGCAATAGAAATGATGCACAAACCTCTTGATGAACATCAGGTATTTGGAGACTATGTGGCATCGGAAATAAGATTATTAACGCAAATGTCAAGTCGAAAAAAATTATGGAGGATAATACAAAAGGCAATACTCGAAGTATCTGAGGAAGATGAAACAATAACTAATTCTTGGATGACGGTTGTAAGCAGTTTCATCTGCACACATCAGAGAAAGTAAATATTATTTCTGATACAGCCCAAGTTCATCATCTACAAGGTAACTTTTTCGTAAATTTTCTGCTTAAACGAATTATTTTGTGAGTTATGAAATATCAAAATACTAACCTTCAAATATTCTCTTCTCAAACTTTCAAATAGAGCCACACAGCAGTCCGTAACAACTCGAGAGATTGTGCAAACGGGAAGTCGGAAAAGATACATCAAAGAGTGAAAACTATCTTCTAAAAATTAAAAAAAGTAATTGAGTGAAATAAATATAAATGTACGACTATTGACAATAAGTATTTATTTGACATTTACATGTTTTATTCTCTTACTTGTGGCTAAAAATCGAAGAGTAATTAAAAGACGATCTCTTGGTGACATAGGTTGCCGCATATTTGTGCCCTGTTTCCGAATATTTGAGTCTACAGTTGCCAAGAGGTGTTCGAAACTTGCAAAAGACATTCTCAGAAAGTTTGTAATCTGAGCAAAGTCCTCTGATTTCAGTTCGTTCAATAGTGTTTCTTGGAAACTTAATCATGAACGCCTCTGTATCCATTTTTTTACCCAAACACTTCTCTTTTACTTAACTTGTCGTTTTTCGTCACGCTTTTTCTTTAAGAATAACAATACCACAACACTGGCGGCTGCTCTGGTTTGTGCACGCGACGTTGTGATCTACAACTTGCCTGTCCCACAACGCGAACTGTAGTGGATACACTTCCGCAAGTACTTGCAGCAAGTTCGTGAAATTAACTTGCCGAAGTCAACTTGCGCAAGTTTTCGCACTAATGTAAACACCTCAGCAAGTACTTGCAGAAGTTACTTGCGGATGTTACTTGTTAGTGGACACGCACCTTAAGATTATCTACTGTTTTTGTTGTTGTGAGATGGAGTTGAGCGACATAAACGAATGTTGTTAGGCGTGCTCACACATCTGAAAGATGATGTCTATTCAAATTTCGCACCAGTCACATAAGCGTGGCGCTGGTAACTCCATTATGAGAATGAAAAGCAGGTTTTTTTTTAAATACACGCTGTAACAGTCGTGAGCTTCAGTTATCTTTGAGATTGGATTTGGTGAGCTGATGTTAGTCAAGAATGCCTTTAAGGCGACAAAGATACCATTATCAGCACCTCACTGAGCTTGTTCTAAGTCGCGTAAAAGGGCCACAAGAGTTCCTTCTGCAATATTTCAGAAAGACTTGGTAGGAGTGTAGTCGCTGTACGTGATTGCTGGCAACGGTAGTCACGAGAATGTACAGTCCCAGGAAGACCGGGTTCTGGATGGCCGCGTGGTGCTACCGAGAGGGAAGACCAGTGTGTTCGGCGAATGGCTCTCGAGCATCTTACTTATTTGCAGCAGCAATTTTAGCAGCAGTTGACACCACTCTCACACAAAGAACTACTAGTAATCGGTTACTTTCCGAGCCAAACGCCCAGTAACGTGCATTCCACCGATCCAAAACCACTGCCATTTGCGACCTCAGTGGTGTCAAGCGAGAGCTCATTGGAGGGCAGAGTGGAAGTCTATTGTGTTTTCTGATGATAGCTGGTTCTTACTCTGTGTCAGTGATGGCCGTGTGCTGGTTAGAAGGAGACCAGTTGAGGGTTTGCAACCAATCTGTCTGTGTGCTAGATACTCTGGACCTACACTTGGGGTGTGATTTCTAACGACAGCAGGAGCACTCTCGAGGTTACCCCAAGCACCCAGACTGGCAATTTGTACTCAACCTGGTGATTCGACCTGTTGTGTTGCGATTCATGAACAACATTCCAGGGGGTGTTTTCCAACAGGATAACGCTCGGCCACATAGCGCTGCCTTAACCCAACGTGCGCTACAGAGTGTCAACAAGTACCCTAGGCCTGCTAGATT
Source organism: Schistocerca serialis cubense (assembly GCF_023864345.2). Classification (NCBI taxonomy): domain Eukaryota; kingdom Metazoa; phylum Arthropoda; class Insecta; order Orthoptera; family Acrididae; genus Schistocerca; species Schistocerca serialis. Next base: position 819,461,299 of record NC_064641.1, read on the forward strand.
ACCAGATCTGTCTCCAATCGAGCACACCTGGGACATCGTCGGGCGGCAACTCCGGCGTCATCCGCAAACACCACTAACTTCCCCTGTACTGCCTGACCAAGTGCAACAGGCATGGAAGTCTATCCCACGAACTGACATCCGGCGCCTGTACAACAGAATGCACGTACGTTTGCATGCTTGCATTCGACCTTTTGGCGGTTACACCGGTTATTAATGTACTAGTGTTTCACATTTGCCATGGCTTATCTAACGCTTACATTAATGTGTGATCCTGCAATTTTAATTATTTAAATATGTTACTTAGACAAATTTTGGTTATTCTCCATGGATTATTCTTTTCTGTTGCGATTTTTTTCTGTCAGTGCATTTCACCTGGTCATCAGGACCTTTCTCATTTCTAACGAGATATTATTAATGAGTTAACATTACAATCTCAACAGTTCAAGAGTTGTGCTTATTAATTTATATGCCAACTAGCTCCACTGATGATTGTAATATTTCTGGCTTAATCAGCCATCATATTAGGCTCCAAGAATCTGTTCCCAGAGCAGTGGAGATGCAAGAAGTATATAGGTGACGAAATGTGGTGTGAGGTGCCTGTGACAGATGTTAGATCCGGTACCATTCCCGTGAGAAAGACCGCCTGCATAATGCTACTGCTCTGTGATTGTCTGCTGTGTTCGGAGCATCATTCGAATGACTTCACTTTTTAATATAAATATCTCTCAACAGCTGACTATCAATCAGTCATTTTATAATTATTAAAAACAATTTAAATCAAAAACAAAAGACTGACGAAATTGCAGACGAAGCACTTCGGAAGCGTTCGGATCACACCTTTTCGGGTATGGCGCGCGAAGTGTTTCGGGCTTTTCGTCACTCTGCATTAGGCAGTCGAGAAGAACAGACATGTTGTCTATAGTACGATGTGTTTGCCAGTATTCAGTATTAAAAGATTCACTCCGGTAGTCATGAGGCACAGACACGTGCCACAAATAGTGTAAAGGTACATTTTCGTAAACATTGTGTTTGATCATGTACTTTGCTGTATCAGAAGGTGTTGTGTTAAGATCATGTAGTCTTCTCCTGTGGCTATATTAAAAATGCGCGAGTGGCATCCCAAAGAAGTGACATTATTTCAGAACAGAACATCGCTAAAAGTCAGTTTCAGCCTCAAGATACAGAACCTGCGACCTGCGTGCTGTTTTCTGCGCTGGGGACATCAACTTGAAAACAGCAGGTTAGTGAACTATAACAGAACCTTCGTATTCCACACAGTGCAGTGGAAACAACTAGGCGCCTCACGTGTACTGCATGCACAGAACAAATGTGTTCAGTGACACGTCATCTGCAGTAATGCAGAGGAGGTAAAGGAGGCTGATCGTTATTAACAGTAACAAACAATTCATTCTTCCTTTCTTGCCGTATGATGAACAGACTGAACGAATGTACGACGAGGCAAAAGAAATTATTCAGATAGTTACGGGAGAGGAAAATTTAGTTGTGATGGAGGACTGGAATTCGGTAGTAAGAAGAGGAAGAGAAGGAAAATTATAGGTGAATATGGGCTGGAGGAAAGAAATAAGAGAAGAAGCCGACTGGAAGAATTTTGAGTAGAGCATAATTTAGTCATTGCTAACACTTGGTTGAAGAATCATGAAATAAGGCTGTATATTTGGAAGAGATCTGGAGACATCGGTTTTTTCAGATTGCTTATGTAATAGTGTGACAGAGATTCAGGAACCAGATCTTAAACTTCAAGACGTTCGCACGGGTAGATGTGGACTCTGACCACAATTTATTGTGTACTGTAGATTAAAACTGAATAAACTGCAAAGAGATAAGAGATTAGAGAGGTGGAGCCTGGATAGGTTGAAAGAACCATAAATTGTTTGGAGTTTCAGAGAGAGCATTAGAAAACGAAACAGGTGAAAGCAATAGTGTAGAAGACGAATGGACAGCTTTGAGAGACGAAATTCTGAAGGCAGCAGAAGATCAAACAGCTACGAAGACAAGGTCTATTAGGAATTCTTGGGTATCACTGGAGATAATGAATTTAACTTGTGAAAGGAGAAAACATAAAAATGAAGCAGGTGAAAGGGAACACAAACGTCTAAAAAATGTCATTGACAGGAACAACGAAACGGCTAAGCAGCAATGGCTGGAGGACAAATATAATGATCCAAAAGCAAATATAACTAGGGGAAAGACAGATGCCGCCTACAAGAAAATTAAAGAAACGTTTGGAGAAAGGAAAAGCAGCACGATGAATATCAAGAACTCAGATGGAAATCCAGTACTGAGCAAAGAAGGAAACCAGAAAGGTGGGAGGAGTATGTGCAGGGGTTATACAAGGGAAATGGACTTGAATGCAATATTATACAAAGGGAAGAGGACATAGATGAGGATGAGATATGACATACGATACTGCGAGAAACATTTGACAGAGCACTGAAAGACCTAAGTCGAAGTAAGGCCCTGACATTCCGTCAGAACTACTGATACCCTTGGGAGAGCCAGCCATTACACAACTACTCTACCTGGCGAAATGCTCGCGGACCTCAAGAAGAACAGGATCCCAGAGAAATGTAGGAACATGGGATGCCACACTGCCCCTGTGACGTATGTAGAAGATATGTTGAGGAAAGCTATGCCTACATCTAAAGTTTATGTAGATTTGGAGAAAGCTGTAGACAATCTCGGCTGGAATACCCTCTTCGAAATTCTGCAGGGGTAAACACACGGAGCGAATAATTATTAAAAATTGTAAGGGAAGCAGTGGCTGAGAAGGGAGTGAGACAGGGTTGTAGCCAATCCCGGAAGTTATTCAATTTGTACATTGAGCAAGCAGTAAAGGAAACCAAACAAAAAGGTAGAGAAGGCATTAAAGTTCAGGGAGAGGAAATAAAAACTTTGAGGTTTGCCGATAACACTGTAATTCTGGCAGAGATGATGATGATGTTTGGCTTATGGGGCGCTCAACTGCGAGGTCATCAGCGCCCATACCAAGTCCCAATTTTTACTTTGTACGATTTTTTTCACAATCCAATATAGCCACTGTCACGAATGATGATGAGGATGAAATGATGAGGACAACACAAACACCCAGTTCCCGGGCAGAGAAAATCCCCAACTCGGCCGAGAACCGAACCTGGGAGCCCGTAATCCAGAGACAGCAACGGTAGCCACTAGACCACGAACTGCGGATAATTCCGGCAGAGACAGCAAAGGAGTTGTCAGAACAGTTGAACGGGATACACGGTGTCTTGATAGGAGGATGTAAGATGAACGTCAACAAAAGCAAAACGAAAGTGATGGAATGTAGTCTAATTAATTCAGGCAGTGCTGAGGGAATTAAATTAATAAACGAGGCGCTAAAGGTGGTAGATGAATTATGCTATTTGGGCAGCAAAATCACGGACGATGGCTGAAGTAGAAAGGATATAAAATATAGACTGGGAAGAAGAGAAATTTGTTAACATCAAACGTATATTTAAGTGTTCGGCCTTCTTTTCTGAAGGTATTTGTCCGGGGCGTATCCTTATATGGAAGGGAAACGCGCATGATAAACCATTGAGACAAGAGGAGAATATATGTGATGCTACAGAAGAAAACTGAAGAGTAAGATGGCTAGAGCAAGTAACAAATGAGAAGTTACTAAATAGAACTGGAGAGAGAAAAATATTTGTGGCATAACGAAAAATTTGTGAATTACTGTGCTGATAAACCTCTTACATTATTTGCTTTCCAAACAGCTGAGCAAAACTGAACGTACTCAAACATTCACTAAAGTGACACACAATATTTTTAGCGCAACGCAATGTGACTTTCAGTAATCGCTACAAAGAATGGCCATGACTAACATTAACCTATACCTTTCACAAATCACTTACCTCACAAAAATCTTCGTTACTCGAACTACTGCAATTCAGCTAAATAAAAGATTCAAACTACTGAAGGCACTAACTACTGATAGGCATAGTTAGCAAATGAAAGATTTTGATAGAGAACAAACAATGTATTTAACTTAATAGTGTTGGAAAATCATAATATACATAGCAGTTCATGACATCCAGTCTTACAAATTTCAAAACTCCGCCATTTCTCTCCCCACATCCACCACTGCTGGCGGCTCACCTCCAACTGCCCAACGAAACGCGCTGTTAACATCCAGCTGCCCAACACTACAATGGCCAACAACAATGCAAACCAGCCACTGACTGTACACAGCATAGCCAGTGATTTTCAGAGCGCTACGTGGCGTTACCAATATAAAAACGTAAACAGCCTACTTACAACTTGACTAAAGGAAGGTATTTCTTGATAGGACATATTCTGAGACATCAAGGGATCACCAATTTTGTAATGAAGGGGAGTGTGTGAGCATCGCAGAGGGAGACGAAGAAATGAATACAGGAAGCAGGTACAATAGGATGTAGGTTGAAGTAGTTATTAGGAGATGAAGAGCCTTGCATAGGATAGAATAGCGTAGAGAGCTTCATCAAACTAGTCTGAAAACCACAACAAATAACTTAATATAGCAATAATAATAAATGAAAATAATAAATGTAGTGGTGTATGTGTGATATTACAGCAATATCATCCTCATTAACACAGCTGTTGCCGAATGCAAGTAATGACACATTTACAGAAATACATGACAAGCAGTTCAGAAAGAGGTAAATCTGGAAAAGAATTTCATTTGTCTTAGGAAGAGCGAGAAATAATAAAATCGGAAAAAATAAGTGAGAAGACGTAAAGAGAGATAGTATTGACCGTGTGTAAGAAATTCTGCTTCGTTGATGGAAGGAAGAACTACAGCTGTAAAATACGGAGACTGAAGCTGCACGGATGAGAGCAGATAAGGCTTTAATCTCCTCTTGAGTGCAGTATACTTTTTGGCAGTCGGAGGTTGTTCCAGAAACATTTGGCTGAAATGGAGAAGGACGTTGAAAAAATGTTGCATATAGATATAGATAAAATGCCCCTATGGAATGTTGACAGGTTTTGAAATGCGTGGATATTAGAATAGCAAACCCTAACTGGATACAGAACGGACTGACATAAAAAAGCAAAAGCGTTACATAAGTAAATAACACAAACACAAATGCCTTGAGGAAAGTTCGAACCCTTGACTGCCATGAATTGTAGACCACGCCCGGAATGAGACTGTAAATAGTGTCCTTTAATAGCAGCTTCCAGCAAGCATTCTTCACGAACGTGTGCAGCATGTGTTTTCAATCATGGTAAGAAACTCCTCAACATGTAACGAGACTGTTTCCTTTCATGAGACAACAATGTATTGTTGTCAATAATCATACTGATCTTGATGATTTACATCAGTTTCGAATGGAATGAAAGTTGAGTGACTTAATAGCATTATGTGAAGAACAGCTTCACAAAATATGATAGTTATGCATCCATCAGTTAGCGTACTAGGAAGATCAACTGAAATACACAGTAGTTGTATCATGTGATTATGGGCAGTAAATGGCAAAACTATAACGTGCTGTTGATTGAAAATGTATATTGTGCGTCTCTAGAAATTATAGAAGGCAGTGGACACACATCAAGCGTAGGGAATATGAGATAACAATGTCATGTTTTCAAATAATGTAATATTAAAGTAATATGAGTGTGCAGCAATGAAACACAACATATTTCACAACAAAATATTTATAATTATGATAGTTAAACAAACAATTATATCTATTATTTGTTGGAGGGTCACTGAAGACGTGAAATAGAATTTCTTACACAAGTTTGGTAAAAGCAAACATAAAAATTCATTTGCAAAAGGCGAGTAATGGTTATTATTATGCACAAGACAGCAGGAAGGACTGAAAACAACAAGAGTCTATGGAAACCAAGACAGAAAGCTATTCTTGTTTGGCATACTAATTTCCCTGCTTATTTGACATTATTCGTTTCACCGAATCATGAACGTTTTTTCTTGGGTTAGTCCTTGAGCCGTCAATAATATTTCGCCAACTTTCTGTAGGACTGCATAACCTTCCAGTAATCAGCAATTAACTGGCAAGAGGGTGTAAAGATGTTGCACAGTTTTGCACATGTCCTTGTTTGTCTGCTGCCGGGTGTTGCACTCCTGCACCGACTAACGATGACCACAGGATTAACATTGAGACGTTCGCCTAATCAAAGAGGCGAGAACCATTAGAGCCCTCCGTTTCAGCAATTTCTATTGTTAACAATTGGAAATGAACAGCAGATAAGGTAAACATTGAAGAAGACCTTCCGAATTTGATTCGCACTTTCGGAGGGTGCTGGAAACATTGACAAGAAGAAGGGACGGGATGACAAGACACGTGTTTAGACTTCAGGGAATAACATCCGTGGTTTTAGAGGGAGCTGCGGAGAGTTAAAACTTAAGAACAGCTTTCCCAGACTGTGTTCCGCGGAACACTGGGTGTTTGGCGGGAAGTGAATAAGTATTCTGCAAAAAACTATTAATAACATGTAGTTTTTTTCGACACTTGGACGATACTAATTATTTGTTAAAATTTTTATTGTGACTTCTGTATCATTAGTCACGATTTAAAACTAAAGTAGTCACTGAACAAAACAAATTTTATCGTTTTTTTAAATTTTATTTATCTTCAAAATAAACAGGGACCTCTGCTGTGGGGGACAACAAGGATTGGAATACATCCAACAAATAATTGAGGACGTACGGCGCAAGTGCCAGTCTGAGATGAAGAGGTTAGCGCGGGAAATGAATTCGTAAGTCTACCTGCCAGAGAGTCGCCCGTGTCCGTTTGAATGGAACCAACGCGCCATTCATTTACATCCATTTATAAAAACCACAGAGAACCTAACGCTGACTGACAATGCGCGGGTTTAAACCCGCCCTTCCCGAATCGGAGTCCAGTGTCTTAATCATAGCATCGCATCGATCGCCGACGTCAGTCGTGTATTGATGACGCGGGAGAGGTCATAAAGGCTAAAGCCGATTAGTGTCCTGTTTTGCAAGGACACTGCGCAGTGCCATTTGGTCTGCCTTGATCCCCGTTTACTGCGTAAAGCATATACCACCTAAATAAACCAATAAGCGTTTGATTTATGATACTTCGAATTATCTTAGAATCCACTCAGCATATTTGAGCTGCGTGCGCCTAAGCCACAGCGCTGCGTACACATGTGGAGCATAAAGAGTCTCCTGAACACGTGGCATTACACCGCAACATCCTGACACACATAAGACTTGTCACAGAATAAAATAATACGACGGAAATGTTACGAGACCCAGACAGATGGTGTACTCGAAGCAAAATCGCTGATATGATTTCGAGAACACTGCATGACGTCTCTAAACGAGAAAATCTATACGAGAGATGTCGAACAGTAACACAAGAAACACGACAACAAGTTTCTTGGGTGGACGCAGACTCAGACATAGTCACAGACGTTGATGTAGATGCAACATAGAAAATGACACAAACATGACGACATCAGACACAGACTCACATCATAAGGAGTATAACACCTAAAGTAAATAATACACACATCAAAAGAAAAGTTTTGCCTCACCCAGGTTCTCAGAACTCCTGAAGATAGACATTGACTGTGGATATTGCATCACTGACACAGTAACTTTGACTGTTCAGAGAGGTCACTAAACCCGCTCAGAAATGTAAACAACCATGCATAGGCAGCGCCTTTTAGACGGGACTCAAACTGAGCGCAATAGGCTGTATGATGTACAACTTCACTCCCGACGTCCATGACGAGGTCCATCTTTGCAACCAGGACACCATGCAGCACGGTACAGATGGGCCCAACAACATGCCGAATGGACCGTTTAGGATTGACATCACGTTCTCTTCATCGATGAGTGTCGCATATGCCTTCAACCAGACAATCGTCGGAGGCAACCCGGTCAGGCTGAACGCCTTAGACACACTGTCCAGCGAGTACAGCAAGGTGGAGGTTCCGTGCTGTTTCGGGTGGCATTATTGTGGGCCGACGTGGTCATGGAAGGCGCCGTAACGGCTATACGATACGTGAATGCCATTCTCCTACCGATATCGGCAGCATATTGGCGTGGCATTCGTCTTCATGGACGACAATTCGTGACCCCATCGTGCACATCTTGTGAATGACGTGCTCCATGGTAACGACATCGCTCGACTAGTGTGTCCAGCATGTTCTCCAGACATGAACCCCATCGAACATGCTTGGGTTTGTTTGAAAAGCGCTGTTTATGGACGATGTGACCCACCAATCACTGTAAGGGATCTACGCCGAATTACCGTTGAGGAGTGGGACAATCTGGAACAACAGTGCCTTGATGAACTTGTGGATAGTATGCCACGACGAATACAGGCATGTGTCAATCCAAGAGGGCGGAAGTGATGTTTGTGTTGATCTCTATTCTAATTATCTGTGCAGGCTCCGGGACTCTCAGAACCGAGGTGAGGCAAAACTTTTTTTAATGTGTGTATAATACACTGTGTATTATCTTCCAGTATTCATTACTTTTCTGTCTTCTACCCACTTTCACTGTCTTTTTCTCTATCAACATAAATAAGCGTGAAGATGTTAGTACATCCAAATTTTGGGGGAAATTTTTTAAAGATACTGAGGAAGGTAGAATGAGGCAGCTGGTACACCATTTTTCAGTCAGTGTATTTTAAATAAATAGGAGGATATTCGTTCTTTTTTTTGCACGGAAGGAGCAGTTTTCCCCTAGTTCTCTTCTTTTCCTTGTTGGAGCAGGGCACGTATTTCATATGAAAAGAAATGTGTTGGTCAGTGAAACTGAGATAGTTTGCTTATGTGAAACTGAAGTAACGCAAAGCTAAATCAACACTTCGGACCAGACATTACGTGCAAAGTAATTTGTTTCAGTACTACAACATGGTGTTCCCGGATGATAACAAAGACACTTTGCAGCAAAATTTTTTGTGATGAGCCACTTTATAAACTACGTTTTCGTCTCAAACCGGATTTTACGTGCATATTTTACAAGTAGGTAACTTTGAACCGCTGCGTCTAGCAAACGAATAAAGATATCAAGTAAATTTTCAAAGTCGTTCGGGATCAGCATCTTAGAAATATATCGCAAAAATTTCAGCCATTTGCTGTCCATTGCCGCCTTGGAATCCTCGGCTGGGTATGGTCCACTGGTGACGACGAAAATACAGAGAAAAAGCCTTGTTTTGGGATTTACCGATGAACGGCCCATGAAATAATCGCATCTCCATATGTCCCATCAAGCCCACCGTAGGCTACATAAAATGCAGAAACAAAGAATCGATTTGCTTCATTTGCCTAAGTAGGAGGAAGTGTGTAATTTTGATACTTTGACCCTGTACTGTAGGATAGTAACACTAAGACGATACTTCTACATCTACATCTACATTTACACTCTGCAAGCCGCCCAACGGTGGGTGGCGGAGGGCGCTTTACGTGCGACTGTCATTACCTCCCTTTCCTGTTCCAGTCGCGTATAGTTCGCGGGAAGAACGACTGCCGGAAAGCCTCCGTGCGCACTCGAATCTCTCTAATTTTACATTCTTGATCTCCTGGGGAGGTATAAGTAGGGGGAAGCAATATATTCGATACCTCATCCAGAAACGCACCCTCTCGAAACCTGGACAGCAAGCTACACCGCAATGCAGAGCGCCTCTCTTGCACAGTCAGCCACTTGAGTTTGCTAAACATCTCCGTAACGCTATCACGCTTACCAAATAACCCTGTGACGAAACCCGACCTGGTACGGATCCCACACTGATGAGCAATACTCAAGTATAGGCCGAACGAGTGTTTTGTAAGCCACCTCTTTTGTTGATGGACTACATTTTCTAAGGAATATCCCAATGAATCTCAACCTGGTACTCGCCTTACCAACAATTTTATATGATCATTCCACTTCAAATCGTTCCGCACGCACCATCCTAGATATTTTACAGAAGTAACTGCTACCAGTGTTTGTTCCGCTATCATATAATCATACAGTAAAGGATCCTTCTTTCTATGTATTCGCAATACATTACATTTGTCTACGTCAAGCATCAGTTGCCACTCCCTGCACCAAGTGCCTATCCGCTGCAGATCTTCCTGCATTTCGCTGCAATTTTCTAATGCTGCAACTTCTCTGTATACTACAGCATCATCCGCGAAAAGCCGCACGGAACTTCCGACACTATCTACTGACTTCAGTTTGGCATGCAAATGGTCCCTAGCCCAGGACTATCCAAAACACCTGGCCTTACCTTTTTTTATCACTAATCGAACCTGTTGTATGAGCACCTCAATACGTCGATTTTATGCACGGCGTTTTGGATCATATTAGGTAAACATGCTGTCGCATGCACATCGGTAATTAGAAAGAGCAATCGACTCCAGAAGTCAGACTGTAGATTTATACTGACTGAGCCATAAGGACATAATGTCTGATCTGCTAGTCGGGAACCAGTTGATCGCATTGAGACGCTCCTGGTGGTCTTCTGCGAGGAGGGGGACCCCTGGCTCGTGTCGGCTGCCGATAACCCTGCACTGATGCAGCTTTCGCGGAGCCGCTTGTTTTCCTTCTTGACATCATTCTCCCATAAAGCGGCGCAGCCGGCCGCCTTATCGCAGAGGTTGCGGCGGGGAGGAAGGCGCTAGTGAACTGGGGCTGTAAACACATGACGTACTCCTTCATCGCCCATTACCGATAACAGCCATTACTCGTCGAGGCGCCCTTCGCGAGATGGCTCTTCTGCGTACAAGCTGCCATTCACGATAAGAGAAGTGTCACGGGAGCAACCGGTTATCGCTAAATTTACTTTCAAGTGATCACGACGTAGGAGATTGGTTTTGAGAGTGCTCACAGTATCTCGCATGACGGCCAGTTTATGAGGCGTCGCTGATGAAATCGAGTTACGTCGCTACCGACGTTTGTTTACGAGTGTCGCTCAATTCTCTGCAGTGGGGAATGCTTCGTTCTTACGAGGAGATCTCGTAAAGTTGTAATGATCATTTCGAAGAAATAAAGTTACGTAATACTTTTTTGTTTGTTTCGAAAAACATGTTTGCAGTCCCGATGCACACTGAAATCTTTGAGCCACAGTAGTTTCCACTTTATCAATGGCCGTGCCATATATTCAGGGTGGTCCATTGATCGTGACCGGGCCAAAAATCTCACGAAACAAGCATAAAACGAAAAAAACTACGAAGAACGAAAATCGTCTAGTTTGAAGAGCAAAACCAAATGGCGCTGTGGTTGGCCCGCTAGATGGCGCTGCCATAGGTCAAACGGATATCAACTGCGATTTTTTAAATAGGAACCCCCATCTTTTATTACATATTCGTGTAGTACGTAAAGAAATATGAATGTTTTAGTTGGACCACTTCTTTCGCTTTGTGACAGATGGCGCTGAAATAGTCACAAACGTATAAGTACTTGGTGTCACGTAACATTCCGCCAGTGCGGACAGTATTTGCTTCGTGATACATTACCCGTGTTAAAATGGACCGTTTACCAATTGCGGAAAAGGTCGATATCGTGTTGATGTATGGCTATTGTGATCAAAATGCCCAACGGGCGTGTGCTATGTATGCTTCTCGGTATCCTGGACGACATCATCCAAGTGTCCGGACCGTTCGCCGGATAGTTACGTTATTGAAGGAAACAGGAAGTGTTCAACCACATGTGAAACGCCATCCACGACCCGCAACAAATGATGATGCCCAAGTAGGAGTTTTAGGTGCTGTCGCGGCTAATCTGCACATCAGTAGCAGACTAATTGGGCGAGAATCGGGAATCTCACAAATGTCGGTTCTGAGAATGCTACATCAACATCGATTGCATCCGTACCATATTTCTATGCACCAGGAATTGCATGGCGACGACTTTGAACGCCGCGTACAGTTCTGCCACTGGGCACAAGAGAAATTACGGGACGATGAAAGATTTTTTACTCGCGTTCTATTTAGCGACGAAGTGTCATTCACCAACAGTGGTAACATAAACCGGCGTAATATGCACTACTGGGCAACGGAAAATCCACGATGGCTGTGACAAGTGGAACATCAGCGACCTTGGCGGGTTAATGTATGGTGCGGCATTATGGGAGGAAGGATAATTGGCCCCCATTTTATCGATGGCAATCTAAATGGTGCAATGTATGCTGATTTCCTTCGTAACGTTCTACCGATGTTACTACAAGATGTTTCACTGCATGACACAACGACGATGTACTTCCTACATGATGGGTGTCCGGCACATAGCTCGCGTGCGGTTGAAGCGGTATTAAATAGCATATTTCATGACAGGTGGATTTGTCGTCGAAGCACCATACCATGGCCTACACGTTCACCGGATCTGACGTCCCCGGATTTCTCTCTGTGGGTAAAGTTGAAGGATGTTTGCTATCGTGATCCACCGACAACGCCTGATAACATGCGTCAGCGCATTGTCAATGCATGTGCGAACATTACGGAAGAGCGAACGACTCGCTGTTGAGAGGACTGTCGTTACACCTATTGCCAAATGCGTTGAGGTTGACGGACATCATTTTGAGCGTTTATTGCATTAATGTGATATTTACAGCTAATTACACTGTAACAGCATGCGTTTTCAGAACTTATAATTTCACAAAGGTATATGTATCACATTGGAACAACCGAAATGAAATGTTCACACGTACCTACGTTCTGTATTTTAATTTAAAAACCTACCTGTTACCAACTGTTCGTCTAAAATTGTGAGCCATCTGTTTGTGACTGTTACAGCGCTATCTGTCACAAAGCGAAAAAAGTGGTCCAACTAAAATATTCATATTTCTTTACGTACTACACGAATATGTGATAAGAAATGGCGATTCCTATTTTAAGAAACGAAGTTGATATCTGTTTGACGTATGGAAGCGCCATCTAGCGGGACAACCAAAGCGCCATCTGGTTTCCCCTTCAAGTTAGACAAGTTGTAGTTTTTTCGTTTGATGCTTATTTCGTAAGGTATTTGGCCCGGTCACGATCAGTGGACCACCCTGTATATTGGATATACAATAACCACGAAAAATTTCATTGAAACATTATTAACGGGAGGTGCAAAGTGATTGATTTTCAGGATCCTAACTAGGGAGCGGAATGGCGCTGCAAGATGTAAAAGCAACGAATTTAGCAACAATTAACATTAATTTCCTAATTAAAAGTAACACACATACAGATGTTGAGTTAAAACAGTTACTTGGAATGCTTTCGCGTGAATCCCGGCACGTGATACATTGTACAATGCAACTGCTCTACCAATATGTGTGGGACAAACCTGCTAAATTACTAGTTACGATTTATCAAGATCACACACGCTACGTTCATACTCATCACTCAAACAACGAAAGACAGAATTTAGAAGAACGCTTCCCCACTCCACATCTAAGTTCGCTGGGTCAGGGCGCGACCGGCTTTAGCGGTCAATTTCAGAGAACAAAGCCCTCGCTTGAAATTCCGTTCAACCCAGTAAATTTGTAAATAAATTTACCAAACATGAGCAAAACTACTCCGCGACGAACATGAGCTTCAATTCGAGCACGAGACGTGTTTTCGTCGAATTGGAGCCTCTTGGTTTACAAAGAAACGCACGTGGTGCTGGAGAGTACGGGCAACTAAATCTGTGGGAATGAAATACAAGTTGGACAATAAATGAAATAAAATTTAACACAAGCATTCCCCAAAGCACTCGATATATTCATACATGACACAAGAAACTTGAAACGTCCCCTTTGAAAAATTTTATCTGACTGTGCTTAAACTGACACACAATATTTTGTTAGCGCAACGAAGTCTGTCTTTCAATAATCCCTACAAAAGAATGGGCCCTGACTAACATTAAACTATACCTTTCACAAATCACTTACCTCACAAAAATCTTCGCTACTCAAGCTACTGCAATACAGCGAGCGCCACTACTGCCAGCTAAATAAAAGATTCAAAGTACTGAAGGCACTAACTACTGATAGGCATAGTTAGCAAATGAAAGATTTTGATAGAGAACAACTAATGTATTTACCTCAACAGTCATAATATATATAGCAGTTCATGACAAATTTCAAAACTCCGCCATCTCTCTCCCCACATCCATCATTGCTGGCGGCTCACCTCCAACTGCGCAACGCTACGCGCTGTTCACATCCAGCTGCCGCTGCCCAACACTACAATGGCAGACAACAATGCAAACTGGACACAGACTGCACACAGCACAGCCAGTGATTTTTATACAGAGGTGGCGTTACCAATAAAAAAACCTAAACAGCCTACTTACAAACTAACTAAAACTGTGGCGTCACCGCTCGTCCACGTCAAGTTACTGTTGCACAAAATATCTCATTGAATGAAACTTCCTGGCAGATTAAAACTGTGTGCCCGACCGAGACTCGAACTCGGGACCTTTGCCTTTCGCGGGCAAGAGCTTTCTTTCAGGAGTGCTAGTTCTGCAAGTTTCGCAGGAGAGCTTCTGTAAAGTTTGGAAGCTAGGAGACGAGATACTGGCAGAAGTAAAGCTGTGAGTACCGGGCGTGAGTCGTGCTTCGGTAGCTCAGTTGGTAGAGCTCTTGCCCGCGAAAGGCTAAGGTCCCGAGTTCGAGTCTCGGTCGGGCACACAGTTTTAATCTGCCAGGAAGTTTCATATCAGCGCACACTCCGCTGCAGAGTGAAAATCTCATTCTGGTATCTCATTGAATACCGTTTCATGACCATAACTGGTTCGACGTGATTATCAATGCCACACCCCAGAATGACTACAGGAGACTCCAACAGAGCTAACTCCTACACAAGTCAACTAGAGATATTACTCAGAGCATCCTTTCTCACCTGCTTCCTAGGGAGGAGTGAAACTAACCTGCTCCGTCTCCGGAAGGGTTCAGAGAACGTAAGCTGTTTATACCTGTACCAATCTCACAATGGATACTGACTAGTGCTGGTCAGTAATGCCCTCTGACCCAATGAAGCCGTGTTCAAAGCTCTACACAAAGGATGGCTAAACTGCTCTAATTGTGGCTGTGGTCTTCAATTCAGAGACTGGTTTGATGCAGCCCTCCATGCAACTCTATCCTGTGCAAGCTTCTTCATCTCCCAGTACCTACTGCAACCTACAGCCTTCTGAATCTGCTTAGTGTATTCATCTCTTGGTCTCCCTCTACGATTTTTACCCTCCACACTACCCTCCAATACTAAATTTGTGAACCCTTGATGCCTTAGAACATGTCCTACCAACCGGTCCCTTCTTCTAGTCAAGTTGTGCCGCAAGCTGCTCTTCTCCCCAATTCTATTCAATACCTCCGCATTAGTTAAGTGATCTACCCATATAATCTTGAGCATTCTTCTGTAGCACCACATTTCGAAAGCTTCTATTCTCTTCTTGTGCAAACTATTTATCGTCCATGTTTCACTTCCATACATGGCTACACTCCATACAAATACTTTCAAAAACGACTTCCTGACGCCTTAATCTATACTCCATGTTAACAAATCTGTCTTCTTCAGAAACGCTTTCCTTGCCATTGCCAGTCTACATTTTATATCCTCTCTACTTCCACCATCATTCTGCTCCCCAAATAGCAAAACTCATTTACTACTATAAGCCTCTCATTTCCTGATCTAATTCCCTCAGCATCACCCGATTTAATTCGACTACATTCCACTATCCTCGTTTTGCTTTTGTTGATGTTCATCTTATATCATCCTTTCAATACACTGTCCATTCCGTTCAGCTGCTACCTCCTGTCAACTAAAGAAAACCGAAGTGCCAGCTACAGAGAAACCACACATTCATACTGACGACAATGGGGATAGGAAAGATATGACATGAATACGTGGTAATGGATTACGCAAATACTTTCAAAACATAGTTATGAATTTGAAATTGAAAAAAAGACATTTTCCTTTTTCGCTGAAATGCCGCTGTAGTATCACGCACCCTCGTCCAATTTTCTCTCCAGGCATAGTCATACCGAACACTTGAGTCATTAAGAATTGCAGAAAAACCGAATGTAGCTTTCCAAAATCAATGGCGCGGCTCAAATGGAGACGTTTCAATGTTTCAATTTGTAATTAATTTGTGGAAGATTAAAGTATAGTATAATCCAGTCCTCAGCTACTGTTCAGTGTAGTGCGGAAGACTAATTCTTTTGAGCAGTTTGCGATATAGAACGGACGCTTAGTGAAATAACAAGTTGTAGGCAAAGAACTGTGAGGCGCCCACTAAATCAGCTGGCCAAAACAAGTACTAGGATTGTGGAAACGGCCAAGGGTTGAGGTCAGTTTTTGCTTCTAATTGTCATTTATTGTAATTTAGGAACTCTTTCACGGCTGAAGGCCTCCAACAAGAAATCTCAACAAGATAAAAATCCAATTAAGATAGCAATAGAACAATTCAAAAACAACATACGCAAAGTGCAATACATATGGCTGAGGGCCACAATAAATTTCCAAAATTTTAAAATATATAACCATAGACGTTTAAAGGCAGAAGGCCATCAACAAATGTTAAAAAATTCAAAATTCAATTAAGATAGCAATAAAATAATTTAAAACCCAAAGGCAACATACGCAAGGTGCAACACAAATGGCTGAGGGTCACAATTAAACTTCAAAATTTCAAATTATATTAGCATAATCTTTAAAGGCACAAGGCCGCAGTATTTAAGTTTGAAAGATAAATTTAAAAATTAATTTTGCAAAATTTTAAGAAACAAACAAATAACCATAAGCCTAAAATTTAAAATAGCTGACAACAGATAATTAAACACCGGTGGCACTCAGAAAGCCTCCAGGGAGGTCGGTCTGCCCTCGTTCACTTTGGTCAGATAGGTGGTGAGCCCAGCTATACTTGATCCGTCGGAGCCCAACCAGGGGGGCAGCCACGAACCGACTGACACAACCTCTTGCTTCCCGCCCATCAGTACATGAGAATCCCAACCGGCAATGTTACAAACGTGATAATCCACAATGGAGTACGTATTAGATGTCAAAATTACTCACCATGTTGGACAGCGACAACAGGTCAGGAAAGGACGCAGCCTGAAATTACGTTAGTGGCCAGGGCAGGTAACCGCAACACAAACAGCTACTAGGCACAAAATTCCGCTGGTACACTTGAATTTGAAACACGGTAATAGTTAACTTGCCCAAAAGAACACTGCCTGAATTTACGTCAGTGCCCAGGGAAGGTAAGCAGAACACTAACGGCCACAAAATTCCACTGGTGCACTCAAATAGTAGTCAACCAAATAAGTTAATTGAGTAGTCAACCAAAATAGTTAACTGCACCGCATGGCAGCTAAACTCAGCAGTAGAACCACATGGTGTTGCTCACCAGAAAACCTCCCCATCAGCAAACCACCGAAGTGAACCACCACAGCACGAATAGACGTGGCTTGGGTAGTTGACACCACTACTCTACTTTGACCTCCTGAGTCGGCGGACCACGAAGCTCGTAGCGACCAGACAGCTGCACACACGCTGCGACACAGCGCAGGCACTGCCAGTGGCCCCAGCCGACTGCACCGCGCGGAGATGCACTTCTGGCCATTAAAATTGCAACACCGAGACAAAATGCAGATGATCAGCGAGTATTCATTGGACAAATATATTATACTAGAATTCACATGTGATTACATTTTCACGCAATTTGGGTGCATAGATCCTGAGAAATCAGTACCCAGAGCAAACAACTCTGCTCATAAAAATGGTTCAAATGGCTCTGAGCACTACGGGACTTAACATCTGAGGTCATCAGTCCCCTAGAACTTAGAACTACTTAAACCTAACTAACCTAAGGACATCACACACATCCATGCCCGGGGCTGGATTCGAACCTGTGACCGTAGCGGTCTCACGGTTCCAGACTGAAGCGCCTAGAACCGCTCGGCCACACCGGCCGGCCCTGTGAACATAGTAACGGCCTTGATACGCCTGGGCATTGAGTCAAACAGAGCTAGGATGGCGTATACAGGTACAGTAACCACGCAGCTTCAACACGATACCACAGTCTATCAAGAGTAGTGACTGGCGTATTGTGACGAGCCAATTGCTCGGCCATCATTGACCAGACGTTTTCAATTGGTGAGAGATCTGGAGGATGTGCTGGCCAGGGCAGCAGTCGAACATTTTCTGTATCCAGAGAGGCCCGTACAGGACCTGCAACATGCGGTCGTGCATTATCCTGCTGAAATGAAGGGTTTCGCAGGAATCGAATGAAGGGTAGAGCCACGGGTCGTAACACATCTGAAATGTAACGTCCACTCTTCAAAGTGCCGTCAATGCGAACAAGAGGTGACCGAGAGGTGTAACCAATGGCACCCCATACCATCACGCCGGGTGATACGCCAGCATGGCGATGACGAATACAAGCTTCCTATGTGCGTTCACCGCGATGTCGCCAAACACGGATGCGACCATCATGATGTTGTAAACAGATCCTGGATTCATCCGAAAAAAATGAGGTTTTGCCATTCATGCACTCAGGTTCGTCGTTGAGTACACCATCGCAGGCGCTCCTGTCTGTGATGCAGCGTGAAGGGTAACCGCAGCCATGGTCTCCGAGCTGATAGTCCATGCTGCTGCAAACGTCGTCGACCTGTTCGTGCAGATGGTTGTTGCCTTGCAAACGTCGCCATCTGTTGACTCAGGGATCGAGACGTGGCTGCACGATCCGTTACAGCCATGCGGATAAGATGCCTGTCATCTCGACTGCTAGTGATACGAGGCCGTTGGGATCCAGCACGCCGTTCCGTATTACCGTCCTGAACCCACCGATTCCATATTCTGCTAACACTCATTGGATCTCGACCAACGCGAGCAGCAATGTCGCGATACGATAACGCGCAATCGCGATAGGCTACAATCCGACCTTTATCAAAGTCGGCAACGTGATGGTACGCATTTCTCCCCCTTACACGAGGCATCACAACAACGTTTCACCAGGCAACGCCAATCAACTGCCGTTTCTGTATGAGAAATCGGTTGGAAACTTTCCTCATGTCAGCACGTTGTAGGTCTCGCCACCGGCGACAACCTTGTGTGAATGCTCTGAAAAGCTAATCATTTGCATAGCACAGCATCTTCTTTCTGTCGTTTAAATTTCGCGTCTGTAGCACGTCATCTTCGTGGTGTAGCAATTTTAATGGCCAGTAGTGTAACTTTCATTGTCCGCAACAACCAACGACTCACTCCAGACTCCCTTGCCGGATACTGCACGCACCAAACCAAAGATAGTACACAGCGCAAATATCGATACACATCACTGCTGCCGCACGTAGAAGGAAGAAGAACCACGACGTAACCGCGACAAGGACGGGAAACCAAACAGAGAGAGACAGCGAAGTTCACGAAAAGGG
This sequence comes from Schistocerca serialis cubense, assembly GCF_023864345.2. Taxonomy (NCBI): domain Eukaryota; kingdom Metazoa; phylum Arthropoda; class Insecta; order Orthoptera; family Acrididae; genus Schistocerca; species Schistocerca serialis. The sequence goes on from NC_064641.1 coordinate 819,480,639, forward strand.
ATAGTTGGGAGAGAGCACGGTTCAAATTGCTTTACATTAATACTGTCTTTTGTGTGTGTGGAGGGTGGGGGGGGGGGGGGGTGGCGTGGAAGGAAGGGGGAGTGTGGATGGAATAATCTATAAAGGAAAACAAAAAATACACGCCATACTTACAAGGAATGTGAACTGGTCATGTACCGTAGAAAAAAATTACAGAAAATGCGTCCTGACTCGTGTGGAGCTCCGCTGGCGCCAGCGCTTCTCCTGGCGCCAGGGCAGGGTGTGTGTGTGTGTGTGCGTGTGTTTCCGCTAGCCGCCGCTAGGCCCGTTACGTGGGCGATACGGCCACTGCTCTCAGAACGGGCGCCAGCCGCCTCAGCTGCCCAACTGGCACAGCCGCCAGCCGACATGGCTGACCTGTCGGAATGCCACCTCTAGGCGTGCGAAATCGCTACACTCCTACACTCCTACACGATCTCTCATGTGGAGCACTACCTGTAGACGCTCGCGCTGGATTACTTGGCTGACGCGTAGTAACGACAAAGTACGTTCAAAGAATTCTGGAACTCTGTCCACAAAATTTTTCTGCGCTTTATCTTTTACTTACTGTGCACGGTATCCTTCTAAACACTCTCCTCGACAACTGATGCACAGTTCTCAATACCGTTTCCGCTTCCAGAATCAGTCTTACAAGGCGAAGGCCTCAGACACGGCCAACCGATTCGGCTCAAATTTGGCAGGTCGCTCGTGTACAGCCTAAAACGGAGGGCTCTAAGATATTTTGGGTCAACACCCCCGAAATTTTGAGAAAATCACCCCTAAAGGTTATGACGAGCAATCGACTCAAAATAGGAGGGATCGATAGATAATTGTAAGCAGAGAATTTTTCATCATCAGGTATGGGGACCGCAAACGCAAAATTTTCCAGAAATCGATGAAAGAAACTTTTACAACTGGCGCTTCTGTACACACACGGTAAACGCCTTTCGCCGACAGCGCCGATAGCGATGCCGGCACGATACCTCAGCGTGTTCGGTCAGAGGGTTAGCTCTCTCTGTAATACAAAAAGCTGAGTTGATCGATCAACAACGAACTTAAACAGATGTCTTTCGACGTCCGCCCCGAGCAGATGCAACGAACAAAATCGAACAAAAAATGAGATTTAAAAAAATAAAATAAAAATAGCCCAATGGCCAAGGTAATTGGCTGGGAATCGGAAAACCCGTGTTCGAATCTCGAAGAAACGTTTGTATTTTTCCATATATCAATTGATAGGGATAGGAGGGTTAATAAGGTAAGTAAATCACTAAGGAATGATTATAATACTTACCTTATTAACCCTCCTATCCCTATTAATTGAGATATGGAAAAATAGAAACGAAAAGAAAAAACTTCCGCTACGTTTCTTCGAGATTTTTCCGATTCCCAGCCAATTACCTTGGTCATTGCGCTATCGGCGCTGTCGGCGAAAGGCGTTTACCGTATGGATACAGAAGCGGCAGTTGTAAAAGTTTCTTTCATCGATTTCTGGAAAAGTATGCATTTTAGGACTCTAAACCTGATGATGAAAAATGCTCTATTTACAATTATCTATCGATCCCGCCAATTTTGAGTCGATTGCTAGTCATAACCTTTAGGGGCGATTTTCGCAAAATTGCGGAGGTGTTGGCCCAAACTATGTTAGATTCCTTCGCTGTCCGCGAATTTTCTTTGATCTTCGTCCTCTCAGGGGAGGTCTCAACTTTGGAAGAAAAAAAATGCGCAGTGGCCAGGTCTAAAGAGTACGAAGGATGAGGCAGCCCAGCGACTTTATTTCTTGTGCAACAGTCACGCACGTACAGCGATGGATGTGCGAGTGCGTCATCGTAATGCAAGAGCAATGTATTGTCCCGCCCTATTCATGCCATTTCCTTCTCACATCTTCTCACAGACGTCGCAATGCGTTCCGATAATACCATAGATTAACAGCGTGTCCCTGTGCCACAGCCGGCCGAAGTGGCCATGCGGTTAAAGGCGCTGCAGTCTGGAACCGTAAGACCGCTACGGTCGAAGGTTCGAATCCTGCCTCGGGCATGGATGTTTGTGATGTCCTTAGGTTAGTTAGGTTTAACTAGTTCTAAGTTCTAGGGGACTAATGACCTCAGCAGTTGAGTCCCATAGTGCTCAGAGCCATTTGAACCATTGCCACAAACTCATGATGAACTAATACTTCAAAGTCAAAGAAAACTATCAGAATGGTTTTGACATTTGACCTGAGCTGCCGAGCCTTTTTTGCTCCTGGAGTACCTTTCCCGGCCATTATGAAGACAAACTTGGTCCTAACATCGTGACTGTAGACCCACCTCTCATCACCAACTACACTACTGGCCATTAAAATTGCTACACCACGAAGATGACGTGCTACAGACGCGAAATTTAAACGACAGGAAGAAGATGTGTGATATGCAAATGATTAGCTTTTCAGAGCATTCACACAAGGTTCTATCTTACGATTTTCCTCTCTAATTGCATGCAGTGAAAAGTCGCTATTCCTTCACACACGGACTTCCCACGCAGCGTCTCTCGTCACCCGGGTGGTCCGGTGACAGGTGGGCACCGCTGATCTGGAAAGGATCAAGCCGACAGGTGTGAGGAAGTCGAGTGAATGCTTTGCAGACGCTGACATTGTCAAAAGACACGCCCGGAGGGGTCTGAAGTAGCGGCTGCGCTAGAGGTTCCGTTACTTCGCAGAATCTTAGCGAAAACACTTTCTGGCGGGCTACCAGCGATGCGTGGGAATGACTTGTGTACCCAGGCAGTTGTGGCGGAAAAATTCCCGCGCTTTCTGTAAAATAGTAACTGTGATTGGCTTGCTCAGGGCATAGCTCCGTGACGTAGCAAAATCAGCGCAGAAATTGGCGCCAAGAATCTCCATTGGTAGAATGGTAGTGCTCCGGCAATGGAGTGGAATTTTCCGCCGGTTTTCGAGTTGCTGATTGGAACGTTTAACCACGGCCACTGTCGTGGGGGCGGGAATGTTGTGTGTTCGGCCTGTACGGGTGCTCTAGGTAGTCAGCTCTCGCCTTTCGGTCGAGGACGTCGAAGCAACCAGCCATCGCCTCCGGTACGCCAGATCGTGTTCTGGCAGTTAAGAAGGCAGTTTGGTAATGTATGTCCGCAGCACCGGCAGATAGGGATTTTCCTAGGTGATAATCAGAGCTCAGCAGAGTGCGCCTGTTCGTCTTTTTCTAACTTTGTTCTGTCTTGAGTAGCAGCAATTAATGTTGGGTTAGCTGTGTGTCTCTCTTAAGATTTGAGTGGCAAGGAATTGGCTCCACATACCACTTCGTCATAAACCTCACAATCTAGTTTAGGGACAACTTCACTTTCACAGCGTTTGTTTGAGTATCCAATTTGAGCCAATTTGATGTATTATAAATGTTTCATGTGTTTTTGTTTATTATTTTGTGTTTAGTCTTAATAAATCATATTGTTATTTTGGACAGAACTTTCATTCTGTTAATCGGTAGAGCAACCCATCATTTCTCACTACGTTAATGAAACCTTCCTTTATGTAACTTATTTATCAAATTAAATTACTGCAGGTGCCAAACTCTTTTCTACTCCACTTGCAGGGTTGATTACAGTCAGTTCGCGTATATTTTTTAATCCATGTGCAACAGCAAAAGTCGGAGTTAGAATAGGGGGGTTAGAGCATCATTTACATATGTAGATTCTAGAAGAATTTAGTGTTAAATACACTGCTTGCCCCGGCACCTCGCATTGTGACCCATGGCTCTACCCTTCATTCGATCACTGCGAAACCCCACATTTCAGCAGGATAATGCACGACCGCATGTTGGAGGTCCTGTACGGGTCTTTCTGGATACAGAAAATATTCGACTGCTGCCGTGGCCACCTCATTCTAAGCCGGCCGTTGTGGCCGTGCGGTTCTAGGCGCTACAGTCTGGAACCGCGTGACCGCAACGGTCGCAGGTTCGAATCCTGCCTCGGGCATGTATGTGTGTGATGTCCTTAGGTTAGTTAGGTTTAATTAGTCCTAAGTTCTAGGCGACTAATGACCTCAGAAGTTAAGTCGCATAGTGCTCAGAACCATTTGAACCATTTGAACCACCACATTCTCCCCATCTCTCACCAATTGAAAACGCCTGGTCAATGGTGGCCGAGCAACTGGCTCGTCACAGTACGCCAGTCACTGCTCTTGATGAACTGTGGTATCGTATTGAAGCTGCATGGGCAGCTAGCTGTACCTGTACACGTCATCCAAGCTCTGACTCAATTCCCAGGCGTATCATGGTCGTTAATACGGCCAGAGGTGGTTGTTCTGGGTACTGATTTCTCAGGATCTATGCACCCAAATTGCGTGAAAATATAATCACATGTCAGTTCTAGTATAATACATTTGTCCAATGAATACCCGTTTATCATCTGTATTTCCTCTTGGTGTACCAATTTTAATGGGTAGTAGTGTATGATTCTTTTAAGAAACATCCCGTTCTCAGTTGCTCGATGTAGAAGCTCTTCGCAGATTGCGACGCGAGCGTCTTAATGGTCTTGGCTCATGAACTGTGGGACGAACTTGGCACGATGCATTCCAAGATGCTGTGTCAGAATTTCATGACATGATCCAACTGAAATGTTACATTCTTTTGCAATCTCTCTGACAATCAGTCTTAGACTGGCACGCACAATTTCGCTGACGTTCCTGACATGAGCTTCATCGTTAGATGTCAAAGGGCGTCCTGAAGGATAGTCATATTTTACTCTCGTCCAACCATTTTTAAACCGTGTGAACCATTCGCAATACCGAGTACGGCTTAAACACTCATCACCGTAGGCTTCCTGCAACATTCGGTCTGTCTCTGTAACTGTTTCGTTGAGTTTCACGAAAAATTTAAAGCAGACGCTTTGCTCCTCTAACTCTCCCATCTGTAAATTCGCAAACTGTGCAACACAACGTCCTACTTAATGCAGCAGTGAACAATAACTAACAGACATTCAAACACTGATACATCCGGCAGTTATACATTAAACACCGGCGTGTGCATGTATGTCAACCGCATTTCACGCCAACACACTATTTACGTCCGTTCCGGAATTTTTTGAACAGACCTCGGATTCTCGTTTATGGCGCTGGACGAGTCTACCCCTCTGTTTCGAAAAGGCGCCCGTCTCAGTTGCCTATTGCCTACACAGCTGTGAGCTTCGACGGTTAGAGGGCTACTATGCTATCAAAGTTATTGGACAAAGAAATTTGATCAAATATTAGACAAGAGCTTTGATGTGGCGCAAAAAAGGAGGTATTGCTATGCCTTCTAACAGCTCGTCAGAGATTTCCTCAGAGTTTCAGAATGGCGGACAGCATGTTACTAGGCTCTGCAGTTGCGTGCACTACAACTGTATTGTGTTTGTATTTGGAAGCTGAGTGGAAAAACAGGAAAAGGAAGTGTACTTTGGCGATGCCGTTGGTGTCACGGGCAGATAACAGAAGCGTACAACAAAATTTGTTACGGGAGCTGCAAGTAGAAGACGTCAAGCCGTACGAAAATTACATGCGAATGGACGAGTGTAGGCCCACATATTACGAAGTTGTGCACTCACCTCAGAAATGCTATATCCTCAAATGACAGACTTACGGCAACACTGCGATTCCTTGCAGCAGCAGAAAGCTATCCTAGTTTACAGTATAGCATTCTAACATCGCAGGCATGGTAGCTCAGCGTGTTCGGTCAGAGGGTTGCGTGCTCTCTGTAATAATAAAAAAAAAAAAAAACTGAGTCAAAGAATCAACGATCAACTTGAACAGATGTCTTGTGACGTCGTGACGTCCGCCCAGACCAAACACAACGAACCATATCGAAAAAAAATAAAAAAACCGCTGTGTACATTGACGAAAACACTACCGCAAACTTATGAAGATATTTATAAAGCACTGAACGAGGAATATCTTAAAGCAAATAACTGTTTATTGCATACTATAGCCATTTTTTATTCCTACAATTTTTTTCCCTTTATATCCTCGGGTGTACATGGTGTCCATACCTCACGGCTAATGGCCTCCGCAGTATCTTTTGTAGCTCTCACAGCTTCTTGTTCTGCTTTTGTATTCGGTATGACGCGAGTAATACAGCACCTCATCTGTCTCGTACATTTCTATCAATTTAGTTGTAGACGCGGCGCAGCTGCAGCGATGTTAGAGCTGAGAGGTAATATTTCTCATTGCAGTAAACAGAAGACGCTAGATTTGCTCACATAAATAGGACGAAGTATGATATTTGACAAAAGCGCTCTATTACACTACGTACAATATACTGGACAAGTTAACTGCGTCCAATAAATTTGAGTGTTATATCGGCCGCCTAAGGATCGAAATATCCTCTGTGCGCCTCGGCTACACTGTGAGAACGGAGGCGTGCGTATGCCGATTGCACTGCAACCTTTCTCAAGCTATTTTTAAGAAACTATTTACAAAAAAATAAGAATGATTCTCACGCATCTCAATAGCCTCATTCGTCTGCTTCACGTTGTACTGCCTATAATTTCATTACCTGTCATAGTTATTGTAACATTTCCACAGTCAGTAATATACTGCGCTAAATTAAAATACTTCGCAATGAAAATTTGGGATCACTATGGGTTTGCGCTTGGTGCATGTTAGCCCACATGTTGGTGTGTATGAAATGGAGGTAACATATTGAATTTTCCTCTAAATTTGAGATGAGATCTGTCTCTATCGTCAATCTCGAGAAAGTGGATTCCGAACGTCTGCGCAACGAGAGTGGAAGTGAAATATTCGTATCATCCTACAGATCTCAGGATACCGAAACGAATGTTTGACAAATGATTGCATGCAAAGCGAAGAGTATTTTGCCACAAAGCTAACATGCGTAACTTTTTTATTTACTGCGGTAACCAGTGACTGCAAATTTTTTAATGGAATAATGTAATTCTTGCAAGAGCTATCGATAGCTGGCGAAATGAGATTTTGTATGGATTTTGTAACACCATAAACGAAGGGATCACACTTTTATTTTTACGCCAAGTATGAGCTTTCCTTCATTTGACCTCAGTTATTTGATTAATGGTAGACTGTATTAGGATTCTGTCACAATTGCAGCTGCATAAGAATTTTAGCGAGGTAAAATGTTGTAAACACTGCTCTGTTTTGGGAAAGGAAGCTAATTTTTTTAACATGCCAACAAGAGAAAGAAAGAAAGGTGTACAAGAAAGGCGAAAATAAATCGCTCTCTCTGGACAATTTTCAGCGTAATTATTTGTCCCACTGGCATAAGTTGTTAATACGGTCTTTTGCAGACTCTTTATTCGTTTATGCTGTAGAATTACGTCTCTCCTACCACGCGGTCCTCCCCCCCCCCCCCCCCCCACCCCACTACCGTCTTCCGCTCCTCTGCCGCGCCTTCTGCGAAACTAGCGGTCAAATAATATTGCACGCACTTACTTCCTACATCTAACGTCTACTTTCTGCGACTGAGTGAAGAGTGTGGCAGGGAGTGTTTTTTATTGTATCAAGCAGTAAGGCTTCTTCCCGTTCCATTCACGTATGGAGCATGAAGAGCATTGCTACTCGACCGTCTCTGTGAGAACTGTTACGTACCTAATGACGTTCTTCCGAACTCTAAGAGACTGATACATAAGGGGATGAGGTACAGTGTGTACGTACATAAAGTCACACTATCATGTCAAAAAATAATAACTTTGAAGGTATTAGAGATAAACAACAAACGTTTAACAGCTCACAAAGGCCGGCGGCGGTGACCGGGCAGCTCTAGGCGCTTCAGTCCGGAACCACTCGACTGCTACGGTCGCAGGTTCGAATCCTACCTCGAGCAGGTTAGTTAGGTTAGTTTGGTTTAAGTAATTCTAAGTTCTAGGGGACTGATGACCTCCGATGTTAAGTCCCATAGTGCTCAGAGCCATTTGAACCAGCTCACAAAGGTTCTCCTTTTCTGTTATGCCAGAACTTCAGTGCGTGCATCACCCTTCGCTTGTAGAACATCAAGATGATACTCGAGCTCTGCCTATGTACGGCTCAGCATCACAGCCATTGATGCTGCGATTGCTTCATCCATTTTTGCACGAAGGATACCAATGACATTGATGCTATACAGGGTGAATCACCTAACACTTTCAGACATTTCGGACTTGGCAGGCGCTATCGATATGCGGTTTTCACTGAACTGAATTATAGGCAAGGCTGCATATTTACAACCATACAAACATTTTGAAACTTTTACGAAACGGCAGTTATTTACTACAGTTACAAGTTTTTAAATGTAGCAGCGTAAATGAGAAAGTGAGAGGTGCCTGTTGCAGGAAACTAGTGCAAGTAGTTTGCGAGTTACCGTATTTGGAACGTTCTAAACACTAACAGCTTTTCGTTCCATCGTGTACTCTACTGGCTATTAAAATTGCTACACCACGAAGATGACGTGCTACAGACGCGAAATTAAACCGACAGGAAGAAGATGCTGTGCTATGCAAATGATTAGCTTTACAGAGCATTCACACAAGGTTGGCGCCGGTGGCGACACCTACAATGTATGGACATGAGGAAAGTTTCCAACCCATTTCTCATACACAAACTGCAGTTGACCGGCATTGCCTGGTGAAACGTTATTACGATGCCTCAAGTAGGGAGGAGAAATGTGTATCATAACGTTTCCGACTTTGATTAACGTCGGATTGTAGCCTATCGCGATTGCGGTTTATCGTATCGCGACATTGCTGCTCGCGTTGGTTGAGATCCGATGACTATTAGAAGGATATGGAATCGGTAGATTCAGGAGGGTAATATGCAACGCCGTGCTGGATCCCAACGGCCTCGTATCTCTAGCAGTCGAGATGACAGGCATCTTATCCGCATGGCTGTAACGGATCGTGCAGTCGCGTCTCGATCCCTGAGTCAACAGATGGGAACGTTTGCAAGGCAACAACCATCTGCACGAACAGTTCGACGACGTTTGCAGCAGCATGGACTATCAGCTCAGAGACCATGGCTGTGGTTACCCTTCACGCTGCATCACAGACAGGAGCGCTTGCGATGGTGTACTCAACGACGAACATGGGTACACGAATGGCAAAACGTCATTTTTTCGGATGAATCCAGGTTCTGCTTACAGCATCATGATGGTTGCATCTGTGTTTGGCGATATCGTGGTGAACACACATTGGAAGCGTGTATTCGTCATCGCCATACTGGCGTATCACTCGGCGTGATGGTATGGGGTGCCATTGGTTACACGTCTCGGTCACTTCTTGTTCGCATTGACGGCACTTTGAACAGTAGACGTTACATTTCAGATGTGCTACTAGCCGTGGCTCTACCCTTAATTCGACCTACATTTCAGCAGGATAATGCACGACCGCATGTTGTAGGTCCTGTACGGGCCTTTCTGGATACGGAAAATGTTCGACTGCTGCCCTGGCCAGCGCATTCTCCAGATCTCTCACCAATTGAAAACGTCTGGTCGATGGTTGCCGAGCAACTGGCTCGTCACAATACGCCAGTCACTACTCTTGATGAACTGTGGTATCGTGTTGAAGCTGCGTGGGCAGCTAGCTGTACCTGTACACGCCATCCAAGCTCTGTTTGACTCAATGCCCGGGCGTATCAAGGCCGTTATTACGGCCAGAGGTGGTTGTTCTGGATATTGGTTGCTCAGATCTATGCACCCAAATTGCTTGAAAATGGAATCACATATCATTTCTAGCATATATATTTGTCCAATGAATACCCGTTTATCATCTGCATTTCTTCTTGGTGTAGCAATTTCAATGGCCAGTAGTGTAGTTTATGTGCTAGGTGACGACGTTACGTTTGTTTACATCGTGTCGTGTTGCTGTTGCACTGCGAGGGTCCTGCCAGTCATTATGTGATAGTGAACGCAGTAGGACATGTTTGGGAGATCGTATTTCACAACACACAAAAAGTTGGTCTGGTCATGTTGTATGGTGAACGTAGGAAGTATGACGTTCGTTTGTGTATCGTTTACACCGAAAGATATCCCTATAGACGTCAACCATCGCGAACCTCTTCAGTTACTTGCAAGTGGTAGTATAACTCCTAAATTCGCAACAGAACGAACCTTGTGACTGGAGAGGAGGGTGAAATCAACGGCGTGGCAACTGTAGCAGTAGATCCGCAAAGTAGCTCCCGTGCAGTCGCACAAGGAAGCAGCATCAATCATGCAAAAGTACTATGCGTCCTCCATCATCGTAAGTTCCATCCTTGTCACATCTCTCTCCGTTAACTGCAGCAGGCAAATGATTTTGTGAATCGTGTGAACTTTTGTACATGGGCGTTAAGACATAATACTCCGGACGTGTCATGTATGTTGTTTATGGTCAACTACTGAACAACATTTATTAATCATGGCCAACTAAATTTCATAAACATGCACTAATGATCTGTTGACAGTCCCCGTTGGCTTTGAGGAAACATTGGTTCTTTATGTGTAAGACCTCACAGAGGCACTGTATTCACTTTTACTAGTCTACAGTTTGTTCTAGGCAATGCCCCATTTAACAACCCGACACCTCCGGAGACATCTGTGCAGGGCTGCAAGTACGCACCCATGTCTAATTCACATTCATTTGTGCTACCACATGCAATAAACAACCGTCGGTGTTTACAATGTTGAAACTACGATATCTCCTAAACTACTTGCGCTTGACTCCTGCAACATACTCCACTGACATTCTAATTCACTATTCTCTGGTTGTGTTACTGTGAATAGGCATTGTTCCACTTAAATATTTGTATCTTTTGTAAATAAATGCATATTCGAAACTGATATGGTTCTGTGTATGGTCTGCAAAGGCGGGCCTCTGCCTATCATTGCAAAGTGTGAAATCTGCAAATCAATGGCGCCTTCCATTCCTGAAATATTTGCGATTCAACGTTTAGGTGCTTCACCCTGTATTCACGCGATCCTTGACATAATTTCACAAAAAGAAGTCCAACGGCGTAAAAGCGGCTGAGCATAGGGGACATGCCCAGGGACCATCACGATGCTTTAGCACATCCCGCACGTTCGAACTCCAATGTGAAGGCGCACCGTCATGCTTTAAAATGCTAGACTGCTGTAGGTCTTCGACCTCTGGTGGTAAGAACCGTTCGTCAAATAACGTTGCTTCTCTTTAGCACAGTTTTTCAGAATCACTTGAAAATGATGTAACATAAAGCCCGAAACCGACAGTGAACTCAATAAAGTTCCCTGCAGCTGGAGCGGTTTTCATTAATGGTTACTAGTTTGTCTTAGAACCAAGAAAAATTCCACGCATTTTCATCGTGCAGAAGAGTACTACAGCAAGTTGATCTACTGTTGTTTGCTCTTGAAATGAATTCAAAATCATACAATCTTACCAAGCACGAGCTATGTTCGGTCGCTTTCTATTTGTCGATGGGCTTTAGGAATCCATTTCACAACAGAAGAAACTCGTGACATTTTACATTGATTACAGCAAGAATGGAACATCAGATTAAAGACTGACGTTGACGCGCACGTAAACACTCAAGTTGGCTTCGATAGTAGACAGCAGGAAATGTTACTATGTCTTGATTGAACGGCCACGTCAGAAACTATACACTAAAATAGGATGTAATATCGCAGATCTTCCGTCAAGAATGGAAGTTCTTCCAACATAACTAGAAATAATATGGAACTTCCTCCAAAATAGTAAGAAATAATAATGTTCCATTTTGTCCAGAAAGTGATAAGGCAGAAAAATTGCTTACGTTCGCCGTATATATCGTCAACCGAAGTGAAAAAAAGCAAACTAACTAAAGCAGAATTAAAGGGTCTAGCTTGAAATCTCGTACAAATCTGACGCATGGTATAGAAAGTCCGTCTGTGAATGTAGTATTTTTCTATGTACTGGGAAGTTGCGTTTTACGCGAAGACTTCATTATTTATTTTCATTCGAAGTCCGACTGCTGTTCTACATACACCTCTTGTCGACCCCTATTCAATAGTCTGGGAATTCTGACATTGCCCTCACAGTATATATTTTCTTTAATGTCGTTTGTTGTTAGCAATATTAGCTTATTCCCAAGAGTTAGCAGCTTTCACTCAGTTAATACTAGGCAGAAATCAAATCTGCATGTGGAATGCACTTCCTTGACTCTTGTGCAGAAAGGAGTGCAATATTCTGCTGCATCCATTTTCAATGAGCTACCACAAGAACTCAAAAATCTTAGCAGTAGCCCAAACTCTTTTAAGTCTAAACTGAAGAGTTTCCTCATGGCTCACTCCTATTCTGTTGAGGAGCTCCTGGAAGAGCTAAAAAATTAAGCAAATTCCAGTTTACATTGTTGATTTTCTTTATTTAAACTTACGACTTGTCGCCTGAATATGTTTTTTATAGTTCATTTTATCTGTTTCTACTATCGTGTTATAATTCCATGTTATGACTCATTCCATGACAATGGAGACTTCTCCTTAATTTGGTCCCACGGAAAAATAAATAAATAAATAAAAATAAATAAACGGTAACCTGAGGCCTCTATCGTAACGAGACAGTGTGTGGTGTTCGTGAGATACAGTACTACTTCTTTCTGCAATTTGCTATCCAAGAACAAACGTTACGTGGTCAGTGTTCAAGCAGGGTTGGCTTCGATTTAAAATCAGTTTCATTCTGCTCTAAGAACTCTCATAAAATATGCAAGTCTTTAGCCCAGCATTATTTTCGATAATTTCGCGGACGCTGCCTTTTAATTTAGTTCCATTGTTCGTGCCGACAATGAACGTCCCGTTTCGTTGAAGGCACGTCTTGAATTTATTGTCCTTAAAATAGGCCTGCGGTACTATTTTCACGCTTTTAAGACGTCTGTTTGAAAGTGTCCCGTTAGCTGCCAACGCTGGCGTAGTACCTCTGAGGAATGCGAATTAGCGGGCCTTGTCTTCAAAGTGAGCTCCGCGTTCTCAATGGCAATTCCGCGAGGTTGAGAGGAGAAACAAGTCCATTCCGAGTCCGTGCAGCGGGTTCCTTTGTTATTTTGCAGAAGTGGGACTCGCGTAAATTTACGGCCCTAGCTACGGCCACTGATTAGCATTCAAGGCCACGACCTCGGTGCTTCGCGCCAGAGCTGGTTAAGAGGCCGTCACAGGGAAGCTGCACAGTGCAACCTGTTCTAAATGCGCGGCCGTTAGTCTAGGCAGGAAGCGCCTTTGCCGTGCGTTAAAGAGTGAATTAAAAGAAGGTGTCTTCTAGGTTGAGGTCTGACAGTCACATTCCAACACTCACATCAGAACACAGAGTTATGTAATAACATAAATTAAGGTCAAGAATAATTTGCTGTGTAATAGGTTGGAAAATACCGAGTAGAAAATTTGCATTTTATACAAGCAATCTACATATAAATCCAACTTTAGGTTTGATTGCTATTATTATTAACAAAGGTAATAACTTGCAATAATAACATTAATAATAATAAAAAAATAATAAGTCCGACACAGCTCGACCCAAACCGAGCCCAAAAGAGGACAAGGGGGAGGAATAATACCACGTTAAAAAAAAATTGGTTCACACGGCGTGGGTGATAGTACCTTATGAGGGTTCCTCGTCGGGTACGAGGAAGATCTCAACAGTAACAACAGCGGAAGAGATGGACTCCTGGTACGATGAAGCTGGCGGAAGAGACAACCTTATCCACCCTGGGAAGGAAGTTAAATCCAGAGGCGTCTGTTTCGTATTGAGCCGCTGTCTGGTAGGCGTGTGTTCAATAAGTGAGGAGCGGTCGTTTCCTATACATTTTACCTGTTAGTTAGAGGTGAACCCAATTAGCACAAACTAATCACCAGAACAATAATCGATATGGACTGATTTAACGTGCTCTGTAAAAGTGTCATTCGAATAAATACCGCGTGATCAAAAAGTCAGTATAAACTTTAAAACTGAATAAAATCATGGAATAATGTAGATAGAGAGGTACAAATTGACACACATGCTTGGAATGACATGGGGTTTTATTAGAACCAAAAAAATACAAAACTTCAAAAAATGTCCGACATCTGATCAGAATAGCAATAATTAGCATAACAAAGTAAGACAAAGCAAAGATGATGTTCTTTACAGGAAATGCTCAGTATGTCCACCATCATTCATCATCAACAGCTGTAGTCGAGGAATAATGTTGTGAACAGCACTGTAAAGCATGTCCTGAGTTATGGTGAGGCATTGGCGTCGGATGTTGTCTTTCATCATCCCTAGAGATGTCGGTCGATCACGATACACTTGCGACTTCAGGTAACCCCAAAGCCAATAATCGCACGGACTGAAGTCTGGGGACCTGGGAGGCCAAGCATGACGAAAGTTGCGGCTGAGCACACGATCATCACCAAACGACACGCGCAAGAGATCTTTCACGCGTCTAGCAATGTGGGTTATATTTTTGGTTGTAATAAAACCCCATGTCATTCCAAGCATGTGTGTCAATTTTTACATCTCTATCTACATTATTCCGTGGTGTATACTGATTTTTTGATCACCCGGTAGGTTGGAGAATACGAAATAGAAAATTTGCATGTTATACACGCAATCTGCATATAAATCCAACATTTGGTTTGACTGCTATTAATATTAACAAAGGTAATAACTCGCGCTAATAACAATAGTAATAATAATAATAATAATAATAATAATTATTATTATTATTATTATAAAAAAAAAATAAAAAGCGCAGTGGTAAAGGTTCACAGCTACCGCGCTGGAGGTACCGTGTTCGAATCCTGCGTCCGCCTCCGTAGCGTAGCGGTAGCGTTACCGCCAATCACGCAGGGGGCCCGGGTTCGATTCCCGGCAGGGTACTGGGTGTTGTGTGTCCATAATTTTCATCATCATTGACTTGCAAGTCGCCGAAGTGGCGTCAACTAAAAAGGAGTTGCCATTGTTGTTGTTGTGGTCTTCAGTCCTGAGACTGGTTTGATGCAGCTCTCCATGCTACTCTATCCTGTGCAAGCTTTTTCATCTCCCAGTACCTACTGCAACCTACATCCTTCTGAATCTGCTTAGTGTATTCATCTCTTGGTCTCCCTCTACGATTTTTACCCTCCACGCTGCCCTCCAATACTAAATTGGTGATCCCTTGATGCCTCAGAACATGTCCTACCAACCGATCCCTTCTTCTGGTCAAGTTGTGCCACAAACTTCTCTTCTCCCCAATCCTATTCAATACTTCCTCATTAGTTATGTGATCTACCCATCTAATCTTCAGCATTCTTCTATAGCACCACATTTCGAAAGCTTCTATTCTCTTCTTGTCCAAACTATTTATCGTCCATGTTTCACTTCCATACATGGCTACACTCCATACGAATACTTTCAGAAATGACTTCCTGACACTTAAATCAATACTAGATGTTAACAAATTTCTCTTCTTCAGAAACGCTTTCCTTGCCATTGCCAGCCTACATTTTATATCCTCTCTACTTCGACCATCATCAGTTATTTTGCTTCCCAAATAGCAAAACTCCTTTACTGCTTTAAGTGCCTCATTTCCTAATCTAATTCCCTCAGCATCACCCGACTTAATTAGACTACATTCCATTATCCTTGATTTGCTTTTGTTGATGTTCATCTTATATCCTCCTTTCAAGACACTGTCCATTCCATTCAACTGCTCTTCCAAGTCCTTTGCTGTCTCTGACAGAATTACAATGTCATCGGCGAACCTCAAAGTTTTTATTTCTTCTCCATGAATTTTAATACCTACTCCTAATTTTTCTTTTGTTTCCTTTACTGCTTGCTCAATATACAGATTGAACAACATCGGGGAGAGGCTACAACCCTGTCTTACTCCCTTCCCAACCACTGCTTCCCTTTCATGTCCCTCGACTCTTATAACTGCCATTTGGTTTCTGTACAAATTGTAAATAGCCTTTCGCTCCCTGTATTTTACCCCTGCCACCTTTAGAATTTGAAAGAGAGTATTCCAGTCAACATTGTCAAAAGCTTTCTCTAAGTCTACAAATGCTAGAAACGTAGGTTTGCCTTTCCTTAATCTTTCTTCTAAGATAAGTCGTAAGGTCAGTATTGCCTCACGTGTTCCAGTGTTTCTACGGAATCCAAACTGATCTTCCCCGAGGTTGGCTTCTACTAGTTTTTCCATTCGTCTGTAAAGAATTCGTGTTAGTATTTTGCAGCTGTGACCTATTAAGCTGATAGTTCGGTAATTTTCACATCTGTCAACACTGCTTTCTTTGGGATTGGAATTATTATATTCTTCTTGAAGTCTGAGGGTATTTCGCCTGTTTCATACATCTTGCTCACCAGATGGTAGAGTTTTGTCAGGACTGGCTCTCCCACGGCCGTCAGTAGTTCCAATAGAATATTGTCTACTCCGGGGGCCTTGTTTCGACTCAGGTCTTTCAGTGCTCTGTCAAACTCTTCACGCAGTATCATATCTCCCATTTCATCTTCATCTACATCCTCTTCCATTTCCATAATATTGTCCTCAAGTGCATCGCCCTTGTATAGACCCTCTATATACTCCTTCCACCTTTCTGCTTTCCCTTCTTTGCTTAGAACTGGGTTGCCATCTGAGCTCTTGATATTCATACAAGTCGCTCTTTTATCTCCAAAGGTCTCTTTAATTTTCCTGTAGGCGGTATCTATCTTACCCCTAGTGAGATAGGCCTCTACATCCTTACATTTGTCCTCTAGCCATCCCTGCTTAGCCATTTTGCACTTCCTGTCGATCTCATTTTTGAGACGTTTGTATTCCTTTTTGCCTGTTTCACTTACTGCATTTTTATATTTTCTCCTTTCATCAATTAAATTCAGTATTTCTTCTGTTACCCAAGGATTTCTACTAGCCCTCGTCTTTTTACCTACTTGATCCTCTGCTGCCTTCACTACTTCATCCCTCAAAGCTACCCATTCTTCTTCTACTGTATTTATTTCCCCCATTCCTGTCAATTGCTCCCTTATGCTCTCCCTGAATCTCTGTACAACCTCTGGTTCTTTTAGTTTATCCAGGTCCCATCTCCTTAAATTCCCACCTTTTTGCAGTTTCTTCAGTTTTAATCTACAGGTCATAACCAATAGATTGTGGTCAGAGTCCACATCTGCCCCTGGAAATGTCTTACAATTTAAAACCTGGTTCCTAAAGCTCTGTCTTACCATTATATAATCTATCTGATACCTTTTAGTATCTCCAGGGTTCTTCCATGTATACAACCTTCTTTCATGATTCTTAAACCAAGTGTTAGTTATGATTATGTTGTGCTCTGTGCAAAATTCTACAAGGCGGCTTCCTCTTTCATTTCTGTCCCCCAATCCATATTCACCTACTATGTTTCCTTCTCTCCCTTTTCCTACACTCGAATTCCAGTCACCCATGACTATTAAATTTTCGTCTCCCTTCACAATCTGAATAATTTCTTTTATTTCATCATACATTTCTTCAATTTCTTCGTCATCTGCAGAGCTAGTTGGCATATAAACTTGTACCACTGTAGTAGGTGTGGGCTTCGTATCTATCTTGGCCACAGTAATGCGTTCACTATGCTGTTTGTAGTAGCTTACCCGCATTCCTATTTTCCTATTCATTATTAAACCTACTCCTGCATTACCCCTATTTGACTTTGTGTTTATAACCCTGTAGTCACCTGACCAGAAGTCTTGTTCCTCCTGCCACCGAACTTCACTAATTCCCACTATATCTAACTTCAACCTATCCATTTCCCTTTTTAAATTTTCTAACCTACCTGCCCGATTAAGGGATCTGACATTCCACGCTCCGATCCGTAGAACGCCAGTTTTCTTTCTCCTGATACCGACATCCTCTTGAGTAGTCCCCGCCCGTAGATCCGAATGGGGGACTATTTTACCTCCGGAATATTTTACCCAAGAGGACGCCATCATCATGTAATCATACAGTAAAGCTGCATGCCCTCGGGAAAAATTACGGCTGTAGTTTCCCCTTGCTTTCAGCCGTTCGCAGTACCAGCACAGCAAGGCCGTTTTGGTTATTGTTACAAGGCCAGATCAGTCAATCATCCAGACTGTTGCCCTTGCAACTACTGAAAAGGCTGCTGCCCCTCTTCAGGAACCACACGTTTGTCTGGCCTCTCAACAGATACCCCTCCGTTGTGGTTGCACCTACGGTACGGCAATCTGTATCGCTGAGGCACGCAAGCCTCCCCACCAACGGCAAGGTCCATGGTTCATGGGGAGGGAGGAGTTGCCATACGGCGGCCGAACTCCTCCGAATGGAGCCTCCCGGCCAACAATGCAATTTTTTCTAGTCAGACTGTCACTGAAGATGAGGGAGAATGGGAAGTTAGTGAATAAGATGTGAAAATCGCAATGAAAGGACTCAGAAACAACAAAGCCCCAGGGGAGGACGGAATAACATCAGAATTAATCAAGGAGGGGGGCGCGAGATTACACTTAGAGATATATAAACTGATCTAGTTGATATAGGAGAAGGAAGCACTGCCATAAGAATGGAAATTGGCTGTCATATGCCCAATATACAAGAAGGGAAGCAAAATGCAATGCGGTAACTACAGAGGAATCAGCTTGTTGAATTTAACGTATAAGGTGCTGTCCATCATTATCCTCAGAAAATTGCAACCCTTAATAGAGAACAACATACAGGCGTACCAAGCTGGCTTTCGACCAAACCGATCGACAATAGGTCACATTTTCACACCAAGACAATTGTTTGAAAAACATTGGGAATATGATAAAGATATCTACAGCCTGTTCGTCGATTTTAAATCTGCATCCACAGGAGTAGCTTATACAATGCAATGCGGGACTTCAGAATCCCTCAGAAGCTAGTGAGAATGGTGCAAGCTTGTATGCAAGGGTCAAAGGCAGCAATACGTTTCCGTGGAGCCACATCAGAAACATTCGAGACTGAGACAGGCCTCAGACAAGGGGATGATCTCTCATGTGTTCTGTTCAATGTCATCTTAGAGAAAGTAACAAAAGCGTGTAGGCAACAGGAGTGGGCTGGAGTAGAGATGGACGGTGACTTCAGTTGTCCCGCATATGCAGATGACATAATACTGTTAAGTGAATCAAAGCACGAGTTGAAAGAAATGTTCCAGAAAATGGAAAATTATGCACAGAAGGTAGGGCTCAAAGTGAATCAAAACAAAACAGATTTCATGCAATTAGGAAGTCGACAAGAGCAGATAGAATTTCTTGAGATAGATGGCAAGAGGTTCAAGAGAGTAGACCAGTTCAAATACTTGGGATCTTGGAGTACCACGGACAACAACATAAAAATGGACATCAAGGAAAGAATAGCAGTGGGAATGAAGTACATGCATTCCATCATGGAGACGCTTGGCTCTAAATCGATCTCAGTCAACATTAAGATGAAAATCTACGATACAGTCATATGCCCAGCAGTAATGTGCGGTTCGGAAACATGGAGCATGACTAAGCGAGAAAGGGAAAAACTATTAATATTTGAAAGAAGAGTAATGAGGAAGATATGGGGACCAGTTTTAGATAACGCAGATTGGAGGAGGAGGAAAAACGAGGAAATTTACATTCTGATGCGACAGCCAACTATCCTACAGAAGATAAAGAGCAAAAGAATGCAATGGGTGGGCCATGTAGCCCGTATGCCAGATAGAAGACAGGCGAAGGTGGCACTAGCGGGGAAACCAAACACCAAACGCCCCATTGGACGACCAAGGCAGCGATGGATGGACGACCTGGCGAAGGAGCTAGCAGCCTTGGGAATTGAAGACACCTGGAGGAACCGGGCACGAAACAGGAAGGAATGGAGGCAGTTTGTGGAAGCAGCGTGTGGTCTGCAGGGCCTCTGATCGCTGAATATCTATCTGTCTATCTAAAATAATAAGTCCGACAGAGCTGGACCCAAACCCAAGCCCAAAGGAGGAGAAGGTAGAGGAATAACACCTCGTCAAAAATAACTTTGGTTCACCCGGCACGGGTGATAGTACCTTATGGATGTCCCTCGTCATGGTACGAGGAAGACCTCAACAGTAGCAACAGCGGAAGAGATGGACTCTTGGTACGGTGACGCTGGTGGAAGAGGCAACCTTACTCAACCTGGGAAGGAAGTTAAATCCAGAAGTGTCTGTTTCATATTGAGCGGCTGCCTGGTAGGTGTCTGTTCACCAAGTGAGGTGCGGCCGTTTCCAATACATCTTACCTTGAAAAGTAAGAGCTGAACCCAATTACCACAAACTAATCACCAGAACAATAATCAATATGGACTGATCTAACGTGCTGTGTAAAAGTGTCATTCGAATAAAGATAATGGAGGCATTGAGAATGGCTCTCAAATGGCTCTGAGCACTATGGGACTTAACTTCTGAGGTCATCATTCTCCTAGACTTAGAACTACTTAAACCTAACTAACCTAAGGACATCACACACATCAATGTCCGAGGCAGGATTCGAACCTGGGACCGTAGCGGTCGCGCGGTATCAGACTGTAGCACCTAGAACCACTCGGTCACTTCAGCCGTCTCATTGAGAATGATTGTGATTAGTTCAGCACTTCTGAAACCTTGTTTGATATTAAAAGAAGTGGAAGGGATAACGAAAGAGGAGAGGATCGAGATGAAAGTGACAATGGTTGGCATGGAAGAAGTGAAGTTCAATAGAGAACCCTGCCGACAAGGGGAGGGAAACGTAGAGGGGGAAGGAGGGTGACGAAATCGAGCTGCAAGGAGAGATGGCTATTGTGATAGAAGGTGGGCCATTAGCTATATTTTGAAGTTTGAAAGGATTTTAATTTCTCTGTGTGGAAGATTGTTCCAAAGTCGGGTTCCTGATACAAAAAATTGCTTAGCGCACATATCAGTGTCGTGTAATCTTACAGAGAGGAATTTACTTTATTGGAAAAGGAATGCGAGGTTTGAAGATAAATAGAAAGTAGTGTAACGATTGAGAAGATGATACAGCGAATGATATGGCAATGTCTACGCTTATCGGCACGCAGCCTTAATAATTGTTCATAGGCAGGAGCGTACATCAGAAATGTGTCGCACCCAAGCAGTCGTCGCCAATTCTAGCCGACGTGAGGTTTCCTTGAAGAAAAGAAACACTAGAATTAAGGATGGGAAGAAATAGTGACTCTACAATTTTTGTGTAATAACTAATTAATGTCAAACATAATTTCTCCACTATTTTATCATCATTATTAGTCTTACCATTACTATTGTTGTTATTGCTATATTATTATTAGTGCCAATTATTATTTTTATTAATAATGTAAATTATTATAATAATAATAATTATTATTATTATTATCGTGTAATATTACAAATGGCGTTCAAAAGGTTTTGCACTGTCGTCTCTAATAATTTTATTTTTTGCAGGAGGAGAATGAAATTTTTTGTTACCATATTTCGAACATTTAGCTATAAGTTGGTATATAAAAGTATTTTCTTTTGATTACAGGTGAGCCATAATGGACCGTGGAGTAGATTTCAGGTTGCGACAACGGTCGGTGGTGGAGTTCCTCTTCAGGACTGGCGATGACTCTGCCACATCGATTCACAGGAAGTTGCTCCCTGTTTATGGGGAGGACACAGTGGATCGCAGCAGTACTCAGTGGTGGCTGCAGAGGTTTAAAGAAGGTGATTTCTCTCTACTCGACAATCCACGTCGCGGTAGACCATCGACGGCAGTGAGTGATGTGTGACGACACGACAGTTTGTTGAATTGACTCGTTTGTCATTGGGTAGTGTGGTACCACTGGTACAGTCACTGGGGTAGAGAAAAATCTGTGCACGTTGGGTGCCTGGATTATTGACAAGAGAAATGAAAACGATGAGGATGAATGTGTGCGAGGGTTACATGAAGACCTTTACTGAAGAGTGGAAACAGTGTTTTGACGGCGCCATTAGCCAGGATGAAACATGGTTGTTTTTGTCCGAACCTGAGAGCAAACCCCAATCCATTGATCGGCGTTATCCGGGTTCTCCTCGGAAGAAGAAACCAAGACTTAATGAACAGCAGGCCGAAAGGTGATGGCCTCCTTTTTCTGGGATCAGTGTAGTGTCATTTTCACTGATTTATTGGAACCTGGCTCCACAATTAACCGGGACCGTTACTGTTTGGACAAGCTGCGACGTACCATCAAGACCCACAGGCCAGAGCTTCAGAGTCAGTTCATCGGACTGCACCATGACAATGCCAGACCCCACGCAGCCCTTATGACGCAGGAGGAAATCAGGAAAACGGGTCGGAAAATTGTTCCTCGTCCTCCCTACAGTCCGGATTTGGCTCCGTCTGATTTTTACCTCTTTGGTCGTCTGAAGGCCCACCTGCGCGGTAAAATATTTGATAGAGAGAAAGACCTTATTTCTTGTGTCAAGCGCTGGAGTAAAAGTCAATCCCTAGGATTTTACCAAAGTGCATTTACATCGTGGAAAGAACGTTGGGACACATGCGTCACAGCTGATGGAGGCTGCATTCAGTAGGCTCGGTGTATAGCTAAATCCTCCAAGTACGTTCGCAAAAAATTTCATTCTCCTCCTGCAAAAAATAAAAAAATTACAAACGACTGTGCAAAACTTTTTGAACACCCTTTGTATTTGATTGTGTTGTTCCTGGCCTTAAGTCCCTAAAGTGGTCAGACTAAATAAGCAATAAATAAATAAATTTTGAAGATTGCTGAGCAGCAGAATTCAAGTGAGTGAGAAGTCGTCATGTCTGCTGTTTGAAATGTGTATCATGAGGAATAGCAGTTTGTTTGGTATGTTCGCCACTATAAGCATCTTTGCGTGCCTGAGTGATACGTTGGCTAGCAGAGGTTGAGATGTTGTGTTATTGAGTAGACCTCAGGTGCAGGTAAGCAACTGAGTCAGTTGCAGAGAGAGAGAGAGAGAGAGAGAGAGAGAGAGAGAGAGAGAGAGACGGGGATGGAGAGTGAGAGAGAAGGAGAGGCAGACAGAGACAGTGTTGAGTCGTCGCGGAGTCAAGAGCTTGGATTGTGGACGCGCAGCACAGAGAATGCATTTCATTGG
Organism: Schistocerca serialis cubense; assembly: GCF_023864345.2. Taxonomy (NCBI): domain Eukaryota; kingdom Metazoa; phylum Arthropoda; class Insecta; order Orthoptera; family Acrididae; genus Schistocerca; species Schistocerca serialis. The sequence continues at coordinate 819,503,609 of NC_064641.1, forward strand.
AGATGCTCTCTGATATGTGAGGATTATGGATGAAAGATGATTTAAAGATGATTGTATAGCGAGTCAGCTCATTTGGAAAAGTATAATTTGCATTGAGTTTATTTTCTGCAAGGATTAGTCTAGTGATTATTTTAGTGTAAGGATTTCATTATGTTTTTTTTTTTTCGTAACGTTTACTGTGAGATGTGGTCCCAGAGACCTAAGTTTTATGAGGTTTAGAGGATAAATCATTTGAAAATTTTCATTCAAGTTACGTAACATTTATTTTTAGAATTATTTCAGTGTTGTTTAAATATCCTTGTTGATTCTATTGCACTCAGTAGGACAAAAAGGAAATCTGCATAACTGACATTCACTGCTGGAACCCGGTTTCCTTTACCACACTCAGAACACAACTGATTTTAAGTACTACTTTAAGTATTTTATTGGAGGAATAGCAAGGCGCTCTACACCATTATCCTGAAGTTCTTTCTCTGAATGATACACTTGTTAGCCAGCAGAATTGTCATCACTGGATATTACAAAATCTTCGCCTTTTTCGTCTGTTTCCTGACCCATATCACTGACATTTTCCTCTGTTCGCCGACTAACAACGTAGGATAATTAAAACTGATACAGTCCAGTGAACATATTTTGTGCTACATTAAGAAAGTAGGTAACCGTGGCACGACCTAGGAGACCCAACACGTGTCAGCAACAAATAAAGGAGCACGTAATGCAACCGGCAATTAAGGGGGTAGGTGGAGCATAGAAGCATTTCGTAGAATTTACCTTGGAGAGCGAGCTCGGAAATTCTCTCAACGTCTGAGGGACCACACCTCGTGAGTTACGAATCAACATTTTGGTATCCAGGTTGAATTATCTGTCCCTCTACTGTTAGTTAAAAGTATTTCATTAGAAGAGCAAAGAGTAAATTTCACGTAAATTAAGAATTGTGTGTCAAAGTAATTTTATTGTGTATGACGAAGCTGAGGAAAAGTTACAGTTCATGTAAGTATGAATCACTTCTGTGTCATTAAAATTCAAAATTTCAAAGTTTCAAAATACCCCTTTATTCATTTACAAATATTTCGCTGAAGCTAATTCTCACTGTTGAATGGAAAGTAAATCTGATAAAAATTGCACTGTCACTTCTTGCACTAATGTGTGGACACTAAGCTGCATTGTTTGAAGAAGACAACCAAAGTTTAATTTACGAAATCTGCTTGAAAACAAAATAAAGCAAACTAAGGCAGTTTGCAGCGTAGTGATTGATTTCGGATACATTACATTCAGCACTTCATATTCTTGCTGTACACGGACAGACTAGAGCCGAGTTATTCGTTGCAAAGGTAAGACATAGCTGTCGGACCTAATCGAACTTTCTATGGCGGAATTATAAACTGTTTTCACCGACAAAATTTTCATATTACTTCAGCAGACACATTTTTCTAAGAGCACATATTTTGGATACGCCACAGATAGCCATTGTGTGTGAATGCTACACGACAAAGTCATTCTGAGTAGTATTATTGATCATCATTCTTTATATTCAATCTGACCGCTACGGTCGCAGGTTCGAATCCTGCCTCGGGCATGGATGTCTGTGGTGACCTTAGGTTAGTTAGGTTTAAGTAGTTCTAAGTTCTAGGGGACTGATGACCTGAGAAGTTAAGTCCTATAGTGCTCAGAGCCATTTGAACCATTTATATTCAATCTCATTTACAGGTAGTCAGATTCTGGTGAGATTAATCGGTATCACACACACAGAAAGTAATTTGCACAGATATGTTCGTGTTCAAAAGTTGGCTGGCAAAGGCGATTCTGGATCAGAATATGTAATCGGTATTTAGAAGTCAGACATTTTCCAAGTAAAACGTAATAGTTGCATTATTTTTACTCAGTTGTAACAGCTGCATTTAGCTGATTATGTGTGTTCACAATTTTAACGTCATGTCCTTCTGGAAAAGGTACTTTTAGTGGTATTGAAACCTGTAGGTTTTTACATTAAACTTTTTTGTCTGTTTACTTTATATACTGAAAATTTATTTAGGGTTGTTGCTGTCAGCCATGATTAAAACTGTGAGCTGCATTTTATTTAAATGTTGAAAGGTGGCTACACTGAGCCACAGCGCCAGAGATTGCGCCAAAGAGTATTATTCAGCCGCCTCCACTGGCTGTGCTTGGGGAGAGCTCGTGGTAGTCAGTGCCTGTCGAGGACTCGTAGTAGTCAGTGCTTGGGCAGAACTCGTGGTAGTAAGTGCTTGCTGAGATGTCGTAGTGGCGAGTCGGTGTGGAGAGATTGTAATGTTTAGAGTGCTTTTCATCAATATAAACGAAGGTAAAAAAAAAAAATTTTCTTTTCTCTCTCATTATTTCGGTGTCCTGAATAATGCGTCATTACAGGTTCAGTCAACAAAGCATCTGGCGTGTGTTCTTGTATTAGAGTGTAATTCTGGGTTTCTTGCCCAATTATAGTATTTCTAATTTTTTTTCTATCACGTCAGTATAAATGGTTTTTGAAATTTCTTGTCTTGTTGAGGAAGAACCGTGCCAGATGTGTACGTTGAGTCACACTCCCACACACAGAACAGTTACACTTGTGCTTTGGTTTCGTAGGTTTTATAGTTGCTGGGGACTTAATTAATTAATTGTGTTAACAGGAAATTTTCATTTCATTCTTTGTTGTTGTTCCATGCAGTCAGATTGCGTAATAATACTAGTCAGGGCCAACCGTTTACGAAACAGCGTAATCGGACATACAGCTACGAACGAAAAATAAAAATTATTTTCAAAGCTATTTAATTAAGCCCCCATGCAATGTTTCACATTTTGTTCTAGAAGGTGGGAGGATGAACGAGAGTGTGAGGGGACGCCGAAGTGGGCGAACATGTATCACGGAGTGGGTGTGCGGATAGGTTGGTTGGTCGGTTTGTGGGGCTGAAGGGACTATACTAGGTGTATGGATACTTCCCACGAAACTAAAGAGGAGGACGTAGTTTGAGAGGAGACACACCTCTTGCCATATAGGCATGGACTTGTCCCTGTCGCTGAAATGGGAGAGTCACGAAGTGGTCCATCAGTAAAGACACTAGATAAGAAATACACATATAAAAATTCGAGCAATAATTCGTCTGAGTGCGCATAACTGTTAGAGTAGGTGCTGAGAAAAATATTTTAATTACGTGTGCTATGAAAATTTACGTGTCTGGCGACACAGGCGAGGAAAGGTTTACAAACAGCAGAAGCGTTGTTTGAGGTAGTTGGTCAGACGAAGATCATGTCGCTGGTGTCGGCCGAATCTTAGTGATGCAATAAGCTCAATTAATAGTTTATACGATGTTGCAAAGTAAAACATGTACAATTACGTAGGAAGTGACTTTCATTGTTGAACAAAGCTATTTTTTTAGTGGTGATAATAATGATGAACTTCTGCGTGCTTAGATCCGGTGAACACAGGTTATGGCGCTCTTCTAAGCCATGGCTCTACACTGTGCTGGTAAGCAGGGCTATGCTGACTATCATGCTGTGAATGTTCTCTTGTTTTGGATCACCGGAGGCGGCCAGATGGTCACGACTGAGTGGGTAAACGTGACAGAAATGTAAATTTTTTTCATGCATTGTGCCAAGCAGAATTTCAGTTTCCCAACGTGCAATGAATGAATTCATGTGTAGCAGAATAGTTTTTATAGGCGTCGTCGAATGTGTATGAGTAATGCTAGCCTGATTTTTTATTCCCCACTGATGTCGTGAATTTGTAGAGAGTACGTTGGGGAGACGAATACTCTGCATTAGCAGCTCTCGTGAAAAGCCACCTGGATAGCGGCACGTATTAAAGCGCCAGCGTCAGGTCGAATCCGCCTGGAGTATTAACGACAAGGGTCAGTGCGCCTGCCAGCCTGGGTGTGGTTTTTAGGCGGTTTCTCACATCCCACTAGATGAATACCAGGCTGATACCCAGTCCCACCTCAGTTACACGACTTGCAAACATTTAGAAAACCGAAATTTCCTGGCAGATTAAAACTGTTTGCCGGACCGAGACTCGAACTCGGGACCTTTGCCTTTCGCGGGCAAGTGCTCCACCAACTGAGCTACCCAAGCACGACTCACGCCCCGTCCTCACAGATTTACTTCTGCCAGTACCTCATCTCCTGTCTTCCAGACTTTACAGAAGCTCTCCTGCGAACCTTGCAGAACTAGCACTCCTGAAAGAAAGGATATTGCGGAGACATGGCTTAGACACAGACTTGGGGATGTTTCCAGAATGAGATTTTCACTCTGCAGCGGCGTAAAGCGTAAGGCTGTGGCTAAGCCAAGTCTCCGCAAATTCCTTTCTTTCAGGAGTGCTGGTTCTGCAAGGTTCGCAGGAGAGCTTCTGCAAAATTTGGAAGGTAGGAGAAGAGGTACTGGCAGAAGAAAAGCTGTGAGGACGGGGCGTGAGTCGTGCTTGGGTAGCTCAGTTGGTAGAGCACTTGCCTGTGAAAGGCAAAAGTCCCAAGTTCGAGTCTCGGTCCAGCAAATAGTTTTAATCTGCCAGGAAGTTTCATATCAGCGCACACTCCGCTGCAGAGTGAAAATCTCATTTATAAAACCTTTCGCCCATTTTCACATGAAAACACACAGAGGGTTGGGGTACACACATTTCTTCCCAGGCGATAATGGAGTCGCAGGACATCCGATCACACTTTGAATTAACCTTGCCCAGTTCATTATTAACCATCCTGACCCTCTGCCGCTCACTCGACGAAAGATCCATACCCAAAAACTGGAAAGTTGCACAGCTCATGCCCATGTTCAAGAAATGCGGTAGGAGGAATTCAATAAATTACAGGCCCATATCATTACCGTCGATGTGCTGCAGGATATTGGAATATATAGTGTGTTCAAACATTATGAATTACCTCGAAGAGAACTGTCTTTTGACACGCAGTCAACACGGATTTCTAAACATCGTGCTTGTGAAACATTCTCGGTTTCCAGAAGGCTTTTGACACTCTACCACACAAGTAGCTTGTAGTAAAATTGCGTGCTTATGGAATATCGTCTCAGTTATGTGGCTGGATTCGTGATTTCCTGTCAGAGAGGTTACAGTTCGCAGTAACTGACCGTAAGTCATCGAGTAAACCAGAGGTGATTCCTAAGGTGCTCCAAGGTAGCGCTATAGGCCCTCTGCCGTTTCTTATCTATATAAACAATTTAGGATACAATCTGCGCAGCCGTCTTAGGTTGAGCCGGCCGAAGTGGCCGTGCGGTTAAAGGCGCTGCAGTCTGGAACCGCAAGGCCGCTACGGTCGCAGGTTCGAATCCTGCCTCGGGCATGGATGTTTGTGATGTCCTTAGGTTAGTTAGGTTTAACTAGTTCTAAGTTCTAGGGGACTAATGACCTCAGCAGTTGAGTCCCATAGTGCTCAGAGCCATTTGAACCATTTTTTCGTCTTAGGTTGTTTACAGATAATGCTGTCGTTTATCGTCTAGTAAAGTCATCAGAAGGTCAAAACAAATTGCAAAACCATTTAGAAAAGATATTTGTATGGTGCGAAAATTGTCAGTTGATTGTAGATAATGAAAAGTGTGAGGTCATCTATACGAGTGCTTAAAGGAGGCCGTTAAACTCCGGTTACATGATAAATCGGCCAAATTTAAAGGCCGTAAATTCAACTAAATACCTAGGAATTACAATTACAGACAACTTAAATTGGAAAGAACATACAGAAGATGTTGATGGCAAACCAAAGTCTGCGTCTTATTGGCAGAACACTTACTCAATGTAACAGATCTACTAAAGAGACTTCCCACACTACGCTTGTCCGTCCTCTTCAGAAGTCCTGCTCCAAGAACTGGGTTCCTTACCAGACAGGATTAAAGGAGTACATCAAGAAAGTTTAAAGAAGAGGAGCATGTTTTGTATAATCACGGAATAGAGGAGAATGTGTCACTGACATAATACAGGATTTGGGGTAGACATCTCTAAAACAAAGATGTTTTTGATGGCCGGCCGCGGTGGTCTCGCGGTTCTAGGCGCGCAGTCCGGAACCGTGCGACTGCTACGGTTGCAGGTTCGAATCCTGCCTCGGGCATGGATGTATGTGATGTCCTTAAGTTAGTTAGGTTTAAGTAGTTCTAAGTTCTAGGGCACTGATGACCACAGCTATTAAGTCCCATAGTGCTCAGAGCCATTTGAACCATTTGTTTTTGATGTCGCTGGGCAACAGTCATAAGGCTTTTTTTTTTAAATGAACACACCGCCATCTAACCGTATTGCTTAGTTACGACATAGGTTTCGGCCTTTTATATATGTCAATGACATAAACAGAGTCACTTGAAAATGGCATAAAAGGCTGAAACCTAGTTCGTAATTAATACACAACAATATAGTCAAATGGCGGTGCGTTCTTACTTTTCTTTTCTTTTTCTTTTTTTAAAAAAAGGCGTTTTTCATTGCGGCGGAATCTTGTCACGAAATTTCAGTCACCAACTTGCTTCTCCAAATGTGAAAATATTTTCTTGACGTCAAACTATACAGAGAGAAACGATCATCATAATAAAATAAGAGAAATTGAAGCTCGCACAGAAAGATACTATCGTTCGTTTTTTCTGCGCGCTGTTCGGGATTAGAATAATAGATAATTATTGTGAAAGTGGTTCGGTGAACCCTCTGCCAGGAACTGAAGTGTGATTTGCAGAGTATTCATGTGGAAGTAGGTGTTGATGCGTACCGGTAGCAACTTAAGGGCACTGCGTATCAAAAATAGAGCCTGTTTTTACCAGACGAGTTTGGTACGTATTTTTCGGCCAACCAACCACTTCACTGACCTTTTCATTCATTTATTTAAAAGTGTACAAATGTTTGAGCAGCAGGAGCCAAACGCCTGACCTTGTGCAGTGAAAGCGAGAGAGACGAGTGTTGCAGAGTGCAGTGTATCTGAATGCGCGACTCGCCAAACCAAGCAGGCGTGATAGTGCGTGTCTGTAGATCGGCTAAGCGTCGCTGTTGAGAGTTCTTTCGGGCAGCGACGTATTTTTGAACTTTTCTCCTAACTCGTAGAAATTGACGCAAGATTAAGAAGTGGGTGAATAAGCTGCAAGGCTTCATCAATCAGTTTCTACATAACATTTTTTAAATTTGTCAGTTCCAGCATCACTGGAGGGCTCACTTTTAGAAACATCGAGAGATAACTAACACTTTTTTTTTCTTAGTGAGCTAAGCCAGAATTCCCGGAGGGACAGCAGGTTACTCATAAGAGGAGTAAGGTTTAGTTATCGCAAAGAAATAAGAGGGATGTCCAGAAAGTAAGTTCCGATCTGTCGCGAAATGGAAATCGCTGGGAGAATCCGGTAAAGCTTTGCACAGATGTGTTGGGCAGTGTCTCTAGTATGCCCGTCGATAGTGTCGCGTCGCTCTTTTCAGTTTTGAGTCAACAGTGAGCACATAAATATGCGTAGGGAATAGCGTCTCCAACCAAGTATGAGGGCCTGGTTAGAGATTTCGCCTGTGTCATGCAGCCCACATACCACAACTGTCGAGCAGTTCCTCCTTCATGCCAATTCTCGGCCGCACACTGCAGGGGCAATGAAGACGCTCCTGCAGCCTTTCCGATGAGAAGTGTTTGATCACTCACAATACAGTCCGCAATTGGCTCCACCTGAGTCTCATCTCTGCTCACAAGAACCGCTGGCTATGAAGACAAAATTTTTCCTCAGACAACGAGCTGCAGACCGGTGCAGATAACTGGCGACTGCTTTCTATGACGAGGATATTGGAAAGTTGGTACAATACGACGACAACACTCGACGTTGGAGCGGCGACTATGTAGAGAAGTAGGTAGAAGGTGTACCTAACTGTTGGAAATAAAACGTTTCTGGTTTTCACTATGGTTTCCATTTTGCGACCGATCAGAACTTACTTTCTGGACAACCCTCGTAGTCGATCCGCGACCATGAAACATGGAAAAGTTAGTGTTAGTCCTTCTGCACATTATATTCACTCTTCAATGCGTCAAATTTCTGGCACAGATGTATGACTTTGCCAGGACTTTGCTTGTAGAAGCATTTCGGCTTTTCAAGGAATATTCTACTTCGAAAATGTGGATACCATGTCAGAGTTATATTGCCAGGCTGGAAGGGAGGAGAGGTAAGGGGGTAGCAGGTAAAATTTGATAGCCCAAAAACACAGCATGTGCGACTGGTTGTGTGCAGAATGGTCTTGACCATGACCATTCCCGTGGAGCTTGGACAGTTTCCCGCGACACTAAGTCTTCACGACCTCCCGTAACCTCGTCACAAGTTTTCGGTAATACTGTTCTGTAAAAGTAAAGTCGTATGGCATGAATAGCTGAGAAATCCTGATGAGCAGGTTCAGCCGCCTACTTGGAAAGGTTTTTCCTATCCCTCGCGCTCGCAAGCACCTTCTCTTCTAAAGTGTATGTGATTGCAGGCCTGGCCAAGTATCTCACGAAATAAGCGTCAAACGAAAAAACTACAAAGAACAAAACTTGTCTAGCTTGAAGGGGGAAACCAGATGGCGCTATGGTTGGCACGCTAGATGGCGCTGCCATAGGTCAAACGGATATCAACTGCGTTTTTTTCTTTTTTTTTTTTTAAAGTAGGAACCCCCATTTATATTACATATTCGTGTAGTCCGTAAAGAAATATGAAGGTTTTAGTTGGACCACTTTTATCGTTTTGTGATAGATGCCGCTGTAATAGTCACAAACATATGGCTCACAATTTTAGACAAACAGTTGGTAACAGGTAGGTTTTATAAATTAAAATACAGAACGTAGGTACGTTTGCACATTTTATTTCGGTTGTTCCAATGTGATACATGTACCTTTGTGAACTTACTGAGAACGCATGGTGTTACAGCGTGACTACCTGTAAATATCACATTAATGCAATAAATGCTCAAAATGATGTCCATCAACCTCAATGCATTTGGCAATACGTGTAACGACATTCCTCTCAACAGCGAGTAGTTCGCCTTCCCTAATGTTCGCACTTGCATTGACACTGCCCTGACGCATGTTGTCAGGCGTTGTCTGTGGATCACGACAGCAAATATCCTTCAACTTTCCCCACAGAAAGATATCCGGGGTCGTCAGATCCGGAGAACGTGCGGGCCATGGTATGGTGCTTCGACGATCAATCCACTTGTCATGAAATATGCTATTCAATACCGCTTCAACCGCACGCGAGCTATGCGCCGGACATCCATCATGTTGGAAGTACATCGCCATTCTGTCATGCAGTGAAACATCTTGTAGTAACATCGGTAGAACATTACGTAGGAAATCAACATACATTGCACCATTTAGATTGCCATCGATAAAATGGGTGCCAATTATCCTTCCTCCCATAATGCCGAACCATACATTAACCCGCCAAGGTCGCTGTTCTACTTGTGGCAACCATCGTGGATTTTCCGTTGCCCAATAGTACATATTACGCCGGTTTACGTTACCGCTGTTGGTGAATGACGCTTCGTCGCTAAATAGAACGCGTGCAAAGAATCTATCATCGTCCCGTAATTTCTCTTGTGCCCAGTGGCAGAACTGTACACGACGTTCAAAGTCGTCACCATGCAATTACTGGTGCATAGAAATATGGTACGGGTGCAATCGATATTGATGTAGCATTCTCAACACCGACGTTTTTGAGATTCCCGATTCTCGCGCAATTTGTCTGCAACTGATGTGCGGATTAGCCGCGTCAGCAGCTAGAGCACCTACTTGGGCATCATCATTTTTGCAGGTCGTGGTTGACGTTTCACGTGTGGCTGAACACTTCCTGTTTCCTTAAATAACGTAACTATCCGGCGAACGGTCCGGACACTTGGATGTTGTCATTCAGGATACCGAGCAGGATACATAGCACACGCCCGTTGGGCATTTTGATCACAATAGCCATACATCAACAAGATATCGACCTTTTCCGCAATTGGTAAACGGTGCATTTTAACACGCGTAATGTATCACGAAGCAAATACCGTCCGCACTGGCGGAATGTTACGTAATACCACGTACTTATACGTTTGAGATTATTACAGCACCATCTATCACAATTCGAAAAAAGTGGTCCAACTAAAACATTCATATTTCTTTACGTACTACACGAATAAGTAGTAAAAAAAAGGGGTCCCTATTGTTAAAAAAAGGCAGTTGAATTCCGTTTGACCTATGTCAGCGCCATCTAGCGGGCCAACCATAGCGCCATCTGGTTTCCCCTTCAAGCTAGACGAGTTTCGTTCTTTGTGGTTTTTTCGTTGATGCTTATTTCGTGAGATATTTGTCCCGGTCACTATCAATGGACCACCCTGTTATGCGTAGGGTAGTGTTATTTTCATGTTCATGATGAGAAAAGGGAGAGGGTAAAACCCGCTATTGCCACATAGCCCGGTTCTCCTCTAAGAGCAAAAATGGGGCCACCGAGCTTCACGTCCCCATACGACAGACGGATCACCATGAACAGTGTCGCATGCCCTTACTTCATGAGATACTCAAGAGACGTTTGAAATTTAACACGGAACACCCCGTTATAGTTTGCTCCTTACGAAAGTAATCTATTTACACCCCACAGTGAAAGTCCCTAAAAGCAATCTCATCGTCACAGTGGCCTATGATGGTTGAGTCTTCGCTTCCTCCGGCGATGATGAATTTGCACGTTTCCACTGCTCTGTCTCGGGGGCATAATGATTAATCTCCGCTCATCCATGGGGATAAGGCTATTGTAGAAGTCATCTGGATTGGCCTGACACAGTTGTAACATTTCCGCTGCTGCCTCATTTCGGCAGGCTCTTTGAGTGTGTTCGTGATCTTCGCGATGATCGAACTGTCGCGCAAGATGCTGAAAACGGATCCATAACAGCTTTTCACTTTTGCCTCTAATGTCCTGATTATGAAACGCTGATCTGCGATCACCAGGGGCAAAATTTAAAACTTATGCGACGCAGCGGGAGACAATTATGCTGTTTCGAAACGTAATGCTTTAGTTGTGTTGCGCATTCTGGATGGGCAGATAGAAAATTAAGTGGACTGATAAGAAATGGAGAGGTTCTACACGGCATCAACGCTTCAAATGCATATCCTCCTGAGACCTGATGTTCTTTGCAATTGGCATCGAGTTTTCTCTCCTGTTGTCAAAGATTCTACATTTTCCGTTGTGATGCCTATTGTCCATTTGAACGGAGAGCATGGTGCAGGCTTCTCGCCGGAGAAACGGTGACTACGATCACCTGGTGCCATGTAGCCATGTACCAGCTTTTTTTACGACGTGCTACCATGGAAGGAGAGTAGTCCTCCATTACTGTGTATTTTTAGCAACGTGTCTCATGAAAATATGTACCTACTGTAGCCAATTTCTGTAAGTTTTGATAGTACTGCATGTTTTTTTTAAATTGTGGTTACAACATAGTAATGTTGCGAGAGTACCTGGAGTCTCAGTGGCAGTAGCCGGACGACCTCAGAAGATGTCTCCCGCAGATGGAGACGAAACGTCAGGTGGAAATTTTATGTATCGACCACGGCCTCTAAACCCGGAAGTTTCAACTGAAGAATAGTAATGTCCACTCTAATGAACGCTGGGCTTGCCCTCGCAATTACGCTCACCTATTGTCGCCCATTTGCCAAAAGTAAATGATTCGAAAAATAGCACGAGATGTAAGAACGTTAGCTGCACAGAGAAGAGCAAGATAAAAGTGCCAGGGCTGTCATATTTCCTGTGTCTAATGTCACAGAACAAATGTTTCTCTATCATCGGAAACAAGATAGTCACAATTTAAGTCTTTTTCAAAATATCTACGATTAGTGTGTGATACAAGCGATATATGTCAAATAAGAGTCTATTTTGTTAATTAAACCACAAATAAAGTGCTTTTTTTTCTTTTACATTTTTCACTTTCCTTCAGATGCTTACTGGTATGCCACCAAGACCCAATGTACATTCTAATGGACACTCCTGAAGACCATAAATTTCTTTTAAAAAATCTAAAATTTTTGTGAATTCCCTTCCACTATCTTCTGTTTAACAAATGTGTTTCAAATAAAGAGATGTCAGGTCTCAGGAGGATATGCGGGAAACAATAACTAGATGCAGGGGCCGGATGATAAGACACTTTCTAAGCCATCAGAGATTGAATTGCATAGTGTTCAAGCAACCACGAAAAAATTGTACGGAAGAGAGAGATTGCAATATGTATATACCCCGACATGAAAGCGTGGCACAGGCGAGAGATTCGGAAGAGCCTGCATGAAGCCAGTCAGAAGACTGATGAAAAACATGAAAAACATAAAAAGTTTTTAAAAATGCTGCGGAAATAGCATTCATGACTTCTATCAGCCATCGCTCTAGGACCTATGTCACTAGAGCTGTTACTCGTATTCTGATAACGGTCATGCTTGTTATGAGAGAGAATTTTTTTTTCCTTTTATCTTGTTATTTAGTAATATGGAGCAGTGTTAATGGCATGCTCAGTTAACCATTATTGTTATAAAGTCTGGTCGCTACCAACCTGATTGTAACACACCAAACTTGAACAAATCCCTAAAATATTTTCATAGCCAGTCAACCGAACTACCGTGGTCGCGGAATATTCATGTTACCAACAGGCCTACATCTGTATTTTTTCCTTATAAACGTAGGCTTCCGCGGCCATTGTCACATCCAATGAAATTTTTCTGGGTTTTTGACCGCATTGTCAATATTTATAAAACTACCGATGTTTCGGGCCCCGTTGCAAGGTACCTTCTTCAGTACACCGTGAAGAAGGTACTTGCAACAGGAACCGAAACGTCAGCTGTTTTATATGTATTGAGAATGCGATCACAAACCCAGGCAAATTTTATTGAATGTATTTTTTCTTTGATCATTACCGATCTGCTGGTATATATATATATATATCTGCTGGTATATATATATATATATATATATATATATATATATATATATATATATATATTACATAGGACCACACGTAAATGCTAACACCGACCGAAGTGTCGGAATGGCGGAATGGTTTAACAGTATATGCTGGTGAGCAAAACTTAAAGATGATAGTTGCTTTCGCATAATGTGTCACTGCCAAGTATCATATAGTTCGATCAAACATGGATCATACATGGAGAGAACGGCTGTAGTATAGTGCAGAACACAGCTGACAGAAACAGGCAGTGAGACGAACAGAAATTACACTTTCCTTAAAAGACGATAATTACAGCGAAGTCAGCCCGATTTGTGAAGGCCGCCTGTACATTACAACGAACGAGACGTGGTTCTTAATAGAGTGTGTGGTTATACTGACTGCAATGCGATCTCTGCAGTGAGGTTGGTAAGGGGTTGCTGCTCTAGCGCGATTCCACCACGACCACGCAGCACTTGTGAAACGCAATCGTGGCGGAACGGAACGCCCTACCACAAAAAATCCTTACCGACCTTGAGGGCAGCGCTGGAGCACGTTGCAATGCATGCATTCCTGTCGGTGGTGATCAGACACCCTATTAAGAACAATGTCCCGGCTTTGTTAATGCCAAGTGGACCATCATAAAACGCAGTGTCTTCGATGTAATTATTGTCTTTGAATAAAAGTGTCATTTATGTTCGTCTCATTGCGTATTTCTTTCAGTTACCTTCTATAGTACAGTATATAGTAGTTCTTTTATGTATCGAGTTATTTTACACGCCATGAGCAAGTTGTTTCGTTCTCAACGTTTGCCCACGAGTGGGCTTACCTTGTGGAGGCCGGCGGTACAAATTTCCGTCCAGCCATTCACACAAAGGTCCAGCACGGTTTCCTTAAAACGCTTTGTAAAGGGTGTAACCTATTTGCTTCCCTATCGTTCGTCAACTGGAGCGTGTGCTCCACCGCTAATGACCTCTACGGCAACTGGACGTTAAACGCTGAATGTACCAGACTAAGGCATTCCACCGCTGTCTCCTTCAAGTCCCCATCTCGCAGTCTACCCTCAGAAAAGGTACTGCAGTTGCGATGTGGTATACAAGCAGTCCATTGCGGACAGACGGAAGCATGTCCCCTCCACGTGCCGGCAGAGCAGAACATCAGCCCGGCGTGGTGACGCGTTTCGCAGCATCAGGCCGCTCGTATTCCGGAAACAACGGAAGAACGTTGCTCGCATTACAGCGGACACGAGCCACGGACACAAAGAGGCGACGGTGAATTAATGTGCTGCGCAGGACGCATCTCTGTCCATTATGCTGACAGATGGCTCAGTCTGCCGACCGACTGCAGAGCGGCGACTGTTTCAGCCTACCGGAAGCTGACCCAGCGCACATTCTGCGGACGTACGCTGGGAATAAGTGAAGCAGACGCTACTACTTGAAATGTATCATGGTAATCTACACTTATGTCTTCAGTTATACTCTGCAAAGCACTGTGAAGTACATGGGATATGGTACTTCCCAGTTATCGGCGCTATCGCCGATTACAGTTACAGATACCTGTAAGATGCATTTTTTTTTTCATTTAAACATTTTTGGTACAACTTATTTCTGCAATTTCATGTGCGGGCATAATACTTCACACTTGTAAAACGCGCTGTTAACCGGGGGGGGGGGGGGGGGGGGTTAAGACTTAACGTCTGTCAGTATGACAGGTGCCAGTCTGGAAGGCCACAGGGGCTGGCCAACTACACGCTACCCTCCTGTAATATCCCAGCGACAGCGATTAACGGTGCCCGCATCCCATTGCAAGGACCATCCCCTCTTTCCCTTGCGATAGAGACTGGCAGGAGTTCTGGGCAGTTGTCAAAACGAGTTGATAACTGCGTAGCGCCTATGCTTCTCAAGCCAACGTGAGACATCCTTTCACGCGTTGTAATACTGAAAGTGTTCAGATATACCGGGTGATCAAAAAGTCAGTATAAATTTGAAAACTGAATAAATCACGGAATAATGTAGATAGAGAGGTACAAATTGACACACATGCTTGGAACGACATGGGGTTTTATTAGAACCGAAAAAATACAAACGTTCAAAAAATTTCCGACAGATGGCGCTTCATCTGATCAGAATAGCAATAATTAGCATAACAAAGTAAGACAAAGCAAAGATGATGTTTTTACAGGAAATGCTCAAGATGTCCACCATCATTCCTCAACAATAGCTGTAGTCGAGGAATAATGTTGTGAACAGTACTGTAAAGCACGTCCGGAGTTATGGCGAGGCATTGGCGTCAGATGTTGTCTTTCGGCATCCCTAGAGATGTCGGTCGATCACGATACACTTGCGACTTCAGGTAACCCCAAAGCCAATAATCGCAGGGACTGAGGTCTGGGGACCTGGGAGGCCAAGCATGACGAAAGTGGCGGCTGAGTACACGATCATCACCACACGACGCGCGCAAGAGATCTTTCACACATCTAGCAATATGGGGTGGAGCACCATCCTGCATAAACATCGTACGTTTCAGCAGGTGTTTATCAGCCAGGCTGGGGATGATGCGATTCTGTAACATATCGGCGTACCTCTCACCCGTCACGGTAGCAGTTTTCCTGTCCAGCGCCATCTGTAGGACATTTTGTGAACTTCGGTTTTTTTTTTTTTTTTCTGATAAAACCACATGTCATTCCAAGCATGTGTGTCAATTTTTACCTCTCTACAGTATTCCATGGTTTATTAAGTTTTCAAATTTATACTGACTTTTTGATCACTCTGTAATCAGTATACGTATTTTAGTGTTTCATAGTGTTTTAGTACATATAATTATTTATTCATTATGGCTTTAGTTAACAACTATATTTTTTAATGATTTTAAATTAGTTTCAGCATAAGACTGAAGTTGGATTGATGAAGCAATGTGAACGAAGTAGCGGGCTCCTTAAAAGACACAAAAATATCAGATTGTAAATGTGTGCTGGAAAGTCTGTGGAAACATACATTTGGAGGACGTAGTTTTGAGGGGAAGAGTGACGTAGTCAAACAGGGACAGCCTATACCAAATGTTCCACATTGAAATCCAGTAAGTAAATATTATGTCAGACATTTTGAGGAATCTTGGTACTCCACTTACAAATGCTTATGTGGCTGTAAAGAGACACAAAAATTGACCTCAAGGCCGCGTGTTTTGTGTTCTTCCGATGTGTTGTGGAGAAATAATGCGGTGCATGACATGGTCGGTTTCAACAACTCACGGAAACGGCACAAAAATATCGAGGAGCATATTACATCTGTTTGGACATTCATTAAAATTGGCAGTACAAGGATACATTCTTGTTTCAACAATGCCTCGACATTAAATGTTCAGAAGCATAACGAATCTTACTTTCGAAATTCACATTTGCAAACCAGACTTAGAGCTGGTTTCTCAGGATGGGGCAGGACAAGGTTACGATTGTGGATGGGGCCGTAATCAGTTACTCTCGGTTGCACAACAAATACGTAAACTTTATTTAAGGAAATTAAAATTTTAAAACAATCTCTTAAAAAACACAATTGACTGTATGACAGCTGAATGCCTTATCACATAAAATAAAAGTTCCACAATTGTAGGGCTGAAGGCCACCAACAATTACCTCAAACAACAAACGGTTGAAGGCCTGAATTAAAAGTCTGAAGGACAAATCGAAATAGCGCACATTAAGATAAATACTTCGTTTTAAAACAAACTGTAACGCGGCTGAAGGCCTTATTATAAAAGAAGTGAAATTATCACTCGGCTGAAGTTTCTTTTTATATTTGAGATTAATTCTGCCATTATCAGTTACAAATACATCACGCCTCGACACTGCTACTTCCCATTCTAACAGTTATCAGGGCTTCTACTGGTTCCACTCGCGTATGGAATTTGGGGGGAATGAATGCTTAAACGCCTGTTTGTGTACTGTAATCTTCGTAGTCTTGTCCTCGCGGTCCGTACGGGAGCGATACTTCGGGGGTTGCAGTAGATCCTCAAATGGTTCTTGAAGCGTCTAAGTAACTTTTCACAGGAAAGCGTTTGCGAATTCAGTTATTTCAGCATCTTCATGACTCTCATGGGTCAGACAAACTTGTGATCACTCGTGCCACCCTTCTGTGTATTCATCCCCTGTTAATCCTATCTGGTGTGGGTCCCACCTACTTGAGCAATATTCTAAGACGGGATGCACAAAGTGTTTCGTATGCGGTCTCCTTTGTAAGCCACCTGAATCTCTTTGCATCCTGGCAAGAAAGAAAGTTTCCACCACCTTTACCGACCTATGTGATCGTTCCATAACAAATCCATAACCGGTCACGATTCACTTCTTATTGACTTTGATTACTCTTTTTGCTGGCTTCGACGATTCATTTATTAATGGAAAATGATCAACTTTCCTTTCGACTGCTCGGTGAGTTTGAATCGTTGTGTGAACACTTGCACTTCCACGTTGCGGCCTTAATCTAGCCAATCTTTGCTGAGAAATGGTCATTAGTATACTATTACCGTTTGCTCATGCGGAACCATAGCGACTTAGTTCGTTAAACTTCGCCACAATATGCATATCTGAACACCTTCCTTCCCCCTTCAATCTCTTTACGCTTGTACCCTGTAAGAGAACATTACTTGAAATGTTTAGTAAAATGTAAATCCTGATCGGTCTTTAAATTTTCGTTGCGTCGTTTCCTCTTTAGGATGGAACTCAGAGAAAATTAATATCCATGGCACTTTAGAAGGGCCCAAAAATGGCAGTTAAGTTGCTATGCGTTGAAAACTGTGAAAAAAAAGAGAAGTGCAAATTTTCAACCAGTTTGCCACCAGAGAGGAAGCTGTTTTGATGATAAATAATGAATTAAATGCTGATCTGATATCCACTGAAAATGCTTTTTAATTTAAGCCAAACTTGTCTGGGTGCTCAAGAAGAATAAAAAGGCTTTTTATTTTGAACCACTGTAATTTTCTCATGGTGTTTGGAGCAAAAAATGGTTCAAATGGCTCTGAGCACTATGGGACTTAACTTCTAAGGTCATCAGTCGCCTAGAACTTAGAACTACTTAAACCTAACTAACCTAAGGACATCACACACATCCATGCCCGAGGCAGGATTCGAACCTGCGACCGTAGCGGTCGCGTGGTTCCAGACTATAGCGCCTAGAAACGTCCGGCCACCCTGACCGGCAATTGAGGAGCAAGTCGCTGTGTGTGTGTGTGTGCGCGTGTGTGTGTGTGTGTGTGTGTGTGTGTATGTGTGTGTGCGTGTGTGTGTGCGTGTGTGTGTGTATGAGAGAGAGAGGGGGGGGGGAGAGAGAGAGAGGGAGGGAGAGACACGAGACATACCCGTGTAAGTTAAGTAAGGACGAAGATGTGACAGAGATGTTCATCCATCCGTAGTTCATACAAGAGCGGCGCTGTACACAACTATGTGTTTACTATAAAAGTTGCGACAACGTAAATTCATAGAAGAACTGCCCAACATATTGCTTCCTCCTCGCCGGCCGGGGTGGCCGAGCGGTTCTAGGCGCTACAGTACGGAACCGCGCGACCACTACGGTTGCAGGTTCGAATCCTGCCTCGGGCGTGGATGTGTGTGATGTCCTTAGGTTAGTTAGGTTTAAGTAGTTCTAAGTTCTAGGGGACTGATAGTCCCATAGTGCTCAGAGCCATTTGAACAACTTTTTGCTTCCTCCTCGGTGTATCTTGTGGGAAGGCTGTGAAGATAAAATCAGAGAGATTCTGCTTCAGACATAGGCTTACCAATCATATTTCTTCTTGCGCGCCAACCACGACTGGAAGGGGAAAGAGGGGAAGTGTCAGCGGTACACGGAATATCCCACGTTACAAATCGTGGCAAGGAGAGCTGCGAAGACCACAATAACGGTATTTTCCCACCGTTTGCAATTTATTTGGTGAATATAAAAATTATTTGCAATTTATTTGGTAAATATAAAAATTATCCCTCCCATGAACCATGGACCTTGCCGTTGGTGGGGAGGCTTGCGTGCCTCAGCGATACAGATAGCCGTACCGTAGGTGCAACCACAACGGAGGGGTATCTGTTGAGAGGCCAGGCAAACGCGTGGTTCCTGAAGAGGGGCAGCAGCCTTTTCAGTAGTTGCAAGGGCAACAGTCTAGATGATTGACTGATCTGGCCTTGTAACACTAACCAAAACGGCCTTGCTGTGCTGGTACTGCGAACGGTTGAAAGCAAGGGGAAACTACAGCCGTAATTTTTCCCGAGGGCATGCAGCTTTACTGTATGGTTAATTATGATGGCGTCCTCTTGGGTAAAATATTCCGGAGGTAAAATAGTCCCCCATTCGGATCTCGGGGCGGGGACTACGCAATAGGACGTCGTTATCAGGAGAAAGAAAGCTGGCGTTCTACGGATCGGAGCATGGAATGTCAGATCCCTTAATCGGGCAGGTAGGTTCTAAAATTTAAAAAGGGAAATGGATAGGTTAAAGTTAGATATAGTGGGAATTAGTGAAGTTCGGTGGCAGGAAGAACAAGACTTTTGGTCAGGCGAAGACAAGGTTATAAATACAAAGTGAAATAGGGGTAATGCAGGAGTAGGTTTAATAATGAATAAAAAAATAGGAATGCGGGTAAGCTACTACAAACAGCATAGTGAACGCATTATTGTGGCCAAGATAGATACGCAGCCCACGCCTACTACAGTAGTACAAATTTATATGCCAACTAGCTCTGCAGATGACGAAGAAATTTAAGAAATGTATAATGAAATAAAAGAAATTATTCAGATAGTGAAGGGAGACGAAAATTTAATAGTCATGGGTGACTGGAATTCGGTAGTAGGAAAAGGAAGAGAAGGAAACGTAGTAGGTGAATATGGATTGGGGGTAAGAAATGAAAGAGGAAGTCGCCTGGTAGAATTTGATGCAGAGCATAACTTAATCATAGCTAACACTTGGTTCAAGAATCATGAAAGAAGGTTGTACACATGGAAGAACCCTAGAGATACTAAAAGGTATCAGATAGATTATATAATGGTAAGACAGAGATTTAGGAACCAGGTTTTAAATTGTAAGACATTTCCAGGGTCAGATGTGAACTCTGACCACAATCTCTTGGTTATGAACTGTAGATTAAAACTGAAGAAACTGCAAAAAGGTGGCAATTTAAGGAGATGGGACCTGGATAAACTGACTAAACCAGAGGTTGTACAGAGTTTCAGGGAGAGCGCAAGGGAACAAATGGCAGGAATGGGGGAAAGAAATACAGTAGAAGAAGAATGGGTAGCTTTGAGGTATGAAGTAGTGAAGGCAGCAGAGGATCAAGTAGGTAAAAAGACGAGGGCTAGTAGAAATCCTTGGGTAACAGAAGAAATATTGAATTTAATTGACGAAAGGAGAAAATATAAAAATGCAGTAAATGGAGCAGGCAAAAAGGAATACAAACGTCTCAAAAATGAGATCTACAGGAAGTGCAAAATGGCTAAGCAGGGATGGCTAGAGGATAATGTAAGGATGTAGAGGCTTATCTCACTAGGGGTAAGATAGATACAGCCTACAGGAAAATTAAAGAGACCTTTGGAGAAAAGAGAGCCACTTGTATGAACATCAAGAGCTCAGATGGAAACCCAGTTCTAAGCAAAGAAGGGAAAGCAGAAAGGTGGAAGGAGTATATAGAGGGTCTATACAAGGGCGATGTACTTGAGGACAATATTATGGAAATGGAAGAGGAGGTAGATGAAGATGAAATGGGAGATATGATACTGCGTGAAGAGTTCGACAGAGCACTGAAAGACCTGAGTCGAAACAAGGCCCCGGGAGTAGACAACATTCCATTAGAACCACTGACGGCCTTGGGAGAGCCAGTCCTGACAAAACTCTACCATCTGGTGAGCAAGACGTATGAGACAGGCGAAATACCCTCAGACTTCAAGAAGAATATAATAATCCCAATCCCAAAGAAAGCAGGTGTTGACAGATTTGAAAATTACCGAACTATCAGTTTAATAAGTCACGGCCGCAAAATTCTAACGCGAATTATTTACAGACGAATGGAAAAACTAGCAGTAGCCGACCTTGGAGAAGATCAGTTTGGATTCCGTAGAAATATTTCAACACGTGAGGCAGTACTGACCCTACGGCTTATCTTAGAAGCTAGACTAAGGAAAGGCAAACCTACGTTTCTAGCATTTGTAGACTTAGAGAAAGCTTTTGACAATGTTGACTGGAATACTCTCTCTCAAATTCTGAAGGTGGCAGGGGTAAAATATAGGGAGCGAAAGGCTATTTACAATTTGTATAGAAACCAAATGGCAGTTATAAGAGTCGAGGGGCATGAAAGGGAAGCAGTGGTTGCGAAGGGAGTGAGACACGGTTGTAGCCTCTCTCCGATGTTATTCAGTCTGTATATTGAGCAAGCAACGAAGGAAACAAAAGAAAAATTCGGAGTGGGTATTAAAATCCATGGAGAAGAAATAAAAACTTTGAGGTTCGCCGGTGACATTGTAATTCTGTCAGAGACAGCAAAGGACTTGGAAGAGCAGTTGAACGGAATGGATGGTGTCTTGAAAGGAGGATATATGATGAACATCAACAAAAGCAAAACGAGGATAATGGAATGTAGTCGAATGGAGTCGGGTGATGTTGAGGGAATTAGATTAGGAAATGAGACACTTAAAGTAGTAAAGGAGTCTTGCTATTTGGGGAGAAAATAACTGATGATGGTCGAAGTAGAAAGGATATAAAATGTAGTCTGGCAATGGGAAGGAAAGCGTTTCTGAAGAAGAGAAATTTGTTAACATCGAGTATTGATTTAAGTGTTAGGATGTCGTTTCTGAAAGTATTTGTATGGAGTGTAGCCATCTATGGAAGTGAAACATGGACGATAAATAGTTTAGACAAGAAGAGAATAGAAGCTTTCGAAATGTGGTGCTACAGAAGAATGCTGAAGATTAGATGGGTAGATCACATAACTAATGAGGAGGTAATGAATAGGATTGGGGAGAAGAGAAGTTTGTGGCGCAACTTGACTAGAAGAAGGGATCGGTTGGTAGGACATGTTTTGAGGCATCAAGGGATCACCAATTTAGTATTGGAGGGCAGCGTGGAGGGTAAAAATCGTAGAGGGAGACCAAGAGATGAATACATTAAACAGATTCAGAAGGATGTAGGTTGCAGTAGGTACTGGGAGATAAAGAAGCTTGCACAGGATAGAGTAGCATGGAGAGCTGCATCAAATCAGTCTCAGGTCTGAAGACCACAACAACAACATAAAAATTATTCCTTTCCATTGTGGCAGGGCGCTACAGCAAATAGTTTCGATTTATTCCAGCCTAGAATCAGTATTGGTTCCGAAATTATATTATACCAATGACACGTTTCACCCTCTTGGGGTATCAAACTGATAATTCCCCAAATGAGTGACGCGCGTCATTGATATTAAATAATTTCGCAACCAGGACTGATTTTAATTTGGAACTGAGAATATATAAGTGTTTCTGTCAGTAGCCGCAATCCAAGCAGCAAGTGGTTAGCGACACAGGGGACGGATGCGTCCTGTCCGCCTGACACAGTGGCCCACAGTCGGCTGACCTCGGCCTTCACTTGGCAAGAACCAGCAATGTGGGTGGTGGAGTTTTGGCGGTGGGGGGGTGGGTGGAGGGGCGGAAGGGCGTTGGGGGATCATGACGAGGCACAGGGCAGGGACACCAGTGCGAGGTCAGTGGTCAGCGCACTGCCGTACTTACACAGACATGTCCTCGTCACATACATGCACATGCACGCTCTCACTCTCTCTCTCTCTCATTCACAGCATGCACATACACACACGCACTTACACACACATACACACACACACACACACGCACTCACACTCACGTACACATATTCATGTCTTACTTGCCCTCTCCATTTCTGGTTAATTTAGACTTGCTCCTCAAGCCGCTAAACACCGTAAAAAAAAGGAAAAGAGAGAGAGAGAGACAGACAGAAAAATAATCTTAATTGTTGTTCCTTTCATAATTTCCCACCTCTTCTCTTGTCAATCTAATTACTCCACTAGCCATTAAAATTGTTAGACCAGGTGCATAGATCCCGAGAAATCAGTACCCACAACAACCACCTCTGGCCGTAATAACGGCATTGATACGCCTGGGCATTGAGTCAAACAGAGCTTGGATGGCGTGTACAGGTACAGCCGCCCATGCAGCTTCTACACGATACCACAGTTCATCAAGAGTAGTGACTGGCGTATTGTGACGAGCCAGTTGCTCGGCCACCATTGATCAGACGTTTTCAGTTAGTGAGAGATTTGGAGAATGTGCTGGCCAGGGCAGCAGTCGAACGTTTTCTGAATCCAGAAAGGCCCGTACAGGACCTGCAACATGCGGTCGTGCATTATCCTGCTGAAATGTAGGGTTTCACAGGGATCGAATGAAGGGTAGAGCCACGGGTCGTAACACATCTCAAGTGTAACGTCCACTGTTCAAAGTGCCGTCAATGCCAACAAGAGGTGACAGAGACGTGTAAACATTGGCACCCCATACCATCACTCCGGGTGATACACCAGTATGGCGATGACGAATACACGCTTCCAATGTGCGTTCATAGCGATGTCGCCAAACACGGATGCGACCATCATGATGCTGTAAACAGAACCTGGATTCATCCGAAAGAATGACGTTTGGCCATTCGTGCGCCCAGGTTCGTCGTTAAGTACACAATCGCAAGCGCTCCTGCCTGTGATGCAGCGTCAAGGGTAGCCGCAGGCATGGTCTCCGAGCTAATAATCCATGCTGTTGCAAACGTCGTCGAACTGTTCGTGCAGATGGTTGCTGTCTTGCAAACGTCCCCATCTGTTGACTCAGGGATCGAGACGGGGCTGCACGATCCGTTACAGCCATGCGGATAAGATGCCTGTCATCTCGACTGCTAGTGATACGAGGCCGTTGGGATCCAGCACGGCGTTCCGTATTACCCTCCTGAACCCACCGATTCCATATTCTGTTAACAGTAATTGGATCTCGACCAACGCGATCAGCAATGTCGCGATATGATAAACTGCAATTGCGATAGGCTACAATCTGACCTATATCAAATTCGGAAACTTGATGGTACGCATTTCTCCTCCTTACACGAGGCATCATAACAACGTTTCACCAGGCAACGCCGGTCAACTGCTGTTTGTGTATGAGAAATCGGTTGGAAACTTTCCTCATGTCAGCACGTTGTAGGTGTCGCCACCGGCGCCAACCTTGTGTGAATGCTCTGAGAAGCTAATCGTTTGCATATCAGAGCATCTTCTTCCTGTCGGTTAAATTCCGCGTCTGTAGCACGTCATCTTCTTGGTGTAGCATTTTTAATGGGCAGTAGTGTAGTAGCTGTGAAAATTCATTACGCCTCCTTCCGTCTGGAGTTTATGTGCTACGAACACTAACATTCTTAATTTATTCTGGTTTTGCTTTCCAAAATACGCCAACAATCGCACTGTATTCAACTCCACACTTAACATTCATTATTACATTACGGATTGCAGCTACAGGCAGCTATGGGCGGTCTTCAACTAATATCAGCAAAAGGCTCAATGCAGACTCATTCCTCATTTGCCACCGTTGATGCCTAAATAGCTTATGGTACTAACTGATACATGTAGAATAAAGTGCTGGAAGATTGTTCACTTAATGTATATTAAGTCATATACCGAAGCAAACTTCATGAATTACAATAATAATTTAACTGACATTCGTCTGGTTTTCCAATAGTGTGTAATAGAGTGCAAAACGGATTCGTAAAACTTAAACTTTAATGTACAATTAGTGAAAAATGCAACGTAAATACACAGTCTTCCACGAACTTGGAATATGAGAACGTTTACTATGAGGTAAATTTGCGTATTATTATTAAAATGAGAAAAATACATGTGTTATTCAATTCTTTCTACTTAATTTGGAGTATATATATCTGTATAGTACCTAGACTCGCAGCACATAATTTGTTTGGCTCTGATCTGATGCTAACTGCCACGAACTCCTCTCATATACCAATCTCTGCATCACGAAGTAACACTTTCACTTCACGCCTTCAATTATTACAATTTTGTTTGTGTGCGGGACTACAGCCTCTAAATTATACACACATGAAAACTTGATACGTTGTAGGCTATATATTAAAGAAAATTATCAAATGAAGAACATTAATACACAGCTTAAAATGGACTATATTCCATTTGTAAAATTCTTAACTGTCTTTGCTGACCGTTTTTACCCTTTACAGCTTGCTCCGCTACCAAGGAAGTTTTTCCTTGATGTCTTAACACGTGTTCTACCATGTTGTCAGTTTTTCTTGTTAGTGTCTTCCATATGTCCTTTTCTTTGCCGCTTCTGAGGAGAACCTTTTCAGTCTACACCTTGTCAGTTCACTTAATATTCGTCATCGTTTCATAGAACCACATCTCAAACGTTTCGATTCTTTGTTTTTTAAGGTATTCCTACAGTCCATGATTCACTACCATACAATGCTGTGCTCCAAACGTATATTCTCAAAAGCTTCCTCCTCTAACTGAGGCCTATGATCAATACTAGTAGATTTCTTTTGGCCAGGAATGACCTCTTTACCTGTGGTAATCTGCATCTTACGTCCGTGGTGTGTTACTTTGCTTCCAAGGTGACGGAATTCCGACTTCATCTACTTGATGGTCACCAACTGTTACGTTAATTTCATTCCTGCTATTTCTCATTACTTTCGTCTTTCTTTGACTTAGTCTACAGTTGGTGCTCATTGGACTGTTTATTCCTGTTCGACAGGTTCTATAACTGAATTTCCAATGAAATCCAGACCTTTAGCTGTTTATAGGCGTTGATAAATATCAATGGGGACAGTTGAAAATGTATGCCCCGATCGGGACTCGAACACAGGCTCTCCTACTTACATGGCAGACGCTCTATTTGTCTGAGCCACCAAGGACACAGAGGATAGTGCGATTTCAGGGACTTATCTCTGGCCCTGTGAGACCCACATGTCCAACTTACCGTCCACACACTACATTTGCAGTGCCCCTGCCCACAATGCTCATTACTCGCAGCGGTCAATCTACCGATTCCTGTAAGAGTTTGAGCAAAGTGAGGGCATCCGCACTGAAGAAGATCATTGGCCGGTAAGCTTTATGTATATGAATATGGTATGTGTTCTTTCGGACATGCGTTGGGAACTCCCAAGCCACGTCTGTTTCTTGAGGCGCACTTCATTAGCATCGTCCTATAAATGGCCACTCTGACCGCACCGCGGACGTACGGATAAGCAAAGCCGAAAATTTTGAATTTCTTGTTCTTCGAGTTAAGACGCGGTACTAATTTCACTGGCCACGTACATATGCTTTCTAGAGCTATTGTCAAAAAGCCTGCCAATCACGCCAACATATTTCTTGTCACAGTCTTATGTGTAATTGTGGAAACTACAGCACCAATAAATTTGACTGTATTTGGTGGGCTATTACACCGTAATTTTAGATTAATATTACTGTTGCCTAGGACGAAGGTTATACTCTTCTTTATTTATTTTTTTAACACATGTTCTGTTTCATCGGAACGACTGCCTGAATACGTGATTACCGAAATTTTGTTTAGTATTATTGATGGTAAAAACATTAAAAAATGGTTGAAATGGCTCTGGGCACTGTGGGACTTAACGTCTGAGGTCATCTGTCCACTAGAACTTAGAACTACTTAAACCTAACTAACCTAAGGACATCACACACATCCATGCCCGAGGCAGGATTCGAATCTGCGACCGTAGCGATCGCGCTGTTCCAGACTGAAGGGCCTAGAACCGCTCGGCTACAGCGGCCAGCTAAAAACATTCCATGTTAAGTACGTGCCTGAAACAGGAACTGAAATGAAAAGTATTGTGAAGTGTGTATGTGCCACAGTTGTTTCTGCGGGTGTCGTGAGCGATGTCTTGCCATCTTCATGACAAAGTAAAACTGTGTGAAAGGCAAGTATCTGGGTACGTGTCCCTGCCATGAGTACATATTAAAACTATCAGGAAGTCTAAAGAAATAGCGCACACTTCACTGCAGAGTGAAAGAAATGAAAACGACGTCTAGGTTGTGGCTAAACCTTTTCCCCAGCAGGAGAGCATCTTCTTACTTTGGAAATAGTTCTTATTTATCAACGGTACCTATGGGCCTTCGTAAAAACTGGATGAATTTAATAAAAATTATTCCAAGAGATCATGTTTAATCCGCAGAGAAGTATGGTGGCCTGAACGCTACACACAAAACACGAAGCACGTTGCAACTCGAATTTATTCCTAAACACAAAGCATTGTCAGAGTTGCAGGAAGTGACGGAAAATATCGTGCAATTACTCATTTGCAGCGGAAGACTTACTCAGCTGCTGAGCCACACTCTCCACAGTTAGGAAGCGATGAATACTGAAGTAAGCTGAAGAATTCACAGTAGAATTTCTTAGAAACGGATAATTGGTTTCGGTAGGTAATTCTCAAGCATTTAAAATACCGAGTAAGCATAGGAAGTCTCCTGTAGTACGAATAAGAAGAATTGCTACGTGAGTCTCTTTATGGTACTATTTTTTCAGATCTTCAGGTATACCATCAGACCACAAAAATCCCTGTAGCATATGTTTGTATAGTTTACCACTATGTCGATAATCAAGTTTAAAAAGCGAAAGTCCAATCAGCTTTTAAAAGTCCCACCCTTTAAATGATCAGATACGAACAAAACTACAAGTTGAACGAATGCGATGGAAGTCAATAGACAATACAAAGGAGGCTTTCACGACCGGATGAAATGGCTGCCGATAAACCTTTCGGAGTATAAGGTTGTGTTTGCCGACTTAACGGAAGAGCAACGCTTCTGAAGATGTACACCGCAGCTATGGACGAAACGTTAGGAACAGACGAGTTTCGGGGACGCCGCGAAAAGTTTACCAGTCACTAGATAGCTTAATTCGCACGTTAAACTGATTGCGCAATAAAGATATTCAATTATCAGCAATCGGTGCGTTTTCAAACGCCACTTTCATAGATGACTTTTTTGACTAAGGAAATCACTGACACCATCTAGTAAAGTACTATACTTTCTGATAGGTTGTTTATACGAAGGTTGTTCAGTAAATAATGATTTCCTCAGAACATATTCATTCTTAAGAGTTAAAATTTTGTGACAATATAATTCAATGTTTCTTTTACGTGTCCAATTTTTCTACATAATCTTCGTCACAGTCAATGACTTTACCGCAGCGTTGTGTAGGAGCACTTTTTCCCTGATGGTGAAAGGTCCCGTGCTCGTAGCTATATTTTCACCGGGTGAATTACGCTCCCTTCTCCAAAGTCTGTTGCATGTAGAGAATCTGTCAGTGGTGCAACGGATGGAAGTCCAAGGGCGCCAATTGTGGGGTATTTAGTGACTCAGTTTCTGCACCTCCTGGCGCCTAACTATCTTAACGCATCGCTCGGTCCTATCAACTTGCATCGTGACCATACAATGAACACAAACGTTATAAATGTTCACGACGGTTTCTTTTTCCGCAACCAATAATTCAATTACGGCACTTTGAACAGTTTAGCACGAGCTGTAACGAAAATTTCCACCGGAAACATGACTGTCGGTCGGATAAGAAATTTAACTTTACTTTTTGGACAGTGTCATACAGTCGCATAGGCCGATGCTAGGCTGGCTCTGTATCTTTCCCTCAGAAGCAACCAACGAAATTGGCTAAAACATAAGAACATCCTACGAGAGTATCCAAGGTCTGCAGATGACTACCCTCGCATTAAAGAAAGATGGCGGAGTTGCCTAATGAAGCGGATATTGTACGAGAAACAAATGCCAGGCACGGAATGACATGTTGGTGCATAAGATCGTAGCGTTTTTGTTTCGCATGTTGGTATTCCGCTTGGTATGGGTTTATTTACCGATGGTCATTTTTTATTTGTAGTTCATTGTTGCTATTTTATTTTACATCCTATGGGTGGAGCTGTGGACGCTAGAAAATGGAGTGCCGAGTGGAGTAATCGGAACATTTCCGACATAAGCTTCTGTTTGAGTTTGATACAGAGGTGACAGCAGCGGAGACAGCCAGGAACATTTGCACCGTGTGTGGGGATAACGCTATTAGATAGAGCACTTTAACAAAATGGTTTTCCCATTTTAAGGAGCATCGTTTTCACATTAGTGGCCCTCTACGTTCAGGAAGACCGTCGGGGATTGACGAGTTCGTTTAAATGCATTAACTCTCAATGATCCACGTCAGGCTACCCCAGAACTGGCAAATGTGATGAATTATGATCATTCCACCATTGTGCGACATTTCCATGCACAAGCGAAGGTTCAAAAATCGGGTGTAGGGGTTATGATGTATCCTTATTTTAAACTACGTACGATGAGAATTTAACATTAATTATTTTCATTGCGTAGGTAAGACCAAATAAATGTTTGATTTTATTTTAGATGAGCGCCAGCCTCCCTACAAGTTTACGATTTCACGAAATAAAGTCCAGGCCAGAATTCACATATCTGCCGCAAATATCTGACCTCTCGCAAATTTGAATTACTGAAGTACTCAAACTAAAATTAAATAAGGATTTGAAATGATTTCATAGCGTCTGCTATGAATGAAAATTGCAAAATAACATAACATTTAAATCTGCCGCGTAATGGCGGCCAATTGTTGCCAGTTTGTGATAACGGCTTTTGGGCGTCGTAGTAGCTGAAGAATACTAATCAATCTCTCTCTTCAAGTGAAACATTAAGATGAGATGCTTGCATTATCTTGAAATAATAACATGAGCGATTTTTAGTCATGTATTTTAAGCAATAATTTACATACACACCTTAACATCGCCTAGAAGAGAAAACAATAATAACATCTGCAAGCGTTAAGTGCTACACACAATCTCCATATAAGAAAGGAAGCAGAAGAAGAACGATTTGTTTTGTCCATCTTATATATACACAAAGATATAAATATTTTATTTCAATATATTTTTTACTGCGATATTAATTATCAGCGATAAGGTCTTTTTCTCATCAGAGTATTTACGTTACAGTTTTTTGTAAATATTAATTATACAGTTCTTCACAACTGCCTTTTAAGTCTTATTTGTTTCATTTTATTCATGTTTTTCATATGCATTGCACACGCACTGTCTGTAAAAATCGCCTAAGGAACACTACAGGGTACCGCATGCTCTAACCCAAAATCACAATAACAAGCGCGTGGCCATATGTGCATCTCAGCTAGCTCGTCAGCAGTTGCTATCCTGTATCGTTACTGGTGACGAGGAATGATGTCTTCATGCTAACGTAAGGAAAAGAAAGGAATGGTTGAGCCGAAACGCAGTAACTCCCCGTACAAAGACGTCTGTGCATTTACAAATGTTACGCTTCTGGTGTAATACGAATGGCTTCTCCGAGGTGTAATCATCACTGGTGACATTTATTGTCAACATCTGAGACGCAGTCCCAGAACTACGACCAGGAAGGCTGTCTAAAGTGATGCTACTCCATGATAACTCCCACCCGCATTCTGGTACACTGAGAAAAAGCTCTATACAAGAGCTGAGCTGGGAAGCCATTTCACACCCACCTTATTCACCTTACCTTGCGCCCTTGATTTTCAGCTTTTCCGTTCTCTATCGAACAACCTTTGAGTAACTTCCATTCGGGGTGAAAACGCGCTCCGAACATGGTTCTAAGAGTTCTTCGCCACAAAACCACGTGGCTGAACCGAAAGTTACCCCAGCGTTGGCAGACTGTTGTAAATAGTGAAGGGGAATATATTATTGATAACTTAAGTCTCTGTTATGTGTATCTGCCGATTTTATTAAACGCTACGAACTAATGCACCAAACTGATATTTAACATAGACTGAAAATTGAGGCAGGGCCAGCAAAACGCGAAGCGATGAAAATGAACAGGAAAATGGCGCTTCGATTGCGGCGACCGTTATTCGCGCTGCGTGGTGCCTCGTTTATTTTTGAGAACCGCGACAACGGTTATGAATTAGCGGCCACGTGTACCACATGTGGCAGTGCGGATTTCTCTGCGCGCTTTTTCTGCACGCTCTGCGTAACTGCACGCGCCGCGACAACGGAAATCTCTCGCCAACGAGCGTGGTCGTCGCCCTGGCTGCAGGCGGCAGAAGGGTGAACTGCGGCTGCTACTACTTAAGGGCTTCATCGGCCCTTGAGGCGCCGTTGAAGTACTGAAGGGCTGCATAGCCCTGCGCGTCAGAAGGAGGCACGGACGCTGTCACAGGGATCGCTTCGGTAATGCCACAATCCAAAGAATTCACAGCTTTAAGACAGCTTAAACACAGCGCACAAAGTCTGTGTTCGGCAACGGACTTTCAGAGAACAGCAGAACAGGTTAGGACGCCACTCTCTTCCGGTCGCCAAAAGCAAAGATTGTATATCCATGCAGAAGGTGGTGTATTGTCGCCTGGAAAGGGAAAAAGTTGTACATTAACATTCTCTTGCCTGTGAAAAGACACGAAGTGACAAAAGCACAATATCCAATAAAGATAATAATCGCGTCTTCGATGCCACAAAATCAAAGAAAATACAACGTTCAGTGTTAACACTAGCTGTGTAAAGACTGCGATACGAATAAACTATTTTTCTATAGGAGTCCTTGGAAGAATAGGATGCGTACTTGTACTCTCACATTTTGTTACATGGATGGAAACGTCTGAGATGTGACACATTCTGCTGGTCATCGCTGGTTCAAATGGCTCTGAGCACTATGCGACTTAACTTCTGAGGTCATCAGTCGCCTAGAACTTAGAACTAATTAAAGCTAACTAACCTAAGGACATCACACACATCCATGCCCGAGGCAAGATTCGAACCTGCGACCGTAGCGATCGTTCGGTTCCAGACTGTAGCGCCTAGAACCGCACGGCTCTGCTGGTCATCTCAGAATAAAATGATTGTTCGTTAACATAAAATAATGGATTTTATTTACTTTTCATATGTGTGTAAAGCACCATTCCTCGGAATAATTGCCATTTTCAGGGTAGCAGATGTGCGTTAAATGTTGGCCGCCATTGCTGAAACATTCTCTAAATTCACCTAAAGCTGAGCACGGCGCCCACGTATTTTCTAAAAACTGGCTTCACTAATCAAGAGAAGTGAAATGTGCAAGCATATGTGGACACAATTTTAAATTATTGCAGCTACAGCAGGACGCAGCCAGCTGCGTATGTTAATACAACGAAGTGGCTCATTTTCGTTTACGATTTTCAGCTACTTATAAATGTTTCCTAGGTTATCAGCAGCCGTACATGCAGAAACCACATATACCCTGAAAATAAGGTAGCTCGTGTTCTCCTATTTAATCCGTTGTTTAAGCTTTTTTTTTTTTTTAATAAGTTTGGACATATTACAGCGGGAGTGGAATGTATGAAGCCTCCGTACAGCCAGTTGTTTGTTGTCGTCATACAGGCCCAGCAACTTATTATGCGAGATCCAATTATGTAAACCAACCGATCATCTGCGGTTCTCCTAACGTAATTTGAGCCGCAGGCGTTACATTTCTAACATGTTAAGGACGGTGGCTGTGCCCAACCCACAGAGTCACCGTGACGTTATCTTCCAACAAGATAACTCAAAACCGAATGTAGCCCGTGTTATCCTAACCTATCTCGGCTCAGAGTGTGTTAGACTGTTACCGCGGTCAATAAATTCTTCAGATGTTTCAGTCACTGACAACATCTTACCATGGTTTGCCGGGAGACTGTCGCTCATCCACTCACCAGTCACTACTGACGATCTGTGGCATATAGTTAATGCAGCATGAAATGATATATTAGTTTCTGTTATCCAAGCTCAGTTGGACTCGATGCCCGACCGGATTGGAACCGTTGTTGCTGCCAGTGATGACAGATTTGTGTCGTATATACACTACTGGCCATTAAAATTGCTACACCACGCAGATGACGTGCTACAGACGCGAAATTTAGCGACAGGAAGAAGATGCTGTGATACGCAAATGATTAGCTTTTCAGAGCATTCACACAAGGTTGGCGCCGGTGGCGACACCTACAACGTGCTGACATGAGGAAAATTTCCAACCGATTTCTCATCCACAAACAGCAGTTGACCGGCGTTGCCTGGTGAAACGTT
Source organism: Schistocerca serialis cubense (assembly GCF_023864345.2). Taxonomy (NCBI): domain Eukaryota; kingdom Metazoa; phylum Arthropoda; class Insecta; order Orthoptera; family Acrididae; genus Schistocerca; species Schistocerca serialis. The sequence continues at coordinate 819,536,603 of NC_064641.1, forward strand.
GTTGTGATGCCTCGTGTAAGGACGAGAAATGCTTACCACCACGTTTCCGACTGTGATAATGGTCGGATTGTAGGCTATCGCGATTGCGGTTTATCGTACCGCGAGATTGCTGCTCGCGTTGGTCGAGATCCAATGACTGTTAGCAGAATATGGAATCGGTGGGTTCAGGAGGGTAATAAGGAACGCCGTGCTGGATCCCAACGGCCTCGTATCACTAGAGATGACAGGCAACTTATCCGCATGGCTGTAACGGATCGTGCAGCCACGTCTCGATCCCTGGGTCAACAGATGGGGTCGTTTGCAAGACAACAACCATCTGCACGATCAGTTCGACGACGTTTGCAGCAGCATGGACTATCAGCTCGGAGACCATGGGTGCGGTTACCCTTGACGCTGCATCACAGACAGGACCGCCTGCGATGGTGTACTCAACGACGAACCTGGGTGCACGAATGGCAAAACGTCACCTCGTGTTCGCATTGACGGCACTTTGAACAGTAGACGTTACATTTCAGATGTGTTACGACCCGTGGCTCTACCCTTCATTCCATCCCTGCGAAACCCTACATTTCAGCAGAATAATGCACGGCCGCATGTTGCAGGTGCTGTACGGGCCTTTCTGGATACAGAAAGTTTTCGACTGCGCCTGACCAGCACATTCTCCAGATCTCTCACCAACTGATAACGTCTGGTCAATGGTGGCCGAGAAACTGGCTCAACACGATACGCCAGTCAATACTCTTGATGAACTGCGGTATCGTGTTGAAGCTACATTGGCAGCTGTGCCTGTACACGCCATCCAAGCTCTATTTGACTCAATTCCCAGGCGTATCAAGGCCGGTATTACGGCCAGAGGTGGTTGTTCTGGGTACTGATTTCTGAGGATCTATGCACCCAAATTGCGTGAAAATGTAATCACATGTCAGTTCTAGTAAAATATATTTGTCCAATGAATATCCGTTTATCATCTGCATTTCTTCTTGGTGTAGCAATTTTAATGGCCAGTAGTATATTAAGGATGGCGGTTATCGCTGAAACCACCGGTTTTTGGTTGTATCTGTTTGTTTTAAAGCCAGTTTAACCCGACTGTTAAAACGCTCAAAATAACCAGTTTGTGAAATAACAGATTTTCGATTTTTAATTCCTATTATTTCCTGATAATTTGTTTACTAATCGGCAGGTCTTCGAGAAATACTGGGAATTTAACAAAAGCATCCACTGTCTCTTCACTGACTTCCAGCGAGCCTACGAGAGCATCCACAGAAGTAGCCTCTACAACGCATTACTAGAATTTAGTATACCCAGTAAAATCATTAGGATGATACAACTGTGCATGGATGGTTCCCAGGCAACAGTTAAGTTAAGAGGATCCATATCCCCCACCTTGCCAATTAAAACAGGCTTACGACAGGGAGACGCTCTTTCATGTGTCCTCTTCAACCTTGCATTAGACAAAGTGGTTCGGGAGAGTAATTTACATCCATACAATGGTCTCCGATTCGAACACAGTGAAGTAAAACTCCTGGCTTATGCAGATGATATAGTGTTGCTGAGTGAAACTGAAGAAGAATTGAAAGACATGTACAGATCTCTCGGGCACAGTGCCAGCAAAATGGGGCTTTTGATTAACCAAGAGAATACCGAATATATGCAAACAGGTCGAGTTTTAAACCCAAATCCTTACTTTGAAATTGATCAGCATTCTAAATTCAGAAAATTTATCCAGTTTAAATACCTTGGATCACGTTTCAACAGTAAAAAATCATAACAATGGATATAAATGAAAGAATAGCCTCAGGGTCAAGTTGTCTGTACTCACTAAGAAACCCACTCAAGAGTAAAGTTTTGTCAATCACCACAAAGATGAAGATATACAACAATATCATCTGCCCCATAGTACTGTACGGTTCAGAAAGCTGGACGCTTACAAAGAACGAAAGAGAGTAACTGAATGTTTTCGAAAGAAAAGTAATGAGAAAAATCTGTGTACCTGTGTTGGAGAATGGTCTATGGAGAATTTGAAAGAACAATGAAATTTATCAGTTAATGAAGCAACCCACTGTCATCTAGAAATTAAAAAGCAGGAGACTGCAATGGGCTGGACACGTGGCTAGAATGGAAAGCAACAGAATCACCAAGAAAGCATTTGAAGGAACTCTCCAGGCAACAAGACCATTGGGCCGACACCGTATAAGGTGGAAAGGTGACATAGAGAAGGACATCGCAGCATTAGGAATTTCCACAGGGTGGAGAGAGGCTGCGAGAGATAGAAGGCGGTGGAAGCAGACCGTTGATGCAGCGCGTGGTCTACAGGGCCTGTGATCGCTGAGAAGAGAGAAAGATTACTTCCTGTAATAAATGTAGAAATTGAACAGATTGAGAATTTTTGGTTGTCCCAGTTTTAAGATACATAGAATCAAAATGTTCAATTAAATAGGCAAAGAAAAGGAAACATTGTCCACTGTTCACTTCTTTCCTTGAAAGTCATAAGTAATTGAATACTACGAAAAATCACCAGTATCATTCTGCCGATTCTAATATTTTTAAACTCTGCTAAAAAGTCATACTGTAGTCGAGGATCATACCATTGTTTCAGTATTACGAATAGTCAATGCCAGAGGGTGAAGAAGTCTTTTCTTTCGCGTTAATTTGTCCATTTTTAAGGGCTGCAAGCAGATAACGGTATATTACGTAGACACAGGCAGCAGTTCAGCTACAATTTATTATTCTTGTAATTTGTGAATAAAAAGGCATGTTTTAAGTTTCCTTCTTGTATGATAAAAAAAGTTTGCTGTCACTTCTCCCGCATTTAATCTTTTAAAGCAAATGGAGCATTGTACATCATTGATGTTGCACTTCGTAAAATGCTTCGAGTCTAAGGATGGTCCCATTCTGTAACACATGTTGTGGCTGTAGCCTCTTGTAATGTTTAGTGGCTCCTGGCTGGAGGAGAGGGTGGTATAGTGGGTGGGTGGCCGGTTTCCTCTCACTACAACACAAGATGCACACGAGGTTAAAATACACTTGATTACAGGAACCAACTGAGTACTCGACTTCACTGATGTCCAGTCTGGAGTTCTGTGGTCAACAGTCATCAAATAACATATACTAACACTTGAATCTTGTCCGTGTTCATATCACAGCTATATACATTGCCTAACGTTCCCTCACAGCTAGCTAGTGTGCGAGGCGGCGACTATCACTGTGGAAGACCAGAGCACAGTGTGACGTAGTAAGGTGCAATGCGAACTGAGCCCCGATGCGACGTACTGAGGTACTGAGATGGAGAGATTGAGACACCTCAATTTTTTTTTTCTTTGTTGTATTTCAAAGCCCCATCTGGGACGGGCTGGCAGCAGCATATGCGCTAGTCTTCAGTCGAAAGACATTAATCATACAATAGAAGACATTTAAAATAACATAAAGGAGAGAATATGGTGTTCATAGATATAATAAAAAAGGGGAAACATCTTGGACAGCTCGATCGGTGGCGGAGGCCTATATGCACGCTGCCCTGGGGGCGTTATAGGCGCGTAGCCTGGGGGCGTGTCTTGGTCTTCTCTCGTGCAGCGCCTGCTATACAATGTTTCCTAGTGCCGATTGGTGTGCTGACGAAGCCATACGACAGCACAATACAGATTACATCCGACGACGACAGCGAGAAACTGTCATATTGACCAGATGGGGCAACTTCCACACTGTATGACATGCATAACACCTAATAGGCCGCACAGCGCACGAACAAATACATCATCGTCCAACCAATGCTGCACCATTTCTTACGCCATGTGTTTGTCATCAGTTTCCGTCAGCACTGTTATTAAAATACGACTTATCGCATTCGCTATTTTCTATAATGACACGTTATTTCAAAGCAACGGAAAGTTGGCGAATAAAAATTACTCGTTCTTTAAAAGAAGGTTTCATCTACATGTACATAACACTCCGCAAGCCACCTAATGGTGCTTGGCGGAGGGTACTTTCTGTACCACTGACTGAGTCCTCCAACCCTGTTCCATTGGTGAATAGCGCGTGGGAAGAACGATTGTTGGTAAGCTTCTGTATTGGCCCTAATTTCTCGAATTTTCTCGTCACGATCGTTACACGAGACGTATGTGTGTGTGTGTGTGAGGGGGGGTGGGGGGCGGGCGGGCGGGAAAGGAATATGTTGTCCGACTCTTCCCGGAAAGTTCTCTCTCGAAATTTCGATAGTAAATCCCTCTGTGATGCATAACACCTCTCTTGCAACGTCTGCCAAGGGAGTTTGTGACGACTCAACTATTCCGTGACGAAACGCACCGTTCTTCGTTGGATCTTCTCTATCTCCTCTATCAGTCCTATCTGGTAGGGACCCCAGACAGGTGAACAATACTCAAGAATCGGTCGAACAAGCGCCTTCTTGGGTGAGTTATATTTCAACACCAAAAATTTTAGCACTGGTGTTATGGGTGACTGATATTTCAGTTTTTTCCCCAGTTATTAATACGAAAGAAAAAAACCTACAGCAACCAACACCAAACGAATACCGAAGACTACCAGTTATTCAGAACTAAAATACCGGTATCAGGTTTAACCGACCGGTATTTCCTATCGCTCTGCTATTCTTCATGTTATACTGAATGTACACTATAAGGATTTTCTTCTCCTTTCATGAATTAAAAATGTTTTTCAGGCAACTATCATCAGCATCGACATTCTTGGAGAAACGCGTGATACACATTGTGCTGTCTTACAATACAGTTATTCCCTACCGGTTTCTATCATGGACCATCTTCACAGTGGGAAGATTAGAATGTGTGCCATGTGAGGTTGTCAGCCGGCCGGTGTGGCCGAGTGGTTCTAGGCGCTACAGTCTGGAGCCGAGCGACCGCTACGGTCGCAGGTTCGAATCCTGCCTCGGGCATGGATGTGTGTGATGTCCTTAGGTTAGTTAGGTTTAATTAGTTCTACGTTCTAGGCGACTGATGACCTCAGACGTTAAGTAGCATAGTGCTCAGAGCCATTTGAACCATTTGAAGTTGTCACAATAGATATTTTTCCTCTGTGAATGTGGTCCATGATCGAAACCGGTAGTTAATGAACGTACCGTAAGACGTCGCACTGTGTATCACGCATTAAGCCAACAAAGGACTAGCGCTCTCCTCCATGGTCTTCCCCTCTGTCTTGTCGTTCTACCATGTCCATGGAACTACACTATCATGTCTGTGGACATAGAAAATCTATGCGATTTTTTTTTCTGCCACAATATGGTTTGCTGAACTGGGAAAATTATGCAGTTTCATAATATAAGTATTACTCCCCCATTTTTTAAAGATATAAACATTTTGACACCATTTATTTTTAAATTTTTCTTATTGTTCCACAACCTAAAATTTGAGGATCTTATTATCAATTTCATTGTCAAAATTTCGTCCCATGTCACAGCTGAGGTACCGAATATGTATGACATGTTGCAGAATTACATCATTTATTATAATTTTAGATCTCATAAAGGATATTCCCCTGAATGCCATAACTTTTGTTGCGTTAGGGGGACGTTAATGTTACATTTAGAAGCCAAAAAATTAATATGATAAATGGCTCTTTGGAGATATCTTAATTTGCTTGCATTATTATTTGATCGTCTGCATATTGTGGAGTTTTAAAATATTTTTCCCTGTTGATCTATATGCCACAGGTGCCATTACTCTTCGAAGTCCTGACTAGGTCATCTATATAGGTGTTTAAAAAAATTGAAAGCAGTGCACATCTTTATCCTTCTCCACGTGTTGTTGTTAATCATAATTTTGTCAATTGTAATTGTTATTAGCTTTTAAAGCGTTAATTAGATGCTTTGGGGAGCCAAATTTTCCATTATATGGCACAATACGCATTTCTTCATATTTTCAAAAGATTTTTCATCAATTACAAACTTAACTATGTGCGTCTCTCAGTCAAATCCTTTCCTTTTGTTTACCAGACGTTTTAGAATAAAAACAGCACCGATGCAGGATTGCCCTTTTCTGCAACCTGTTTGACTCTCTAGCAATATTGCATCAGATAGTATGTAGACAGTTCTGTAAGACAGCACTACAGATTGTATAGCCCGTGTCAAAGAGGTTAATTCTTATACAGCTGTTTGTGTCGCTTCTGTTGCCAACTCGTCAATCAGCGAAATGAGCGAGAACATCGATTATAAATGTCAATGTCCTGACTGACTGATTCATCACAGCCCAGCCCTAAAGCACTGCAGATGGAGACTTTTAATTTGGAGACAGTGTGGACCTTGTACTGTAGGCGTCGTTTAAAAAGAAGCTGTTCGAAATTGCACTCCTAAGGGGGTGAAGTAGGGATGACTTTTTGAAGACACGTCACTATTAAGGTAATTTTGATGCTAGAGGTACGAAAATAGGTATATGGTTCTTCAGTCAGAAATAAAATGGAAATTCAACCACTAAGAAGGTGAGTGTTTGTTTGAAAATAAATCATTTTTAAAGCTACATCTTGGTATTTGACTTCTCAGATAGAAATAAGAAATTACGTGTTTCAGTGTTTTTGGAAATTGAGGCCCCTCATGGAGTGATAGAGGGGTTCAAAATTTTCAAGAAAATATTTCGTTAATTTAAAAAAAAAATTCCGGGATGAAACTGCGAAAATTGGTTTTGTACCTTTCAGTTACATATACGGAAAAATGTTTTAGGAGATGAAAGTGTCTATGGAAATGTCACCACGGGAAAGCATAGGCAGTATTAACAGAAAACTTAGTTTCCAGCTACTAGACTCGGTTTTTGGTCATAAGTACATTCGGAAAAGACAATGATTCTCTGGCCTTAATTGGTGTGAAAAGTTTAGAAGGTGTCGCAGTTTGTGAAAATCATAAAAATTATATTAAAGGAAAATAAAAACGGCTGTGCAGACTTTGTGCAGTCTACACGAGTGAAGCAACGGGCGAATATCTGAATGCTACAGTTGGGAAAACAATACAAAAAAATGCAGAGAACCACAGTTCAGCACAAGAAGGATAATTTCACTACTTGGTAACCTTCCTGGTGTAGCAGTTTAAACGACGAGCAGAATGTATTCACCGTGACGACGGAATCGCTTCCTCTCAAACAGGGCAACTACCGTAGTTGCTGGCGGGCGTTCGACACGCTTCTACTGCGTGCTGTAAAGTTATACGGCTCGTAGCGGGCACTGAGATTCTTCCTAGCGGTGTGAACGCCGCGTCACGTCTCTACCAGGGCGACGACCTGCGGCAAGTGTGTTGGGGGCAGTGGGCGCTGACGCCCGCTGCAGGTAATTCTGTTTGGCGAAGTTTGTCTCCCCCTTAATGGAGGCTGAGCGCGTCGACCGCGATATCGAATCACCTCGCCTCTTACCGCGCTCGCCGAAGGACGCTCACGCCGGTAAATGCAGCCGTCAACACAATCGTCCTCACAAAATTACTTCCCTTACTTTCCAGTAAACATTTTGAAGTTATCAGTTCTCCCACCGGCTCGCTGCCACCCACCAACTGAGAGCAGCACTTGCACCTTACACCCTCAATTATTTCGTGGGTGTATTCCAATGTCTGTTTTCTGCTACAGCTTTTATCACTTACAGTAACTTCTAAAAAAATGTTTCAAATGGCTCTGAGCACTATGGGACTTAACATCTGAGGTCATCAGTCCCCTAGAACTTAGAATTACTTAAACCTAACTAACCTAAGGACATCACATACATCCATGCCCGAGGCAGGATTCGAACCTGCGACCGTAGCGGTCGCGAGGTTCCAGACTGTAGCGCCTATAACCGCTCGGCCACCATGGCCGGCCAGTAACTTCTAGTGTCATTCTCTGATATGATAACAAATATCAAATCATCCTATCCCTTTGTCTTCTCAGTGTTTTCCATTTGTCCCGTTCTTCACGGATTCTGCGGAGAACGCATCATTCCTTATTTTAGCAGTCCACTTAACTTTAGCCATTATTCTGTTGCACCACAACTCAAACACTTCCATTCTTTGTTTCTTTGTTTCTTTTTTTCCGTTTTCCCACAGTCCATCATTCACAACCACACAAAGCTGTGCTCCAAACGTACATTCTCATAAATTTCTTCCTCAGATTCAGGCGTATGTTTGAAACTAGTAGACTTATCCAGGAATACCCTCTTTCCATGCGCTAGTCTGGTGTTTTGTGCTCCTTGCTTTGGGCGACATGTGTTATTTTGATTTCAAGGTATCTGAATTTCTGAACTTCGTGGCTCTGAATTTTGTTGTTAACTTTACTGCTAAGCTCATTTGAGCTACTCCTTTACTTTTCATCCATGTTATATACTTATTACACCGTTTCTTTCATTCAACACGTCCTCACGGTTTTCACTGAGGATAGCAACGTCACCAGGGAATCTTATCGTTGATATCCTTTCACCCTGAATTTTAATTTCACTCTTATTTTAGTCATAGCTTCTTCGATATGTAGAAAGAGCAGGAAGAGCGAATGACTATCGCCCTGTCTTACACCCTTTTTAATCCGAGCAGTTCATTCTTAGTCTTCCACTCTTCTTGTTCTCTCTTGGTTTTTGTACGCATAATCTTTCTTTCGTTATATGTACTCCTACTTTTTCTCAGAATTGTCAACATCTTGCAACATTTTCACTTGTCCAACGATTTTTCTTGGTCGACAAATACAATGAATGTGTTGTATTTGCTTCCACTATTTATCGCAACGTCGGAAATGCCTACCTGATGCCCTTACCTTTGTAATAAGATAAAACGTCCAGGAAGTGATAGTGACAGGTGTACCTGCCATGGATACACACACGTCGTGTAAACACACACACACACTCACCCAATGGCTCAGCGTCCCACTACACGGCACGCCGCACTGCAGCACCGGCGTCTTTTATAAGCCCGAACACCAGTCGTGTCTGCACAACTCCTCTCTGGAGTTCTGGAAGAGCAGGCATAATGGACGTTGTGTATGTTGCAGAAAAGATCGAAATACTTTTGGTGTATAGCGATGCTGCAAGAAAGTTTGACATTGCTGTTACTCTTTATGCTAAACGTTTTACTGACAGACCAAAAACATTAGTTATACGACATGTTGTATGACAATTTTACTACCAAATGAAGTCTGACGCCTTATAACGAATTCGCAGAGTAACTGTAATGGGGAACGTCAATAATGAAATTGCAGTACTAAATGCAGTGGCACATAATCCACATGCAAGTATCCATGACATACAAGTCTGGAACTGCTCACACAAATGTTTAGACGATCCCACACCGTCAAAAATACCATCCCCACCACATCTCCCTGCATTAGGAACTTCATAGGAATGTTTTTCAGAATCGGATGCAGTTTTGCTATTGAGCGCTCATACAAATACATAGAGACCCACAGTTTTTTTGTCAGGTAATGTTCTCCGACGAATCAACATTTACAAATCACGCGAAGATAATAGAAATAGCATGCATTATTATAATGTGGAACATACACACACACACACACGCACACACACACACACACACACACACACACAGACACACACTGGATACGTGAGGTTGCTCATCAGTGTCCATGGTCAGATAACGTTTGTCGCGGTATCTTAAACGATAAACTAATTGGTCTGCTTGTTGTGGAAGGCACACTGAACGGGGGAACATATCATAAGTTATCGTAAGAGGAGCTACCCATTCTGTTTGGAGATGTTACTCTCGTAGTACGACAAAACGTGTGATTGCAACACGACGGTTGTCCGGCACATTACTCCGCAAGAGTCAAAGGGGCACTGAAACGCGATTCCAATATCTGGTTCAGTGGAAATGACGCGGTAACGTGGCCTGCCAGATCACCCAAACTTACGTCGCCAGATTTTTTTTTTTTGGGTTATCTGAAGGATATAGTGTATGCAAAAGTACAAACTACTTGACAGAATATGAGAACACATCAAAAATGCTTGCGCAAACTTTCCCCCAGGTATGTTTTTAAGTTGTGTATCGAAAGGAAGGTCATCAATTTGAGCATTTATTATTTATTACAATAATCGTCAGAGGCAAGAGAACTCATCGAAATCAAGTAGAGATTTGTTGCTTTTCTTTTCTATATTTTTGCCTGTGTCTGGACTTATGTCACTGCCTAAATAATCGAAACTGAACTCTTGCTTAACCTTAGATCGAACTGCGCATTTCCCTAGGTGGAACATGATTTTCTTGAAAACTCGTGTAACTTATATACAGAGTGTTGTAAGTCTTCCTCTGTCTTTTGAAATCAGTTACATCATGTGCATGCAGCATAACATTTAGATTTCAGCTGTATGCCGTCACGGACTTCCTTCTTCCAGTTTCTTATGACGTCTTCAAACAGAAACGTTAAAAAGAGTAGATGGCTTGCTACATCTCCTGTCTAACACCTTGATTTATTATCGTCTTATCTTTTTTTGAAGTGTCTGTATTTATTATTACTTTGATGTCATAATTATATGTTTTTGTTCACCTGATTGCAAAAACAGTCGTATGTTGCAAATCTATAGTTTATACGAGGGGCGTTCAGAAAGTAAGCTCCGATCGGTCGCGAAATGGAAACGACTATGAAAATCCGATAAAGCTTTGCACAGATGTGTTGGGTAGTGTCTCTAGTATAACCCCAGTTAGCATCACGTCGCTCTTCTCATTTCTGAGCTCGCAGTGAGTGCGTAAAGATGTCTAGAAAATAGTGTCTGCCGCCAAGTACGAGGGCCTGGTGAGAAATTTCGCCTGAAGCTATGCAGCTAACATTACATAACTGTCGTGCTGTTTCTTCTTCAAGACAATTCTCAGCTGCATTATGCAGGGGCAATGAAGATGCTCCTGCATCGTTTTCAAATGGAAATGTGAGATTACCCACAATACAGTCCGCAATTGTCTCCCCCTGAGTTTCATCTCTGGTCACATGAACCGCTGTCTTTGAAGACAACATTTTGACACAGACAACGAGGTGTAGGCCAGCGTGGAGAATTGGCGGAAAGCACTGGCGGCTGCCTTCTATGATGAGGCTATTGAAAAGTTGGTACAACGCTATGACAAAAGTCTAAGTCAGAACGGCGACTACGTAGAGAAGTAGCTGAAAGGTGTAGCTAATTGTTACAAGTAAAACATTTCTGATGTTCACTGTGGTTTCAATTTGGCAATCAATCGGAGTTTACTTTCTGAACAGGCCTCGTATCTTACGTGTTTCGCTTGGGTATGGCATCATCAGGTAATGTTTAAATTAATGGTCAGTGAGGGGACCAAAGAGCGAGGTCATTGGTCTCATGGGATTAGCGAAGGAAAGGGAAGGACGCCGGCCGCACCCTTTCAAAGGAACCATTTGCCTGAAGAAATTTAGGAAAAGCACGGAAAACCTAAGTCAGGATGGCCGGACGCGGGTTTGAACCGTCGTCCTCCCGAATTCGAGTCCAGTGTGCCACTGCACTCGGTCAAAATTAATGCCGGGGGCATATGCCACATTAAAATTAATGCCAATGGCATATGTCACGTCGAAAGGAACACCGGAACGGAAGAGTCTTAAAAACGAGCACAAAAGCTGTAGGCCTATAGCAGTAGAGAATGCGACCATACCTACATAAATATGCATATGCGGTCCCACGCAAGCTGTCATCTACCAGAGCGGAAAGAGCTGCGACGGAACTTTACATGGGGGCCGCGTATATTTACGTACCCGTGGTCGAATTCTCTACTACTATGACTGCTTTTGTCCTCATTTTTAAAAGTCTTCCATTCTGCCATTCCTTTGGACGTGACATTATCTGACGAAGTACTATCCAGGCGAACCGCGTAATAAATAAATTACCAATCTGCAACCAACGACTGTTTTTACTTTCAACTAATAATAAGATTGCTGTATTAATCCTCCACCATGGAATGGCATAGCTTGATTATCCTTGCTTGTCCATTATTGTCCGTAGTCTATTTCTAATGACCGAGTTAAAGGCTTTATTGAAGTCAACATGTGTATCTAAACTGACTTCTAGTCGTTTTTCTAAAATTTTCTTGATGCTAAAAATATTATCGCTTCACGGTTTCTTTGGTCCTTTATGAATACAGAAATTACTTCGGCTACTTTCCAATCATTAGGGATTTTATGACTTCACCAGTTTCATTCATTAAATGGAACAGTCTAATTCGCACAGCGGCTCTCTTTACTTAACTAGTCCAGCATTTATTCCATTTGGGCCACAACTCTTACGATTTTTCATACTTTTGCTATTGACAAGGGATTGCAGATCGATTCCGTATTTCTGGATTTCCGGAAGGCTTTTGGCATTGTACCACACAAGTCGCTCGTATTGAAATTGCGTGGTTATGGAATATCGTCTCAGTTATGTGACTGGATTTGTGATTTCCTATCAGAGAGGTCATAGTTCGTAGTAACTGACGGAAAGTCATCGAGTGAAACAGGACTGATTTCTGGCGTTCCCCAAGGTAGTGTTATAGGCCCTTTGCTGTTCCTTAACTATATAAACGTTTTGGGGGACAATCTGAGCAGCCGTCTTCGGTTGTTTGCACATGACGCTGTCGTTTATCGACTAATAAAGTCACCAGAAGATCAAAAGAAACTGCAAAACGATTTAGAAAAAATATATGAATGGTGCGAAAAGTGGCAGTTGACCCTGAATAACGAAAAGTGTGAGGTCATCCACATGAGTGCAAAAACGAACTTGTTAAACTTCGGTTACACGATAAATCAGTCTAATCTAAAAGCCGTAAATTCAACTAAATACTTAGGTATTACAATTTGGAACAACTTAAAGTGGAAGGAACAGACAGAAAATATTGTGGGGAAGGCTAACCAAAGACTGCGTTTTATTGGTAGGACACTTAGAAAATGTAACAGACTTACTAAGGAGACTGCCTACACTATGCTTGTCCGTCCTCTTGTAAAATACTGCTGCGCGGCGTGGGATCCTTACCAGATAGGACTGACGGAGTACATCGAAAAAGTTCAGTGAAAGGTAGCACGTTTTGTATTATCGCGAAATATGAGAGAGAGTGTCACAGAAATGATACAGGATTTCGGCTGGAAATAGTTGAAGGAAATGCGTTTTTCGTTGCAACAGAATCTTCTTATGAAATTCCAATCCCTAACTTTCTCCTCCGAATGCAAAAATGTTTTGTTGAGACCGACCTACATACTGAGGAACGATTACCACGAAAAAATAAGGGAAATCAGAGCTCGTACGGAAAGATATAGGTGTTCATTCTTTCCGCGCGCTATATGAAATTGGAATAACAGAGAATTGTGAAGGTGGTTCGATGAACCCTCTGCCAGGCACTTAAACGTGATTTTCAGAGTATCCTTGTAGATGTAGATGCTTCATAACCTGTTGAACCTCATCTAAGGTTACTGAAGCAATGGTCTTGTTGTAATAGGATGCTAGTCATTCTGTATTTATTGCAGCAGTTTCACAACATTAGTTATCACATTCATTAATTACATTATTTCATGGTAGCTGCACAGAAGTCTACCGAGAGTTACTACGGTTGGATGGAAACGTACACCGAAATCAGTCACCTGATGGTGGGGTTCGAGGGCGGCCACCGAAATCAAGCATTCAAGTGATTTGGAAAACTACTATACCATACAAGTAGCTTATTTGCAGAAATGTCACTGTATATCTACTGTATATTATTTGTACAGCACTATCACATTTGCAATACTTTAGTAACGTTTGAACGTCAGCATCAACCGTTGGAACAAAGAGGTTTACACTTACATTGTGAGTGAAATGTAGTATCAAATTCTTCGTCTCCTAATTACAAAAACAAGTACACTTGAAACTTGTCGATTATAGCGTCACCTACCACTAACGGGAAAAAGTGGTTTGAGGAAACCGTACGTATTTTTTGGCATAGAACCCGAACATTGTATACATTTTACGAAGACAGTTTGGCTGCTTTTGTAAACACATTCAACTTTCATGATTCGTTAGTCGGATTTGGTACTGGGTTCTCAAACCGATGAGATATAATATTTCGGCTCCCTAATTTTAAAACGAGCCCTTGTGTCGTTTAAAAGCGAACAGGCATAGAAATGTGGACGTGACATAGCTAAATATGGCACGCGCAATGATCACTGAAGCTAAGCAACCAAATGTCACAAATGGTAACGTTATGTTTAATATCTTCATTCACAAATAACCTGTTTAATCTGCTTTTACATATACTGCTAGTGTAAGTAAAACAGAGACTTGAGGATGAAGAGAGAAAAAAGTACTCGTTAATTTTAGCCCCTCTATTAAAACGTCAAGTTTTTCATATAACTTAAAGTCGGGGTCTTGGTCCTGTTGTCACATATTTAAAAAATATCTTCTTAGAGTTATCTTGTTTGTAGATCTCATTAAAAGATTGGCAATTTCGTGTCGAAACAGTACGCGTCTGCATCGTTTCGTATTATTTCCAGTAGTAGTATAAACATTTATTAATAGCAATGGATTCCTCTGCCCGTGGCTAATAATGTCTGTGTACTGCATGCTCTATCTGTACATAACTTCCGCGTCACTTTCGCTTCCTATGTTTTAACATTTATGGATGTCCAGCAATATATCCAGTTTTCTTAGTAATCACCTCCCAAAGGAAGGCAGTGTCTTTATGTATATCGAGTAGAAGTAAACATCGAGACCATTGATATTTACGTCCTATTCTGTCCTATTACTATTTAACGTTGCTACTTTATAGCCTTGCTTGTATTTATTATAACTCCAGTGGAGTGTCTTGTTAATTATCCAAAATCGTCAAACGACCTTACATTTTTTCGGATAAGTGAGGAGTGAAAGTGTCCAGTGGCTCGGTTTCCCGGTCGTTTATCATCATGCCTTCGTCCACGTCAAGTATTTGGTAAACGAATGACTGTTTGGTCCCGAATCGTTTCTCAATCCCGTCCTTTTTCAAGGTATTTGTTGTTCTCACTAATTTTCCTTGTGGGTAGTGTAGTTGTTGCGAGGACTGCTCTCGCGTTGTTCATTTTGATTTTACGGACTTTTGCTTGAGACTTTGTTTTTCATCGGATTCTTTCTTTTTATTTTCATGACTTTTCTCATTACCTTTTCCGACTTATCGTACGTCCCATCAACTATTCTAAATTCACCGGAATCTAATTGAAGTTGAAATATATTCTTCCGACAAAATTAATGTGTTTCACACCTAAAAGTCAGTGTGTTAAAATCCAGGAAGATTACTTCTTTAGCTTTTGATCTGCAAGAAACAGTTATTGATGTCACAAGCTGTTAAAATTGGACATGTCTTTTAAATTTAAATTTGTGGTAAGTTGTATGGGACAAAACTGCTGAGGTCATCGGTCCCTAGGCTTACACACTACTTAATCTAACTTAAACTAACTTATGCTAGGGACAACACACACACACACACACACACACACGCCCAAAGGAGGACGCGAGCCTCCGACGGGGGCATTGGACTCGTCTAAACGGATTCGATTAACATGAAAGTTATGAATTACGATAACGAATATCAAGGAAAAGGCAGGGACAAAACGTTAGCTTTGCTTTGAGGGACCGTGGCCTTAGACGCGCTACAACTTGTGACCGGATATTCGGCAACATGGTACATTTTCAGATGTGTCACGCCTCCTCCCTACAAGCATCCGTTGCATGAAAAGAGAATAATACAATATCTGCGTCACGTAACAGGCACATACTTGAATATAGAGTACAGCTTGTAGAGAAAAAAATGACTTTTACATACATGTCGCTACTGGTGTGGATAAAGTACGCAGAATCTATCGTTACTCAGTGTTCACAATCAAATTCCGCTGAACTGCAATTCTGTCAGCGTGCTACAGGTCTCAGCACTCTTGGAAGAAAGGCTGTTGCGGAGGTACTGCTTGCACATAGTCTTGGGGATTGTTCATAGAATGAATTTTCACTCAGCAGTGGAGTGTGTTCTGATTTGAAACTTTCCTGTCAGATCAAAGCTCTGTGCCCGACGGCGACTCTATCTGAGCCTTTGCCTTTTTAGTGCAAGTGCTCTAACGGCAGGGTTATCCAACAAAGACTGACAACCCGCCGCCAAGCTTTACTTTCGCCAATATTTCTTCAAGCTGCTTCCAAATTTCACAGAAATCTCTCGAGCATATGTAATGGTACTAACACTCTAGTAGGAAAGGATATTACGGAGAACTGGCTTAGCTACATCCTAGGGGATTGTTACTAGAATGAATGTGATTTGGATTGGCGAGACAATCAGGTAGTCCGCACAGGTTACGGTAGCCGATGTGCAGAGACCAATTTTCGTCCAAAGCACTGGGCGAGTTCACTCGTTTGTCCGGGGGACCGTCATTGTTTGCCCTCTTTCGACCGGTCGGTTACGCGCTGCGGTGACACAATCGAGGCGCATGCCCTGCAGCCTTTCTCAAACGATTTAACAGAAACTATTCCGTAAAATATTTAGTTTTTGTGTTACTTATTGCTTTATATCTCAGCTTCATGATAACGTGCCTATCGTTTCGTTAATGGTCATAGTTATTGCGATATCTGAATTTAAGTAAGACACTCCATTCGAAAAAGTTTGCATGAGAAATAGGTTTGCTATGATTTTGGGTTTAGTGGCTATTACATAATGTGCAGCTGCATATGAAATTTTGCTAACATACTGAATTTTTCTGTAGACTTGGGCGGAGGTCTCTATCCATCGCCAAACTCGAGAAAATTGATCTGATGTAGCACACTCATCTACGATAGCGCGCGCTGGAGATAAGGCCAGAATGAAATAGCTTATAACATTCTTCATATTTCATAAGCAGTTTGAGATATCGGCCTGCGATTTTGGCAAATAACAGCATGCAAAGAGGAGAGCATTTTACCTTGTGGTTATTATGCAGAACTTCATTATCTACCATGGTATTCCACTAACTATAGACTTTCTCGATGAAAGAATGGAATTTTTAAGGGCGATCGATAGCTCCCGAAACGAGAAATGCTATGGGCTTTGGAACGGCATAAGTGAAGACATAACAAATTTATTTTTGTACCAAGGATGCGCTTTTCATAAGCTATTGACCTTACTTTCAGTCCTCAACTTATAAACAACAGTCTTAAAATTCTCCCGCAATTGTGTCTGCGCAGCATGCTACTGTCATTGTGCAAACTCCGCTGTGTTTCGCCAAAAGAAAAAAAGTTTGAAATGTTTACAAGACAAATACAGATTTTACTCAAAATTCACCACTTATGACGCTTCTCTGGAAGCCAGGTGAAAACAAATCGCTGCTTTCGTTGCATTTTCATCGGCATTCTTTCTAGATTTTACCAAATCGTAGGTGACAGTATGTCGTTTTGAATGATCACCGTGCAAGTGCGGACGTGGAGGAGCTCCACTAAATATTTACGAAAAATGTGAGCATGGGCTTCAGTTTGGAACGGCATCTACTCTCCATCACGCTGCATTTCCCCTACAGCGCCTGCACACAACCCCCACTACTATTGCTCCTCTCACGTGTGCACTGCCAATTGGGCATCTATTGGCCACATTACTCTGTGCACATTCTTTACAGTTGCACCCAGAGAAAATTTTGCAGGACACTACTGGAGAGTTGTTCGTAGTGTAGGACACTTTGCTGCTAGGTCTGTACCTCATTATCTTCTTCGACCTCATTCAAGGCTTTAGAAAAAGCCGAAAGGAAAGACATTCTGTTTACTTCCAACTCGGTTGCTGTCACGTTCTTGGGTGCCACTCAGGCGTGACATGGATATAGCACACAGACTGCGACGCTGACTGAGATCACCGTCTCGTAATGAGAAGCATTGAAACACTCCTGTGAATAGCAATAATCAGCACCCAGGAACATTACCCCAAGTTGGTTATCAGCACTACGGAAACTTTACTGTTTTCGTTTTAATATTAGTGAGTGATATAGGGTGATGACTGTTTCAGAATAAGTTCTGTTAGTGTTAATGCGATCAGTTTTCTAAGAGTTATTGAAAAGTATCAAATTAAATTCAAGGTAAAGCCTGTTTTTTTTTATTGGTTGCAAATGTCACAATCAAATGCAAATTTAAAGTTAACACTGATGAGCCAAAACATTATAACCACTGCCCACCATGACATTCATAGCCGCCTGGTGGCGTTGCGGGCTCGTAATGCTGTAAGGAAAATACGTACGTGGAGCAGAGAGAATGTGTTATCATTCTAGCGACGACATGGACCGCAAATGGGTAAATCACCTGATAAGACGATGGTAGACAACGAAAGCCTCGTAACTCCATCTGTCTGTGAAAACATCGAAATTAAAGTAAGCAGTAATTTCATTATAAAAGAGAGATACGAAAGTGCATGGATTTCTCTAATCTGTTAATAACTAGGCTTTTACCACGTAGATACAGATGTAGCTACTTTATCTGTATCACTTTATAGTATTTTTTGAGAAACCATTTTTGCTTCTCCTGTAAAATTTAACAAAATGGCGTTACGAGTTTCCATTGTCTACAATGGATAAGCGACTTTGACAAAGGGCAGACTTTCGTGGACTAGCAACTGCCTTGGAACGGAGATTGTAGGTTGCTCATGTGTTTCTGCCGCGGGCATTGACGGAAGTAGCGGAAGGCGAAACAACGAGTAGGTGGCAAAGTGTTAGACGTTCAAGCCACACAGCTTTGAGGCTTGCCCTCTC
This sequence comes from Schistocerca serialis cubense, assembly GCF_023864345.2. Classification (NCBI taxonomy): domain Eukaryota; kingdom Metazoa; phylum Arthropoda; class Insecta; order Orthoptera; family Acrididae; genus Schistocerca; species Schistocerca serialis. Next base: position 819,555,223 of record NC_064641.1, read on the forward strand.
TATAAAGAAGAACAGGCGACGATCTCTGGCAGATCTAACGACAGACCAGACAATTCTGATGTAAACAGAGCGCACGGTTGACCGTGCATTGTTGTACGTGGTGCTCTGCAGAATACGACAGCTACGTGTTCTCTCATGATGCTGATCAAATGACAACGTCAGTTACGATTGCGATGGGCATGGGATTATCGAGGACGGATCGTGGATTAACAGCAACAAGCGTAACTTCAGGTGTGCCCCAGGGCAGCGTCATAGGTCCGCTGCTTTTTACGATTTACATAAATGATCTGGTTGATGGTATTGACAGCGACATTAGACTGTTTGCCGATGATGCTGTATTCTACAGGAAAGTAGTATCACACGAAAGTTGTGAACAAATCAATGAGAATTTTGCAGAAAATAAATGCATGGTGTAATGACTGGCATCTATCTCTCAATATTAGTAAGTGTAACCTACGGTGTATAACAAGGCGAAAAACTCCATTGATGTACGAGTACAAAATAAATGCCCAGTCTTTAGAAGCGGTAACATCCGTCAAGTATCTGGGTGTGACTATTCGAAATGATCTCAAATGGAATGCAATGCCGGCCGCGGTGGTCTTGCGGTTCTAGGCGCTGCAGTCAGGAACCGCGGGACTGCTACGGTCGCAGGTTCGAATCCTGCCTCGGGCATGGATGTGTGTGATGTCCCTAGGTTAGTTAGGTTTAAGTAGTTCTAAGTTCTAGGGGACTGATGACCTAAGATGTTAAGTCCCATAGTGCTCAGAGCCATTTGAACCATTTGAGCCATCAAATGGAATGATCAGATTACACAAGTAACGGGCAAGGCGAACTCTAGATTGCGGTTTGTTGGTAGAATCCTGAAGCGATGCAGTCCTTAGTTCGTCCAGTCAGAGTATTGTTCGTCTGTATGGGACCCTTACCCGTTGGGTCTCATTCAGGAGATTAAAAAGGTCCAAATGAGAGCGTCAAGCTTCGTGACTGGTACATTTAGCCATCCCGAGAGCGTTACAAATCTCATAGAAAATTTGAATTGGGACACACTTGCAGATAGACGACGAGGCTGCTCACTAAACTCCGAAATCCGATCTTCGCCGAGGATCAAGAACATATATTATTACCACCAACTTTCTAATCGCGTGATGATAGGGGAAATTAGAGCTCCTACCGAAGCGTTCAGACAGTCGTTTTTCCCTCGCGCGATCCCCGAGTGGAACAGAGGGACGGGGGGGAGGAGGGGGGGGGGGGGAATATGACTTTGGCGCGCGAATTGTGCCCTCCGCCACACACCGCTTGGTGGCTATCGGAGTATATATGTAGATCTAGATGTAGAAACGCGTCGCCTAATCGGATTAATAACGTTTTGTTACGTCGGGGCGATGGTCGTGTTCGCGTGCACCACCTTCCAGGCGATCGGCACCATGGACACAGACCGGTGGCGGTAGTGTTATAAACATTCATGCAGGCTTCTGTCGGGCGTGTGGTATTAATCGGAGGCACCTTGACAGGTGACGACTTCGTGAACTTCAATGCGCACCACCTGCGTCAGTTCAGGCTTTATATCAGCCCTGACGGCAGTGATATCTTCCAGTGGGGTCAGAAACGTGATGCACTTCCCTTGAAGAGCGCTGTAGTGAACTCACACTGTTATCTTGATGAAGACTTCAACGAATCTAAAGTAATACTCTAGCCACAAATTTGACAGAAAATCGTAAGAAGTGCTGGTCTTATGTGAAATCAGTAAACAGATCGAAGCCGTCTGTTGAGACACTCTGTGACCTTAAGGGAACTGAATGACGCAGAGCGCTCCGAAGTACTAAATATATTTTTCAAAAACAGAGGAAGGTCACGTGTAGTTCTTCCTTAACATCAACGCACGAACAACAAAATGACAGATGTCGAAGTAAGTTCACCATCGGATAGAAAAGCAACTGGAACCGCTCAACAGAGGAAAGATCACTGGATCTGACCAGATATGAATGCGATTCTACATAGAGTATAGAGTATGCGAAAGAACTTGCTCCTCTTCTAATAGCAGTGTACAGTAGGTCTCTTCATCAGCGAAGTGTTCCTGATGATTGGAAAAAGGCGCAGGTCGTTCCCGTTTTCAAGAAAGGTCGTCGAACAGACACACAAAACTGTAAGTCTATATCTCTGACGTCAGTCTATTGCAGACTTTTACAACAGGTGCATAATAACATTTTCAGAGACCGAAAATCTCCTCTGAAGGATCCAATATTGGTTCAGAAAACAACTATCGTGTGAAATCCAGCTCGCTTTGTTGGTTCACGAGACCCAAAAAGCAGCAGATACGGGTGCCCGGGTAGATGCCATGATCCTTGACTTCTGAAAGCAGTTCGATACAGTTCCGCACTGCTGCCTAACGAACGAAATAGGAACGAATGGAATATAAGACAGCTGTGTGGCTGGACTGAAGAGTTTCCAGCATACACAACGCAGCAAGTCAGTCTCAAAGGAGAGAAGTCATCAGACTGAAAAGTAATTTCTAGCGTGCCCCTGGTGAGTGTTATAGCAGTATTACTAAACTCCATCCGAACAGACCCTGAAGGCCCAACGGCACCGACCGACCGCCGTGTCATCCTCAGCCCACAAGTGTCACTGGTTGCAGACATGGACGGGCACGTGATCACCACACCGCTCTCCCGACTGTTATCAGTTTTCGTGACCGGAGCTGCTACTTCCCAATCGAATAGCTCCTCACTTGGCCTCACAATGGCTGAGTGCACCTCGCTTGCCTACAGCGCTTGGCGGACTGGGCGGTTACCCATCCAAGTATTAGCAAAGCCCGACATCGCTTAACTTCGGTCATCTGATGGGAATCCTGTTACCACAGCGAAAAGGCCGTTGGCTTATAGGAACATTTCTTTTCACAGTATCTATAAGTGATCTAGTAGACACATACTTTTATACAGGGAAGACATGCCGCTAGAAAATTATAGCGAAAAGGAGGAAGACCTGGTGCGGGGAGTGGCACTTTACCCGCAATATCAACAAATGTGCTGTAACGTTTTGCTGTCACATAGACAGAAGGATCTTTTATTGTATGATCGCAGAATTGCAGAACAATCATTTCTATAAAATATCTAGAAATAATCATACGGTGCGATTCGAACGTAAAAGTAATCCCCAGAGTGAGATTTGTCAGCAAATATAGTCCACCAATAAAGGAAGTAGCTTAAAAAACACTTATTCTACCCACACTTGGATACTGCTTGGAACTGTGCTACATAGGGCCGACATGTAGAGAAGATTCAAAGGAGAGCAGCACATGTTGCTACAGGTTCATTTGCTAAGCATGAAAGGTCACGGACAAGCTCAGCCAACTCTAGTGGCAGATGCTGCAAGAGAGGCGTCTTGCATCACACTGTAGTCTACTGTTAAAGCTCCGAGAGCTTGCATTCCTCGAAGGACCAATCAGTGTGCTCCTCTTCCTACATATATCTCGCGAAAATGTCATGAAGATAAAATTAGAGAGATTAGAGAACACACAGAGGCTTACCTACAACCGTTCTTCCTGTGAACTATACACGAGTGAAACGGAAAAAGGGGCAAGTGACAATGGTACCTGACCGTGATACCCTCCTCCGCACACCGTAAAGTGGTTTGCGGAGTATGGTTGTAGATGTAGGGTAATCGTCGTCACAAGGCTAGAATCCGATACAGTCTTTTGAACAGCATGGCAGTGAACTCACATTGATGTCTTGGCCACCACGTTCGCCAGATCTGGACCCAATGAACACATATGGGACGCTGTTGGGTATCAGCTCCGTATCTACGAAACACCGACTCGTAATTTACGGGAATCCCGTAAACTGTGCGCAGACTTCTGGTTAACAAGGACGTGTCGAAACCGTACCAAGCAGAATCGATGCTGTATTGCGTTCTAAAGGTGTGTGAGCCGTGGTAAAAATTGCTGTTTTGAAGAGCGCGCCGCAGCGCCCAGTGTGAAGCAGTCGCCCTCCATTTCTGGCGGTGGCGCCGCTGTGGCAGTCGCAGCTTTGGTGTCTCCCTCTGTTGGGAAAAGGGAAAAGTTGCCTGTTCACGTGCATTTAAGGGGCGCTATGAGCTCGCCAGTGGAGCAGTCTGGGTCAGTCTCTCGTCCCCAGCTTGCTAGTCTGTCTCTCGTCCGCATTTGTTAGGCAGTTAGTGTCTGTCTGTCGTTGAGAGTGCTAGTATGTCTGTCATTCGGATCAACCTTTAAAGCCGGCAAAATGAGAGTCTTTCCACTCCGCCAGTAAGAGAACTCAGCGTGGTCGCCCGGTCGGGGCTTAGTTCCTGCATCTGAGTCTGAGATTTACGCCGCCAGTCTGCTCGAGTTTGCTCAGGCAACGGTCATTGGCGGTTGGATCGATCGGTTGGTCGGTTGCGCACTGAGACACAAGATGACTTGTCCGTCTTGAGTGTCGGCGCATGTGAGGTCGCCACGTGAGTCCAGAGGGCCGCGGCGTATAGCGTGGGGTAGTGACTTCGCGGTTGACGCGAGAGCAATAGGAGTCAACCCACGACATCAGTCTGGCCGGTGCGAGCTGCGACGCCGTGAGACGGGAGATCGGCGCGCTTTCCTGCGTCCGTTGAAGCGGCTGGCAGCGGACGGTTCGGGAGAGCGATTTGGGGGTGCTGCGCCAGGTCTTCTCGAGAAATCGCAGTTTATTAGAAGTTTAGTGATTGGTGATATGTTGTTTGATTTACTCTTGTTGAATTCTACTTGTTTTCTTGGTGAGGTCACTAGCCGTCTTGCTTTGGGGTCGTCCCACCATTCTTCTCCGTTTGCCCACCCGCGGGAGGGTGATTGTTTATAAATTGGGTGGTCCGTTTTTCCCTTGTCGAGTAGGGGCGGGTTAGAGCAACCTGCGGTTCGGGTTGTTCGGTAATCTCCCTATCAATCTACTGTACGTTAGTAGCTGCCTCCGTCATGTTTGTCGGATTTGGTGTGTTAACGAATGTATTGCTTGGACTGTAACGGCCTAGTACCTGAAATATGTTTTGATCTTTGGAAACTTTGATATTATTGCCTATGATCTTGAGAGGCGGTATCTGTGTACTGTAGAGCATCGTGACTATTGTTTGGCCAACCTTGTAGAATTTTGTATAAGTTTGCATTTCATGGGCTTTTATTTAAATGATCATTTTAGTATATAAAGTTGCCACCCTTCCACCGCAAGACTTCTTTTTAGAAGTTAGAATCAAGTTGCACCTTCTGTGGCAAGGTTAATATTTTAATTGTTAGTGTTTTGTACCATTTCCAATGCTCCTGTGTGGGGTGCATAGTTTGTGTGCTTGTGTAAATTGTTAAAATTCTTAGTTTAAAGTAATCTGGTGTGTTGCAGATTTGCACCAGTGTAGTCTTTTAGAGGCTGTTGTGAGCGGTCGTAACTACGGTCGCGTCCAAATGGGAGCGGCAAGGTTCTCTGCCCGAAAGCTCATACATTCAAAACTTACTTCTTTCTGCCTCTCAATAAATTGTACCTGTGATATTTAGAGAGTGCTTTCTGATTATAATTTTAAATCTGTTTCTTTTTTTAAATGCTTTTAGGCACTATTAAAGTGAATAAAATTCCCATTTGTTAAAAGAAATTTGGTTATGATTTCATCAGTTACTCCCTGGCAACTACTTCCACGCTTACATAGTGTGATTAAATGTGTTAACGTTCTTGATGAATCGCTAGTAAATAAAATAAATTCTTAAGAATATTCTTTGAAAATAAATCACGGTTCAGTGTATCTGTGCAGTCCTAAGGCATCAACTTCACACCGACCAGCGCAGCACTGCGAAACGGCGTCAAGAAGGCGCTTAACCGGGCGCCTCCAGCAGGACAGAGTTCGGCGCCCCTGTCAACGCTGACTTAACCAGCCGCACTTTGCTGGTCGTCCCCAGTTCGGCCGTAGACTTCGAGAGCATCAAGTACTAATAGGAAGACGATACTTAGCCTGCATTGTGCGAGTAGTAAGAGGCACAAGAAGCACATCAAGTCACCTCTTAACGAGAAATTATGTTTCTATCTTTCTTTCTTTCTAATATTTTTTTTTCGTAGTAGCCGACACAACAGGACTCACAAGCTGTTAAGCTGACGGTAATATTGTTTTCAGTCATCATTGCATTTGATGTACAATAGATTGAGGCGCTTTGATGACACTGTGACGCAAGCGATGTCGTAAACTTCTCCAAGCCGTTCCTCGCTCTGCCTCTGAGTGGCTGTTCCGCTTATTGCCCCTGTCAGAGCTGACGTCGGAGAGTCGGAGAGTGCCCCGTGCCGGCTACGACCCCTCGTGGAGGTGACCCCGGCGCGCAAGCACATGTGGCGCGCAGCTTGGAGCCTTCCATTAATCAGCTGCGCCGCTGGGAGCGGGGCGGAGCAGAGCAGACAGCCGGGCCGCGCCAGTTCGATGCGCCCCCGCCGCTCCGCCCCCAGGCCGCCCCCGCCGCGCCGCCACCTCCCGTTTACGTATTTAGGGCGGCTGTGACAGCCGACAGCCGCCCTCCATTCCGCGGCTGAGCCGGCCTGACACGCCGCCGCCGAAATCGGCGCGCAGACTTCTGCAGCATTCATCGCCCGCCGCCCGCATCTCTGATCTACGCCGCGCAGCCACACCACAGTGATCCACAATTTCTTGCAGAGGTTTCTCGATAACACGAGACGTGTTGGAAAAGTAAGAGCAGCCTGCACAAAAAAATGACAACACCAGGCACAGAATTATCAAAACTGATAACACTTGGCACTTTGAGTTACCCGCGATACCTGTATATAAAAACTAGTCTTTTTTTTCTGTCTATCGATCGCTAGTTTTATTTCAAAATGACCGGTGCCAGGCCATATCCTTCACCTTCAAGTCATATTTTGTACTTTCACAGTAACCATTCTTAACGGAACTATCAGTTCCACTCTCCAAAGCTGACAATAAAACTGGTAGTTTGTAGGGAAGCAGCCTACTCACGCTGTAGTAAATTCACATCAGTTTCCATTGTGTGCCAGCCAGTCTGCTGTAACTCTGTAACTAGCTCTGACATCATAAATGTTGCGCAATACCTTAAAAATCAAGCAAATGAACTAAAACTTTTCTAGCATGTCAGAAATAATACTACATTAATGTGAGTTAAATATCAGTTCGATAACTTCGGCCATTTTCGAAATTTGGACGTTTTTCTGAAAAAATCATTGGCGCAACAGAAAAGAGCTAGAGACTGCAAAATTTATATTTAGATTCATCTTTCATAATGATTTAATAAAAACAGTACTTTGGATTTCACAAATTAAGATTTTAGTGGAAATTCATGATTTTCTGGTTTTCATCTCAAAACTGAAGGAAGCAAGATACATTAAGTAGGCTAATAAATAAGGCTAGGATGTTTAGATTTAAATAGGTTGGAGGTCCGCTATGACTATGAAGATGTGTAAAGTTTCTTTTTAATACCTATAAAATTATAGCGATAGCGGATCTAAAAAGGGTCAGTTCAGAGCTCATCTACTGCATACAGTGTAATTTAATTAATTCTCTCGCCCAGAATATTTAACTTAGCCACGTCAAAATTTTATTATCAATACTTACCTGCGTGCTGAATGCATGTTTAAATTAAGAGCTTCTTCGGCCATCAGCAAAAGAAGCTATAAATTATTATGTAACTTGAAGTGGTGCGTTACTAGCCCAGCGGCTAGTCGGGAGAGCCGAAAAGATCAGGCGTTCCCTTAGTCGTCCGCACCGCGGCTTTATATATAAGAACGCTGCGCGAGGAAGCAAGGCCCCAGTTCTCTCCAGACGCTGAATGACACGCCATCTGTGTCGGGAGCCGCGTCGCATCAGTGTCACTGCTACAAACAGCCTCGGGTGCCGTATTAAGTTACTAGAGATACGCGGAACCATGAAAACATTTCAAGTGAAGTGTTAATTCTGGGATGATTTTCATTATCTAGCTTCAGTTTGCGTATTGTCGTATTTTCACGTGCCGTCGCGGGACAGCATACTACCAAATATTTAGCGTGGCGTTTGATGAAATATTTTCATCAAATTATGGCGAGCATTCTTTTTAACATTTAATTCGGACATTTATAGTTGCATCAGCGCATTAGACTCTGAACTGCTCTGTTAGTTAGGTTGTAGGGATACTTGTGTTTTTTATCAGTGAATTTCAGAATATACTCAACTATTTTGGAAAACCGTTTTTGATTAGAAATCCCGGACAATCTCCTAATTCCTCAGAGCTATAAGCTGCAGCTATAATAACATTCTCAGATAAAGTGGGCATTAAGATCTCTAATTACTGGTTCCATGTTTTATTAAATCACTTTCTGGGTGCCAAAAAGTAAATAGAGAGACAGTGTTGAGAACGGCAAAAGACAGCATTAACAACATTCTAAAAGCCAGAAACTGATTCAACATGCAAGCATTTATCCAGCAATCAGATTTAATTGTTTTTACAAAAACTTATCCGCCGCCCCACATATGGTGCATCGGCCGGGAAATCAACTAAGTGAAAGTGATTTTTAACTATTCGGATTCGCTAGTGAAATGCGACACGCAACTGAGTTTAGAACAGTGAATGTGTTACATGTGCATGTGGACGACGCAATTGGATTAACAACGCATCTGGATTGACGGAGCTGGCACTGAGTCTAGCGGTGCTGCCGGCATCGCGAGAAGCCAGTCTCGCCGCACCGCAGTCGTCCGCTTTAGCAGCCGGCGCAGCGCCTGCAATTGCGGGCCACGCAAACACTCAACAGCCGTCGGAGAGCCGTCTGCAGTTCAACGTGCCACGTCGCATCAGGAATCCTGGTACGCCGCGCCGGCAACGCCGTACGTCGTGCAGAAGGAACTAAGTTAAGTGAAAAGCTGTTAAAAATTTTACTAACCTGCACTAAAAGACTGTCGGCGATGGAACCGCCAAAAGAAACTGAGTTTAAACTTAAATTGGAACCTATGTCGGTTGGGGGAACTGTAAATTCAGACAACGTTTCGAGTGTAAATATGCATGAAAGTAGTAATGTTAAAGTGAAATATGAAGTATTGTCTCCTGACAGTAGTGTGCGAAAGGGCAATGATTCAATAATAGAGACCCCTGTAGTAAAGCAGAAAGTAGAAATTGTAAATTTATTGGATGATAGTTTCTCTGATGAATTAAAAATGAAACAGTCATCAGAGATGGTAGAGTTTAAGAAGGAGAAGTTAGATATGACTAATCAGTCAGAAGTTTCATTTAGTTTTGATGATTCTGGTGTTGGAGCTAGTTTTTCGTCACCTGAGTGTGATAAAAAGCCAGCTAGTGAGCAACCCAAAGATGCTGGGGCTGTTGATCTAAATGTTATATTACAAGCAATAGCTGCCAGTCAAACAAATTTTAATATGCGGTTTGAGGCAATGAACAATAAATTAGAATCCAATAATGCTGAAATGTCAGCCAGTAATGCTAGAATGAATGCTGAATTAAAATCTAATATAATTGAGGTAAATAACAGGATTGTGGCCAGTCAAACTAATTTTAATAAACGATTGGAGGTAATGGACGATACCTTCAAGGCTGGTTGCAATAAGTTGAAAGAGGATCTAGACAGTTTGAATTGTAAAATTGATTACAATCATGAGGATATTAAGAAAAAGGTTGCTCAACAGTTTTCTGAAATGTATAAAACAGTTAAATCCGAAGTTTCTGAGGTTCGCAAAGACTTCCAAATGGAAGATGCGAAGCTGGAGCACAAGTTAACAGAAAAGATCGAGGCGGAATCTGAACTGTGCTCAGATAGATTTAAAGATGTTAATATAAAAGTAAACATATGTCAAGCAGACGTAGATGCAATCAAAACTGATACTACTCATATTGTACAAAGAGTAGAAAATGTTGAAATGAAAGTAGAAAATATCAGTACTAACATTGCTAACATTGAGAGTAAAGTAGCTTCAGTAACTTCTGGTAATGGTAGTATACAACAAGTTGTAGCTGCAAATGCCGCTTTTATCGGGTGTCGGCAGTTCTTGCGGTTTGATCCAGATAAAAATATCCACCCGCTAAATTTCTGGAACGATTTTGAAGATGTGATTCCACCAACTTGGTCTGAGCGAGAGAAAATCTCATTTATTAAAAGCCATTTAGCAGGTGACGCCATGCGTTGGTCAGCTGATGTTATGTTGAAGTGTAAAACATTAGCGGAGTTTAAAACAGCTTTCATTAATGAGTATTGGTCTAGCAATAAGCAAAATGAAGTGTTGAGAGAATTTTGGAGTGGGAAACGCTTCAATGCAGGCAAGGAATCAATTAAAGAATTTGCTAGGTCATGGATCTCACGGTTGTCACATTTGGACGAAAAGCTGAAACCTGAAATGATAATACTGGGTCTTGAAGCCAAACTGCCATGGTATTGGCAAACTAGAATTATATCAGCCCCTAGAGACAATCTGGATCGTTTCATTGAGTATTTGGAACGTGTAGAACGCGTTGCTGCCAATGAGGAGCAAGCACGTAATAACAGGAATGCCAATAAAAATAATAGTAATTTTAGGAACGAGCAAAATGGCAATGTAAACATCAGAACAGTAGGTGTTCGCCATCCTAAGAGAGGTAGGAATTGGGGAAATAATTATCAGAACCAACAATGGCATCCAAGGGATAATAATTTTGTTCCAAACAGAAATATGCATGTAAACAACAGTATGGAAAGTAATGCTATGCCAGCTAACTATAATGAAACTAAAGGAAACAGCAGTAGGCCGAGGCAGGAAAACTAGTTCCCGTCTATGAGGACACTGGCGCTCACCAGGCGGTTACTTTTCCTATGCCAGTAGTTAAGGGAATTGGTAAGACAGATCAGAATACTCAAACTGAACAGTGGATGAAGTGTCGGTAGCACCTAAGGATACAACAGAAATATTAGATCACTCACAGTATTTGATAGATACCGTGTTAGAGACGCTTTCTAAGTGGGAAGAGAATGAGAAAGCGCAGCAGTGTAACGATAGGGAGGAGCTACAAAATACTGAATTGTCAGGTGAAGAAGCAGAAGAAATTCATGCTTATATTTACGATGAGGATGATGTGCTCTTATCTAAAGTGCCTGTGCAGGATGTTGATAATGTACTAATAGATTTAGGACAGGAGATAAGTGGGAATGTAGAGGGTAGGCTGTTTGGGGTCGATGAACCCAGTAGCTGTGACCAGTTGTCACTTGAGAAGGAAACCGACGATAATGGTAAAAGTGGTTTAGCTGTAACTAATGTTATGCCCGGTCTGGAGGCACAGAATCGCTCAGACTACAGTAATTTGGGTCATGTTCAGCAAACTAAATGTAATGAAGTCGTGCAGTGTTTCGATTTAAAATTAATAGACCGACTGGAAAAGGCAGCTGAAAATGTAATTCAGGAAACCCCTACACACTGTGACCTAAATGTGATGAAAACAGATGTCGATCACTTTAGTTGGAGACAAATCCAAAAGGAACTACTAGATGAATTGGAGGAACCACCTGTACAACCTAGAATAAGCCAGCCTATAATAATAGTGAATATGTTGGGTATCAATGTACGTTGTCTCTTAGATAGTGGAAGTGAGGTGAGTGCAATATCTCAGTCCTTCTTTGATGCATTACCTGGTAAAGACAAGCTTACTGTAATGAGGGTATCAGGACTAAGAATAATTGGTGCTACTGGCAAGGTTTCAAAAACGGTAAAGCAAGAAGCTTTACTACCCTTTAACATTAATGGTAATTTAATTGATCATCCATATTTAATTGTAAACAGTCTCAGTATTGAGGCTTTAATTGGCATAGATTTCTTGTCAAAATATCAGAGTGTTGTTGACTTTGAAAGAAGCCAGTTAAAAATGGTCTTGCCAATAACCGGAGTAATTATAGTACCTTTTAGTGACAAACATGTAGTAACTGATGATGGAACTTGGGAGCTGCCTATACGAGTTCTGAAAAATAGGAGGTATTGGGACGAAGGTGTTAATCTTAGTAACAGTAAGCTGAACACAGAAGAAGAAGAAGAAGAAGCAATTATTTTAGACAAACTAAAAGCTAAATTGCAGGAAATCTATAAGATTTCAGACAATCAAAAGGAAGAACTGAGACAGGTTCTAAAAAGGCATCATAAAGTATTTTCAGATCGACGTGGCGTGGTCAAAGGTTATGAATGAATGCTGTAGGAAGGAGGTTGTTCTGTAACCTCTACACAGTGTGGCAGCTGTGCAGTCCCAGCTGTGTGAGATCTTCTTTCCCATTTCAGATCTCACTCATTCTTCCTCTTTCCTGTCCTCAAAAATTTCGACCTCTTCTTTCATACATTAAATTTTCCGGTATGGTTATCAATACAGCATTAAGCTAATGAATGCTTTAGGGAGGAGGTTGTTCTGTAACCTCTACACAGTGTGGCAGCTGTGCAGTCCCAGCTGTGTGAGATCTTCTTTCCTTTTCAGGTCTCACTCATTCTTCATCTTTCCTATCCACCAAAATTTCGGCGCTTACTCTCTAATACAAAAACTTTCCGTCATGGCTATCAAGCCATGAGTAATGTAACCATTCTATCTACCGATTAGTGAAAAAAAAATACCTAATGTGACAAACCTAATAGTGACAAACAATAGAGAAGTATGACGTAATGAAGATACAAATGTATTTGAGTAACAATTATGTATAGTACCCTGGTAATATAGTAAGTACAAAGTGTTGTTTTATTGGAAATGGTCCTCCAACAGTAATTTAAAAAGATATATGAATTCATGTACAAGCAGGATCTGAAGTGGTAGTGAAACCTAGTGTATGCATTAGAGCTAACTAAGAAATAGTAAAAGAGATTGCTTAGTGTTAGGAAAAATATGCAGATAAGTTGTAAGATTAAACTCACCTGGTGTAGCAAGGAAAGACAGTGTAATAGAATTGAGCAGTGTTTGTGGTTGAGACGTGAAGGACACGTCCCTGAAGTATTTATAAGGTTGGAGCTGGCCATTATTTTAGTGTAGTGTGTGACAGGATACACCTACACGTATTGAGGTTATGAGTTGGAGGCGTGAATGCGACCATAGGTACCCTTATGTTAGATGAGACAGAGCAGCTCATGGTGTCCTATAGGTTTAAGGAATTTAGCATTACGCTCGTCCATAATTACTTGATGCACTTTGGTGGTAGGTCTGAGAGAGACTACCTGAGGTTTCAGCGTCCGATCAAGTGGAAATGGATTGCCACGTGAGCAAACTAATCAGCTGCAATACACTATGAATATGAAATAAATGTGCTATCCTATGCTTTAAATATTAATAGAGTGAGTGTTAAATAAGTACATACACTAGCAAAATAAATAAATAACATACTGACAGACGTGAAACATTATTTTAGCTCAGCATAAGTACACTTCAAAGTAAGTAAGTACCTAATTGCAGATGTGGAACTGACAACAGCAGTGGACCAATAAGTGGATTTTGTAGTCAACTAACGCAGTGTGTTTTGAACATTCACAACTGTACTATTACCAAAAGTTACTCACATGTACAAAGAAGCTGAGAAAACAACCACTAATCATACTCATACTATCTCTAAGAATAAGGTAATCAAAGATGAGTCAGTTAAGTGCTTAAAATACAAATGTATCAGGAATGTACCGAGCATTGGTTCAGTGTTCCGGCCCCGAAATAAGAAATTCAGATTAAATATGATTTATAATTGTATGCCTTAGGAGCATAAATTTTCTCCAGTACGTGACTAACGGCGTTTTGAGCCATTTGTTTACCGATTTTATGACAGTTAAGTAACCGTGAGAGTAAAATTAAAAAGGTTCTGTTAACTTTGTTCCAGCAACATATCAAAGGATAAAATGTATATATCCCCATTTCATTGTGACCCACCCATAGCTGTTAAGTGAACAGAGTCTGAGGCACTCTTTTTGTTTGTTCTACAGGACAAAGCAGATAATGGCAGCCTGGTAGCTGCGTGAAAGCGTGGAGTGACTTGGACACAACTCACAGTGACCCCTCCCCTTTCCCCCATGTAATTTAGAGAGAACGTGAAGGACGCACACCATAGCAACTTCCCCTTCTCTACCCTTCTGAATGGAAGTGTAGGACGCCAGCCAAAGCGGCTAAAACCACGTGTGTAAAAATTATTTGTGAACTTTTCTTTCAGGTTTAGATAAGACTGCTAAGAGATAATCATCTGTTTATGTATCATGTTATTTTCTTTGAATTTGTGTATGTAAAAATGTATTTAATGGATCTAAGATTTTCATAATTTTTCAATTTGTATGGGTTTGTTTGTCTAAGGCAATATGTATGCCAAAATATTTCATTGACTTTGCTTAAAATTTTGAGTAATGACATTGTTTAAAAGGCAGTGGACATGCCTACAATTTAAATAATTAATGTAGGTAATCAGTTTTCTTTAATGTTTCTACAGGTTTATATTTCAATTTTGATTTTCATAGGGAGTTAAACTGTACTCTTGCTTCCCTTTTTGTAATTAAATTTTTTTTTCATTCATTAACATTCATAAACAAAAAAAATTTAAGTAGAGGGTGATGTAGGGAAGCAGCCTACTCACGCTGTAGTAAATTCACATCAGTTTCCATTGTGTGCCAGCCAGTCTGCTGTAACTCTGTAACTAGCTCTGACACCATAAATGTTGCGCAATACCTTAAAAATCAAGCAAATGAACTAAAACTTTTCTAGCATGTCAGAAATAATACTACATTAATGTGTGTTAAATATCAGTTCGATAACTTCAGCCATTTTCGAAATTTGGACTTTTTCTGAAAAAATCATTGGCGCAACAGAAAAGAGCTAGAGACTTCAAAATTTATATTTAGATTCATCTTTCATAATGATTTAATAAAAACAGTACTTTGGATTTCACAAATTAAGATTTTAGTGGAAATTCATGATTTTCTGGTTTTCATCTCAAAACTGAAGGAAGCAAGATACATTAAGTAGGCTAATAAATAAGGCTAGGATGTTTAGATTTAAATAGGTTGGAGGTCCGCTATGACTATGAAGATGTGTAAAGTTTCTTTTTAATACCTATAAAATTATAGCGATAGCGGATCTAAAAAGGGTCAGTTCAGAGCTCATCTACTGCATACAGTGTAATTTAATTAATTCTCTCGCCCAGAATATTTAACTTAGCTACGTCAAAATTTTATTATCAATACTTACCTGCGTGCTGAATGCATGTTTAAATTAAGAGCTTCTTCGGCCATCAGCAAAAGAAGCTATAAATTATTATGTAACTTGAAGTGGTGCGTTACTAGCCCAGCGGCTAGTCGGGAGAGCCGAAAAGATCAGGCGTTCCCTTAGTCGTCCGCACCGCGGCTTTATATATAAGAACGCTGCGCGAGGAAGCAAGGCCCCAGTTCTCTCCAGACGCTGAATGACACGCCATCTGTGTCGGGAGCCGCGTCGCATCAGTGTCACTGCTACAAACAGCCTCGGGTGCCGTATTAAGTTACTAGAGATACGCGGAACCATGAAAACATTTCAAGTGAAGTGTTAATTCTGGGATGATTTTCATTATCTAGCTTCAGTTTGCGTATTGTCGTATTTTCACGTGCCGTCGCGGGACAGACATTCTACCAAATATTTAGCGTGGCGTTTGATGAAATATTTTCATTAAATTATGGCGAGCATTCTTTTTAACATTTAATTCGGACATTTATAGTTGCATCAGCGCATTAGACTCTGAACTGCTCTGTTAGTTAGGTTGTAGGGATACTTGTGTTTTTTATCAGTGAATTTCAGAATATACTCAACTATTTTGGAAAACCGTTTTTGATTAGAAATCCCGGACAATCTCCTAATTCCTCAGAGCTATAAGCTGCAGCTATAATAACATTCTCAGATAAAGTGGGCACTAGGATCTCTAATTACTGGTTCCATGTTTTATTAAATCACTTCCTGGGTGCCAAAAAGTAAATAGAGAGCCAGTGTTGAGAATGGCGAAAGACAGCATTAACAACATTCTAAAAGCCAGAAACTGATTCAACATGCAAGCATTTATACAGCAATTAGATTAAATTTATACAAACTTATTAGCTGCCCCACAAGTTGCTTTAATACTAGTTACTCGGTAGCTAAAGACATAATCTGTATCATCATCAGTATTCCACCATAGGGCAGGTCTTCACATGTCGCATTCGAAGCACTCCTGGCATTTGCTACATATACATCTACATGGTTCTAAATCTACATCTACATCCATACTCCGCAAGCCACCTGACGGTGTGTGGCGGAGGGTACCTTGAGTACCTCTATCGGTTCTCCCTTCTATTCCAGTCTCGTATTGTTCGTGGAAAGAAGGATTGTCGGTATGCCTCTGTGTAGGCTCTAATCTCTCTGATTTTATCCTCATGGTCTCTTCGCGAGATATACGTAGGAGGGACAATATACTGCTTGACTCCTCGGTGAAGGTATGTTCTCGAAACTTCAACTGAGCGTCTCTCCCGCAGAGTCTTCCACTAGAGTTTATCTATCATCTCCGTAACGCTTTCGCGATTACTAAATGATCCTGTAACGAAGCGCGCTGCTCTCCGTTGGATCTTCTCTATCTCTTCTATCAACCCTATCTGGTACCGATACCACACTGCTGAGCAGTATTCAAGCGGTGGGCGAACAAGCGTACTGTAACCTATTTCCTTTGTTTTCGGATTGCTTTTCCTTAGGATTCTTCCAATGAATCTCAGTCTGGCATCTGCTTTACCGACGATCAACTTTATATGATCATTCCATTTTAAATCAATCCTAATGCGTACTCCCAGATAATTTATGGAATTAATTGCTTCCAGTTGCTGACCTGCTGTATTCTAGCTAAATGATATGGGATATTTCTTTCTGTGTATTCGCAGCACATAACACTTGTCTACATTGAAATTCAATTGCCATTCCCTGCACCATGCGTCAATTCGCTGCAGATCCTCCTGCATTTCAGTACAATTTTCCATTGTTACAAGCTCTCGATATACCACAGCATCATCCGCAAAAAGCCTCAGTGAACTTCCGATGTCATCCACAAGGTCATTTATGTATATTGTGACTAGCAACGGTTCTACCACACTCCCCTGCGGCACACCTGAAATCACTCTTACTTCGGAAGACTTCTCTCCATTGAGAATGACATGCTGCGTTCTGTTATCTAGGAACTCTTCAATCCAATCACACAATTGGCCTGATAGTCCATATGCTCCTACTTTGTTCATTAAACGACTGTGGGGAACTGTATCGAACGCCTTGCGGAAGTCAAAAAACACGGCATCTACCTGGGAACCTGTGTCTATGGCCTACTGAGTCTCGTGGACGAATAGCGCGAGGTGGGTTTTACACGATCGTCTTTTTCGGAACCCATGCTGATTCCTACAGAGTAGATCTCTAGTTTCCAGAAAAGTCATTATACTCTAACTTAATACGTGTTCCAAAATTCTACAACTGGTTACTCTGCAATTCACACTTAAGTGCCTGGCAGTGGGTTCATCCAACCTTTTTCGTACTACTTCTCGACCATTCCACTCTCGAATGGCGCGTTCGAAAAATCTTTCCGTTCGACTTCTGATTTCTCTTATTTTATTATGATGATAATTTTTCCCTACGTAGGTGGGTGTCAACAAAATATTTACGCATTCGGGAAAGTGGGATATTGAAATATCGTAAATAGACTCGCCGCAAACAACACCGCCTTTGTTTCAGTGATTGACACCCCAACTCTAATCCCTATTGCGCGACAGCACGAAACGAGCTGCCCTTCTTTACACTTTTTCGATGTCCTCCGTCAATCCAATCTGTTAAGTATCCCATACCGCGCAGCACTATTCCAGCAGAAGACGGATAAGTGTAAAATAGGCTGTCTCTTTAGTAGGTTTGTCGCATCTTCTAAGTGTCCTGCCAACAAAGCGCAGTCATTGTTTCGCCTTCCCCACAACATTATCTATGTGGTCTTTACTCGTAATTGTAATTCCTAGGTATTTAGTCGAATTGACAGCCCTTAGATTTGTGCGATATATCGTATACCCAAAATTTATCGGATTTCTTTTAGTACCCATGTGGATGACCTCGCACTTTTCTTTGTTTAGTGCCAATTACTACTTTCGCACCACGCAGAAATTCTCTCTCGGTCATTTTGTAGTTGGAAATGACCGTCTGATGATTTTACTAGACGGTAAATTAGTGTCATCTGCAAACAATCTAAGGGGGCCGCTCAGATTACACCTAGATCATTTATGTAAATCAGGAACAACAGAGGGCCTATGACACTACCTTGCGGAACGCCAGATATCACTTCTGGTCTACTCGATGATTTACCGTCTATCACTACGAATTGTGACCTCTCTGAGAGGAAATCACGAATCCAGTAACACAATTGAGACGATACTCCATGTGCACGCAATTTGATTAATAGTCGCTTGCGAGGAACGGTCAAAAGCTTTCTGGAAATCTAAGAATATGAAATCGATCTAAGATCCCTTGTCGACAGCACTCGTTACGTCATGGGAATAAAGAGCTAGCTGTGTTGCACAAGGATGATATCTTCTGAATCCGTGTTGGTTATGTATCAATAAGTCAGTTTCTTCAAGGTGATTTATAATGTTCGAGTACAGTGTATGCTCCAAAATCCTACTGCAAATTGAAGTCAATGATATGGGTCTGTAATTCAGTGGGTCACTCCTATTGGGTCACTCCTATTTCCCTTCTTGAATATTGGTGTGACCTGTGCTACTTTCCAGTCTTTTCTCATAATTGTTTCCTATCTTTGTACTATCCACCATCTTGTATCTTTTGCATCCTCTTCTTCTTCTTCTTCTTCTTATTCCATTCACCATTCCTTCAATGCTATCCATCATTAAACAATTTCTTCTCATCCAGTGTCCAAGCCAATTGTGTTTCCTCTGCCTGATTACCATTAAAATTTCTCTCGCTTCCCCAACTCTTCTCAACACCACCTCATTTCTCATAATCTGTAGATGGTCGACATTGTCAGAAACCGATCATTCTGAAATATGAACATCGATCGTCAGACAGAAAATAAGCCTATCTGTGACATAGTTGATCGCATCCAGCAGACATTTTGTTGTTACAGTCGAAAACTCTCACGAGACATGACAATAATGTTCTGCAACACTGTGTCTAGTGTTCATAATGGCCTCATTCGGTGAGAAAGGGAATCTACCAATCAAAATACTTCTTCTTCTTCTTCTTCTTCTTCTTAGTGTTAATCCTGTCTACTACGGGGCCCACTGTACTCAAGGTGCGCCAAATCTATTTCAGTTTAACTTTGCGGTCACATGCCTTTCCTATCGCCACGGTCGTTAGTAAGATGATGAAGGGAAGTAGTGTGCGCCCTCTGAAGGGCTTCGTCTTGTGTGTGACCGTATTTTAACCATTCGTATATCTTGTTTTCTGAGGCCATATTTGGGGTCCTGCCCAGTACACACTAAGACAAAAAAAAAAAGATAATCACGAAGGAATTATCCGAATGCGACGGACATAGGTAGATGTGACGTATATGTACTGACAAACAAATGATCACAATTTCAGAAAAATCTGCATGATTTATTCATGTGAAAGTGCATCGAAAACTGTGCAACTGACCTCCCTGGGGCCCTTATGCAAGCAATTGTTCGGCTTGGCTTTGACTGAGAGAGTTGTTGGATGTCCGGAGGAACATGGTACCAAATTCTGTCCAATTGAAGCGTTAGATCGTGAAAACTCCGAGCTGGTTGGAGGCCCCTGCCCATAATGCTCCAAAGGTTCTCAATTTCCGAATGATCCGGCGACCTTACTAGAAAAGATAGTTTTGGCAAGCACGAACACTAGCATAGAAACCCCCGCCGTGTGTGGGCGGCCATTATCTTCCTCAAATGTAAGCCCAGGAAGGCTTGCCATGAACAGCAACAAAAAAGGACGTAGAATTTTGTGACGTACCGCTGTTTTGTAAGGCTGCTGCATATGATAACCAAACGGGTCCTGCTATGTAAAGAAATGGCACCCCAAGCTATCACTCCTGCTTGTCAGCCTGTATTATGGGCGACAGGTTGGTATCCCACTACTGTCTGGGGTGTCTCCAGACACATCTTCGCTGGTTATCAGGGCTCGATTCGAAGCAGGATTCATCACTGAAGACAAATTCTACTCCAGTCAAAGAGATTCCAGCCGAAGACAATGCAAACAGCAATGCGATTCCAACCTGACCGTCTTCCGCCATATGGCCCGACAAGCACAAATGATGATGCGAGGTCCAATTTACCTTCATATTAGGACCCCAATAAGCCGTGGTCTAGGGGTAGCGTCTTTGAGTCATAATCAAAACGTCTTCGGTCCCGGGTTCGATCCCCGCCACTGCCCAAATTTTGATAAATAATCAACATTGGCGGCCGAAGACTTCCGGCATAAGAAGTCAGCCTCATTCTGCCGACGGCCTTGTCAAAGAGGGCGGAGGAGCGGATAGAGATTCAGGGCACTCTCTTGTCCTAGGGGTGGGAAATTGCCCCTAAAGGCGGAAGAATCAGCAATGATCAACGACATGAGGATGCAGAGGCAATGGAAACCGCTGCGTTAAAGACACGTAACGTGTATCCACAGGACATGTGGCCTGTAATTGAAGAAGTGTCTTGATGATCTCTCCATTGGCAAAAGATTCCGGAATAGTCCCCCATTCGGATCTCCGGGAGGGGACTGCCAAGGGGGAGGTTACCATGAATAATCAACGAAAGGGTAACGTTCTACGAGTCGGGGCGTGGAATGTCAGAAGCTTGAACGTGGTAGGGAAACTAGAAAATCTGAAAAGGGAAATGCAAAGGCTCAATCTAGATATAGTAGGGGTCAGTGAAATGAAGTGGAAGGAAGACCAGGATTTCTGGTCAGATGAGTATCGGGTAATATCAACAGCAGCAGAAAATGGTATAACGGGTGTAGGATTCGTTATGAAGAGGAAGGTAGGGCAGAGGGTGTGTTACTGTGAACAGTTCAGTGACCGGGTTGTTCTAATCAGAATCGACAGCGGACCAACACCGACAACGATAGTTCAGGTATACATGACGACGTCGCAAGCTGAAGATGAACAGATAGAGAAAGTGTATGAGGATACTGAAACGGTAATGCAGTATGTAAAGGGGGACGAAAATCTAATAGTCATGGGCGACTGGAATGCAGTTGTAAGGGAAGGAGTAGAAGAAAAGGTTACCGGAGAATATGGGCTTGGGACAAGGAATGAAAGAGGAGAAAGACTAATTGAGTTCTGTAACAAGTTTCAGCTAGTAATAGCGAATACCCTGTTCAAGAATCACAAGAGGAGGAGGTATACTTGGAAAAGGCCGGGAGATACGGGAAGATTTCAATTAGATTACATCATGGTCAAACAGAAATATCGAATTCAGATACTGGATTGTAAGGCGTACCCAGGAGCAGATATAGACTCAGATCACAATATAGTAGTGATGAAGAGTAGGCTGAAGTTCAAGACATTAGTCAGGAAGAATCAATACGCAAAGAAGTGGGATACGGAAGTACTAAGGAATGACGAGATACGTTTGAAGTTCTCTAACGCTATAGGTACAGCAATAAGGAATATCGCAGTAGGCAGTACAGTTGAAGAGGAATGGACATCTCTAATAAGGGCCATCACAGAAGTTGGGAAGGAAAACATAGGTGGAAAGAAGGTAGCTGCGAAGAAACCATGGGTAACAGAAGAAATACTTCAGTTGAAAATCAGGAGTACAGAAATACAAGTCGCTGAGGAATGAAAAAAATAGGAAGTGCAGGGAAGCTAAGACGAAATGGCTGCAGGAAAAATGTGAAGACATCGAAAAAGATATGATTGTCGGAAGGACAGACTCAGCATACAGGAAAGTCAGAACAAACTTTGGTGACATTAAAAGCAACGGTGGTAACATTAAGAGTGCAACGGGAATTCTACCGTTAAATGCAGAGGAGAGAGCAGACAGGTGGAAAGAATACATTGAAAGCCTCTATGAAGATTTGTCTGATGTGATAGAAGAAGAAACAGGAGTCGATTTAGAAGAGATAGGGGATCCAGTATTAGAATCGGAATTTAAAAGAGCTTTGGAAGACATTCCATCAGAATTTCTAAAATCATTGGGGGAAGTGGCAACAAAACGACTATTCACGTTGGTGTGTAGAATATATGAGTCTGACGACATACCATCTGACTTCCGGAAAAGCATCATCCACACAATTCCGAAGAAGGCAAGAGCTGACAAGTGCGAGAATTATCGCACAATCAGCTTAACAGTTCATGCATCGAAGCTGCTTACAAGAATAATATACAGAAGAATGGAAAAGAAAATTGAGAATGCGCTAGGTGACGATCAGTTTGGCTTTAGGAAAAGTAAAGGGACGAGAGAGGCAATTCTGACGTTACGGCTAATAATGGAAGCAAGACTAAAGAAAAATCAGGACACTTTCATAGCATTTGTCGACCTGGAAAAAGCGTTCGACAATATAAAATTGTGCAAGCTGTTCGAGATTCTGAAAAAAGTAGGGGTAAGCTATAGGGAGAGACGGGTCATATACAATATGTACAACAACCAAGAGGGAATAATAAGAGAGGATGATCAAGAACGAAGTGCTCGTATTAAGAAGGGTGTCAGACAAGGCTGTAGCCTTTCGCCCCTACTCTTCAATCTGTACATCGAGGAAGCAATGATGGAAATAACATAAAGGTTCAGGAGTGGAATTAAAATACAAGGTGAAAGGATATCAATGATACGATTCGCTGATGAAATTGCTATCCTGAGTGAAAGTGAAGAAGAATTAAATGATCTGCTGAACGGAATGAACAGTCTAATGAGTACACAGTATGGTTTGAGAGTAAATCGGAGAAAGACGAAGGTAATGAGAAGTAGTAGAAATGAGAACAGCGAGAAACGTATCAGGATTGATGGTCACGAAGTCAATGAAGTTAAGGAATTCTGCTACCTAGGCAGCATAATAACCAATGACGGACGGAGCAAGGAGGACATCAAAAGCAGACTCGCTATGGCAAAAAAGGCATTTCTGGCCAAGAGAAGTCTACTAATATCAAATACCGGCCTCAATTTGAGGTAGAAATTTCTGAGGATGTACGTCTGGAGTACAGCATTGTATGGTAGTGAAACATGGACTGTTGGAAAACCGAAACAAAAGAGAATCGAAGTATTTGAGACGTGGTGCTATAGACGAATGTTGAAAATTAGGTGGACTGATAAGGTAAGAAATGAGGAGGTTCTACGCAGAATAGGAGAGGAAAGGAATATGTGGAAAACACTGATAAGGAGAAGGGACAGGATGATAGGACATCTGCTAAGACATGAGGGAATGACTTCCATGGTACTAGAGGGAGCTGTAGAGGGCAAAAACTGTAGAGGGACACAGATTGGAATACGTCAAGCAAATAATTGAGGACGTAGGTTGCAAGTGCTACTCTGAGATGAAGAGGTTAGCACAGGAAAGGAATTCCTGGCGGGCCGCATCGAACCAGTCAGTAGACTGACGAAAAAAAAAAAAAAAAAAAAAATTAGGTCCCCTTTGGTTGTCATCCGCTAAAGTCTCATAGCACAGCGGTACGTCGACGATATTCTACGATTGCAAGCCATCGTGGATATATTTCAGCAGGATAATGTCCGCCCACACACGGGGAGAGTTTCTACTGCTTGTCTTCTTGCGAAACCTTACCTTGTCCAGCAATGTCGCCAGATCTCTTCTCTGATGAGAATGTTTGGAGCAATAAGGGCAGCACCCCCCAACCACCTTGGGATTTTGACGATTGGACACAATTCGGTGCAGGAGGATATCCAACAACTCTATCAGTGAAAGCGAAACCGAATAGCTGCTTGCATAAGGGCCAGAGGAGCGCCAACGTGTTACTGACTTGCTCAATTTGTGAAGTTCTTTCTCTTGAATAAACTATGATCATTTGTTCGTCTTAACTTATTTCCGTACCATTCGAATAATTCCTTCATGATACGCCGGTTTCATTTTTTTTATGTCTTAGCGTATGAATGCCTCAACAAGCTTGGGAAACCGTCTGAAAACCAGACTCAGGCTGGCCGATGCACAACCATGGTCGCGAATTTGCCAGATGGGTACTACCGAACTATGGCTGAATTTCCTTTTCGCAAACGAAAGGAGTCACACAAGTATCTTCAGTTATGCCACATCCAACTGAAGTTACTCGTTCATATTAAGTCCCATACAGGTGGTAAAATGAAGAGTGGTAATGGAAAAACGTTCTAAATACAATTTTTTTTCACAAAATACGTTTTCAGTGCTACTGTGTTCTCGGTAATCTGTTGTATATCCCTAGACTTCATCAGGCGCGAAACGATAAAGAAATTCTATCAAACATGCGGTGGTCGATGGCGATTGATCTTTATTCCAATCTGTACTTCCCTCAGGATTTCCAAAATAAAAAAAAATTAGAATTGGTTTATGTTGAGTACTGTTCTACTAATTCGAAAGCTAATGCTGTATTTATGTACTTGTGATATCACAAATAAAACGTAGTGGCTCACTATCAATTGCACTTTGAACAAAGCCTTTCTTCCTGCTATTCTGTTGAAAACTGAAGTTTTTGAGACTGTAACCGAGTGTAAAATAAAGCTTTATTCTTGCAAATAAGAAAATAGTCAATGTTAATAACGCTATTTAAAAAAATAGAGCAGTTGCTAGTCTCGAACCAGCAAGTTCTTCTTCGGACAGCTGTTCATCTTTATATTACATTTGTTGTTGTCTAAATTAGTTGTTATCTGTTTTTTGTCGTGCAACAATCGCTATGGGGAAAGAACCACCTGAATATCATATATCACTATATGATGTAAATAATGAGATGCATGAAAAACTGCCCCATCATGCACGAGGTTAAATTTATTACTCCTGTGGATCGATATCTCGGCGGAACACCACCCACCCACCGGTAAAATTTGTCAGCGGCTCTCGTTTGTCGCTATAGACCGAAGGTGATGGATCAGTGTGACTTGAGCAGGCGTGCAGGATGCCTCACAGACGTACGTGCGAACCGTACCGTCGAATCAGAGAGTTTGAAAGAGGGCGCATTATTGGCATGAGGGCCAACGGCCTTGCCGCAGTGGTAACACCGGTTCCTGTCAGACCACCGAAGATAAGCGCTGTCGGTCTGGGCTAGCACTTGGATGGGTGACCATCCGGTCTGCCGAGCGCTGTTGGCATGCGGGGTGCACTCAGCCCTTTTGAGGCAAACTGAGGAGCTACTTGATTGAGAAGTAGCGGCTCCGGTCTCGTAGACTGACATACGGCCGGGAGAGCGGTGTGCTGACCACATTCCCCTCCATATCCACATCCAGCGACGCCTATGGAATGAGGATGACACGGCGGCCGGTCGGTACCGTTAGGCCTTCATTGCCTGTTTGGGAGAAGTTAAGTTTTAGTTTAGTGCTATTAACTTTATTCACAATAAATTTCATAGACAGTATAGACATACGCTACTAAACGCACTTACAAAATTACAACGTGGTACCATACATAGCAGGAGAAACGACGTAATAGACACTGACAAGGGAACCTCCCCATCGCACCCCCCTCAGATTTAGTTTAAGTTGGCACAGTGGGTAGGCCTTGAAAAACTGAACACACATCAATCGAGAAAACAGGAAGAAGTTGTGTGGAACTATGAAAAAAATAAGCAAAATGTACAAACTGAATAGTCCATGGGCAAGATATGCAACATCAAGGATAAGGTGCTCTCAGGAGCGCCGTGGTCCCGTGGTTAGCGTGAGCAGCTGCAGAACGAGAGTTCCTTGGTTCAAATTTTCCCTCGGGTGAAAAGTTTACTTTATTTATTTTCGCAAAGTTATGATCTGTCCGTTCGTTCATTGACGTCTCTGTTCACTGTAATAAGTTTAGTGTCTGTGTTTTGCGTCCGCACCGCAAAACCGTGCGATTAGTAGACGAAAGGACGTGCCTCTCCAATGGGAACCGAAAACATTTCATCGCAAGGTCATAGGTCAACCTATTCCTCCACAGGAAAACACGTCTGATATATTCTATACGACTCTGGTGACAGCATGTGCGTCACACGACAGGAGTATGTTGTCGACCCACCTAACTTGTACACTTCGCGAATGGGTAAAAAGATTCTTCTACCTTGCTCAATTTAGGTTTTCCTGTGTATGTGATAATCACTCCCAAAAAAGTGATGAAAACATAAGAGTTTGTCACATAAACTGCAACAAATGAATGCAACAGTTTCACAGTCGCGCAGTTTTCCCTGTGCTCTGTCAAAACACATGTTTTTAACGTTTTCAATTTTTTCCGTTTAGGTGTAGCGTCCTCATACTACGGCGCAGTTACCTCGCATCGGACGGACGGACGGACGGACAGATAATAATTGTCTGAAAATAAAAAAATTAAACTTTTCTCTCGAGGGAAGACTTGAAACAAGGACCTCTCGTTCCGCAGCTGCTCACGCTAACCACGTTTGTTTTAGTTTGTTGCATCTGCTCGGGGCGGAAGTCGCAAGACACCCGTTTCAGTTCGTCGTTTATCCATTAACTCAGGTTTTTTTTATTACAGAGGGTAAGCAGCCCTCTGTTCGAACACGCTGAGCTACCGTGCCGGCGACCACGGGACCACGGCGTTCCTGGGCTCACACTATCCTTGATGTTGCCTATCTTTTGCATGGACTACTCAGTTCGTATACTTTGCTTATTTTTTTCATAGTTCCACACAACTTCTTCCTGTTTTCTCGATTGATCTGTGTTCAGTTTTCCAAGGCCTATCCACTGTGCCAACTTATAATTAAATCTGAGGGGGGGTGCGATGGGGAGGTTCCCTTTTGAGAATCGTGAAGCACTGTAGCACTGTGCATGACGTTTTAATTTATTACTTCTTTTCTACTAACTCCGTTATTAAAATTTTTTTGCAGACAGTGTCCACATACGCTGCTGTTTGTACCCACAGAAATATATCATCGTGCGACAGATAGTTCAAGATATATGACGTCATAAACTCTGAGCTGTGTGAAAAAATACAGCGTCGTGAATGAAGCTTATTCTTTAATACTAAGTTACTCCTACCGTCGAGACAACTTAAGGAAATGCCTGACACAGGGCAGTGCTCTTCCCAACCTTCAACTGCGAAGCCGTAAACGGCGTTAGCCAAAAGCAATACCGTTGCCATAGAGTCTTTTACAAAATCGCGTTGTAGACATGTGAAGCAGCTGTACTTGTAAAGTTATCCGTTATGCATATTTTTTGTGCGATTGTTTCGCAATTTCGAAGGTGTTTACACGAATACATTTAAACGAATTTTTTTTTTTATATTAGACTACAAACATATTTCATTTTTGTTTTCGTTTCTAACAGAAAATTGGCAAATTGAATACCTGTGGAATACAAACGTGAACGGCTATCTGAAGATGACTTTGTCTCTTCGAAAACGGTATACAGACAACCTTCATCCGAACAGGACTTGAAGGCTCAATGGTACCGACCGACCACGTTGTCCTCCTCAGCCCTTATACGTGACCGGGTGCGGACACGGATGGGCATGTGCTCAGCACACCGCTCTCCCAGCCGTTGTCACTTTTCGTGACCGATTTGTGTAAAGAAACAGCATTATGAACAGTGGCTGCCTGCTGTTGTAGAAACTTCCCATTGGCACTTAGAACCGATCATTTTTCTAGTGTGGCACTTATAACATTCTTGACAAGGTATTTCCTAATTTTAGATAATTAATTTTTGCAGTTTTGCATTCAGCAGCATAATTCTGTGGCATCAGAATACCTTCTCAAATTTTTTGATACAAATCAGTTACGTACCAGCAGAGATATATATATTTTTTTCATTCTCCTGCCAAGTGGCATTTATGGTACTTGGAACGCTTTACATTTTCACTGTTCGAATAGTGTGACTGAAGACGGCGTATTACTAACAAAATAAGTTCCTGTCATTTCAGAGGGCTTCTTGACTACCTTCAGTTGAACACAAATAAATACACTCCTGGAAATGGAAAAAAGAACACATTGACACTGGTGTGTCAGACCCACCATACTTGCTCCGCACATTGCGAGAGGGCTGTACAAGCAATGATCACACGCACGGCACAGCGGACACACCAGGAACCGCGGTGTTGGCCGTCGAATGGCGCTAGCTGCGCAGCATTTGTGCACCGCCGCCGTCAGTGTCAGCCAGTTTGCCGTGGCATACGGAGCTCCATCGCAGTCTTTAACACTGGTAGCATGCCGCGACAGCGTGGACGTGAACCGTATGTGCAGTTGACGGACTTTGAGCGAGGGCGTATAGTGGGCATGCGGGAGGCCGGGTGGACGTACCGCCGAATTGCTCACCACGTGGGGCGTGAGGTCTCCACAGTACATCGATGTTGTCGCCAGTGGTCGGCGGAAGGAGCACGCGCCCGTCGACCTGGGACCGGACCGCAGCGACGCACGGATGCACGCCAAGACCGTAGGATCCTACGCAGTGCCGTAGGGGACCGCACCGCCACTTCCCAGCAAATTAGGGACACTGTTGCTCCTGGGGTATCGGCGAGGACCATTCGCAACCGTCTCCATGAAGCTGGGCTACGGTCCCACACACCGTTAGGCCGTCTTCCGCTCACGCCCCAACATCGTGCAGCCCGCCTCCAGTGGTGTCGCGACAGGCGTGAATGGAGGGACGAATGGAGACGTGTCGTCTTCAGCGATGAGAGTCGCTTCTGCCTTGGTGGCAATGATGGTCGTATGCGTGTTTGGCGCCGTGCAGGTGAGCGCCACAATCAGGACTGCATACGACCGAGGCACACAGGGCCAACACCCGGCATCATGGTGTGGGGAGCGATCTCCTACACTGGCCGTACACCACTGGTGATCGTCGAGGGGACACTGAATAGTGCACGGTACATCCAAACCGTCATCGAACCCATCGTTCTACCATTCCTAGACCGGCAAGGGAACTTGCTGTTCCAACAGGACAATGCACATCCGCATGTATCCCGTGCCACCCAACGTGCTCTAGAAGGTGTAAGTCAACTACCCTGGCCAGCAAGATCTCCGGATCTGTCCCCCGTTGAGCATGTTTGGGACTGGATGAAGCGTCGTCTCACGCGGTCTGCACGTCCAGCACGAACGCTGGTCCAACTGAGGCGCCAGGTGGAAATGGCATGGCAAGCCGTTCCACAGGACTACATCCAGCATCTCTACGATCGTCTCCATAGGAGAATAGCAGCCTGTATTGCTGCGAAAGGTGGATATACACTGTACTAGTGCCGACATTGTGCATGCTCTGTTGCCTGTGTCTATGTGCCTGTGGTTCTGTCAGTGTGATCATGTGATGTATCTGACCCCAGGAATGTGTCAATAAAGTTTCCCCTTCCTGGGACAATGAATTCACAGTGTTCTTATTTCAGTTTCCAGGAGTGTAGACAGCTATGGTACAGCTAGGAGTCTCGAACAATGAAATAAAGACAAGGAAATTTAAGAGTACTTGTAACAAATAGCAGCAGTCAGCCACAGTTTGCTTTTGTTTCGTCTTATTTATAAAGCACCAGTGCGGTCAGACCTGAGTTTCTCCCGGCGTATACGATTTTCAAATAACTTACGGGACTGCACCCTGGTGACGTCGTCGAGCACCGCCGATATTGCGCAGAAGCACACCCTGCCATTTTCAAGGCGTAACTTTTTTTTTGTTTTGGTTTTAGGGCGCAAAACTTCTATGGTCATTAGCGCCCGCCAAGGCGTAACTGCAGCGCGCTTACGTGCCGCACTTATGTCCTGAATATGGCAGGGTGTGCTCCTGCGCAGTATCGGCGGTTTTCGACGACGTCACCAGGGTGCAGTCCCGCACGTTATTTGAACGTTATTTCCGGTTTCAAATTTAGAATTACATCATCAGACGGCTTGCACGCTTTTATCGAAACATATGGTACGTTGCAACTGCAGTTTGCATGCAAATGCTGTGAGACGGCGCAGCCATTTGGATGTGTAACATTTTTATGTCTTGACAACACTTTTATTCTTCCAACAACCGTACTCTTTTCTACTTTCCGTCATTTTCAAACGCTACAAATACAAC
This sequence comes from Schistocerca serialis cubense, assembly GCF_023864345.2. Classification (NCBI taxonomy): domain Eukaryota; kingdom Metazoa; phylum Arthropoda; class Insecta; order Orthoptera; family Acrididae; genus Schistocerca; species Schistocerca serialis. The sequence goes on from NC_064641.1 coordinate 819,585,232, forward strand.
ACAAAACTGGTTTCAGGAGATATGTTTATATCTTACGAAGCGCGAAAGATATCAATTACAAATTTGCAACATACGACTGTGTTTGCAATCAGGTAAACAAAAACATATAATTATGAAATCAAGACAATAATAAATACAGACACTCCAGAAACCAATAAGACGATAATAAATCAAGATGTTAGACGGAGATGTAGTATGCCATCGACCCTTTAACGTTTATGTTTGTTTCGTCCACGAGACTCAGAGGGCCATAGACACGGGTTCCCAGCTAGATACCATGTTTCAGACTATCAGACCAGTTGTGTGATTGGATTGAAGAGTTCCTACATAACAGAACGCAGCATGTCATTCTCAATGGAGAGAAGTCTTCCGAAGTAAGAGTGATTTCAGGTGTGCCGCAGGGGAGTGTCTAGGACCGTTGCTATTCACAATATACATAAATGACCTTGTGGATGACATCGGAAGTTCACTGAAGCTTTTTGCGGATGATGCTGTGTTATATGGAAAATTGTACTGAAATTCGCCTCGTGATGACTGGATGTTGTGTGATGTCCTTAGGTTAGTTACGTTTAGGTAGTTCTAAGTTCTAGGGGACTGATGACCAAAGATGTTAAGTCCCATAGTGCTCAGAGCCATTTTTTTGTACTGAAATTCAGGAGGATCTGCAGCGAATTGACGCATGGTACAGGGAATGGCAATTTAATCTCAATGTAGACAAGTGTAATGTGCTGCGAATACATAGAAAAAAAGATCCCTTATAATTTAGCTAGAATATAGCAGGTCAGCAACTGGAAGCAGTTAACAGTTAATTCCATAAATTACGTGGGAGTAGGCATTACGAGTGATTTAAAATGGAATGATCATATAATGTTGATCGTCGGTAAAGCAGATGCCAGACTGAGATTCATTGGAAGAATCCTAAGGAAATGCAATCCGAAAACAAAGGAAGTAGGTTACAGTACGCTTGTTCGCCCACTGCTTGAATACTGCTCAGCAGTGTGGGATCCGTACCAGATAGGGTTGATAGAAGAGATGGAGAAGATCCAACGGAGAGCAGCGCGCTTCGTTACAGGATCATTTAGTAATCACGAAAGCGTTACGGAGATGATAGATAAACTCCAGTGGAAGATTCTGCAGGAGAGACGCTCAGTAGCTCGGTACGGGCTTTTGTTGAAGTTTCGAGAACATACCTTCACCGAGGAGCCAGGCAATATATTGCTCCCTCCTACGTATATCTCGCGAAGAGACCATGAGGATAAAATCAGAGAGATTAGAGCCCACAGAGAGACATACCGACAATCCTTCTTTCCACGAACAATACGAGACTGGAATAGAAGGGAGAACCGATAGAGGCACTCAAGGTACCCTCCGCCACACACCGCCAGGTGGCTTGTGGAGTATGGATGTAGATGATGACGTCATAAGAAACAGGAAAAAGGAATCCCATGAAGGCATACAGCTGTAAAGGAACTATCATCTAAATGTTATGCTGCATGCCGATGATGTAACTGATTGCGAAAGACAGAGGAAGACTTACAACACACTGTGCACAAGTTACATGAGTTTTCAAGAAATTCATGGTCCACTAAGTAACATGCGCAGTTCGATCTAAGGTTGTTATCGATCAGGATATTTGAACAAGAGTTCTGTTTCGGTTATTTAGGTAGTTACATAAGTATAGACACGCAAAAATATAGAAAAGGAAAGCTACAAATCTCAACGTATGAGTGGAAATAGAAACGAAATGTTAAAATGAAAAACGAAGTTAGAGAATCCATAAGACTAAACCGTATAAAACAATAGCAGTGCCTGTACTACTTTACAGCAGCGAATCCTGCTCAAGGAGGGATCACACAAAAAATGTTGACATCCCGGGAGAATTGGTGATTTATAATTTATATGAGAAGATTGAAAAATACAGGGAAGAATGGCGTAAATAGCTCTAGCAGATAGATGCAGACAGGACTACAGAAGCTGTGAACAAGTACAAGCCCTCAGGGCGAAGAGAAGAACGACAGCTGAAAAAGACATGTAGTTAATTATGTGAACTCGGAACAGGCTTATTGTCTAAGCTTTGAAGTGCAGAAGAGGAAGAAGACTTATCCCAGTATAAAAAAAATTAACGGCTTAAAATACGCGACAAATGATGGTTAATCTACAAAACTCGTGGTAGAATGCGGGATACTTGCGATGATCACGTGGAACATTTTCTGAACGACAAAATTATCACCCTTGTTTGCATAACACATTCTGCAGGAGACAGATCTATGTATTATAACAACGCTTACATAAAGAATTATAACTTATGACTTTTTCATATACGAATTGTGTACTATGTACATCACTTACACGTTTTGCCGATAGCAATAGTTCTGTCCCGCACACGACGACTTTGGTGTACGTTTTCAGTTGCCGCGCCATTTCATTCCCATACTGTGATGCTCCTGTTGTGCGTGCCACAGCAAAACCTTGCCTGTACGAAACCTAGAACGCACTCTCTACTGACTAGGCGCCAGTCTTGTTCAGCAATGGTTTTAGCGTGAGACGAGATGCTTAACTTACTTTCTAAAGTCCCCTCTAAGCATTTCTTCCGTCTGGCTGGTTTGCTTGTAGAGTTTCTAGTATCGGCTATTTCATGTGCTGCATGTTTACTTCAAAAACGACCATTTCACGAGAGTACCGAGAATATCAAGAATCCGGTAAAACATCTAACCTCCAACATCGCCGCGGCGGGAAAAAGATCCTGCAAGAACGGGTTGGTTCAATTGGCTCTGAGCACTATGGGACTTAACATCTGAGGTCATCAGTCTCCTAGAGCTTAGAACTACTTAAACCTAACTAACCTAAGGACATCACACACATCCACGCCCGAGGCAGGATTCGAACCTGCGACCGTAGCGGTCGCGCGATTCCAGACTGAAGCGCCTAGAACCGCTCAGCCACACGGGCCGGCTCCTGCAAGAACGGGACCAACGACGACAGTAAAGACTCGTTCAACGTGACAGAAGTGCAATCCTTCCGAAAATTGCTGCAGATTTCAGTGCTGGGCCATCTAAAAGTGTCAGCGTGTGAACCGTTCAACGAAACATCATCGATATGAGCTTTCGAAGCCGAAGGCCCACTCGTGTACCTTTGATGACTGCACGACACAAAGCTCTACGCCTCGCCTGGGCCGCTCAACATCGACATTGGACTGTTGATGACTGGAAACATGTTGCATGGTCGGCCGAGTCTCGTTTCAAATCGTATAGAGCGGATGGACGTGTATGGGTATGGAGAAAACCTTATGAATCATCCATGGACCCTGCATATCAGCAGGGGACTGTTCAAGGTGGTGTAGGTTCTGTAATTGTGTGGGGCGTGTGCAGTTGGAATGATATGGGACCTCTGATACGTCTATATAAGACTCTGACACGTACGTAAGCATCCTGCCTGATCACCTGCTTACTTTCACGTCCATAGTGCATTCCGGTGGACTTGGGCAATTCCACCAGGAAATGCGACACCCCACACATCCAGAATTGCTACAGAGTGGCTCCAGGACCACTCCTGTGAATTTAAACTTCTCAGACATGAAAATTATTGAGCCTATCTGGGATGCCTCGCAACGTGTGTTCAGAAGAGATCTCTACCCCTCCTCCATGTTACTGATTTATGGACAGCCCTGCAGGATTCATGGTGTCAGTTCCCTCCAGCACTATTTCAGACGTTAGTCGAGTCCATACCACGTCGTGTTGTGGTCGTTCTGCGCCCTCTCGGGCGCCCTACACGATATTAGGCAGGCGTACCAGTTTCTTTTGCTCTTCAATGTGTAAGTTGCAGTGTGTCCAGTTATCCATATACCACAGTTTTTTTTTTTTTGCTAATGGAAAAGAAAGCTTCCTCTTTGAAACAGTTCTCGAACTGTTATATTGATGTTGGTTGTCCGGTCAAGGAGTATTAATTTTCGCGTGTGATATACATAGCACTACCACTAGAAAATCTATACATATACAAGGTGAGAAAAGATTCGGACTTCGCAGCGCGATTCCTCATATACTGGTGATACAAAAAGTCACGAAATTTCGTCCTATGCATATTTCGGGCTGTAAATGGACGTTAAATATTGTCAATCTAGCAACACTGTAATCGCATGTATGGTAACTACCTCTGTCAGCAGATAGAACAGTGCTGTTCAGTTGGTGCAGTGGATAGCGTTTTGGGTTGGCATGCAGGAGGTCTAGGGTCCGATTCTCGATCGAGGTTTGTTTGTTTTTATCTGCCGAAAGTAGTCTGCTTGGTACGGTATTTAACGTTTAAAGGTCATACAGTGACTGCACTGGATCTTTTAAAAAACATTTGCAGTTATGTACTACGAACACAGAAATGGAAGTGCAATTGTTTTCATTGGCCGGGTTTTAAAGAAATCTTTTGCACGTCGTGGACACGAACTTTTTTCGCGCCACTACCTCTACTAGATTCCAAGCCTGTTTTTTGTGTGCCCTCCCCCAATGGTCATAACGAAATTATTTGCAAAACACGTTACTAGCCCTACTGGTGATGTAAGGCCCTAATGAAATGTAATGGATCTGAACGGAGCAACAATAATATTTTGAATTAATCGATGGAACCACTGGGGGAGGGTACACACAAAATAAGTTTGGCATCTAGTAGAAGCAGTGGTGTGGAACAATTCGCGTCCACTACATACAAAAGATATCTTTAAAAGACGACCAATGAAAACGATTGTACTTCCATTTCTGTATCCGTAACAAGTACCTGCTAGCGTTTTGTAGAAAACCCACCATAATCGCTGTATGACGATTAAGATGCCAGATACCGTACCACGCAGACGACTTTTAGCATGTAAAAACAAAGAAGCCTCACTAGCATCGTCCTCTGGACCTACTGCTTGCTAACCCAAAACGCTACCCTCGCACCAAGTGCCTAAAACTTCTGCTCTTTCCTGACAGAGATAATTACCATACTCGTGAGTACAGTGTTGCCAGATTGCCGATTTTTAGCGCCCAATTACTCCCCGAAATACGCAGGACGAAATTTTCTAAGAGCTATTTTTGTATCGCTTGTATGTGAGGAATCGCGCTGCGAAGTCAGAGTGCGCGAATTTTTTTTCACTCTACATATATACAGGGTTATTACAAATGCTTGAAGCGATTTCACAGCTCTACAATAACTTTATTATTTGAGATATTTTCACAATGCTTTGCACACACATACAAAAACTCAAAAAGTTTCTTTAGGCATTCACAAATGTTCGATATGTGCCCCTTTAGTGATTCGGCAGACACCAAGCCGATAAAGCCGTAAAGTGCCCTCCGCCACACACCGTTGGGTGGCTTGCGGAGTATCAATGTAGAATGTAGAATCAAGTTCCTCCCACACTCGGCGCAGCATGTCCCCATCAATGAGTTCGAAAGCATCGTTGATGCGAGCTCGCAGTTCCGGCACGTTTCTTGCTAGAGGAGGTTTAAACACTGAATCTTTCACATAACCCCACAGAAAGAAATCGCATGGGGTTAAGCCGGGAGAGCGTGGAGGCCATGACATGAATTGCTGATTATGATCTCCACCACGACCGATCCATCGGTTTTCCAATCTCCTGTTTAAGAAATGCCGAACATCATGATGGAAGTGCGGTGGAGCACCATCCTGTTTAAAGATGAAGTCGGCGCTATTGGTCTCCAGTTGTGGCATAAGCCAATTTTCCAGCATGTCCAGATACACGTGTCCTGTAACGTTTTGTTCGCAGAAGAAAATCGGGCCGTAAACTTTAAACCGTGAGATTGCACAAAACTCGTTAACTTTTGGTGAATTGCAAATTTGCTGCACGAACGCGTGAGGATTCTCTACCGCCCAGATTCGCACATTGTGTCTGTTCACTTCACCATTAAGAAAAAATGTTGCTTCATCACTGAAAACAAGTTTCGCACTGAACGCATCCTCTTCCATGAGCTGTTGCAACCGCGCCGAAAATTCAAAGCGTTTGACTTTGTCTTCGGGTGTCAGGGCTTATAGCAATTGTAAACGGCAAGGTATCTGCTTTAGCCTTTTCCGTAAGATTTTCCAAACCGTCGGCTGTGGTACGCTTAGCTCCCTGCTTGCTTTATTCGTCGACTTCCGCGGGCTACGCGTGAAACTTGCCCGCACGCGTTCAACCGTTTCTTCGCTCACTGCAGGCAGTCCCGTTGATTTCCCCTTACAGAGGCATCCAGAAGCTTTAAACTGCGCATACCATCGCCGAATGGAGTTAGCAGTCGGTGGATCTTTGTTCAACTTCGTCCTGAAGTGTCGTTGCACTGTTATGACTGACTGATGTGAGTGCATTTCAAGCACGACATACGCTTTCTCGGCTCCTGTCGCCATTTTATCTCACTGTGCTCTCGAACGCTCTGGCGGCAGAAACCTGAAGTGCGGCTTTAGCCGAACAAAACTTTATGAGTTATTCTACGTATCTGTAGTGTGTCGTGACCATATGTCAATGAATGGAGCTACAGTGAATTTATGAAATCGCTTCAATCATTTGTAATAGCCCTGTACGTAGATTGGAACTTAAATAGTGGCAACACTGCTGTGGAGACTCTATGCAATGGAATCTACTATTGTCGCTGATAGCACACGTTCCTGCTATACCTACCTTACCTCCGAGCAAATGGACTCGCCCGTCCCACGTCACCGGCGTGCGCACAATCGAAGGAAACACAGTCTCTTGTGAGCGAGCGGTCTAACGTAACGGTGTCACTATGTTTTCGAAACAGGAACAACGGGGTTGGATCAAGATTGAATGTGCCAGAGGTCGTACAGCACGACAGTGTAATCAAGGTCTTCAAGCGGCGTGCGGGGAATCGGCATTGCCGTACAGAAGATTGGTACGTTGGATAAAAGCGTTCAACGAAGGTCGGCAAACTGTGGTAGACATGCATCGGCACCCAGACCGGACGAATCAACTGCGTGCAAAAAATATTTATAGTTGTATGACGGTGACAGCTACATAAAATCGCACTGAGATGAAGGACGGGCATCCGAATGGAACACACTACGGCGCTATATCCACCGACTCTTTTTAGCAATGCGTGTACTCTCTCTCTCTCTCTCTCTCTCTCTCTCTCTCTCTCTCTGGTATCTTCTCGTCAGTGATAAGATCTCGACGAATAATAAACGTTATCACATTCGACTCAGTATGATTGCAGGATGTGAAATTTGTAGGGGAATAGACTCTCTGATCAACAGAAACACCCAAGGTAGTTGGAGAGCCTCTATACAGTTTTAGACATGGCTGTTTATCAGCCAACATATAGCAGTTTCAACATAGGATTATACAGTCAACCGTTTCCAGATAAGTGTTTGGTACATTGACCTAGGTTTCGACACCTTATAATGGTGTCTTCATCAGAATTTTGAGAAATCGTAATATTACACTGCGAAAAAGCAATGATCAGAATTTAGAGCAGCTCTGCTCAAGTCAAAAATAAAATGAAACACGTTCTAGACTTTGCCACGTGTTCCCAGCTAGGGACAACATCAGGCACACGTGCAAAGGCTAGAACGTTTTATTTTATTTTTGACTTGAGCATAGCTGCTCTAAATTCTAACCATTCCTTTTTTGCAATGAAATTTTACGGTTTTTTCAAAATTTCATTCTGATGAAGACACCCTTAGTAGGTGTCGAAACCTAGGTCAATGTACTAAGCAGTTATTTGCAACAACTGGTTGGCTATTTAAGAGCCTATTTACATAAAGAGAGTGACCAATGCTCTTCGGACCATAATATGCACAGGTGGCAGATTTATTTATTTATTTATTTTTATTTTTTGCCAGGATTGGCGCAAGAAGTACTGTTGTCTGTTGACCACCACAAGACATGGATTTGACACACAACAGCTGAAATTCTTGTTTGTTATTTTAATGTGGAGTAAATTTTAGTTTAGCGTGATGCAATGTATTAGCCATTTATTATAATGTTCCGAAAAAAAATGGGAATTCATTTGTACTATTTTAGACGTTCTGAAGCGATTTCAGAGTATCCTGTTTGGATGTTCATTGTTAAAGTTAGTAGCCTATAAGCTTTATAGAGTTTCCTTCACTTTCCATATTGATATATTTTATATGATATCGTATACTGGAATAACCCAGAAGACATACTTTTTTCTGTGTTGATCTTAAGATACGCTGAAGAATAAAAGCATGGTAAAATAATTTCATGGTAGCTGATTTTTGGCAACGAAACTTCCGTTATTACGAACGCTCGCACTTTAATGCGTTCATACATTTAACATAAAAAGATTATGATTCAGGGTTTGTTAATTGACATTTCAGTTCGATAAATGGAGTTCAAATAATAGCAGAAAAAATTTTGTGACAGTAAAATTCTAACTCCCGACATCACTATTTATAGTCCTGAATGCTACTTATTGAGCTAAACGCGACATTACGATAGATAGGGGAATGTTTTGTAGATAACAAGGCCCAGAAACATTTGAAGTCGACTTTTCATTCCAAAGACAAGAAATCTGTAGAGGTGGCACGCTACAGACTGAAACAGTTTTTCAAAAGTCTTCAAACCTATTAATATAGCCACAGGAGCACTGAGAACGTACGAATCAAGACAGAGACCCGTGGAAAAAAGAAGGGATCGCAGCTGATGAGCCAATTACGTGTGATTTCACCTAGGGCCAACTCTCTCTTTCTCTCTCTCCGAGTGTTCGAACTTTTCTTCACCATGTATACGAGGGTTGGAATTTAAATAGTGGCAACTATTTATTCACAACCGATACGAAAGAGTTACATATTTGCACCTGTTACTGTCCTTCAAAGTAGTCACCAGCGTAGTGTAGAACTCGTTGCCAGCGATGAGGAAGGCATAGTATACCGTTAGCAGAGCTTGTTCTGTTGATGGTGCGAATGGAGCGGTCTACTGTCTGTCCAATCTCTGGAACAGTTCTGAAGCGAATACACACAGTGGTTCCTTCGTCTTCAGAACCAAATCAAAGTCACTAGGACTTAAATCCGGGGAGTATGGTAGATGGTACAGTACTTCCCAGTACCATCGACCGAACAGAGTAGCCACAGCTTGCGCTGTATGCACCCGCGCATTGTCGTGTAAAATGATGGGTGCGTTGCGCAGAAAGTGTCGCCACTTCTTTCGCAAAGCTGGTCGCAGGTGATGCTCCAAAAACAAACAGTAATACTGTGCAGGATGAGATTTTCACTTCGCAGCGGAGTGTGCGCTGATATGAAACTTCCTGGCAGATTAAAACTGTGTGCCGGACCGAGACTCGAACTCGGGACCTTTGCCTTTCGCGGGCAAGTGCTCTACCAACTGAGCTACCCAAGCACGAGTCACGCCCCGTCTTCACAGCTTTACTTGAGCGCTTGCCCGCGAAAGACAAAGGTCCCGAGTTCGAGTCTCGGTCCGGCACACAGTTTTAATCTGCCAGGAAGTTTCAGTAATACTGTGCATTGACGGTCTGCCGTTAAGGAACGTAATGCTTTAGGGTGACACCATCACAGTAGTACACGAGAATCACCATAACTTTCACCATACTGGGGCTCTGACGCACTTTCGACTTCCGCAGCGACGCATAATGACGCAATTCGTTGGATTGGCGTTTCAGTTTTGGCTCGTACGATGTGGCCCATGTCTCATCTAGTGTTACGATACGGCGTAAGAAAGCCTCTCCTTCGCGCTCATAGCGCTCCAAGTGCGTCTGAGCAGCGTCGTAACGCATCCATTTCTGTATTTCCGTCAAGTCTTGCGGAACCCATCGCGATGCAATTTTTCGCATGCCCAGGCGTTCCTTCAGGATGCGAATCACAGTCGTATGCGCTAATCTGGTTTCGTGGACGAGCTCACGAATGGTATGGCGTTGATCACTGTCCAATAACGCGGCAACAGCATGCATCTCTTCTTCAGAGACGCTAGGACGACCTGCCCGATGCATGTCTACCACAGTTTGCCGACCTTCGTTGAACGCTTTTATCCAACGTACCAATCTTCTGTACGGCAATGCCGATTCCCCGCACGCCGCTTGAAGACCTTGATTACACTGTCGTGCTGTACGACCTCTGGCACATTCAATCTTGATCCAACCCCGTTGTTCCTGTTTCGAAAACATAGTGACACCGTTACTTTAGACCGCTCGCTCACAAGAGACTGTGTTTCCTTCGATTGTGCGCACGCCGGTGACGTGGGACGGGCGAGTCCATTTGCTCGGAGGTAAGGTAGGTATAGTCCAAACGTAGTTGATGGATATGTCTGGATTCCAGTGGGATCCCAGCCATGTTGATCGGCACAGTGGAGCTTTGCGGTTGCAGGATTTCAATTAAACGTTGGAAACGCTGGGACCCTGTGTCTGGGATTCCTTACGTTTACGTTTGATGAAAACCACTGGACTGCGAAAGTTACCTGCAGCGTGCTGCACTGGTATGCTTTTTGGAGAACCAATCAGCCCCATGACCTGCTACAAGCCGATGAGCGACGAAGTTTACTTGTGTGATAGGATAACTGTAGTCGAGAGTCATATTAATCTGCTTCGTACTCTTATAAACGTCTTTCTAGCGCGCCAGATAAATTGACTTTTATTACCTCTCAAAGCCCTTCGCTCTGGCGATATTGCGCTCGCTCTTTTACGGGTGAATATTTCCGAAACAGCTTTTTGGTCCCATTGCTGTCGGTATTTCGTCAATGTCTACGTCTGAATATACGTGATTACTCTGCTGTTCACGATAAAGTGCCTGGCAGAGGGTTCAATGAACCACCTTCAAGCTGTCTCTCTACCGTTCCATTCTCGAACGGCGAGCGGGAAAAACGAGCACTTAAATTTTTCAAAGCGAGCCCTGATTTCTCTTATTTTATCGTGATGATCATATCTCCCTATGTAGGTGGGTACCAATAGAATGTTTTCACAAACGGAGGAGAAAACTGGTGATTGAAATTTCATGGAAAGATCCTGTCGCAACGAAAAACGCCTTTGTTTTAACGATTGCCACTCCAATCCACGTATCACGTCTGTGGCATTATCTCCTCTATTCCGCGATAGTACAAAACGAGCCTCCCTTCTTTGAATTTTTTTCGATGTCATCCGTCAGTCCCACCTGATGCGAATCTCACACCGCAACAGGCGTCGGCCAGTGCAAGTGGTTGTGTTGCAGGCTCCTTGCTCTTGCAGTAGACAGCTCGCCTCATCCATCAATCACCGCCATTGACGTCCTGCCGTCTGTTGTCACCATCTACACTCGGAGCTGCGCAAATGGTTTTTACGTTATTTATGAACGCAGAACTCTGTCACGGTCGCTCCAGCGTGTGTTTTCTGTTTGCGCGTGAAGTAAGTTTGTTCTAGCGAAACCAGTTAGAAGGCGGAAGACATCTGTACAAATTCGACTACTTCTGCGGGTAGAAAACTTATTCTGGCTGAATACGTGCAAAGCTACTGAGTGCGGTGGCCCTCCACACATTTGCCAATGTCAAGGTTGACAGTCGTGCATTCCGCGGAAAAACGCCGTCCTGTCAGTTACGCAGGAAATGCCGAGCTTTGTGATGGATCGACGTCAGAGGGAGAGGTGTTAGGTTGGAAGATACTTCATGTGGTGACTGACTGCTGTAAGCATTAAAAGCTGTAACGTAAGTAATGGAAAGCATAGGCTGTCTTTTTGAAGTTCCCTGAATTTAGTGACAACAAGCTTTTTGTTTGTGGCTTCACCGATACAGGGTGGTCCACTTAAGCGTTTCAGGCAAATATCTTTAGAACAACAATAGGTACTGAAAAACGACTTTCACAGGTATCAGTGTGAGGAATTGGCTCATGAAAGTAAATACTATGAGACACTGTTAAAAATTAAGCAAATTTTATTTTCAGTGCAAACTTATGGTTTTTTTTAAAATGGAGACCTCATATTGTTTCTTATGTAACCATTAATATGAAAAATCACGGAAAGAATAGCTTTGGTTGCATCGCAATTCGTCGGTTACATACCGAGAAATTACAAAGTGAAGTTGACACTTGAAATAAACGAAACGCTCCGCTACTGCACACCTCCGTAGAGGCAAGCTTGAACCTAAGTGCTCGTAACTGCGATGTGATTGACGTACTACGATGCAAAAAAGCTGCACTTAAAGCGATTTACACTGTTATTAAGAGGACTGGAAGCAAGATAGATCTCCAGTCACACAACTATGTGTAATTACCATTTACCTCTCTGTTACATCCTTGGTCAGCCATTAATTATGTTTACCGTGCCGGTGATATATGGTTTTCGTTACCGTTATGTTCACTCTAGTAACGTAATAACGATCAATAAAACACGAGTTCATCCTTTCCTTATTTTTGTGTGTGGCTAATATCTATATTGCTTCCAGTCCACCTAATAACAGTTTAAATAGAAATAATTAAAGCTTTTGTTGCACCGTAGTACTTCAACACATCGCGATTACAAGCAACGTGGGGTTCACACTTGCATCCTGGGATGTGCAAAAGCGGTGCGTTTCGTTTCTTTCAAGCATCACCTTCACTTTGCAATTTCTTGGTATGTAATTGACGTATTGCGATGCAACCAGTGACATTACTTTTGTGATTTCTTTTTTGCTTAAGAAATATTTTTAAAAGACATAGGTTTGTTTTGAAAATAATATTTACTTTTGTTTTAGAATTCTCGCAATATCTACTTTCATGGGCCCCTACCTTACATTCATACGCGCGAAAGACGGTTTTCAATATCTATTGTTGTATCAGAGACATTTGCGCTGAAACATTTAAGTGGACTACCCTGTATACTTAAACATTTCACGCACATATATATTAACAGACTTCACACATATTTTTACATAAATTTCACCAGTATCAATAACGAATTTTGTTCTGGAATTTCATCTGTATCATAAGAATACGTGTATTCCTAATGTACACTCACACTTCTTCTTTCATTTAGTTTTTCCTGTTGCAAGGGTCTGGATTTGAATGAAATGTCGAAAGCTTTGCAAGCAACATTTTTTCAACTTACGAACAGTATTCTACAAACCGTTTGACGCGCTGAACAACACACATAAGAGACGGTTTGTTATTCATACTTTTTAAGTATTCCAAACCAAACTGAGTTGTTGAACGTGGTCGAGGCTGCCACCAATTAGCATAGCGACCCCAAAAACTAAGGATCAGAATTAACATTGGTTGTTATCGAATATATTTATGTGTAACGGCTCCTCGCCCCAACGCCCGGCCCTATGGGAGATAGGGATGTAATACCTTGCATTGTTTTTATATGAATAATGCAAATAATGATTCGCACATAAACAAAATTTGGTTGAAATTACTCCAAACGTCCCCGATTTAGACTTCTGAGTCACCACCTTTTCACATCCACTCGCATTCATATGAGAGTTAGGTGGTTCTTACCCACGTAATGCTTTTTTCCAGTTTGTAAGTTACATCTGTACTAAGCCGAAATATATCTAATGGTTTAGGAGGAGATGTGGAACGTACATAGATACATACAAAGGGTTTTATAAATAGGTAGAAGACGAATAGTGCACTATCGGGTGTTTTAGAAGTGTTCAGGCAGTCAATGGGTGGCAGGACGCAGTATATCTGTAAATAAGGAATTACTTCAAGCGATTTGTTTCGTCGGAAGAAAGCCGTGTATAATGACACTTCGGTTGGAAGTGATGCTAATTTCATAGAACACACGTGTTCCGATGAGGACTTTTGGATACGGCGGCCCTCCATGTTACTGTTATTGACTATCTCCCCACAATTCCGGGTTCGAGTTTCGGTTCAGCTCTCTGCAACAGATTTTCAGGAAGCTTTCTTATTGAACACGGTGCACCAGAGAGACAACGCCTTATGTTTGATGCGTGGTTGTTCTTAACTTTACATGTATGTGGTTCCGTCGGCAGCGCGATTCATGATACTTATTTAGGACGTCCCGTACTATATCATCTGAATCGTAGCCTTTGGAATCGAAATTTAATAGCTTTCCTTAATATTAACTCCACCTGATTTTAGTATCTCCAAACCTCAAACATTCCTTTCACTAGTAATCTGAAGCTACGTTAACAGATTTCCATTTCTAGCGTAGTAATAAAGCCATTCTGCAGAGAACGATAAAAAATATACATATAGTAAGCGCTAAAATCTACTGCAGCCTATGGTGAAGTTAGAATGAAAACAGCAAAAACAGCACCAACACCTACTTGATATAACTACTTCTCCTATTTTTAGTGCAATATTCAAACAAATGTTGCGCTCTGTTGTTCTGCCTCCCTGGATTAAACAACTACAGCAAATACAAAATTTTTTGGCAGGTTGAAACAGTGTGCTGAACCGACGGATCGAACTCGGGACCTTTGCCTTTCGCGGGCAGGGTAGGAGACGACGTACTGGCAGAATTGAAGCTGTGAGGACGGATCGAGAGGCGAGCTACGGTAGCTCAGCCGGTGCCGGCACGGTAGCTCAGCGTGTTCGGTCAGAGGGTTAGCTGCCCTCTGTAATAAAAAAAAATTAATAAATGCATCAACAATGAACTTCAACGGATGTTATGGGAGCCCCGCAAGGGACAATAACGCACAAACTGAGGTCAACAACAAAAATAAGAAAGTCATTAGACCACTTGCTCACAAAAGGCAAAGGTCCAGAGTTCGAGCCTCGGGCCGGCACACAGTTTTAACCTGCCAGTAACTTTCATATCAGCCCACACTCCGCTGCAGAGTGAAAATTTCATTCTGGGAATTGCAGTACAGTTTAGAAGCACCTATTGTAAATCAGAACTACAACAACTCAGCATATTTTCGTTATGTGGCGTCATCTAAATCATTTCGGTATGTTACTGGATGCAAATCATTTTATTGTGCAGCACTAATATTTGTCAGCTCTGTGGATAATACCATGTATTTGATTCAACTAACTTACAAAAATTTCACCTGCCTACAGTTGTTAGGAGTTCCTCCGCATAAAAATAATAATTATCGATTTCCAGTGTTTTTAGAGTTAATTCAGATTACGTTGGACAAAAGATAGCATTCCCGGATTAGTGGTATTCAGTGTGGTTGTACCCGCTCTAATAACAAAACGCGTTAATCATAAAAAATGTAAAACAAATACTCAGATCTTAACTCATGGAATGTACTGTCTCTTGACTAATACATCGTCATCATGTTCTTAACAATCTTCATATGCCGCTTGTAATGCACCTCTTTCTCCGGGGTACAAATATTAATTATTATCAGTAGTAGCATATTAAACTACAAATTATCATTTTAAACCTGTGTGGTCTCCCTGGTGTGCCTAGTCGACTACAAGTCCCCGTGACGCTATTCACTCTAACAACAGAGTGCATACAGGGTTGAAGACATGGAGAAACAAAGGTATCATCACAATTTGAATTTAGAGTAATATAACTTTCTTACCTTTATTGGTCGTAGTTGCACGTTCGTAGTCCAGTGATGAATGTCGCCATCTGCTGTTTGTTAAATCAGTTTGAGGTCCAGGGTGTGTATTCTGCTGCGTAAGAACTGACACATATTTAAACTTCCAACTTTTATTTTATAAATGCTGATCGTGACGATATTCAATAATTTTCAATGTAACAGCTTTTCCAATACATCTTTCGTTCCCTCTATCCTTGACCTCCTCAAAGTAGTTAAAGTTCACTTGCTCCTTCAAGTTGATTGACGGCACCGCACACCTCGCCAGCCGGTGGTATCGCTAGTTTCAGTAGTCCGTTACATTACACGCTACATGTATAACAATAAAACTGTTTTATTCTAAAGGGATTAAAAATAATCCAGTATTCTCTCATAATTTCGACGACACCTACATCAGATTCCCAATTTTTTTAATATATAGTATTCAAGAGTACCCCTTTTCATTCTCGCTAGAGAAACAATAAAGCCAATACACAGATTAAAATCAAATAATGGAACGAAACGAGAAAGATAAAAAATCTGTACTTGATGTAAAAGTTAAAGTATTGTTCTACCCAACGAATGACCATACTTTTGTAAGAAAACAACATTTTATAGATCGTGGAGAAGTAATTTCTCATATTCAGCTTGCTCTTACTTCAATGTGTTTACATATCGGGGAATCTTATACGTCACAGATACGTCTTGTTTTGCATATTAACAGTGGAGCTTGACACGTTTACTTCCTTTCGCTTGGTAGTTTCTCTAATTCATACATTGATCATTAGAATGCGAACATTAGAAGTAAGCATGAGAACAGAAAGAAAAACATTTTGTAGGTTTTTGTTCTAATTAGATACGCCCTTAAATGAGAAATGTGTATTCTTTTCCCTCTGACATAAATGTTCACTAATTAGTCAAATCATTTTGCTTTCTCATATAGCCAGCCGTGGTGGACGAGCGGTTCTAGGCGCTACAGTCTGGAACAGCGCGACCGCTACTGTCGCAGGTTCGAATCCTGCCTCGGGCATGGATGTGGGTGATGTCCTTAGGTTAGTTAGGTATAAGTAATTCTAAGCTCTGGGGGACTGATGACCTCAGAAGTTAAGTCTCATAGTGCTCAGAGCCATTTGAACCATTTGATTTTTTTTCTCATATAGTATTACTTGGCTCTGAAGTCGAGCGACCTATAAACTGGAAAGACTAAAACTGATAGAGGTAAAAATAGCATACCATCAATTGTTTTGCTAATAAAAGTAGATAACTGTTTTCTTGCTTTGGACACTGACTTGTAAAAGAAACTTTTTGTCAACACACATTACTGATGAATCCTTACGTCGGGATAATATTTTTTGTTATTGTAGAAATTCCTCTTTATTGCAGTGCAGAAACTTATGAGATTAGTGCAATATTCCGACTTTTCTGCTGAGTGATCTCCTTCTTATAGCTCAGTGCTTGAAATTTTACGATGGATACATGAACTTAGCTCTTACGAATTCGATCTCCGTGTTGTATTTTTTGTTCTGTGTGTGTTACAGCCATCGTATCTAGTTCCATTTAGTTTCCCGCTTCAGCGGCTGATAATGTCAATATTTTTCGCACATAAACACTGTTTTCGACATTTTTGCACGAGTCTGTTAGTGAGTACAAACTCAAAGAAGTTAGATATTTAAAGTATCTTCGAGAAACCTGTAAATTTTATCCAAAGTTTTAATTTCGATATCTACGCGACTCTATTTCTTGGGGGTAGTAGGTTGAGATTTAAAAGGGATCATTCAATACTTGTAGCGTAACAGATCCTAAAATTAAAACAATATCAGCGATGTTATTTTCAAATTAATTATTTAGTGCTCAGATAAGCGTCATACCCAAGACCAGTTTGAGAATATTTTTCCATGCAAGCGGCTAGAGTCGCTTGGGCTTTAAACCGGCCCTGCTCGCACCAGTAAGAATACTGCCCCACTGCGAATGCTGTTCTTGGATACGCCGGACGGGGTAGCCGAGCCGTTCTAGGCGCTACAGTCTGGAACCGCGCGACCGCTACGGTTTGCAGCTTCGAATCCTGCCTCGGGCATGGATGTGTGTGATATCCTTAGGTTGGTTAGGTTTAAGTAGTTCTAAGTTCTAGGGTACTGATGACCTTAGAAGTTAAGTCCTATAGTCCTTAGAGTCATTTGATTTTTTGTTCTTGGGTACGGAGAAATCTGGTAGAAGTCGCACTGACTTCTGTCAAAGGTTGAAAAGCAGCTCTGAACGTGTGCGTTCGGTGAAATGCCAAGAGACGTGTATCAAAGATACCAAATCTACTGTACCTTAAGTACTGACCCCTCCATTTCCTCCTCTGCAGGAAGTACAAGATCCAACACTCCTCGACCACTTGACTGTAAGTCGCGTGACAGTGGTAGGTCTGCGGATCTGTAAATGGGAGGCAGGGACAAAGAAGAACTCAGGATATTAAATCCATCCCTCTAACCTACCATTTCGGCGTGCTACCTTCCACTAAAATTGAACCTGAGCCTATGTAACACACTTCACCTCTTCACAAACATGCACTGTGGCGTGTCAAGAGTAGGCAAATGGAAGAGGGTCTATTAATCGGCGTTAGTTCACAAGTGTGGCGAGTAAGTATGCTTCTTAAGGAAACGGTAGCAGCGTATAACTGGAGGCCTTATTCAAAGTGTTGAAGAGGCTTTCTGACAGTCGCTGAGAGAACAAGGTGTAACTAGCTGTAGATTGTGGCGCATATTGGAACGAATAATACCTGTCGTCTGGGATCTGAGATCAGACATGAATCATTCCAACAACAAACAGAAAAGCTTGAGAAGACCAGAACTGCTCGCCGTGTTTCATTGAAGCTCATAATCTGCAGAATTCTCCCCAGAACTCTTCGACTTATCGGGCCTTTCTGGCTCTAAGTCGAGTAGAAAGCTAGATCTAGAGGGCGAAGAATTGTAGGTCCCCTCCCTCACCCCTCCCAAAAAGAGTCAGCGGTGTATTACACATCAGGCGGCTGGCTGTGTGTGTGTGTGTGTGTGTGTGTGTGTGTGTGTGTGTGTGTGTGTAGGTGTAAGTGTGGACTACTCACAATTTTTTTGTTAATTTTAGCTTATGCCACTCTCCATCCATTCCTGATAATGATAGCTGCAAGTGATCCAGAAATACTACGGCAGGATTCCATGAAATTGTCCTCATAGACGAAATCCCAGAGAAGGAAGCACTCAGTAATTGGCTCGTATAATACTAGAAACAGAAATTGACAGCAGTGAGATTTCCTTGGTAAATATAAATGTATGTCGATAGGACAGACTAATGAGAAACGGAGGTGGTACGTCTGTCCAAGAATCTCAAATCAACCTAGAAACTGAAGCGACATGCAATATTGATTGGGCAAGGGTGGGCATAAACTTATAATTTGACCTTTATATCAGCCACCATACTCAACCACAGATGTATCAGAAAACTTTGGAGGAAACATCAATTTTCTAGTATGAATGTTCCCCAATCATAGTGTCAACATTGGAGGAAACGTTAGTAATCCAACAATCAATTTGGAAAATTACAGTTCTTTATGTGGTGCCCATGACAAGGCATCATGTGAAACATTAATAATTGCCTTCTCTGAAGAATTATTCAAACAGACCCCGCTTATTATGGAAATATATTAGACTAAAGGCAACAAATAGGATGTCAGTACTGATATTGGGAAAAGTGACGATGAGGCAGTAATAGCAAGAATAACTGCTAAAGTAGCTAAAACAGGAAGAATCAAATATTTAATAAGTTATGTAAAGAGGCAGTCGTTTCATATCTCAGAGAGGAACTCAATTATCTCTGGATAGTAACGTCCTGAAGAACTGTGGCACAAGTCTAAAGGAGTAGTTGACTGAACACTAGAGACATATGTACGCTATCTAATAGAACAGTTTATGATGAGAGGAACACTCAATGGTACACAATCGCTGTAAAGAAACTTCTAAAGAAACAGCGATTTCTGAACAGTAGGTGCACTACTAAATATAGGGCCATAGATAAAGAAATGCGAAATGAAAATCGTTCGGCTGTCAAGAGGGCAATGCGAAAAGCCTTCAGTGACTACCATAGCAGAATCTTACAGCATTATCTCTCGCAGTACCCAAAGAAAAAGACGTCATGTTTAAAGGCTTTAAGTGGCATCGAAATTAATGCCCTGACACTCGCGTGTGACACAATAACTGAATCTGGGAGGACCAGAGCAAAAGTAGAAATACTGGACTCCATTTTCAAGTGGTCCATTACGAGGGAAAATACAGATATACCGAGCCAGTTGATTTCTTGTACGACTGGAAAGATGAGTAATGTTGTTGTTGTTGTTGTGGTCTTCAGTCTTGAGACTGGTTTGATGCAGCTCTCCATGCTACTCTATCCTGTGCAAGCTTCATCTACCAGTATGTACTGCAGCCTACATCCTTCTGAATCTGCTTAGTGTATTCATCTCTCGGTCTCCCTCTACGATTTTTACCCTCCACGCTGCCCTCCAATACTAAATTGGTGATCCCTTGATGCCTCAGAACATGCCCTACCAACCGATCCCTTCTTCTAGTCAAGTTGTGCCACAAACTCCTCTTCTCCCCAATTCTATTCAGTACCTCCTCATTAGTTATGTGATCTACCAATCTAATCTTGAGCATTCTTCTGTAGCACCACATTTCGAAAGCTTCTATTCTCTTCTTGTCGAAACTATTTATCGTCCATATTTCACTTCCACACTCTATACAAATACTTTCAGAAACGACTTCCTGACACTTAAATCTATACTCGATGTTAACAAATTTCTCTTCTTCAGAAACGATTTCCTAGACATTGCCAGTCTACATTTTATATCCTCTCTGCTTCGACCATCATCAGTTACTTTGCTCCCCAAATAGTAAAACTCCTTTACTACTTTAAGTGTGTCATTTCCTAATCTAATTCCCTCAGCATCACCCGAATTAATTCGACTACACTCCATTATACTCGTTTTGCTTTTGTTGATGTTCATCTTATATCCTCCTTTCAAGACACTGTCCATTCCGTTCAACTGCTCTTCCAAGTCCTTTGCTGTCTCTGACAGAATTACAATGTCATCGGCGAACCTCAAAGTTTTTATTTCTTCTCCATGGATTTTAGTACCTACTCCGAATTTTTCTTTTGTTTCCTTTACTGCTTGCTCAATATAAAGATTGAACAACGTTGGGTAGAGGCTACAATCCTGTCTCACTCCCTTCCCAACCACTGCTTCCCTTTCATGTCCCTCGCTTCTTATAACTGCCATCTGGTTTCTGTACAAATTGTAAATAGCCTTTCGCTCCCTGTATTTTACTCCTGCCACCTTTAGAATTTGAAAGAGAGTATTCCAGTCAACATTATCAAAAGCTTTCTCTAAGTCTACAAATGCTAGAAATGTAGGTTTGCCTTTTCTTAATCTAGCTTCTAAGATAAGTCGTAGGGTCAGTATTGCCTCACGTGTTCCCATATTTCTACGGAATCCAAATTGATCTTCCCCGAAGTCGGCTTCGACCAGTTTTCCAATCGTCTGTAAAGAATTCGCGTTAGTATTTTGCAGCCGTGACATTAAACTGATAGTTTGGTAATTTTCACACCTGTCAATGCCTGCTTTCTTTGGGATTGGAATTATTATATTCTTCTTGAAGTCTGAGGGTATTTCGCCTGTCTCAACATTTTGCTCACCAGATGGTAGAGTTTTGTCAGGACTGTCTCTCCCAAGGCTGTCAGTAGTTCTAATGGAATGTTGTCTACTCCCGGGGCCTTGTTTCGACTCACGTCTTTCAGTGCTCTATCAAACTCTTCACGCAGTATCATATCTCCCATTTCATCTTCATCTACATCCTCTTCCATTTCTATAACATTGCCCTCAAGTACATCACCCTTGTAGAGACTCTCTATATACTCCTTCCATCTTTCTCCTTTCCCTTCTTTGCTTAGAACTGGGTTTCCATCTGAGCTCTTGATATTCATACAAGTGGTTCTCTTTTCTCCAAAGGTCTCTTTAATTTTCCTGTAGGCAGTATCTATCTTACCCCTAGTGAGATAAGCCTCTACATCTTTACATTTGTCCTCTAGCCATTCCTGCTTAGCCGTCCGCAGCTCGTGGTGGTGCGGCAGCGCTCTCGCTTTCCGCGCACGGGTTCACTGGTTCGATTCCCGGCGAGGTCAGGGATTTTCTTTGCCTCATGATGACTGGGTGTTGTGTGATGTCCTTAGGTTAGTTAGGTTTAAGTAGTTCTAAGTTCTATGGGACTGATGACCGTAGATGTTAAGTGCCATAGTGCTCAGAGCCATTTGAACTTGCGTAACCATTTTGCACTTCCTGTCGATCTCATTTTTGAGACGTTTGTATTCCTTTTTGCCTGCTTCATTTACTGCATTTTTATATTTTCTCCTTTCGTCAATTAAATTCAATATTTCTCCTGTCACCCAAGGATTTCTACTAGCCCTCGTTTTTTTTGACCTACTTGATCCTCTGCTGCCTTCACTACTTCATCTCTCAAAGCTACCCATTCTTCTTCTACTGTATTTCTTTCCCTCATTCTTGTCAATTGTTCCCTTATGCTCTCCCTGAAATTCTGTACAACCTCTAGTTTAGTCAGTTTATCCAGGTCCCATCTACTTAAATTCCCACCTTTTTTGGAGTAGTAATATACTCGTACATATTAGTGTCAATGGCGTTGAGAAAAAGGTGAGCTATACAGAACTGGCTGTTGAGTTAGATTCCATTTTATTGTAGTACAGCGTAGATCCATGAGCAAGAAATTGTCCCAGTGATTGGAAAAGAAGCACAGCCCGTTCCTGTCTAAAAGAAGGGTAGCAGACATGATCTACAAAATCATATGTACCTTCCAATCAATGTTTCACATAATTATTGTCCGAATTCAAAAGTTCAAAATGCTGTCATAATCTGCTCATTAAGAGACATAATCTTGTGTTAAAAGTTTAACATTAGATAAATATTGCAGTAAGAAACTGTGCGTTTTTTCTGAGGCAGCGTAGCTGACGGTGACCAAATACCCAGAATTTATTCATCCAGTATTTGACAATGAGAACACATGGTGACTTCCAACATTCACACCCAATTTTAAATCCTTATGAAACATTTTCTCCCTGATATCCCACACGAAATGATGAAAGGAAAATAGTTTGTCGCTTACAACATTTTCTCTCTGTTCTGGCAGTGAAACTTCAGTACCAGCAACGACGTTTTAATTTACGAGGGCAGTTCAATAAGTAATGCAACACATTTTTTTTCTCGGCCAATTTTGCTTGAAAAAACCGGAAATTTCTTGTGGAATATTTTCAAACATTCCCGCTTCGTTTCGTATAGTTTCATTGACCTCCGACAGGTGGCAGCGCTGTACGGAGCTGTTAAAATGGCGTCTGTAACGGATGTGCGTTGCAAACAACGGGCAGTGATCGAGTTTCTTTTGGCGGAAAACCAGGGCATCTCAGATATTCATAGCCGCTTGCAGAATGTCTACGGTGATCTAGCAGTGGACAAAAGCACGGTGAGTCGTTGGGCAAAGCGTGTGTCATCATCACTGCAAGGTCAAGCAAGACTGTCTGATCTCCCGCGTGCGGGCCGGCCGTGCACAGCTGTGACTCCTGCAATGGCGGAGCGTGCGAACACACTCGTTTGAGATGATCGACGGATCACCATCAAACAACTCAGTGCTCAACTTGACATCTCTGTTGGTAGTGCTGTCACAATTGTTCACCAGTTGGGATATTCAAAGATTTGTTCCCACTGGGTCCCTCGTAGTCTAACTGAACACCATAAAGAGCAAAGGAGAACCATCTGTGCGGAATTGCTTGCTCGTCATGTGGCTGAGGGTGACAATTTCTTGTCAAAGATTGTTACAGGCGATGAAACATGGGTTCATCACTTCGAACCTGAAACAAAACGGCAATCAATGGAGTGGCGCCACACCCACTCCCCTACCAAGAAAAAGTTTAAAGCCATACCCTCAGCCGGTAAAGTCATGGTTACAGTCTTCTGGGACGCTGAAGGGGTTATTCTGTTCGATGTCCTTCCCCATGGTCAAACGATCAACTCTGAAGTGTATTGTGCTACTCTTCAGAAATTGAAGAAACGACTTCAGCGTGTTCGTAGGCACAAAAATCTGAACGAACTTCTCCTTCCTCATGACAACGCAAGACCTCACACAAGTCTTTGCACCCGAGAGGAGCTCACACAACTTCAGTGGACTGTTCTTCCTCATGCACCCTACAGCCCCGATCTCGCACCGTCGGATTTCCATATGTTTGGCCCAATGAAGGACGCAATCCGTGGGAGGCACTACGCGGATGATGAAGAAGTTATTGATGCAGTACGACGTTGGCTCCGACATCGACCAGTGGAATGGTACCGTGCAGGCATACAGGCCCTCATTTCAAGGTGGCGTAAGGCCGTAGCATTGAATGGAGATTACGTTGAAAAATAGTGTTGTGTAGCTAAAAGATTGGGGAATAACCTGGTGTATTTCAATGCTGCATAAAACAACCCCTGTTTCAGAAAAAAAATGTGTTGCATTACTTATTGAACTGCCCTCGTATTACTTCTTTACTGCCAATTCTATTCGCAACACAGTTTGTAGACAGTATCAACATATACCACTGACTGTGCCTGAAAAATTATATCATTGTACGACACGTAGTTCAGGAGATAATGTCATACACCAGCTTTTGCTTAAAGTGGAGGCAAATTACCCGTATTATATTCATCTTATGTTCCCTAATGAGAGGGCTTAGCAACTTCCAACAAACTTTCGGATAATGTCAAACTTTTCCCAAACATTTTCTCCCTTACACGTTTGAAGTCATATACTCGTATTTAACACATTAATTCATTTGTAAAGTAATCACACGTTTGAAGGTGTTTTATAGATGAGTCCAATTCTTCAAGAATCGGGGGTTTACTGGTACTGACGTGATCTGTTATTACAGTCGTTGGTAGTGTGACCTCCCCTTTTTGGCCCTCTCCTCCTTTCTACATCTACATACATACTCCGCAATCCACCATACGGTGCGTGGCGGAGGGTACCTCGTACCACAGCTAGCATCTTCTCTCCATGTTCCACTCCCAAACAGAACGAGGGAAAAATGACTGCCTATTTGCGTCTGTACGAGCCCTGATCTCTCTTATCTTTGTGGTCTTTCCGCGAAATATAAGTTGGCGGCAGTAAAATTGTACTGCAGTCAGCCTTAAATGCTGGTTCTCTAAATTTAACGAAAGAACGCCTCCTTTCGTCCAGAGACTCCCACCCGAGTACCTGAAACATTTCCGTAACACTCGCGTGATGATCAAACCTACCAGTCACAAATCGAGCAGCCCGCCTCTGAATTGCTTCTATGTCCTCCCTTAATCCCACCTGATAGGGATCCCAACCGCTCGAGCAGTACTCAAGAATAGGTCGTATTAGTCTTGTATATGCGGTCTCCTTTACAGATGAACCACATCTTCCCAAAATTCTACCAATGAACCGAAGACGACTATCCGCCTTCCCCACAACTGTCATTAGATGCTTGTCCCATATCGCTCTGCAATG
This sequence comes from Schistocerca serialis cubense, assembly GCF_023864345.2. Lineage (NCBI taxonomy): Eukaryota > Metazoa > Arthropoda > Insecta > Orthoptera > Acrididae > Schistocerca > Schistocerca serialis. The sequence goes on from NC_064641.1 coordinate 819,610,201, forward strand.
TTACTCCCAAATATTTAACCGAAGTGACTGCGTCAAGCGCTACACTACTAATGGAGTAATCAAACATTACGGGATTCTTTTTCCAATTCATCTGCATTAATTTACACTTACCTATATTTAGAATTAGCTGCCATTCTTTACACCAATCACAAATCCTGTCCAAGTCATCTTGTATCCTCCTACAATCACTCAACGACACCTTCCCGCACACCACAGCATCATCAGCAAACAGCCGCACATTGTTATCCACCCTATCCAAAAGATCATTTATGTAGATAGAAAACAACAGCGGACCTACCACACTTCCCTTGGGCACTCTTCTTTCTCTTCTTTCTCTTCTCCTCTTCCTTCTTCCTTCGTCGTATCGTGGCTATACCTCAGGGTTTTCAACACAAAAAGGGACGGAGAAAGGGGGCACATGTGTGTGGTTGATCACGACGACGTTGTGCTGTGTGTGTCACCTTTATCTCCATTTTGAGAAGATTGATGACTGAAGCAGAAACATTCCTCTACAAGAAAAAAGATAAGTGCTCTCTTTTTGAAAAAAAAAGGTAAATATTAGTGTAGACTATAATGTCTATCGTTCTACCAAACTCAAGGAAAACGACACAGTTTCCGAAGTTTCAACTTCGGATGAAGTTTATTGATCTCAAGGAGGTGAAACAAAACTCATCCGTTCCAAATGTCATTCACAACGATAGTAGTTAGTTTTCTGGTGTGTGCGTAGTGGTCACTAATGATTGAAATGATCGTTCCGGTAAGTCTATCACAATCTGTTTATGGGTTGTTAAGCAACGTATCAACTAGCTGACTATTCCGTGATTAACATCTGTCGTATTCAAACAGTAAATCAACTCACACTTGCTTTGAGCATCAAGAAAACTTAGTATCCCTTCCGATAATTATTTGATCATTATTATTAACTTAATGTCAATAAATCACGGTCAGTGTCACTTAAGCCTTCACGCGACTATAACGCGCGATAGCCTACCGCTCAAACTCCTCGCCGATATTTCAAAGGCCGCGCGCGATTTGTTTGCAACAAAGTTTGGCCGTGGTTCCCTAGAATATTTTCTAAATCAACTCTGGGTTGTGAATTATCAGTTCTACGTCAATTCATAAAAATTACAGAGGACCCTCACTCGATTACGACTTGTCCGTGGACTCGAGCAACTCAGAAGGTATCATTTTCTCAAAGAGAAGAAATATCACGCATAACGCAGCATTGCGATCTGCTATGTCAAAATACATTTATATCCATCTCATAAAGACTCATTACCTATTGATCCTAAACATATTGTACTTTATCAAATTCTTTACTCCATAGCCGGCCGTGTGGCCGAGCGGTTCTAGGCGCTTCAGTCCGGAACCGCGCGACCGCTACGGTCGCAGGTTCGAATCCTGCCTCGGGCATGGATGTGTGTGATGTCCTTAGTTAGGTTTATGTAGTTCTAAGTTCTAGGGGGATGATGATCTCAGTCCCATCGTGCTCAGAGCCGTTAGCACCAATTTTTTACTCCATAAATAACATAATTTAGAAGTGACTTACATGTGTACTGAGTCAATCACTCAGCAAAGATTTCATAACAAAAAAATCTCGACTTGGGATGACGTCACGTTTTGACTCTCCTACTCTCACGTGACACAAGGTATAGCCGACTGTAATGGACATCCCCAGAAGATTATTTGTTAAAGATTTCGAGAGCTACGCGGACGATAACCCGTGTAATGCTACAGTAGACTCACAATCAGTAGCTGTAGGTTATAGCTTATGTGAAATATATGTTTGTTCATATGATTGAGCTGTCGACCTGCACCTCCCCTGCCGAACGGTGGCCGTTCTCAGCGGAACTCCCATGACCACTGTCTGTAGTTCAGGGGCCAAGCTGTTTTGTGTGCACACTACCCAGAAAACGAAGCGGATGTATGTAGATAATTTGCATCATTTCACTCGGAAAAAAATTATTACCGAGGAAAGAAACTTACGAGAAACGAGGTCGTTTGAGGATAAGTGATTCTCCACAAAGAATTTTTCGCGTAATGTATCTTAAGGAGACAGCGTTGCATGGTGTGAGGATGGATTCATTGCTAAACACCTGCCAAAACTGCCTGTGAGATGCACACTTCAAAGAATAAAGTGCGAGAAGTAACAGTGGAGAAATAGTTACACCCTTATTAAAAAAGAAAAAAGGAGTGCAGGCTGTGGGGCCACAAGATTTCAAACACAGAGGTCAGTTCTGTAAATATGTAATCCAACGCTGTACTGCGGAATCGAACACTCTGGGCTTTGACATGCTAATTGATCTGAGCTCAAGTTATTGCAGTGAGATGTATGAGTTCAATGAAAGTTTTAAATACCAATTTCCAGCCCTCAGTTCGTTATCTCAAACTACTCAGCATGAGGTAATCTACAGTTTGTATAATTTTGAGCCTAATGGTTTAGAACATTGTGTATATGTGTGGAACAAGAAACTAACGGACAGGCAGAAGTTTTGAAGTTAGATACAAAGAACACATTGATACATTAAGGCTTGGAAATTTGAAAAAATCTGCACCTACAGCTCATATTGCTGAAGAAAACCATTCAGTGAGAAACATTGAGAAGAACTGAAAAATTTTACATCTAGCAGAAATAGGAGCCACTGTGAATATATTAGAAGAAATTGAAATACACACATACAAAAACAGCACCCCAGACTATATCCTTAATGAACAAACCAAGTTAGCTAATACGCCTTACCTGAAAAATTTCCAAAAATTATTTTCCACCCTACAAAGCAAATAATACTCCTACGCCTATCTGCAGATCAAGCAGCAAATTTATATGTTACTAAGATGCTCATGATGCTAAATGTAAATAAATAATGTACTGTCTTACCTATACAGTACTAAAAAAATGGATCTACTTTAATGTAACAGTATTCTCTCTAAAGTTCACAAAATCAATGTCTCTCTGTACTCTTGTAAAAGGCGTTTCAGTTGCATAAGTGAATTTATGATCTTTTTACAAACATGGGACATCTTCATGATGTTACGAAATGTCACCCACGTGTTTTAAACACTTTGCATTGTATCAAAACACGTGGTGTGTGCTAGAGATCTTTTCTGTAACAAATATAAAGTATTCAGGAATGTAATGAAAACAAACACTCCAAACCGACATTTGACGTAAGTCACATCCAATGAAAATCTGTAACGCAACCATCGGCGTGGCGTGCTTATAATAATGTATTATTCATATTTTAGGACAATTAACCTGGAAGAAACGTTGTAATGAAAGCATGAAAACCGGAAAACCGTCTGAAGATGAATCATAACGATTCGAAACAGGTAACGGTACCCTTTGAATAAAGGAACTGAAAATAAGTTTGTGGCTGGTTGCTGTCTCAACACCATCAACATCTGTCTTCAAATAACAGCCACGGTCTCCAACCATGTCATCATATGACAAAATTGCATTGAACTAACGGATTACTACAACCGAGAAAAAGTATCCACAACACTATTAGCGGACGTTAATGTGGTATGTATCTTCTCTCTGCCTTTATGACGGCTTGAACTCCGGTGGGAACACTTTCAGTGAGGAGTCTAAATGTCTGTGGAGACGTAGCAGACCATTTTCCTTCAAGAGCCGAAACCAGAAGATGTAGTGATGCTGGAGTCTGGGGCCAAGTCGATGCTCTAAGTCATCCCAAAAGTGTTCATTGGGTTCTGAACAGGCCAGTGCATTTCAGGAATGTTATTGTACACAAACCATTGCCTCACGGATGCTGCTTCAAGCCGTGGTGCATTGTCACGCTGGTATAAACTATTATCGTCTCCAAAACGTTGCCGGCCGCTGTGACCGAGCGGTTCTAGGGGCTTCAGTCCTGAACCACGCTGCTGCTACGATCGCAGGTTCTAATCCTGCCTCGGGAATGGATGTGTGTGATGTCCTTAGGTTAGTTACGTTTAAGTAGTTCTAAGTCTAGGGGACTTATGACCTCAGATGTTAAGTCCCATAGTCCCTAGAGCCATTTGAACCATTTGATCGGAAACGTTCTTCTATGGATGCAGTACATAATGCTGCAAAATATGTTCATATCCTTCCGCATTTAACGTTGGGGCAGGCACTATAGAGGACCACATCCAAATGGCGAAAAACACACCGATACAGTTACACCACTTCCTCCGTACCTCCCTGTTTGCTACCACACATGACGATGCGGTCTGATACCCTGAAGAATTTTATTGAAGAAGACAACGGCCGCGGAAGCCTACGCTTACATGATGGCGAGTATTGTTCTCCAGCCGTTCGCCAAACTCAAATCCATCTATCGAATAGGCACAGGGTATAGCACGATCTATTACTGTAAATTACTTGTTTAGAGTTATTCACCGTCCAGGGGCGTCGCTCGTTCGCCACCTCAGGCGTGCCTGTAGCTTATGGGCAACTGCTCGACAATTGTACCCAATACCTTTTGGCTCCCTGTCAACGGTCATTGTGGTAGTTGGGCTGCTGGTAGCACTTATGAGCTCACGAGTGACTCCTTCTGCTCGTCTCATGCGATTTTTTACAACCGCCATTCGCAATGCTCGACAGTCCACGTCAATCAGTACACGAGTCTACCTAGTCTTGGTGCACCTGTGGTTCTTCTTTAAGGTTTCCACTTCTCACTCGCACCTCCACCAGCCAACTAGCGCAGCATTAGAAAGGTTTAAAATGTCTCTGACGGATCTGTTACTTAGGTGACACTCAGTGACTAGTCCATGTTCGGAGTCAGTGAGCTCTCCTAACCTAAACCATTCTGTTGTTACTGCTTCCCTACTGACAACATAGCACTCCCCACCTCCTTTTATACTGTCGGGTCCGCCTCTCGTGTCATCTAGCGGCCAAATCCGAATTACGTAGGAGTCTGTGGACACTTTTGATCAGATAGAGTGTGTAACAAAATCGCTGAAAGTTAGTTGGAAGGATCAGTTCTAGGGTCTGTGTGCAGCGTACAAGACACCAGACTAAATCAAGTGAAACGGTCAAGCTTTCATTCTTTATTCCGGCGTCCACAGAACGACATCGTGATCTCTAGCACTTGTATTGGACGCACAGTAATTATAGCATGTGCTGCAGGAGAAAACGAAATGTTTTATAACATCCACTTCGTAACACTTCTACTACCTTTTGTCCCCTCATCTGTCCAGTTCCCCCCCCCCTTCCCCACCCCCCATCTGCCCTTGGCTGTTGTGTGTCATCTTCGTGCCAATTTTTTAGTGCAGTATTTCCAGTGATTGTTAAGTGTTGTGTGTCTTTTCCGAAGTGCTGCGAACGGACATCATACTGTCGCTGGGTGTGATTTTTTATATCTCTTGCGAACAGAAACCAGACTGCCGTCGTGTTTTTTTAATTGTCTGTCTACTATTTTACCTGTCGGCTCCCTATGTATTTTATTAAAATCGCCAATCCTTTGTTTTATGTTTTAATTTCCACAATTTTCCACCATTTTAAATTTAAGTCACCGTTTTTACCGTCTGTTTTTATTGTTTATTATCTTCTTCTTATGTTTTAAAAATTCTGTAGGCTGAAGAGCGGTGACTAAGCAGCTCAATAAGGGAAAAAAATCTTCTACTACATTTTTGGATGAGCTGTGTTCGGAGATGTGTAAAAGCCCACGTTTTCACCGAGTCAAGCGACGCGAACATTCATTTCATTTATTTTGCACTTTTTTTCGATTATAGGGTGGACGCCGTTCCAAACTGTCTACTGTGTGAGTGCGGACATCCTGATCAAACAACGGACTTATCACAACGTAGTCCCTTTAACATCTCCCTCTCCTCACCTACAGAAACGTCACTCAATTGTCTCAAGAAACGACGTACAAAGGCTGAAATGACACAAATTTCCGTTGTTCCTGACACCACTGTGGTAGCAATGAATGAAGATGAAGAGTGACAGGTGGGCGTCGCTCCTCAATACGCCGGTGGTTGGTTCCCACATTTTTGCTGTCACGCATTACCTCCGGATGGGAGGAGGGACGTGAGCGCTGTTGACAGAAGAGGAAATTACATTTCCCTCCCCTTCGGTCCCATTTCCCTCAGAATCTCCAGTAGAAGTGACGTGCCACTCCACGGCTGATACGCATTAGGTTGCAAATATAATATTTTTGATGTATAGTCCGCCAGTTGTAAGTTTCAACAGCAGCTCGGCTGATAATGCAAAGAAAACTATTAAATGGGAAGGCATCTAACAAGAAAATTGATTTATAAGTTTCGTAACAAGCTTAATGAAATAAAAATTATGTGACGAACATACAAGAGTTAAAATGTCACTCCATATGGAATTCGAGGGAATGAACAGATTTTCTTGAAACAAGATTTCAGAAAACGTGCAAATTCACTATGGCTGAAATATCTGCCGCTAGCGAATTCAGCAGCAGTGTTGACACCAATTTTTTAACTATAAAAGCTTCAACCTGTTTCCTGGAACTTTAGTTGCTTCACATACTTCTGCAGTATAATTTTTTTACCTTTTATATTTTTATATTTTCAATGTTTTATGTTTTTAATGTTTAATTTAACTTTAGTCGCTGCACATTATTTCACTTTTATAATTTTTCTATTTTATATCTTTTACAGTTTTATACTTCTTTCATTATACACTCTTAATATGTTAGCATTGATTTTATTTTAGGTAATTTTCCTTTTTATAGTCTTAGATAAGCCTACATCTCCTACTAACTATAACGTTTCACCGAGCGCAAATCCGTTATGCTTATGACATCCCTCACACACCCTCTTCCTCCCTTCTCTCCCCTATCCTAATCATCTCGCATCAGTTTTTCTCTCCTCCTCCCTCTACTTTTTCCACTCCTCCCTTCTTCCACCACTTCCCTATTTGGGCTATTTAGACACGACAGGTTGATTATGCAATTACATAGCTAAATTCAACAGTCATGTACAATAATTTTCCTCTTATGTTAAAATAACAGAAAGGATATACCCAGTACAACAAAAAACCGGTCCAAAGTTGCAAATTCCACATTTTTTAATCCACTCAATCACTAGTTTCGGGACGAGGCCCATTTTCAAATCATCGTAACGTGGTCAAAAATTTCCGTAAATCTAAACACCATGTCAGAACTGTGCAGACTGTTATAGTAACGTGTATGCGCTGTAACTTTTCGTTTGCACATTTTGACATCATTTTTACATTTTCGAAAATACCGTTTTGTCTATGTTACGATGATTTGAAAATTGATCTCGGCCCGAAACAAGTCATTGAGTGAATTAAAAAAAGTGAAATGTGCAACTTTGGACTGGTTTTTCGTTGTACTGGTCAACAGAAGTTTCTGACCTACAGCTACTCCAGCACGCTGGAAATTTCAGGATATACTTGAGTTTTTGCTTTGTTTTCTACGTCTGAAAGTGACAATGAATTCGAAACAAGTCATGCCATAAAAAATGTTCAACTGAGACGAAAAATAGGCAACATAAATTTGTTTTATGTGTGCGAAATAATGATGAATGAAGAGAAGATCTGCACACTCGTATAATGCAATGTCCATGAAATGATATGTACTAGTGCCAAACGTCGTCGTACAATTGAGGATCGATTTTCGTGAAACTGTATATTTACAGCACAGAATGAGAGTAAGATGTGGAAAATTAGATTCGAAGAAACTTAAAATAAGTCGTAAATATTTCCGAGGAAAATTGTAGAAAGGAATGTTACAAACGAAGTTTTGTGACATGCATGTGACGAAACAAATTTAGTGTAAAGTTTTACCATAAAAGATGGAATATTCTGGGGAAAAGCTAAGATAGCCAAGAATAATTACAGAACTTATTCAAGGATAAATAAGAGTTCACGCGGGTTTCAGATTGGTCCTGCAGTCTGAATTTTGCACTAGAAATGCAGGAGACAGAAGTACGACGATTTTAATGCGTTTGAGCGTCGCCGTAACAAAATTGTGCTCAGCGAAATATATTTGAAGGAAGAACCTGCCTTTACGCAAATAGTGTACCTCACAACCAAGAATTCGCTGGCGATCTTTCGACGTGTACGTTGTTAATGGCGAGTCGTGGACACAGGTGAGACTTTTGCTACACAGGGTACGACAATAGCAGAGCACATCTGCATTATGACACATGATGCTGACGGCCAGAGCAGCTAACTTGGGCCATGCTGAAGATCTAATTCGGTATCCTTTTATGAGATTTGGCAGTAAATGATATAAAACTCAGCCTTCCCAGTAGTGCGGAATCTACCATTCTATGCAACTCGATTAGAGAAACATACGTTCTCACTACATGGTAAGTAATTTCAGAGAACGACATAAGCATGCTGTATTGAGATTCCATTTTGTGACCTTTTTGTGTGTGGTATCAACGTTCGATACCACACTTGTTAGGGGTTGCAGTTATCGACCGAGGTCCGTATTACTATCGCTGGACCCACGAGCCGCGACCAGCGCCGCTAGCGCCGCTCCACGGCTTGTATCAAGTTTCTAGCGAGCTCTCGTCCACTCTTGCTCTGAACGTCAAGTGGTAAAGTAGCACGGCCTTCAGCTGATACGAAGCAACCTCTAACAAGGCGCTTAGTAACGTATGACCTAAGTCAGGCCTCAATAGCTATCTGTTTATAATTATACGTATGCAGCCAAGAAGAATCTGGTACAACCAGTTAAGTACAATATATATTATTTTTTACCAACGACTTCAAATTATTTTAGTGGCGGTGGTGGTCGTGGTTAGTGTTTAACGTCCCGTCGACAACGAGGTCATTAGAGACGGAGCGCAAGCTCGGGTTAGGGAAGGATTGGGAAGGAAATCGGCCGTGCCCTTTCAAAGAAACCATCCCGGCATTTGACTGAAACGATTTAGGGAAATCACGGAAAACCTAAATCAGGATGGCCGGAGACGGGATTGAACCGTCGTCCTCCCGAATGCGAGTCCAGTGTGCTAACCACTGCGCCACCTCGTTCGGTAATTATTTTAGTCGTTGCAGATACAGACCATACAGCTAGCGTCTTATCGCCGTTGCTGACAAACCTGCTGTGATTTATATGTTTCTATTTAGCATTGGCCACCAGTCATCATTGGCGACGACTCGTTCGTCGTCATGATAACAATGTGGTTACATGAGGAAGATATCTCGTAGTCGAGATGGATTGTTGTAAGAGAGATGCTACGTGGTCGTAGCAGAAGGTTTCATCAATGGGTCGAAACACGTAACTTTCACGTTTTCAGTGCAGTTCATAAATGCTCCATACATCACGTGGATATAGATTTTTTGAGACTTTCATTGGCTGTCTGTGTTGAATTTTAATAACACGGAAACATCAATGAATAGTCGGATTATCACAACACAAAGCAAAGGTGATTCTCAGAGACAGACTTTTACCTCTCCCAGAAATAATCGTGTACCACTGTTATTATGACACACTAGTTGGGAGATGCTGAACCATCCACAACACGTGTCTGTTCTAGTGTGCGCTTTCCGTCTCTCTGAGCCGTTGAAGGTGTAGCCTGACGTAAGTTGGGCCCCGCTACATGATGTAGCTCCGTTACTTGATGCAGATTAAGTTGTAGGGTCTGCAGGAAAAATAAACAGTAAAGTTTCGATATAAAACCAAATTCATCCTCTCAATTTACGGATAAGAAATTAACAAGTATGTGGCAAATAATCCACTGAGTCACAATAGCTAACTGATAACCACTTTCGTTACGGATTTACATTATTTTCAAAACTACAGTGACTGAAGTTTTATCCAACGTCATCCACACTCGGGACAGCAACCGGTTGTCGGGAAATGTTTTGTGATGCAGACAGTGGAGGAAAGCAGGTTGTTGCAAACAGACCTCTCCCCTAACGAATGCCACGTGCTTGGCCCACTCCAAGGAGAACTATGTGACAACCGGTTTCATTTTAGCGCAAGAATCGCTACTCAGGCCCCAAAACTGAATAACTTCCGTAGGAATGCTGCGCCTTTTCAGAGTTACATTGAACATACTGGAAATTATGTCGACATGTACTTCATCTTTGCGTGGCGTGTGCACGATGGTATTCCTTTATCGTTGCTTTACAGGGTAATACACGGGTGGTCTAGCTGTTTGAACCGCTATCTGTCGCGATGAAACATCAACACAAGCAAAACCGAGACTCAGCGTACACTATGTGATCCAAAGTATCCGGACAGCCGCAAAAACATACTTTTTTCATATTAGGTGCGTTGTGCTGCCACCTACTGCCAGGTACTCCATATCAGCAACCTCACTAGTCATTAGACATCGTGAGAGAGCAGAATGGGGCGCTCCGCGGAACTCACGGACTTGGAACGTGGTCAGATGATTAGGTGTCACTTGTGTCATACGTCTGTATGCGAGATTTCCACACTCCTAATCATGTGTAGGTCACTGTTGCCGATGTGATAGTGAAGTGGAAACGTGAAGGTACTCGTGCAGCACAAAAGCGTACAGACCTACTTGGTCTGTTGACTGACAGAGACCGCCGACAGTTGAAGAGGGTCGTAATGTGTAATAGGCAGACGTCTATCCAAACTGCATCAGGATCCACTGCAAGTACTATGACAGTTAGATGGCAGGTAAGAAAACTTGGATTTCATGGTCGAACGGCTGGTCATAAGCCACACATCATGCCGGTAAAAGCCAAACGACGCGTCGCTTGGTGTAAGGAGCGTAAACAATGGACGACTGAACAGTGGAAAAACGTTGTGTGGAGTACACACTGTGGCGATCCGATGGCAGGGTGTGGGTATGGCGAATGCCCAGTGAACGTCATCTGCCAGCTTGTGCAGTGCCAACAGTAAAATTCGGAGGCGGTGGTGTTATGGTGCGGTCGTGTTTTTCATGAAGGGGGGCTTGCATCCCTTGTTGTTTTGGGTGGTACTATCACAGTACAGGCCTACACTAATGTTTTAAGCACCTTCTTGCTTCCCACTGTTGAAGAGCAATTTGAGGATTTTGATTGCATCTATCAACACGATCGAGCACCTGTTCATAATGCACAGTCTGTGGCGGAGTGGTTACACGACAATAACATCCGTGCGATGGACTGGTCTGCACAGACTCCTGACCGGAATCCTATAGAACACATTTGGGACGTTTTGGAAAACCGAACTTCGTGCCAGGCCTCACCAACCGACATCGATACCTCTACTCAGTGCAGCACTCAGTGAATAATGGGTTGCCATTCCCCAAGAAACCTTCCAGCGCCTGATTAAAAGTATGCCTGTGAGAGTGGAAGCTGTGATCACGGTTAAGGGTGGGCCAACAACATATTGAATTCCAGCATTACGGCTGGAAGGCGCCACGAACTTGTAAGTAATTTTCAGTCAGGTGTCCGGATTCTTTTCATCACATAGTGTATCTCCTAGGATTTTGAAAGCGGACTTTTTAAATATAGTGCAAAGAACAACTTTTCAGTTTCCGTGAAAACGTAATGATAACAGCCATTCACATCTTACTGAAGCTCATGTGCGTACAGGACATTACAAGTAAGAGCTGTGGAACAATTATACTTAATAAGTGAACTGGAAAAGGAATATGAAGAATTCCTGTTGTACTTTTGGTGTGAGGTGGGCGTCCTGAAGCACGTGAAATAGTATATGTTTACTACTGGAAGATAACAGGAAGTGGTTAAGCTGTTGTATTTCAACAGAAAAAAGGGAAAAAAAGCAATTTAATATTGTTACTTTTAATAGGAAAGTAAACTGAATATTTTAAGCAAGTATATTAGTATACATTTTGCACGAAGAAGGAGTATTAATGTGCTACCTAATACAGTTACAGATGAAGTGTTACGAAGACTGGAAGTGATATTAAGAAAAAGAAAGCATTGGAAGTTCTTTCTTTTCTGTGCTAGATCAATTCTATATGGTGTAGTCTGCCTGTTTGGGACAAATCGTTATTTCTTGAAAAGTTCTCTGGCTGTGTGTCAGCTGGTGTTGTAGAAACTGCACAAAATTTTCTACGAGGCAGCTGCACACTGGGACTGTGGGGGACTGTACTACTCCTAGAACTCCCACTTCTGCTGCACATGACCTCCCGACTGTCGGTGTAGTTTAATCTCGGGAGTTATGTTTCCAAACTCTTTATTAGTCGTCCTAGTTTATGTTATCCTATAATTTGGTTTTCTGTAGGATTCTGCTAACTGTGGGGAGGTTTACTGGCTCGTCTGTTTATACGTTGGTTCGTTAGAGAAGCACAAGCACCAGATGGCAGGGTTTTCATGTCATAGAAGGCGACGATGACGTCCACAGCCGCCTGCCGGAGAAACGAACCGCGGACTTTGCAAGCAGGGCGTATTGAAGTCCGCCCGCCTGTTGCGTACCACCGCTTGTGCGACGGGCAAGGCTTTGGAGCTCGCCGTAGCTGCCCTGGTTTCGATACCCCATCGGTGTGATCTCGTTGATTTCGTTTGTCTTGGGCCGACGTGCATTAGTACTGCCACTGCTAATTCCCATGCTTTAGTGAGCTGTAATCCTATGATTCTTTTAATCACGTCGTTTGAATCACTTATTGTAAGTTTTAATGAGGGAATCCCAGTAGACGGGGGCGGACGTGAGGATCTCGGTCTCTCTGAAGTTCATTCTGTGTCCCTCATCTCGACAGGGTTCAGCAACAATAGGTTTTTCTGGCTGATCCTGTCTCGTCGTACGTCAATGGTCATTGAATCTGTCTTAACAGGGCGACACATTTGTCTGAGCGTTATTTCACACACTGACATGGAGTCTTCTTGTATGTTCTTGGGCCGGCCGGAGTGGCCGAGCGGTTAAAGGCGCTACAGTCTGGAAGCGCACGACCGCTACGGTCGCAGGTTCGAATCCTGCCTCGGGCATGGATGTGTGTGATGTCCTTAGGTTAGTTAGGTTTAAGTAGTTCTAAGTTCTACGGGACTTATGACCACAGCAGTTGAGTCCCATAGTGCTCAGAGCCATTTGAACCATTTTTGTATGTTCTTGGTCTTTTTAGTACTAGTCGTGTTTAGCGAGGCAGCTGCCTTGGTTCAATACCGTGTAGTTTCCACAACACCATCAGTCTCAACGCAGGAGATGATTTCTTATTACGCCCGAAAGCCCTCAAACATACCTGAATTAAACCATTTTGCGTTTTAGGCCGCGTCTTTATGAAGTACTCAAAAGTGATTAAAATGCTAACTTACCTACCGACTTTGGAGCGGTCCTCTCCAGGGCGACTAACCAAGGAAACGAAGAATCTTTTCTTCTTTTTGGTCGTTTTTCTTATGCGAGAGGATTTGGCAACCGTGTAGGCAAGGTAATGCCCCGAGAAGGAATTAAACCGATGATCCAGAGCGACCGTTAGAGAATACAAGGGATTCCGTAGCTGCTCTCCACTTTGCAGGCGTCTAAAAAGTTCGAAGTCAATGTACCGTTATCTACGTTGGTGTAACCACCGTCATACGTTGACTAAAGATCTGGCGGAGAAGCCGAAAAAATTCTGGTCCTATGTAAAATTGCTAATCATGTCTAAGACTTCCATTCAGTCACTCGTTGACGAGTCTGCTCTGGCATTAGAACGAAAGGAAGACCAAAGTTTTAAATTCCTTGTTTAAGAAATCGTCCACGAGGAAAATCGTACGAACGTACCGGCATTTGAGCATCGCACAGGGTCCTGATGGATGACATAGTAATAAGCATCCCTGGCGTAGGGAGAAAAATGAAAGATTTGAAAACAAATAAGTCACCAGGTCCGGATGGAATCCCAATTCGGGTTTACAAAAAAGTGCACTCTATGTCATTGGCCCCTTACTGTGCATTTATCGCGAATCTCTCGACCAGGGCCAAGTGCCAAGCGACTGCAAAAAAGTGACTCCTGTAAATGTTGTTGTGATCTTTAGCCCAGAACTGGTTTGGTGCAGCTCTCCATGCTGCTCTATCCTGCGCAAGCCTCTTTATCTCCGAGTAACTACTGCTGAATCTGCATCGTGTATTCATCTCTTGGTCTCCCTCTACGACTTTCACCCGCCACGCTTTCCTCCAATACTAAGCTGGTGATTCCTTGATGCCTCAGAACGTGTCCTACCAACCGATCCCTTCTTCTAGTCAAGGTGTGCCACAAATTCCTCTTCTCCCCAGTTGTATTCAATACCCTCTCATTAGCTACGTGACCTACCCATATAATCTTCAGCATTATTCTGCAGCACCACGTTTCGGTGGCATCTATTCTCCTTTTGTCTAAACAGTTTCTCGTACATGTTTCACTTTCACTTTCATACGTGGCTATACTCTAGAGAAATACCTTCAGAGCAGACTCCCTAACACTTAGGTCTATATTCGAACAAATTTCTGTGCTTCAGAAGCGCTTTTCAAGCCATTGCTTGTCAATATTTTATTCATCTCTACTTCGACCATCAACAGTTACTATGCTGCCCAAGTAGCAAAACTCATGTACTGCCTTAAGTGTCTACTTTCCTAATCTAATTCCCTCAGCATCACCTGATTTAATTCGACTATATTCCACTATCCTTGTTTTCATTTGTTTGGTGTTCAAAATGTGAAAGGTACGTGATTCGAACCACTTATGATAACTTCTGCTACGACCGCTTAGCATCTCTCGTGCAACAATTAATCTCCACTACGAAATATACTAAGAAGGGTGTAAGACAAGGCTGTAGCTTTTCGCCCCTACTCTTCAATCTGTATATCGAGGAAGCAATGATGGAAATAAAAGAAAGGTTCAGGAGTGGAATTAAAATACAAGGTGAAAGGATATCAATGATACGATTCGCTGATGACATTGCTATCCTGAGTGAAAGTGAAGAAGAATTAAATGATCTGCTGAACGGAATGAACAGTCTAATGAGTACACAGTATGGTTTGAGAGTAAATCGGAGAAAGACGAAGGTAATGAGAAGTAGTAGAAATGAGAACAGCGAGAAACTTAACATCAGGACTGATGGCCACGATGTAGATGAGGTTAAGGAATTCTGCTACCTAGGCAGTAAAATAACCAATGACGGACGGAGCAAGAAGGACATCAAAAGCAGACTCGCTATGGCGAAAAACGCATTTCTGGCCAAGAGAAGTCTACTAATATCAAATACCGGCCTTAATTTGAGGAAGAAATTTCTGAGGATGTACGTCTGGAGTACAGCTTTGTATGGTAGTGAAACATGGACTGTGGGAAAAACGAAACAGAAGAGAATCGAAGCATTTGAGATGTGGTGCTATAGACGAATGTTGAAAATTAGGTGGACTGATAAGGTAAGGAATGAGGAGGTTCTATGCAGAATCTGAGAGGAAAGGAATATGTGGAAAACACTGATAAGGAGAAGGGACAGGATGATAGGACATCTGCTAAGACATGAGGTAATGACTTCCATGGTACTAGAGGGAGCTGTAGAGGGCAAAAACTGTAGTGGAAGACAGAGATTCGAATACGTCAAGCAACTGAGGACGTAGGTTGCAGCTACTCTGAGATGAAGAGGTTAGCACAGGAAAGGAATTCGTGGCGGGCCGCATCAAACCAGTCAGTAGACTGATGACCAAAAAAAAAAAAAAGAAATATCTTCCTCATGTAGCCACATCAAGGTCAAATTCAAAGGGCTCTGAGAACTATGGGACTTAATATCTGAGGTCATCAGTCCCCTAGAACTTAGAACTATATAAACCTAACTAACCTAAGGACATCACAGACATCCATGTCCGAGGCAGGATTCGAACCTGCGACCGTCGCTGTCGCGTGATTCCAGACTGAAGCGCCTAGAGCCGCTAGGCCACAGTGGCCGGCCCTGACTTGGTAATAGCAAGAACTGTCACATCTTCTCGTCACGATGAGAGGTAGGTGGTAGCGCTCGTCGCACTATAGTGAGAGCACAGCAGAGTGCCGTGGGTGCCACCTGTGCTGCACGCCCGTGGGAGCCAGTGCGGCGCTGCGGCTGTTTTTGTGGGCCCGCTTCGCTTCGCGTCTCGTCGCCAGACGGCCAGCCAATTGACTCCAGTTAGGGCGGAGTGGCCGCATGTTAACTGTGGGCCGCCCAGCCACTGCCTCGCTACGTGACGACAATGCGGCAGGCACCGCGAAAGCTGCCGGAGGCCCGTAATCTCGGCAGAAAAACCGGACAGTTAGCCCGCTGCAGTGTAAGGCCATGCACCTTCCAGGGGCACCCGTCTACCTGCAGCTGCGGAGACAAAAGCTGATTACGTGAGCCGCGTTAAGTGCGCACTCTTGTCTGGAGCGGCGGTCGAAGTCTGATGCAGTTCCAGTCTGGAGAACTTGCTTGTGTCATGAGAATCTGAGTGTTTGGTTAACAAAGTGTCAAGTCCGATAGTGCTCAGAGCCATTTGAACCATTTGAACCTTCATTTTGGCCATTACCCTGAGGTCTACTTCAGAATGAAAAAAAAAAGAAATGATCGTATGGCATTACTGGCCGGGAGGCCTCAACCGGGGACGTCCGGCCGACGATTACCAGTCTTCTTGCAGTCGACGCCACATTGGGTGACTTGCGTGCCGGTGATGAGGATGAATGATGATGACAACACCGAATCCACAAGCGGAAAAAATCTCCAACCCGGCTGGCAATCGAACCCGGGCCCGCTGCGTGGGAGGCAAGCACATTACCATCCGGCTAAGCCAGCGGACTACTTAAGAATATTTGTTGTTCGTGTGAAAAATATGTAGTTGTGGCAAAACTACACGTACCTGCCTTAGGCTCTGTAATCGAAGCGGTGGAGGGCTCTAACCGCTTACGACAGATGTAATGATAGGCTGGCCTCCTAACGGCAGTGTCTGACAACCAGACGAGGTCGGCCTGTACGCTTTTGCGCTGTAAGTGTCCCTTCACGTTTCCACTTCACTGTCACGTCGGAAACAGTGGACCTAGTGATGTGTACGAGTGTGGAAATCTCGCGTACAGACGTATGACACAAGTGACACCCAATCACCTGACCGCGTTCGAAGTCCGTGAGTTCCGCGGAGCGCCCCATTCTGCTCTCTCACGATGTCTAATGAGTACTGAAGTCGCTGGTATGGAGTATCTGGCAGTAGGTGGCAGCACAATGCACATATTATGAAAAACGTATGTTTTTGCGTTTGTCGGGGTAGTTTTGATCACATAGTGTAGATCTGTCTACATGAACAATGTGTGGACACGATGGACCAGTCAACACGCCTCCCCCAGGGGTCGTCTATTGGAGGTTCTGACGTCGATCTCTGGCAGAAAATCCTAAGAAATTTTGGTCTTATGTCAAAGCGGTAGGTGGAGCAAAACAAAATGTCCAGACACTCTGTGACCAAAATGGTACTGAAGCAGAGGATGACAGACTAAAGGCCGAAATAATAAATGTCTTTTTCCAAAGCTGTTTCACAGAGGAAGACTGTACTGTAGTTCCTTCTCTAGATTGTCGCACAGATGACAAAATGGTAGATATCGAAATAGACGACAGAGGGATAGAGAAACAATTAAAACCGCTCAAAAGAGGAAAGGCCGCTGGACCTGATGGGATACCAGCTCGATTTTACACAGAGTACGTGAAGGAACTTGCTCCCCTTCTTGCAGCGGTGTACCGTAGGTCTCCAAAAGAGCGTAGCGTTCCAAAGGATTGGAAAAGGGCGCAGGCCATCCCCGTTTTCAAGAAGGGACGTCGAACAGATGTGCAGAACTATAGACCTATATCTCTAACGTCTATCAGTTGTAGAATTTTGGAACACGTATTATGTTCGAGTGTAATGACTTTTCTGGAGACTAGAAATCTACTCTGTAGGAATCAGGAGGGTTTTCGAAAAAGACGATCGTGTGAAACACAGCTCGCGCTATTTGTCCACGAGACACACAGGGCCATAGACGCGAGTTCCCAGGTAGACGCCGTGTTTCTTGACTTCCGCAAGACGTTCGATACAGTTCCCCACAGTCGTTTAATGAACAAAGTAAGAGCATATGGACTATCAGACCAATTGTATGATTGGATTGAAGAGTTCCTAGATAACAGAACGCAGCATGTCATTCTCAATGGAGAGAAGTCTTCTGAAGTAAGAGTGATTTCAGGTGTGCCGTAGAGGAGTGTCGTAGGACCGTTGCTATTCACAATATACATAAATGACCTTGTGGATGACATCGGAAGTTCACTGAGGCTTTTTGCGGATGATGCTGTGGTATATCGAGAGGTTGTAACACTGGAAAATTCTATTGAAATGCAGGAGGATCTGCAGCGAATTGACGCATGGTGTAGGGAATGGCAATTGAATCTCAATGTAGACAAGTGTAATATGCTGCGAGTACATAGAAAGAAAGATCCCTTATCATTTAGCTACAATGTAGCATGTCAGCAACTGGAAGCAGTTAATTCCATAAATTATCTGGGAGTACGCATTAGGAGTGATTTAAAATGGAATGATCATATAAATTTGAGCGTCGGTAAAGCAGATGCCAGACTGCGATTCATTGGAAGAATCCTAAGGAAATGCAACCCGAAAACAAAGGAAGTAGGTTACAGTACGCTTGTTCGCCCACTGCTTGAATACTGCTCAGCAGTGTGGGTTCCGTACCAGATAGGGTTGATAGAAGAGATAGAGAAGATCCAACGGAGAGCAGCGCGCTTCGTTACAGGATCATTCAGTAATCGCGAAAGCGTTACGGAGATGATAAACTCCAGTGGAAGACTCTGCAGGAGAGACGCTCAGTAGCTCGGTACGGGCTTTTGTTGAAGTTTCGAGAACATACCTTCACCGAGGAGTCAAGCAGTATTTTTCTCCCTCCTACGTACATCTCGCGAAGAGACCTTGAGGATAAAATCAGAGAGATTAGAGCTCACACAAGGATATACCGACAATCCTTCTTTCCACGAACAATACGAGACTGGAATAGAAAGCAGAACCGATGGAGCTACTCAAGGTACCCTCCGCCACACACCGTCAGGTGGCTTGCGGAGTATGGATGTAGATGTAGATGTCTCGTTGGTGTCGGTGGCGCACATCACGATGCGGCTTTGCCAAACACCGTATCCATTTTTGCAGAACACTGTTTAAAGATGCTCTGTTTCCGTTGGTAGACTCTCCTGCTCTGACAGGATACGTGCCCTACGGACCAATGTCTTAAGAACCCCGTTCTTCTGCGCACAGAAACTAACAATGATTTAATGCTTTCAGGGAGGAGTATTCTTGGCTAGTGTCAGTATCTTGTACCATTGGAAAAGACGTTACGCAGCGGCGCGAAAGTTCTTTCTTGAATTAGTCGTTTCTCAAGCTGAAGAGTCTGAGCTGATACAACGTGGCAAAGATGTACTCCTTGTGTGAGACTATAAGCTGTACCTAAGTCAAATGAAAACGAAACAGATGGGAAAAGAAGCAAAGAAGCAGTTTATTATTTCAAAAATTAGCACTACACTTAACCCATTGTGAGTCAAGAAGGCCAGTGCCTTCATGGAAAAATGTTTGCTGTTGTAGCCAGTTCCATGGAAGATGTTCCAGGGCCCGCCCGTACTTTGCCAATGTTGTTTGGAGTAAGCTACGGAATTTCGCTGAAAAACACTTACATATCCTCCACACAGTCCCTATCGCTCTCCACGCGATTTCCATATTTTTGGAGCCCTGAAGAAAGAAGTCCGTGGCGTCGAGTTGCTTTCGACGAAAACGTTAACGACTCTGTACAATTATGGTTCCGTTGACGACCACAAACATTTTTCCATGAAGGCGTTAACCGTTTTGTCTCACAGTTGGATAAATGTGTTAACAGTTAGGGTAATCACTTTTGAAATAATAAAGTTTACTTTTTTCCCATCTCTCTCGTTTTTATTTGACTCCCTTACACATCAACATTCCCCAAGCCGTGTGACGGTGTGTAGCGGTGGGTACTCCTGGTTTCAATAACTAATCCCTCCCTCCTTTCCTGTTCGATTCGCGGATGGCGAGTGCGAAGAATGATTATCGGTAAACCTCTGCATTAGCTCTAATTTCTCGAATTTTCTCATTGCGGTCACTTCGGGAGACACGTTGTTGTTGTTGTGGTCTTCAGTCCTGAGACTGGTTTGATGCAGCTCTCCATTCTACTCTGTCATGTGCAAGCTTCTTCATCTCCCAGTACGTACTGCAACCTACATCCTTCTGAATCTATTTAGTGTATTCATCTCTTGGTCTCCCTCTACGATTTTTACTCTCCAAGCTGCCCTCCAATACTAAATTGGTGATCCCTTGATGCCTCAGAATATGCCCTACCAACCGATCCCTTCTTCTAGTCAAGTTGTGCCACAAATTTCTCTTCTCTCCAATTCTATTCAATATCTCCTCATTAGTCATGTGATCTACCCATATATTCTTCAGCATTCTTCTGTAGCACCACATTTCGAAAGCTTCTATTCTCTTCTTGTCTAAACTATTGATCGTCCACGCTTCACTTCTATACATGGCTACATACAAATACTTTCAGAAACGACTTCCTGACATTTAAACCTATACTCGATGTTAACAAATTCCTCGTCTTCAGGAACGCTTTCCTTGCCATTGCCAGTGTACATTTTATATCCTATCTACTTCGACCATCACCAGTTATTTTGCTCCCCAAATATCAGAACTCGTTTATTACTTTAAGCGTCTCATTTCCTAATCTAATTCCCTCAGCATCACCCGATTTAATTCGACTACATTCCATTATACTCGTTTTG
This sequence comes from Schistocerca serialis cubense, assembly GCF_023864345.2. NCBI lineage: Eukaryota > Metazoa > Arthropoda > Insecta > Orthoptera > Acrididae > Schistocerca > Schistocerca serialis. Next base: position 819,630,812 of record NC_064641.1, read on the forward strand.
CTTTTGTTGATGTTAATCTTATACGCTCCTTTCAAGATACTGTCCATTCCGTTCAACTGCTCTTCCAGGTCCTTTGCTGTCTCTGACAGAATTACAATGTCATCGGTGAACCTCAACGTTTTTATTTCTTCACCATGGATTTTAAGTCCTACTCCGAATATTTCTTTTATTTCCTTTACTGCTTGCTGAATATACAGATTGAATAACATCGGGGATAGGCTACAACCTTGTCTCACTCCCTTCCCAACCACTGCTTCCCTTTCATTCCCCTCGACTCTTATAACTGCCATCTGGTTTCTGTACAAATTGTAAATAGCCTTTCGCTCCCTGTATTTTACCCCTGCCACCTTTAGAATTTCAAAGAGAGTATTCCAGTCAACGTTGTTAAAAGCTTTCTCCAAGTCTACAAATGCTAGAAACGTAGGTTTGCCTTTCCTTAATCTATTTTCTAAGATAAGTCGTAGGATCAGTATTGCCTCAAGTGTTCGAACGTTTCTACGGAATCTAAACCGATCTTCCCCGAGGTCGGCTTCTACCAGTTTTTCCATTCGCCTGTAAAGGATTCGTGTTAGCATTTTGCAGCCGTGACTTATTAAACTGATAATTCAGTAATTTTCACATCTGTCAACACCTGCTTTCTTAGGGATTGGAATTATTGTATTCTTCTTGAAGTCTGAGGGTATTTCGCCTGTCTCATACATCTTGATCAACAGATGGTAGAGTTTTCACGTAAGGGACGAAATAATACATTGTCCGTCTTTTCCCGGAACGCACCCTACTCACTGGAAATTTCAAGTGGAAACCTCAATGTGATGTACGACGCATCTCAGTATTTATCGCTGGAGTTTGTTGAGCATCTCTGTAACACTCCAGTGCCGACTCAATGATCCCGTGACGAAACTCATCGCTCTTCGTTGGGTCTTCCCTATCGATACCATTGAAGTGAAATGAGCGTATGGCATCGTTGGCCGGGAGGCCCCTATTCGGGGAAGTTCGGCCGCCAAGTGCAAGTCTTATTTCATTCGACGCCACAGAGGGCGACTTGCGCGCCGGTGATGATTGTGAGGACAGCACAACACCCAGTCCGCGAAAGGAGTAAATCTCCAACCCGGTCCGGAATCGAACCCGGGCCTGATTGCATGGGAGGCAAGCACGTTACCACCAGGCTAAGCAAGTGGACATTGATTTCATTAATCCAACCTGATAAGAGTCCTATATACAGGGTGTTTCAAAAATGACCGGTATATTTGAAACGGCAATAAAAACTAAACGAGCAGCGATAGAAATACACCGTTTGTTGCAATATGCTTGGGACAACAGTACATTTTCAGGCGGACAAACTTTCGACATTACAGTAGTTACAATTTTCAACAACAGATGGCGCTGCAAGTGATGTGAAATATATAGAAGACAACGCAGTCTGTGGGTGCGCCATTCTGTACGTCGTCTTTCTGCTGTAAGCGTGTGCTGTTCACAACGTGCAAGTGTGCTGTGGACAACATGGTTTATTCCTTAGAACAGAGAATTTTTCTGGTGTTGGAATTCCACCGCCTAGAACACAGTGTTGTTGCAACAAGACGAAGTTTTCAACGGAGGTTTAATGTAACCAAAGGACCGAAAAGCGATACAATAAAGGATCGGTTTGAAAAATTTCAACGGACTGGGAACGTGACGGATGAAGGTGCTGGAAAGGTAGGGCGACCGCGTACAGCAACCACAGAGGGCAACGCGCAGCTAGTGCAGCAGGTGATCCAACAGCGGCCTCGGGTTTCCGTTCGACGTGTTGCAGCTGCGGTCCAAATGACGCCAACGTCCACGTATCGTCTCATGCGCCAGAGTTTACACCTCTATCCATACAAAATTCAAACGCGGCAACCCCTCAGCGCCGCTACCATTGCTGCACGAGAGACATTCGCTAACGATATAATGCACAGGATTGATGACGGCGATATGCATGTGAGCAGCATTTGGTTTACTGACGAAGCTTATTTTTACCTGGACGGCTTCGTCAATAAACAGAACTGGCGCATATGGGGAACCGAAAAGCCCCATGTTGCAGTCCCATCGTCCCTGCATCCTCAAAAAGTACTGGTCTGGGCCGCCATTTCTTCCAAAGGAATCATTGGCCCATTTTTCAGATCCGAAACGATTACTGAATCACGCTATCTGGACATTCTTCGTGAATTTGTGGCGGTACAAACTGCCTTAGACGACACTGCGAACACCTCGTGGTTTATGCAAGAAGGTGCCCGGCCACATCGCACGGCCGACGTCTTTAATTTCCTGAATGAATATTTCGATGATCGTGTGATTGCTTTGGGCTATCCGAAACATATAGGAGGCGGCGTGGATTGGCCTCCCTATTCGCCAGACATGAACCCCTGTGACTTCTTTCTGTGGGGACACTTGAAAGACCAGGTGTACCGCCAGAATCCAGAAACAATTGAACAGCTGAAGCAGTACATCTCATCTGCATGTGAAGCCATTCCGCCAGACACGTTGTCAAAGGTTTCGGGTAATTTCATTCAGAGACTACGCCATATTATTGCTACGCATGGTGGATATGTGGAAAATATCGTACTATAGAGTTTCCCAGACCGCAGCGCCATCTGTTGTTGAAAATTGTAACTACTGTAATTTCGAAAGTTTGTCTGCCTGAAAATGTACTGTTGTCCCAAGCATATTGCAACAAACGGTGTATTTCTATCGCTGCTCGTTTAGTTTTTATTACCGTTTCAAATATACCGGTCATTTTTGAAACACCCTGTAGCTGAGCGGTACTCAGTAACAGATCGAACAAATGCTTTATGAACCACTTATCTCGTGGATGAGCTTCAGTTTCTTAACACTCTTCCTATGGATCTAGGTCTCGCATCTGCTTTTCGTACTATATGTTTTATGTGGTCATTCCACATAAGAAGGCTCCGTACGGTAGTTCTGGCGGTCCCAGTTATAGGGATACGAACTACGTAGTTTTTATCCATGTAGAAATTCAGCAGCACATTGGCGGGTAATCTATTGCACAAAAAATAGACTGCAATAAGAATACTTCATAATGAATTTTCCTCTTGTGCATTGGCCAAATACTGTCAACGAATCTAACGAAATCACTTTTGGAAGAGGGCAGTGTCTGATAGTGTCACTCTGGCAGATAAAAAAAGGAAAATGAGGAAACTTGAAAGATGGTAACAGATAAGCATGTTATGAATTAAGTTGATCTATATACAGTTCGTAATACATGGCATAATAAGTGAAATTTATGACATGTGAAATGTGGTTGTATAAAGCGACCTCAAGAACAAAGCAGATCAAAATTCAGCATGAGGAAGTAATAGATGACAATTCAGAGAAGCGAGTATACGTGAATCTCTTGTCAGGAGAGTAGTTTTGTTCGTGGGATATTGTAACTGAACATTGGCATGTGGAAGTAATAGATGAGAATCCAGAGAATCAAGTATACCTGAATCTCTTGTCAGGAGAGTAGTTTTGTTCGATGGATGTTGTAACTGAAATACAGCATATTTATTCTTCTGAGTGAAAATCACGTCCTCTGTAAACTTACACAGAAATGACATTTCCACCAGGCTAATTGGTTAAAATCACTATTTTTTACCGTATTTGGCTAGTTCCCAGGTTTAGGCAATTTTCAGGTGCACAAGTCCTCCTAATAAATACAAATCACGGCAAGTGAGTTTTGATGTACAGAATTCATATAAGGGATAAAGTGTTTTATTCCTTAACTTACAAAGTAATAATGAAAGGAACATTTATTTAGAGGGACAAACGAAAGAAACATTTCTCTTACTGCTTAGTTGTGAACATATGTATTTAGTTATTTTCCAGAGTTACAACAACGAGTTATAATTTTTTAATAGGACATTATTAGTTTCATTATATAGCTGTATACTGAAACCAGTTGTTTTAAAAACAATTTAAGTCAATTTTTCTTTCAATTTTATTTAGAGATCTAAAAACTTTCAAAGTTTTAGGGCTGAACGCAACATGCCGTAGATAAAGTTGTTGGTGTCACGGAGCGACAAGATTCCTCGATGTACTGTTTTAAGTTACGTTCGGTTAGATCGCAGAAGGTATTTCTGTATGACGTATACATGGCAGATGGGAATGCACAAACGAATGAGGTTCGATCTGCCATGGATACTGGCGTGGAATAAAATGGTATACGCATCCAACAACTACTCTGATGTTTTGTTGATGCTCGGTAAATGCCGACATGATGTCAATGAAACACCATCAAGTTCGTGTACAGAATATTGTGTCCAACTCTGAACTCTGAACGTTCCTAAGTTTTCTGTTAAAATTGAAAGAAAAACTTATTTAAATTATTTTGAAGACATTTGGGTCATTATATCAGCTATATGACTGGGAAAAATGTTTTACTCTCTGGAAAATAAGTAAATAAACAATTTTTATTACAGCTGTCTTCCACTTATTATTTTTTAAGTTGCAGAGAAAAATACTTACTAATTTGGTGGATGTTGCCATCTTCATTTGTGCAATTTGGAATGATCTTAACCCTTTGTTTCCTCACATAAGAAAATATTTACTTTTTAACATTTTCTTTGCAGAATTTATACTATTGTGGCCTGAAATGACGGTAGGATTTTTTGTAAAATTTTAGTTTATTTTTCACAACTCTTTTCTCTCCTGGTACTTAGAAGTACCGTCAGACTCCACGGACAGAATCACAACATGCGCAGAAAAATGCTCCAATTTTTGTAACTTGTACTTTATTCCACATAAATATTAAAATTCAGGAATATCATATTTCTGTTAACTAATTATCTAATGTAAAAATATTTTTTTTTTTTAATTTCGCATAAATTTATTCTAGAGCAACTTCACAATACATAGTAACTTAGCTATACATTTTTGACAGTATATGCATTCACATATTTAGTGATACCTCATGAAATTGTATGAAACAGTTCTTTTTCTCATTGCAGCACAAATACACTTTACATGTACTACATTGTGAATGTGGTCTCGGCTGAATTTTATTTTTCGCACGCATTTCGCATCGTCCTCTTTTACAACGGAACACTACAAAAGGGTTTCCTCGGTTTCCAAGACGTACATCCTTCGGAACAGAAAAGTTATCCTTCCTTCTCTTTGGGAGAGTTATTTCATCTTTACCAGAGTTTCTCTTTCTGAGATTTGGCACTTCATATTCATTCATTAGTCCTAGTGCCACAGCACGCCTGAATTCCAGCAGTGGCAGTGCCCCATGTAGATAACTGAAAATGACGTAAGCATTGACAAAAGCAATTTCTATTGCTCCCCAGAAGAGACGGTGCCACCATTTCTTTGATCGCCTGTCAAGACCATAAGTTGAACGTAATCTGTCCGCATGATCCACACCACCCATGTTTTTATTGTAATCACATACAAATAACTGGACATGGTATAGTCATACTAGTTCCATCTTTATGTTTTCTTGTCACTACGCTCTGTTCAGTGCCATGGAAGTTTGACGCAAAATACACTACTTTATTTTCCTTCCATTGAAATACTGTTAGGTCTAAAGATGACTCTCTGTGATTTGATTTAGACTTTTTTTTAGGTAAATTCCCTGGCAAACCTTTCCTGTTTGTTCTAATTGTTCCACAGGCAAATGTATTTACCGATTTCTGTGTGAGAAAAAGTGGACAGAACAACTAGTGAGAGGTGACGCATTGTTGCTACAATAAAGTGTTCGCAGAACCTGATGGTGGGTTGGTTGGTTTGGGGAAGGAGACCAGACAGCGTGGTCATCGGTCTCATCGGATTAGGGAAGGATGGGGAAGGAAGTCGGCCGTGCCCTTTCAGAGGAACCATCCCGGCATTTGCCTGGAGTGATTTAGGGAAATCACGGAAAACCTAAATCAGGACGGCCGGACGCGGGATTGAACCGTCGTCCTCCCGAATGCGAGTCCAGTGTCTGCACAACCTGACGGTACTAATAAGTCCGCCTTGTATTTTAAACTTTATCTCATTCACTTGTAACGTAATGCTTCAAACTATTATAAAAAAACAAAGAAGCTAAGTGCGTACAATGGAAAACTCAACGGAAGTTTCAATAAATTGCGCACAAATTCAGGCAACAGCATGGAAACAAGCACATACAATCTTCTGTTTTCACAGCAGCGCGCGAAAAACAATTTCTAGCTCGGACCGCCAGAGAGGTCTATGTATTGCACAATAACATCTATGAAACAGTAGAGCAGAGTTACTGTTACGTACCAACAGGCTCTCAGATCACGAAACTGCACCACGAGAAAATAATGAGAGTCAAAACTTACTGGTACTTTTAAGTACCGTCAGGCAACAAAGGGTTAAAATCGCAAGTGACCTGTAGTGGTTAATAAAGTACTAATTTTAGCCCAATTGCCTGGTGAAAAAATGTTTACCTAAAATAAAGCACACTCTTTAATACCATGGTGTCTATTATTAGAATTATACCCGTAAAGTATGAGTAGTGGTCAAGAGGTTTGAAGACACAGTTCTACCATCGTGTATTAAAGCGCTGCACCTGTACAGGACAGGGACGTGAATACCTATGGAGACCTTTTGATCTTACGTACAAACGGAAAAGAAAATTGTGCCAAGGAGAGGTCGTAAGGCGTCGAAGAAGGGTAGCATTAAGACGTACAATAACCCGACCACACAGGGAATGGTGAATAACATAACCTCGTGTCACTAAGGGTGACTCACTGCGAATGTCACTCAATGCACACGTGTCTTGTAGATGCCTGGAGTCACATAAATACTGGATGGTGATAATTACACATTAGGCATTTCAGAGGGCCCTCATGAACACCGACTGATCGTAGAACAATAAACCTTTATCGAAACATTTGTAAGGGAATGTGGACGAGAAATAACGAATAAGCCTTTTGAAAGAAGAACATTTTAATTTCCACTTGAGAGGGTAACATTTGTTAATTTATGCCATGTTCACGTGCCAGGCTGTAAACGTTGCTCAGTGTGACGACCATCTGCATCCACCAACGCTTGGTACCGTACTAGAGATTACTCCACTGCTGCCCGAAACATCTCAGTTGCAATTTTGGCTGCCTCCCCTGCTACATTCATCTTCAGCCTCCTGACCCTCAGGTAACCCCACTGCCAGAAATCACGTGAGCTCAAATCCGATGGCTCTGGTGGCCACGCAGTTCGGATTGATCAGCCACTGATTCGATTTTCTTCAAATGTGTTACGGAGTAACCGAGGGACGTTACGAGGAATGTGAGATGGAGCTCCACCGAACATCAACGCCACTGAATCAAAAGCTCCTCTCTCCAGAGATCCCATATTGGTGAAGCAGATCACAGAAACGTGTGCCATTCACGTTGCATGTCCTTAGTCGTTGGGGTCCGAGTTTCGCAAAGAAAACTGGACCAATCATGAACTGTGGCGTTGTAAGTAGGCTCTTTAGGTTTTTATACTGGTAACACCAGCAGTGGTGGATGTGGGGAGAGAGACGGCGGAGTTTTGAGAGCGGATGATCTGGACGTGTGTCCATCAGTGACAGTAAATTTGTAAGACTGGATGTCATGAACTGATATATTTATTATGACTTTTGAACACTATTAAGGTAAATACATTGTTTGTTCTTTATCAAAATCTTTCATTTGCTAACTATGCCTATCAGTAGTTAGTAACTTCAGTAGTTAGAATCTTATATTTAGCTGGCAGTATTGGCGCTCGCTATATTGCAGTAGTTTGAGTAACGAAGATTTTTGTAAGTGATTCATGAAAGGTATAGGTTATTGTTACTCAGGGCCATTCTTTTGTAGGGATTATTAAAAGTCAGATTGCGTTGCGCTAAAAATATTGTGTGTCAGTTTGTTTAGTGATGATCAGAATAAGTAAAGTGAGAAATGTCTGAGTACGTTCAGTTCTGCTCAGCTGTTTGAAAATCAAATAACGTAAGAGGTTTATGAGCACAGTCATTCATTATTTTTTCTAAGGGGACGTTTCAGCGTGAAGCCACACCAGGCCTTGACGCGTTCACTATGCTGGGCGGCTTCATGAACGTGCGTTGGCGGTGAAGCTCCCCAAATGCCACAGTTGCGGGATTTCACTGCCCCAGTGAGCCTAAAGTGTTCTTCATCTCTCCAAAAAATGTTTCAAGGCCACATGTCGTCAAAATCAACCCTTTCAAGAAACGCGAGAGTAAAGTCTGCTCGAATATTTGAGTCACTTGGCAAATGTTGGTGAGTACTGTGAAGTTTGTACTGTTATCATATCACAGTCTACATATACAGCTACAAACATGTATCTACGTACATGCTTTTCCAGAAACTAGAAATATGGTATCTGCCTGTTGCCCTTCATCCACAGTTTGCAGTACGTCTTGTGAACAGCACTTTTCGAACGGTGTACCATAGAACGTTCAGCCGCCGTGATACAGCTCGTCCACGGGTCGAATTGCATCCAGCGTTCTCACCCATGGCAACAGTAAATTCTTCAATAATTTGTGGCGCAGGTGGCCGTCAAATCGCCAGTTAATTCCAACTTCCGGATTGTGTTCTTTAACCCCAGTGCGGAAAGAGGACCTCTCCGCATTCCTTCAGTGCGTCACACTCGTGAGAGACAGCAGCATTGTGCTGTTGCTTTGATAAAACAGCTCTACGATTAAATTTCTTGTCCGCTAGTCCAGATTCATGCTGACTGTCTAACTGTAATGCACACTGATGCTTTTGTTTTAACCCAACGTCGCCGTACTAGTACCGGCACCTAACGCCAGGTGATGCCACTATCGATGATAACAACGAAAATCCTGCAGCGCACAGTCTGAAAATTTTTTCTGTGTAGTTGAGTACCCGTACGGTAAATAGTTTTCCTTCTACACTGTCTCAAATAACGAAAGTTTAATTATAAGCACCCTGTACTTTAAGGGAGCCTCGCAGCTCGCGAAGCAGAGCGCGGTCCAATCCCTCCCCCTCCAGTGACAGAGGGCTGCGTATACCAACCCCAGCCGCCACTTCTTGAAATTTTGAAAGGGATCGACTGTGGCCACGCATTCGCTTTCCACTGGGCTGGACCGTACCTGTCTCGAACCAGGTCGATATATCGACCGCCAGCGAGTCTGCCGCTGCACCGTAATTCCAAAATATAAAATTCTGACGCATAGGAATAAATTATCCGGCTCTGCCTGCCGCCCGCCAATGGGAATTTTCACGAGTTGCTGAACGTTGTTGGAGTTGGCGATGGAAACCGATGTTGTGCACTCTTTGGTTGCTTCATGCATGTGCGTTTCTCCATCGATTGAATTGCCCCCTCCCTCCCTCCCCCTCTCCCCCACCCGCCTTGGTTGGTAACTTTTTATGTTTTCTGTTGTCGCTGAACTTACACGTTCTAAGTAATGAGACGCGGTGACAGAGAGAGATATTGCACAGTGTAACCAGGGTGATTATGAGTTAACACAACTCCAAAAGGCTGAACTCTGGCTGTTGGTTAGCCAACTGTCATCATCGTATTTTTTCTGTAAACAGTGCTACACCTCTTCTTGATCCTTAAAGTACGGGATTAGGTAACGAACAAAACCTCCCGTAACGTGTATTTATTTACAGACAGCCTGTTTCAAGTCACGCATACCATTTCATCAGGACGCTTCCCGTGACTTGCGCTTACTCCAACATCGTATTGTGCCGTCAGATAAGTTACAGATCGCAGCCTATCCAGCTTAACATAGCAGGGAAACCTTCTACATTGACATTCTGTCAGGACGCGTATCACCTACTCCTAGTTTCGCCGTGCTTCAACTTCTTTCCAAAGACTTTCTCAGCATGCGAACGACCTTACAGCTTGCCCGTTAGTTAGATGCTCTTCTCCAGAGGTAAAAATCAGAAGAGCTCTCTGTCAAAGTCACTTGTTGTTGTTGTGGTCTTCAGTCCTGAGACTGGTTTGATGCAGCTCTCCATGCTGCTCTATCCTGTGCAAGCTTCTTCATCTCCCAGTACCTACTGCAACCTACATCCTTCTGAATCTGCTTAGTGTATTCATCTCTTGGTCTCCCTCTACGATTTTTACCCTCCACGCTGCCCTCCAATGCTAAATTTGTGACCCCTTGATGCCTCAAAACATGTCCTACCAACCGATCCCTTCTTCTAGTCAAGTTGTGCCACAAACTTCTCCCCAATCCTATTCAATACCTCCTCATTAGTTACGTGATCTACCCACCTTATCTTCAGCATTCTTCTGTAGCACCACATTTCGAAAGCTTCTATTCTCTTCTTGTCCAAACTGGTTATCGCCCATGTTTCACTTCCATACATGGCTACACTCCACACAAATACTTTCAGAAACGACTTCCTGACACTTAAATCTATACTCGATGTTAACAAATTTCTCTTCTTCAGAAACGATTTCTTTGCCATTGCCAGTCTACATTTTATATCCTCTCTGCTTCGACCATCATCAGTTATTTTACTCCCTAAATAGCAAAACTCCTTTACTACTTTAAGTGTCTCATTTCCTAATCTAATCCCCTCAGCATCACCCGATTTAATTTGACTACATTCCATTATCCTCGTTTTGCTTTTGTCAGCATATTTCCCATTTTGCCCCCTATATCGTCTCTACTCCGCTTACATATAAAATGTGCCTGAATGAAAAGGAGGCTGCAGTTTCACGTAACGAAACTTCAATAACCGTACATTAATTATAGTGTCTAGGCGTAGCGTCCTTGACAAGTAATCATAATGTCTCCGGTCCCCGGTATGAAACCCGCCACAGCTTAAATTTTGATTAAGAATCAGCACTGCCATTTCCGGCATAAGAAGTCACCCCACTTTTGCTAACGGCCTTGTCAAAGAGAGCGGAAGTGCAGACAGAGGTTCAGGGCACTCTCTTGTCCTTGGGATGGGCAACTGTCCCCAAAGGCAGAAGAATCAGCAATGATCAACCACTTCAGGGTGCAGAAGGCAATGGAAACCACTGCATTAAGGACACATAACGTGTGTCCACACGACATTTGGCCTGTAATTGAAGAAGTGTCATGATGATCTCTCCATCTGGAAAAGATTCCGGATAGTCCCCCATTCGGACTCACGAGAAAAAAATTGAATAACCAACGAGAGGATAACGTTCTACAAGTCGGGGCGTGGGATGTCGGAAGCTTGAACGTGGTAGGAATGCTAGAAAATCTGAAAATGGAAATGCAAAGGCTCAATCTAGATATAGCAGGGATAAGTGAACTCAAATGAAAAAAGACAAGAATATCTGGTCAGATGAGTATAACGTTGTATCAACAGCAGCAGAAAATGGTATAACGGCAGTAAAATTCTTCATGAATAGGAAGGTAGAACACAGAACGTGTTACTGCGAACAGTTCAGTGATAGGTTTGTACTTACCAAAATGGACAGCAAAGCAACACCGATAACGTTAGTTCAGGTATACATGCCGACGTCGCAAGTTGAAGAGATAGAGAAAGTATAGGAGGATATTGCAAGGGTAATACAGTATGTAAAGGGGGATGAAAATCTAATAGTCATGAGAGATTGGGATGTAGTTGTAGGGAAGGAGTTAAAGAAAAGATTACAGGAGAATATGTACTTAGGACAAGGAATGAGAGAAAAGAGAAGGATTAATTGAGTTCTTTAATAGATTTCAGCCAGTAATAGCGAATACTCTGCTCAAGAATCACAAGAGGAGAAGGTAGACTTTGAAAAGGCCGTGCGATACGGGAAGATTTCAATTCGATTACATCGCGGTCAGACAGAGGTTCCGAAATCAGATACTGGGTTGAAAGACAAACCCAGATCACAAATAGTAATGATAAAGAATACGCAGAAGTTGAAGAGATTAGTCAGGAAGAATCAATACGCAAAGAAGTGGGATACGGAAGTACTAAGGAATGATGAGATACGCTTGAAGTCCTCTAAGGCTATAGATACAGCAATAAGGAACACTCAGTAGGGAGTACAGTTGAGGAGGCATGGACATCTCTAAAAAGAGGAATCACGAAGTTGGAAAGAAAAGAGTAGTTAGGAAGAAGGTAAATGTGAAGAAACCATGGGTAACGAAAGAAATACTTCAATTGATCGGCGAAAGAATGAAGTACAAAATTGTTCAGAGAAATTCAGAAATACAGAAATACATGTCGCTGAGCAATGAAATAGATGGGATGTGCAGGGGAGCTAACAAGAAATGGCTGCAGGAAAAAGTGAAGAAATCGAAAAAGAAATAATTGACTCAGCATATAGGAAGTCAAAACAGTCTTCGGGGAAATTAAAAGCAAGGTTTTAAGAGTGCAACGGGAGTTCCACTGTAAAATGCAGAGGACACAGCGCGTAGGTGGAACGAATACATTGAAAGCCTCTATGAGGGGGATGATTTGTCTGATGTGATCGAAGAAGAAACAGAAGTCGATTTAGAAGAGATAGGGGATCCAGTATCAGTATCAGAATTTAAAAGAGCTTTGTAGGATTTACGATCAAGTAAGGATAGATAACATTTCATCAGAATTTCTAAAATCATTCGGGAAAGTGGCAACAAAACGACTATTCACGTTGGTGTGTAGAATGTATTAGTCTGGCGATCTGCCTTTCGGAAAAATATCATCCTTACATTATTATCGCACAATCAGCGTAACAGCTCATGCATCCACGTTGCTTACAAGAATAATATACAGAAGAATCGAAAAGAAAATTGAGGAGTTTTGGCTTTAGGAAAGGTAAAGGCACCAGAGAGGGATTTCTGACGTTGGGGTTAATAATGGAGGCAAGACTAAAAAAAAATCAAGATATGTTCATCGGATTTGTCGACCTGGAAAAAGCGTTCGATATCGTAAAATGGTGCAAGTGGTTCGAAATTCTAAGAAAAGTATGGTTAAGCTATAAGGAAAGATGGGTAATACACAATATGTACAAAAGCCCAGATGGAATATTAAGAAACGACAACCAAGAATGAAGTGCTCGGATTCTAAAGGGTGTAAAACAGGGATGTAGTCTTTCGCCCCTACTGTTCAGGAGAATGGTTCATGAGTGGGATCAAAATTGAAGGTGAAAGGATATCAATGATACGATTCGCTGATGACATTGCTATCCTGAGTGACAGTGAAGAAAAAGTACAGGATCTGTTGAATGGTAAGAGCAATCTAATGAGTACAGAATATGGTTTGGGGGTAAATCGGATAAAGACGAAAGTAAGGAGAATCAGCAGAAATGCTAACAACGAGGAACTTAACATCAGGATTGATGGTCACGAAGTAGGTGAAGTTAATGAATCCTGCTACCTAGGCAGCAAAATAACCAATGACGGACGGAGCAAGGAGGACAACACAAGCAGACTAGCATTGGCAAAAAGGTCATTCCCGGCCAAAAGAAATCTACTAGTATCAAACATAGGCCTTAATTTGAGGAAGAAATTTCTGGGAATGTACGTCTGGAGCACAGCATTGTATGGTAATGAAACATGGACTGTGAGAAAATCGGAACAGAAGAGAATCGAAGCGTTTGAGATGTGGAGGTACAGACGAATGTTGAAAATTAGGTGGACTGATAAAGAAAGATATGAGGAGGTTCTGTGCAGAATTGTAGAGGAAAGGAATATGTGGAAAATACTGACAAGGAGAAGGGACAGGAGGGTAGGAGATCTGTTAAGACATCAGGGAATGATGAAGAGTTGGCACAGGAGAGGAATTCGTGGCGGGCCGCATCAAAGCAGTCACAAGACTGACGACTAAAAAAAAAATAGATATATTTATAGTGCACGTAAACCAGTACAACTATACATACTAAGTCGTGCTGTAAAGTAATTCCTCCGAATCATGTGAAAAGGCTTACGGCTTTTTAAATAAAACATACATTTACATTCTACATCTATATTCTTCATATCTACATATCTGCAGTCATCTGCCCCTAGAGGGCTCCGAATTGCAGAGAGCAACCTGGCTGTTTGTAATGTAACTGTGTCGGTGCCTGAGAAACAGCGTGCTTTAAAAAATCGTTCAAATGGCTCGAAGCACTATGGGACTTAAAGTGGTGTCACCGCCAGACACCACACTTGCTAGGTGGTAGCCTTTAAATCGGCCGCGGTCCGTTAGTATACGTCGGACCCACGTGTCGCCACTATCAGTGATTGCAGACCGAGCGCCGCCACACGGCAGGTCTAGAGAGACTTCCTAGCACTCGCCCCAGTTGTTCAACCGACTTTGCTAGCGATGGTTCACTGACAAATTACGCTCTCATTTGCCGAGACGATAGTTAGCATAGCCTTCAGCTACGTCATTTGCTACGACCTAGCAAGGCGCCATTACCAGTCACTATTGATGCTGTAAAACATGTACCGTCAAGAGCGATGTTCACCAATTATGGATTAAAGTTAAGTATTCCAGAAGCTACTTACCTTTTTTGCTGGTCTCAATTCCTTGTGCTGTTCCAGATCTCACGCCAGCCTGCGTGAGCTTAAACGCGTGCCTTTCGGCTTCCTTATAGTGGGTTGGCTGTCTTGCCAATCCACAACACTTAACATCTGAGTTCATCAGTCCCCTAGACTTAGAACTACTTAAACCTAACTAACCTAAGGACATGACACACATCCATGCCCGAGGCAGGATTCGTACCTGCGACCGTAGCAGCAGCACGGTTCCGGACTGAAAAGCCTACAACCGCTCAGCCACAGCGGCCGGCAGTGTGCTGTAATCACGTTTCGAATACGAAGAGCTCATTCGCACATGAAGTACCCTGTCATTCAGCACGACAATGCCAGTCCACACTTAAGCGCTACGACATTTGCAACAATCCGACCCTTCGGTTCACTGTCAGATCATCCTTTGTACAATCTTTACTTGGCCCATTCACTTTTCTTCAGTTCCCAAACTTAAAGAACACCTTCGAGGACCTCACTTTGACAGTAATGAAGCGGTGCAAAGAGAGGTGAGGTTGTGGCCCCGCAAACAAAATCAAACATTCTACAGTGAGAGTATCAACAAACTGGTCTCTCGTTGGGAGAAATGTGTTGGTCATCAAAGAGACTATGCTGAACAATAAATTTGTAGACGAGAGAAATAAAAATATGGAATGTTAATAATGTTTGTTTCATTTAAAAAGCTTGAGAGTTTTTACACAAGAAAAGTCGGAGACATTGCTATTCAGGACGCCCTCGTAACAGCCATTGACATCGATACACCGATCCTGGCACTTACGGAAGCGAGCGGATGGCATCAGTGAAGAAATTCTTCATTTACTAACGGATCTGTTTTTCACGGTGTGCTGTATTTGTTGTGGGTTGGCAGGAGAGTCAACACCGCGTACTAGAGGAAGCCGAAAGGCACGCATTTTAGCTCACGCAGGCTGGCGTGAGGTCTGGAACAGAGCAAGGAAATTAGACTTTCGAAAAACGGACGTAGCTGGTGGAATACTTAACTTTAATCCATTAATGATTAGCGTCGCTCTTGACTGTACATAATGCAGTATCAATAGTAACTGGTAATGGCGCCTTGCTAGGTCGTAGCAGATGACGTAGCTGAAGGCTATGCTAACTATCGTCTCGGCAAATGAGATTGTATTTTGTCAGTGAACCATCGCTAGCAAAGTCGGTCGTACAACTGGGGCGAGTGCTAGGAAGTCTCTCTAGACCTGCCGTGTGGCGGCGCTCGGTCTGCAATCACTGATAGTGGCGACACGAGGGTCCGACGTATACTAACGGACCGCGGCCGATTTAAAGGCTACCACCTAGCAAGTGTGGTGTCTGGCGGTGACACCACAGTATTTCCTTGTCACTGGTGAACCTCTGACCTTTTAGAGAGTCTTTTGAGAGGTCGAACATATGAGAATCGCATGGGGCGATATCGGAGCTGTAGGAAGGATGTTCCAGGACTTCCGATCGAAATTTTTGACGGAGTTCGAGGGTCTTCTGGGACACACATCCCGCCTCATATTGCAGACAGTACCGGAATATTGTGCACCGTGCGAGACACTGATCTCCGTACACCTCTTTCACCTTGTGACAGATTTTTTTGATGCATGCTCCCTTTTAGTGCGAAGAAATTGAATAGCCGCTCTTTGCCCTGACCGAATGGAATCCTTCATGCAAAAGCTTTCCGACGTGATTCTGGCCGCATAACTGGAATTGTCAGACTCTGAACGTGAATTGATTGTTGGAGCTAGACTCATGGGAGATTCCGTTTCAGAAATCGTTAGGGAATTCAGTATTTCGAGATCCACAGTGACAAGAGTGTGCTGGGAGTACTAGCTTTCAGGCATTTAAATGTCACCACTGACATCGCAGTAACTGACGACTTTCACTTAAAGGGCCGGCTGCTGTGGCCGAGCGGTTCTAGGCGCTTCAGTCCGGAACCGCGCTGCTGCTACGGTCGTAGGTTCGAATCCTGCCTCGGGCATGGATGTGTGTGATGTCCTTAGGTTAGTTAGGTTTAAGTAGTTCTAAGTCTAGGGGGCCGATGACCTCAGATGTTAAGTCCCATAGTGCTTGCAGCCATTCGAACCATTTTGAACCTTCACGTAACGGCTGAGAGCAGCGGCCTATGCGTACATGTTTCAGCGATAATAGACAAGCAACTCTGCATTAAATAACTTGGGAAATTAACGTGGGATGTACGACGAACGTATCCATTTGGACAGTGCGGTGAAATTCGGCGTTAGTTGGCTATGGCAGGAGGCGACTGACATGAGTGGCTTTACTAACAGCACGACATCGCCTGCAGCGCCTCTCCTGGGCTGGTGACCACATCGGTTGGACCCTCGACGACTGGTAAATCGTGGCCTCGTCGAATGAGTCGCGATTTTAGGTAAGAGCTCATGGTGTGGTTCGAGTATTGCACAGACCTCACAAAGCAATGGACCCAGGTTTTCAACAAGGCACTGTGCTAGTTGGTCGTGGCTCTAAATGGTGTGAGTTGCGTTTACAGGGAAAGGACTGGGTCCTCTCGTCCAACTGAACCGATCATTGAATGGAGACCATTTGCAACCATTCATGGACATTTTTCCCAAAGAGCGATAGAATTTTTATGGATGATAAGATGCCATGTCACTGGGTCACAATTGTTCGCGATTGGCTTTGATAACATTCTGAATATTTCCAGCGAATGGTTTGGCCACCTACATAACTTTTATCGGACATAATCAAGAGGTCACTTCCTGCGCAAAACTCTGCACAGGCAACATTTTCGCAATTACGAACGGCTGTGGAGGCAGGATGGCTCAATATTTCTGTATGGGACTTCCGAATTGATGAGTCCATGCCTCGTCGAGTTGCTGCACTTTTTTTTCTTTTTTGAGTAATCAGACTGGTTTGATGCAGCCCGCCACGAATTACTTTTCTGTGCCAAACCTTTCATCTCAGAGTAGCAGTTGTAGCCTACATCCTCAATTACTTTCCTGGTGTATTGGTTCAAATGGCTCTGATCACTATGGGACTTAACATCTGAGGTCATCAGTCCCCTAGACCTTAGAACTACTTAAACCTAACTACTCTAAGGACATCACATACATCCATGCCCCAGGCAGGATTCGAACCTGCGACCGTAGCGGTCGCGCGGTTCCAGACTGAAGCGCCTAGAACCGCTCGGCCACATCGGCCGGCTCCGGGTGTATTCTCATCTCTGTCTTCCTCTACAGTTTTCACCTTCTACGGTTCCCTCCAGTATCACGGAAGTTATCCTCTCATGTCTTAACAGATGCCCTACAGTGTTCTTGCTTTTTCTTGGTAGGGTTTTCCATCTATTGCTTTCCTCGCCGATTCTCCGCAGAATCTCCTTGCTCGTTACCTTATCAATCCATTCAGTCCATTTAATTTGCAACTTTCTTCTGTAACACTACATCTCAAATGCTTCGATTCTCTTCTTCTCTGGTTTCCTACAGCCCATGTTTCATTACTATACAATGCTGTGCTCCAAACGTACATTCTTAGAAACTTCGTCCTTAAATTAAGGCTTATGTTTGATGTTAGTTGACTTCTCTTGGGCAGGAATGCCCTTTTTGCCAGTGCTAGCCTCCTTCTGATATCCTTCTCGCTCCGACCATCATGGGTTATTTTCGTGCCTAAATAGCAGAATTCCTTAGCATCCAATTCGTGATTACGAATCCTGATGTCAAGTTTCTCGCTGTTCTCATTTCTGCTGCTCCTCATTACTTTCGTCTTTCTTCGATTTACTCTCACTGGGTATTCTGTATTCATTATACTGTTCATTCCACTCAGCATATCCTGCAGTTATTTTTATTTTATTTACGTTTATTTTTATTTACACGTCATGTTCCGTAGGACCAAATTGAGGAGCAAATCTCCAAGGTCATCGAACGTGTCAGTACACGAAATTACAACATAAAAGTAATAACAGATAAAAATAAAATAATTATGAACCCGAAAAAAGTCAAGCCAAAGGTCAAGTTTAACTAAACGCAGTCAACAATACAACAAGAATCAGCCTAATTTTTCAGGGAACTCTTCGACAGAATAGAAGGAGTGATCCATGAGGAAACTCTTCAGTTTCGATTTGAAAGCGCGTAGTTTACTGATAAGATTTTTGAATTCTTGTGGTAGCTTAATGAAAATCGATGCAGCAGTATATTGCACACCTTGCTGCACAAGAGTTAAGGATGACCGATGCAAGTGCAGGTTTGATTTCTGCCGAGTATTAACTGAGTGAAAGCTGCTTATTCTTGGGAATAAGCTAAAATTGTTAACAAGAAATGACAGTAAGGAATATAGATATTGAGAGACCAGTGTCAAAATACCCAGACTCGTTAGAAGGAGCCGACAAGAGGTTCGTGAACTTACACCACTTATTGCCTGAACCGCCCGTTTCTGAGCCAAAAATATTGTTTTAGAACGGGGAGACTTGCCCCAAAATACAATACCACACGACATAAGCGAATGAAAATAAGCAAAGTAGACTAATTTTCGTGTCGAACGATCACTTACTTCAGATACCGTTCAAATAGTAAAAATGGCAGCATTAAGTACTTGAACAAGATTCTGAACGTGGGCTTTCTACGACAGTTTAGAATCTATCTGAACATCCAGAAATTTGAACTTCAGTTTCAGTAATCATATGCCCATTCTATGAGATTAAAACATAGGGTTTTGTTGAATTGTGTGTTAGAAACTATAAAAACTGAGTCTTACAGTGATTTACCGGTAGTTTATTTTCTACAAGCCATGAACTTATGTCACGAGCTGCACTATTTGAAACATAGCGAGTGTTGCACACAACATCGTTTACTACCAAGCTAATGTCATCAGTAAATATAAATATTTTAGAGTTACCTGCAATACTAGAGGACATGTCATTTATATAAATAAGGAACAGGAGTGGTCCCAACACTGGTCCCTGGGACAATCCCCATTTGACTGTACACAACTCAGACCGCACATCACAGCCATTCTCAACACTGTGAATAAGGACTTGTTTTGCTGTCTGTTGCTGAGGTAAGAGGTGAACCAGTTGTGAGCTACTCCCCGTATTCCTTAATGGTCCAACTTATGGAGCAGTATTTTGTGATCAACACAATCAAACGCCTTAGTTAATTAAAAAAATCATTGGGAGAACTGGCAACAAAACGACTATTCACGTTGGTGTGTAGAATCTATGAGTCTGGCAATATGCCATATGCCTTTCGGAAAAATATCATCCACACAATGCCGAAGACAGCGTTAGTTCTTCCTCACTTCACTTTCTGCACTACGTCGGGCAAAAAGGGGTCCGAAATAATGTTAGTAAGTACCGCATGACTTTCGTCACCTCAGTGCGCAGTGTCGATACACCGAAACTCTGCTTCCCACTTTGGCATACATCACAGTTTTCTTACAGTATCATGTGCTTGCAACCCCACCAGGCAACATTCAGTCTCCTGATGGGCAGCGGTCATAATGTTTTAACCCGTGGGCGAATCTTGGATTAACCGAAACTATAGATAATGAAGAGTTATAACAAGAGTATAATATTTCGCACATCCACTCCGTCATTCCTAATCTCACCGTGATATCCGTTTGTAGCATACCATTTAGGATCTATTGTAGAGAGATATCAACGCGTTTTAAATTTCAGCTTTCAAAGTACTTTTCGCCGTAGGCCGCGTATAGCAGACATAGAGTAGGGCCGACGAGACGTAGAGCAGAGCTACAGGGAGGCTACGTTGCGTTGATCACGATTATGAGCAGACTAATCATCTCATTTTCCTGCTACTAAGAAGGTTAGTGCACCGTTAGTTTGTTATACCGGGTGATCAAAAAGTCAGTATAAATTTGAAAACTTAATAAACCACGGAATAATGTAGATAGAGAGGTAAAAATTGACACACATGCTTGGAATGACATGGGCTTGTATTAGAACAAAGTTCACAAAATGTCCGACAGATGGCGCTGGACAGCAAAAAGTCAGTGACTGCGCATGACAATCGTGTATAAAAGGAGCTGTAATGAGAGAGAGAATCAGATGCGCCAGCAGTCGCAGCGTGTTGACGTTACCTGAAAAGGCGCTTTTAGTATCAGATTGGGGAATGTGCTAGTTCAGCGTTACGATCCTATCGCCATAGGAAAGGGATTCGAACGGGTAAAGGTCAGTTGACAAATGCAGCTGTGACGAGAATGTTTTCGAAGTCCGAAGCCACGGGTTGTTTAGACAATAGACACCGTAGTGGCCGACCGAGCACAAGGCGTAATGCTGCTGAGACAATTCAGAAAGAAAAGGAGACTGTAGCAGGTTCGTCTATGCACGGGGAAGTCAGCGCTCGTGCAGTCGCACGTCGCACCGGCATTCCATACACTACTGTTTTGTTAGCGTACTTTCCGATGCTATCCGTACAAAATCCATCGGAATCATGAACTGTTACCTGGCGATTTAGTGAAGCGGAGGGCATTTGCGGTGTGGGCGTTTCAAAAGATGGCCGAAGATGACGATTGGTTGAGTAACGCGTTGTGGTCCGACGAAGCTCATTTCACGCTCCGAGGGTCTGTCAACGCCCACAACTACAGAATTTGGGCTACCGAAAATCCTCGAACTGTAGTGGAAACTCCATTGCACGACGAGAAAGTCACGGTCGGGATTGGATTTACCACATCTACCGTTATCGGGCCTTTTTTCTTCGAGGAAATGCGTGATTCTGGTTTTGCAACAGCTACCGTGACGGGTGAGAGGTACGCCGATATGTTACAGAATCGCATCATCCCCAGCCTGGCTGATAAACACCTGCTGGAACGTACGATGTTTATGCAGGATGGCGCTCCACCCCATATTGCCAGACGCGTGAAAGATGTCTTGCGCGTGTCGTTTGGTGATGGTCGTGTGCTCAACCGCCAGTTTCGTCATGCTTGGCCTCCCAGGTCCCCAGACCTCAGTCCGTGCGATTATTGGCTTTGGGGTTACCTGAAGTCGCAAGTGTATCGTGATCGACCGACATCTCTAGGGATGCTAAAAGACAACATCCGACGCCAGTGCCTCACCATAACTCCGGATATGCTTTACAGTGCTGTTCACATTATTATTCCTCGACTACAGCTATTGTTGAGGAATGATGGTGGACATACTGAGCATTTCCTGTAAAGAACATCATCTTTGCTTTGTCTTACTTTGTTATACTAATTATTGCTATTCTGATCAGATGAAGCGCCATCTGTCGGACATTTTCTTAAGTTTTGTATTTTTCTGGTTCTAATAAAACCCCATGTCATTCCAAGCATGTGTGTCAATTTGTACCTCTCTATCTACATGATTCCGTGATTTATTCAGTTTTCAAATTTATACTGACTTTTTGATCACCCAGTATATTTTACGAGCTTCCAACAGGAGCAACTGCAGTAATGGATAGGAAATATGATTGCTGTGTACAGATGCGTGCTGAGTTGGCGACCCTTCCCTCACAGCTCCAGGCTGCGTTGGATTCCGTAACATCACTGTGGGGGGTCAGACGCGAGGATGCGAGGGAGGTCGAGCACATCCCACGTGTCCACCTATAGGTCAATTGCTGTGGCCGCCCCGGGTACTGCCTGCACTGATATTGACCTCTCACCCGTATTCGAGTGGGAGATCATTCCAAAGTGTGGCAGGCAGCGAAAAACTTTCCGAGGGCCGATCGTAGGGCCTTACCGGTTCGTTTGACAAAGAGGTTTCGGGCGTTATCTGTGGCTGACGACGTATCTGAGCCGGATACAGTCGTCCGCCCTGTTCTAGAGGAAGCCTCTCGGCCCGCAAGGTCTGGACATTCACAGAGGGTGGGTTTGCTGGTGACTGGGAGTTCCAACGTTAGGAACATGGCTGCCAAGGAGGGGAAGGAAGCTAGTGTGCACTCCGTGTGTATACTGGGGGGTGGGGGATGTGGAAAGGCTGCTTCTGGGTGCCATGAAGAGTACAGGGTGCAGCCAACTGCAGGTGGTGGATCATGTCGGTGTGTCGCTTTGGATCGGAGGTGATTCTCTCGGGTTTCGGGCGGCCAGCCGAAATGGTAAAGACTGCCAGTCTTGCTTGCGAGATTAAGGCGGGGTTCACCATCTGCAGCATTGTCGATAGAACCAATTGTGATCCTTTGGTGCAGAGCCGAGTGGTGGGTCTGAATCTGGGGCTCAGGCGGTGCTGTGACCGAGTAGGTGCAGATTCCTTGTCTTGCGCCATCGGGTGGCAGTTTTCTGGGTTCCGCTTAACAGGTCAGGAGTCCACTACACACACGAAGCGGCTACACGAGAAGCAGGGGCTTTGTGGAAGGGACTGAGCGGTTTTTTAGGTTAGAGGGTCTCAGGGAACCACATAAAGGTCGTGCGTCTAAAAGGGGACAGGTAAAGCACACTGAGTTAGTTGTAGGAACAATCGGTATTGTAGTTGTAAATTGTCGTAGTTGTAAATTGTTGGGAAAGAAACAGAGCTCCAAACCCAAATAGAAACCACTGAAGCTGAAACAGGTATAGGTACAGAAAGCTGCCTAAAGCCGGAAATAAGTGCAGTGGAAATTTCTTCAAACGATCTAACACTGTTAAGAGAGGATAGATTAAATACAATTGGTGTTGAAGTATTTATTGCTGTCAGAAGTAGTTTGACTTGTAGTGAAACTGAAGTAGATAGTTTCTGCGAAATAGTATGGGTAGAGATTATACTTGACAATAGGACTAAACTATTAATTGGATCGTTTTACCGACCCCACGACTCTGAAGATATAGTTGCTGAACAGTTAAAAGAAAACTTGAGTCTCATTTCAAGTAGGTACCCCACTCATACAGTTATAGTCAGTGGCGATTTCAATCTACCCTCGATATGTTGGAAAAATTATACGTTTAAAGCCGGCGACAGGCATAAAACGTCATCCGAAATGGTACTGAATGCTTTATGAGAAAATTATTTTGAACAGTTAGTTCATGAGCCCACTCGAAGCGTAAACAGTTACGAAAGCATACTTGACCTCTTAGTAGCAAATAATTCTGGACAAATAGCATCATGAATACAGGGATTAGCGACCAGAAGGCAGTTGCTGCTAGGCTGAATAGCGCAACACCTACAAACGTCAAAAAGAAACGCAAAATATGTCTATTTAAAAAAGCTGATAAAAATGCTCTTAACGCCGTTTTAATAGACAGTCTTCACGCCATCCGTTCTGGCCACGTAAGCGTAGAAAAGTTGTGGAATGATTTCAAAGAGGTAGTATCGACAGCAGTTGAGAGATATATACCACATAAATTACGAAGTGATGGTACTGATCTCCCTTGGTACACAAAATGGGTCAGATTGCAGAAGCAGCGAAAAAAGCATGGCAAATTTAAAAGAACGCAAATGCCCATGACTGGCAAAATTTTGCAGAAGTACGAAATATAGCGCGTACTTCAATGCGAGATGCTTTTAATAATTTCCACAACGAATCTCTCTCTCGAAATTTGGCAGAAAACCCAAAGAGATTCTGGTCATACATAAAGCCCACGAACCTACTATGCTGTCATAGTAGGAGGAGAGGTGATACTCCTACGTGGCGCGTCCCAGGTGGCGGTAGGGAAGTCCTCACCGGTTTCCTGGCGGACTTGAGTGAAATAAAATAGCTCTCGCGGACCAAACACACCCTCAGCGGTTAACAACCGGAGTTGTAAATCGGAGCTTGCTCCAACTAAGGTTGACAACCTTCGACAGTCAAAAATGGAAAGGTCTTTTAGGAAAAAAATTCCACCGTCCCGCTCAAAAAGGTAGGAAAAGGCTACATCGGATTCGGTGGGTAGTCAACTAGAAGACAGCAACGAATCGGAGCGTTTGCAACCATCCAAATGCACACTAAAACACAAAAAGAAGATTAAACATGACCAAAAAATTATATAGCAACACAGAACATGAACTCACTACTTCAGACCGGAAAACTCAAGGAGCTCACGGATGAACTAAATAAACAAAAAATTTTAATAACAGGGATCCAAGAAATGAGAAACACCACAGAGGACTCATTCGAATCACAAGGATACAGAATTTATAATGGGAAACCAGGACCGAGGCGAATGAAACAATGTCCCCAGTTTGGAACAGGGTTTTTAGTAAGCATAAAAATAATAGATTCAGTAACGGATTTCCAAGCAGTATCACCAAGAATTGCGACTCTAAGCTTTAAAACAATGAATAGAACCTATACAATAATAAATACTCATGCCCCAACAAATGAAAAAAATTGTCTAACGATAACAAAGGAAGAGGTAGATAAATTTTGGGACCTTCTAGAACAAGCTGTGAACAGAGTAAATAAAAAGAATGTAAAAATCTTATTGGGAGATTTCAATGCTCAGTTGGGAAAAGAAAGGAAATATAAAGATATAATTGGAAAATGGAGTCCACATAAATTTACAAACAAAAACGGTCAAAGACTTGCAGAACTCTGCAGAGAACACAACCTTATATCTAAATCAACATACTTTAAGAGGAAGCCAAGTAAACTTAAAACATGGAAACATCCAGACTGGAGGAAGGGCGAGTGGCAGCTAGACCATGTCTGTATGGACAAAAATTTTCATAAGGAGATCCACAATGTTTAAGTACTGAGAGAAGTAGACACAGGCTCAGGCCATTATATGGTTAAAATTAAAATCAAATTCACACCGTTAAAGAAGAGGACCGGAAAAACTAATAAAATAAAAAGGAGGTTTGACCCACATCAGCTAATTAAAAATAATAAGTACCAACAAATAACACAAACCATCAAATTAACAGATGATCTAGAACAACTAGTGCCTAATCTTAAAAAAGAAGCAGAGAATCTAGCTCCCTTGAACCCACGAAGGAAACATGCATGGTGGACATCAGAATGTGACAAATTCCATGAAGATAGACACCAAGCATGGTTAAAGTTTCAAACACATAAAACTGAAGAAAATGCTATCAATCTAAAAACTGAAAGAAAAAAATTCACTCAAAATATTAGAAGAATCAAGAGAGGATTTCATAAAGATATTATAAAGTCTATAGAAGGTAATTATCATAAAACCAACTCCAGGAACTACTACAAAATCTTTGGGAAACAACTACAACAATATGAGACCCCTACACTAATACTGAAAGATGAAGATGGAAGAATGTCACACAGTAACAAGGAAAATGCAGAAATCATGGCAAAAGCATTTTACAAACATCTGAATTGCGAGGAACCCAAAGAACCCTTACAAATCAATATAAATACCCCAATAAAAACCAAACCTAACAAACTAGACCCTCCAACTTTCCACGAAGTAGAAGAAATTCTTAAAGAACAAAAAAATTATAAGGCATGTGGAGAAGATCAGGTTTTTGTTGAAATGTGGAAATATGCAAGTGACGCAGTCAAGACCTCCTTACACATGGCTCTTACAAAAATTTGGGTAACAGAACAATTTCCCAAACATTGGACCACAGCTATCATCCACCCACTACACAAAAAGGGAGATACGAGCAACCCAGACAACTACAGAGGAATCTCTCTCCTAGATTGCACATATAAAATTCTATCCAAGATCCTATATGAAAGAATCAAGGAGCAATTAGAACAGGAGTTAGGGGAATATCAGGGAGGTTTCAGACCATGGGGAAGCTGTGCAGAGCAGATAATTAGTTTAAAATTGATTATAGCATACTACAAGAAACGGAACAAACCTCTGGCAATAACATTTGTAGATTTTAAGAAGGCATATGACTGTCTCCACAGACCTTCAGCATTAAAAATTTTAAGAAATCTAGGACTCCATCCAAAACTAATTAAAATAATACACTCCTGGAAATGGAAAAAAGAACACATTGACACCGGTGTGTCAGACCCACCATACTTGCTCCGGACACTGCGAGAGGGCTGTACAAGCAATGATCACACGCACGGCACAGCGGACACACCAGGAACCGCGGTGTTGGCCGTCGAATGGCGCTAGCTACGCAGCATTTGTGCACCGCCGCCGTCAGTGTCAGCCAGTTTGCCGTGGCATACGGAGCTCCATCGCAGTCTTTAACACTGGTAGCATGCCGTGACAGCGTGGACGTGAACCGCATGTGCAGTTGACGGACTTTGAGCGAGGGCATATAGTGGGCATGCGGGAGGCCGGGTGGACGTACCGCCGAATTGCTCAACACGTGGGGCGTGAGGTCTCCACAGTACATCGATGTTGTCGCCAGTGGTCGGCGGAAGGTGCACGTGCCCGTCGACCTGGGACCGGACCGCAGCGACGCACGGATGCACGCCAAAACCGTAGGATCCTACGCAGTGCCGTAGGGGACCGCACCGCCACTTCCCAGCAAATTAGGGACACTGTTGCTCCTGGGGTATCGGCGAGGACCATTCGCAACCGTCTCCATGAAGCTGGGCTACGGTCCCGCACACCGTTAGGCCGTCTTCCGCTCACGCCCCAACATCGTGCAGCCCGCCTCCAGTGGTGTCGCGACAGGCGTGAATGGAGGGACGAATGGAGACGTGTCGTCTTCAGCGATGAGAGTCGCTTCTGCCTTGGTGCCAATGATGGTCGTATGCGTATTTGGCGCCGTGCAGGTGAGCGCCACAATCAGGACTGCATACGACCGAGGCACACAGGGCCAACACCCGGCATCATGGTGTGGTGAGCGATCTCCTACACTGGCCGTACACCACTGGTGATCGTCGAGGGGACACTGAATAGTGCACGGTACATCCAAACCGTCATCGAACCCATCGTTCTACCATCCCTAGACCGGCAAGGGAACTTGCTGTTCCAACAGGACAATGCACGTCCGCATGTATCCCGTGCCACCCAACGTGCTCTAGAAGGTGTAAGTCAACTACCCTGGCCAGCAAGATCTCTGGATCTGTCCCCCATTGAGCATGTTTGGGACTGGATGAAGCGTCGTCTCACGCGGTCTGCACGTCCAGCACGAACGCTGGTCCAACTGAGGCGCCAGGTGGAAATGGCATGGCAAGCCGTTCCACAGGACTACATCCAGCATCTCTACGATCGTCTCCATGGGAGAATAGCAGCCTGCATTGCTGCGAAAGGTGGATATACACTGTACTAGTGACGACATTGTGCATGCTCTGTTGCCTGTGTCTATGTGCCTGTGGTTCTGTCAGTGTGATCATGTGATGTATCTGACCCCAGGAATGTGTCAATAAAGTTTCCCCTTCCTGGGACAATGAATTCACGGTGTTCTTATTTCAATTTCCAGGAGTGTACAATTCACTCTAATCAACACCAAATCAAAAGTGAGGTTCAGAGGAGAAATTTCGGAACCATTCCTCATAAAAACAGGCTTAAGACAAGGTGACTGCCTATCACCATTACTTTTCAACTGTGCACTGGAATACATAATGAGAGAATGGTAAAAGGACAATCCAAAGAGGATAAGAATTGGAAGTTCAAAAGATGATACTACCTTAAACTGCTTGGGATTCGCTGATGATCTTGCTCTCCTAGCCAACACCGTTCAAGAAGCCAGGCAACAAGTGAAATCACTACAAGAAACAGCAGAGAAAGTAGGCCTTAGAATATCATTTGAAAAAACTGAGATTATGCTAACTGATCCACCACTTTCAAACTAAATTACAAAAGGAGAACAGGAAATCAAAATTGTTGATAAATTTAAATATTTAGGCGAAATAATAACATACAATCTAAATGAGAAGCCATCATGGCAAAATAGAATAAAAAAACTGAACTACGCAAATTACTTTACCAAAACTACATACAACAAAAAAGCCTATCTATAGATACAAAATCAAAACACTATAAAACAGTTACACAACCAGAAATAACGTATGCAGCTGAAACTATCTTTAAAACAACTAATACAGCAGAAATTGACAGAATACTAAAAATAGAAAGAAGAATCCAGGATGAGATTTTCACTCTGCAGCGGAGTGTGCGCTGATATGAAACTTCCTGGCAGATTAAAACTGTGTGCCCAACCAAGACTCGAACTCGGGACCTTTGCCTTTCGCGGGTAAGTGCGCTACCCTCTGAGCTACCGAAGCACGACTCACGCCCGGTACTCACAGCTTTACTTCTGCCAGTATCTTGTCTCCTACCTTCCAAACTTTATAGAAGCTCTACTGCGAACCTTGCAGAACTAGCACTCCTGAAAGAACGGATATAGCGGAGACATGGCTTAGCCACAGCCTGGGGGATGTTTCCAGAATGAGATTTTCACTCTGCAGCGGAGTGTGCGCTGATATGAAACTTTCTGGCAGATTAAAACTGCGTGCCCGACCGAGACTCGAACTCGGGACCTTTGCCTTTCGCGGGCAAGTGCTCTACCATCTGAGCTACCGAAGCACGACTCACGCCCCGTACTCACAGCTTTACTTCTGCCAGTGACTTGTCTCATACCTTCCAAACTTTACAGAAGCTCGCAGAAGAGCTTCTGTAAAGTTTGGAAGGTAGGAGACAAGATACTGGCAGAAGTAAAGCTGTGAGTAGCGGGCGTGAGTCGTGCTTCGGTAGCTCAGATGGTAGAGCACTTGCCCGCAAAAGGCAAAGGTCCCGAGTTCGAGTTTCGGTCGGGCACACAATTTTAATCTGCCAGGAAGTTTCAGAAAGAAGAATAATTAGGACATGTATAAATAAACAGTATAAAATAAATGGACATTGGAGAATAGCATCAAATGAAACAGTATATAAGAAAATAGAACCAGTCATGAGCACAATCAGGACGAAACGCATCTCATTCTTTGGACATCTGATGAGAACTCCAGAAAACATAATTAGTAAAAAAATAATACAAAAATTGTGGAATAGCAAGAGCGACATTAAATGGATCACAGAAATTAGGGAAGATACAAAAGAACTTCAAATTACAGTAGATGACCTAAAAAACAAGACAGAGAAAACCAGAATACTGCAAGACCCGCAAACCAGACTACAAATGAAAATCAGTAAAAGGAGTACAGGAAGAGTTGTCTCAGATGAAGAAAGAAAGAAAATATCTGAAAGAATGAAGAAATATTGGTCAGACAGAAGAGCAAAACACCTTTCATATAAGAATAGCCTCTAATAATTATACACTTCAGGAAATGGAAAAAAGAACACATTGACACCGGTGTGTCAGACCCACCATACTTGCTCCGGACACTGCGAGAGGGCTGTACAAGCAATGATCACACGCACGGCACAGCGGACACACCAGGAACCGCGGTGTTGGCCGTCGAATGGCGCTAGCTGCGCAGCATTTGTGCACCGCCGCCGTCAGTGTCAGCCAGTTTGCCGTGGCATACGGAGCTCCATCGCAGTCTTTAACACTGGTAGCATGCCGCGACAGCGTGGACGTGAACCGAATGTGCAGTTGACGGACTTTGAGAGAGGGCGTACAGTGGGCATGCGGGAGGCCGGGTGGACGTACTGCCGAATTGCTCAACACGTGGGGCGTGAGGTCTCCACAGTACATCGATGTTGTCACCAGTGGTCGGCGGAAGGTGCACGTGCCCGTCGACCTGGGACCGGACCGCAGCGACGCACGGATGCACGCCAAGACCGTAGGATCCTACGCAGTGCCGTAGGGGACCGCACCGCCACTTCCCAGCAAATTAGGGACACTGTTGCTCCTGGGGTATCGGCGAGGACCATTCGCAACCGTCTCCATGAAGCTGGGCTACGGTCCCGCACACCGTTATGCCGTCTTCCGCTCACGCCCCAACATCGTGCAGCCCGCCTCCAGTGGTGTCGCGACAGGCGTGAATGGAGGGACGAATGGAGACGTGTCGTCTTCAGCGATGAGAGTCGCTTCTGCCTTGGTGCCAATGATGGTCGTATGCGTGTTTGGCGCCGTGCAGGTGAGCGCCACAATCAGGACTGCATACGACCGAGGCACATAGGGCCAACACCCGGCATCATGGTGTGGGGAGCGATCTCCTACACTGGCTGTACACCACTGGTGATCGTCGAGGGGACACTGAATAGTGCACGGTACATCCAAACCGTCATCGAACCCATCGTTCTACCATTCCTAGACCGGCAAGGGAACTTGCTGTTCCAACAGGACAATGCACGTCCGCATGTATCCCGTGCCACCCAACGTGCTCTAGAAGGTGTAAGTCAACTACCCTGGCCAGCAAGATCTCCGGATCTGTCCCCCATTGAGCATGTTTGGGACTGGATGAAGCGTCGTCTCACGCGGTCTGCACGTCCAGCACGAACGCTGGTCCAACTGAGGCGCCAGGTGGAAATGGCATGGCAAGCCGTTCCACAGGACTACATCCAGCATCTCTACGATCGTCTCCATGGGAGAATAGCAGCCTGCATTGCTGCGAAAGGTGGATATACACTGTACTAGTGCCAACATTGTGCATGCTCTGTTGCCTCT
The DNA here is from genome assembly GCF_023864345.2 of Schistocerca serialis cubense. Classification (NCBI taxonomy): domain Eukaryota; kingdom Metazoa; phylum Arthropoda; class Insecta; order Orthoptera; family Acrididae; genus Schistocerca; species Schistocerca serialis. The sequence goes on from NC_064641.1 coordinate 819,661,513, forward strand.
GTCTATGTGCCTGTGGTTCTGTCAGTGTGATCATGTGATGTATCTGACCCCAGGAATGTGTCAATAAAGTTTCCCCTTCCTGGGACAATGAATTCACGGTGTTCTTATTTCAATTTCCAGGAGTGTATTACCTAAATATATTAAGTTATTGTCGAACCAAAGTGTATCCATGTGTAACAACTTGTTTAGAACTTTGTATTTTTGACTACAGTGGTCCAATGAAGGCCATAAAATAAATAATAATAATAATAATAACATAATAAAGCACACCAGTGGCAAGACACAATCAATACCTTCACTGCGCGATAACAACAGTGAAGTCACTGGTGAAAGTGCCACTAAAGCAGAATTATTAAACACGGTTTTCAGAAACTCCTTCACCAAAGAAGACAAAGTAACTATGTCTGAATTCCAATCAAGAACAACTGGCAAGATGAGAAACATAGAAGCAGATATCGTCGGTGTCGCAAAGCAAATTAAATGACTTCATAAAAGCATGGCTTGCGGTCCAGATTGTATACCGGTCAGGTTCCTTTCAGAGTATGCTGATACAATAGCTCCATATATAGCAATTATATGCAACCGCTCCCTCAGACAAAGATCCGTACCTAAAGACTGGAAAATTGCTCAAGTGACTCCAATGCCCAAAAAGGGAAGTAAGAGTAATCCGTTGAATTAAAGGTCCATATCACTAACGTCGATTTGCAGTAGGTTTTTGGAACATATACTGTATTCGAACATCATAAAGTACCTCGACGAAAATGATTTATTGACACACAGCCAGCACGGATGCAGAAAATATCGCTCTTGCGAAACACAACTAGCTCTTTACACTCATGAAGTAATGAGTGCTATCGACAGAGGATATATTGATTCCATATTTTTAGATTTCCAGAAGGTTTTCGACACCGTTCCTCACAAGCTTCTTCTGACAAAAATGCGTGCCTATGGAATATCGCCTCAGTTGCGCGACTGGATCCGTGATTTCCTGTCATCGAGAAAACAGGAGTAATATCCGGCGTTCCCCAAGGAAGTGTTATAGGCCATCTATTGTTCCTGATCTATATTAACGACATAGGAGACAATCTCAGTAGCCGTCTTAGATTGCCTGCAGATGATGCTGTCATTTACCTTCATGTAAGTCATCAGATGACCAAACCGAATTGCAAAATGATTTAAATAAGATATCTGTATAGTGCGAAAAGTGGCAATTGACCCTGTATAAAGAAAAGTTTGAAGTTATTCACATGAGTACTAAAAGAAATCCACTAAATTTCGATTACGCGGTTAGGCACACAAATCTGAAGGCTGTAAATGCAACTGAATACTTAGGGATTACAATTACAAATAACGTAAATTGGAACTATCACAAAGATAATGTTGTGGGTAGAGCAAACTAAAGACCGCTATTCATTGGCAAAACACCTAGAAGGTGAAACAGATCTACTAAAGAGATTGCTTACACCTCGCCTGTCCGCCATATTCTGGAGTATCGCTGTGCGGTGTGGGACTGACGGATGACATCGAAAACGTACAAACAAGGGCGGCTCGTTTTGTATTATCGCGAAATAGGGGAGATAGTGCCACAGACATGATACGTGAATTGGAGTGGCAATCATTAAAACTAAGGCGTCTTTCGTTGCGACGGGAACTTCTCATGAAATTTCAATCAGCAGTTTTCTCTTCCGATTGCGAAAACATTCTGTCGGCACCCACCTACATAGGGAGAAATGATCGTCACGATAAAATAAGAGTATTCAGGGCTCGCACAGAAAAATTCAAGTGCTCGTTTCTCCCGCGTGGTGTTCGAGAGTGGAACGGTAGAGAGACACCTTGAAGATGTTTCATTGAACCCTCTGCCAGGCACTTTATTGTCAATAGCAGAGTAATCACGTAGATGTAGATGTAGAGACTGATTTCAGGGCTTGATGCATTGAGAGTGGTTTTTCAGAGTAATAATGGTTCAGTAGAAATCTTTAGGCAACAGACACATTTAAATGTTTAGTTGTAGGTATTCACGGGACAGATTATCGGATGAATAACAAGGTTGCTAGTCACTCTTTATTTCCATAATGCGTTCTGAAGGCTTAAACCTTTATTATGAGGTGAATTTACATGCAGTAATACACCTACATCAAATTCTATACTCCTAAAGCCAGCTTCCGGTGTGTGGCGAAGGGTACTTTCGGCACCAGTGTCACCTCCCCCCCGCCCCTCCTTTTTCATGTTCCAGTAGCATATGGTTTGTCGGAAGAACGATTGCTGATTAGCCTCAGTCTGGGCTCGAATATTTCTAAATTTCTCTTCCTCGTCTTTTCGCCAGTTATACACTCCTGGAAATGGAAAAAAGAACACATTGACACCGGTGTGTCAGACCCACCATGCTTGCTGCGGACACTGTGAGAGGGCTGTACAAGCAATGATCACACGCACGGCACAGCGGACACACCAGGAACCGCGGTGTTGGCCGTCGAATGGCGCTAGCTGCGCAGCATTTGTGCACCGCCGCCGTCAGTGTCAGCGAGTTTGCCGTGGCATACGGAGCTCCATCGCAGTCTTTAACACTGGTAGCATGCCGCGACAGCGTGGACGTGAACCGTATGTGCAGTTGACGGACTTTGAGCGAGGGCGTATAGCGTATAGTGGGCATGCGGGAGGCCGGGTGGACGTACCGCCGAATTGCTCAACACGTGGGGCGTGAGGTCTCCACAGTACATCGGTGTGCCCGTCGACCTGGGACCGGACCGCAGCGACGCACGGATGCACGCCAAGACCGTAGGATCCTACGCAGTGCCGTAGGGGACCGCACCGCCACTTCCCAGCAAATTAGGGACACTGTTGCTCCTGGGGTATCGGCGAGGACCATTCGCAACCGTCTCCATGAAGCTGGGCTACGGTCCCGCACACCGTTAGGCCGTCTTCCGCTCACGCCCCAACATCGTGCAGCCCGCCTCCAGTGGTGTCGCGACAGGCGTGAATGGAGGGACGAATGGAGACGTGTCGTCTTCAGCGATGAGAGTCGCTTCTGCCTTGGTGCCAATGATGGTCGTATGCGTGTTTCGCGCCGTGCAGGTGAGCGCCACAATCAGGACTGCATACGACCGAGGCACACAGGGCCAACACCCGGCATCATGGTGTGGGGAGCGATCTCCTACACTGGCCGTACACCACTGGTGATCGTCGAGGGGACACTGAATAGTGCACAGTACATCCAAACCGTCATCGAACCCATCGTTCTACCATTCCTAGACCGGCAAGGGAATTTGCTGTTCCAACAGGACAATCCACGTCCGCATGTATCCCGTGCCACCCAACGTGCTCTAGAAGGTGTAAGTCAACTACCCTGGCCAGCAAGATCTCCGGATCTGTCCCCCATTGAGCATGTTTGGGACTGGATGAAGCGTCGTCTCACGCGGTCTGCACGTCCAGCACGAACGCTCGTCCAACTGAGGCGCCAGGTGGAAATGGCATGGCAAGCCGTTCCACAGGACTACATCCAGCATCTCTACGATCGTCTCCATGGGAGAATAGCAGCCTGCATTGCTGCGAAAGGTGGATATACACTGTACTAGTGCCGACATTGTGCATACTCTGTTGCCTGTGTCTATGTGCCTGTGGTTCTGTCAGTGTGATCATGTGATGTATCTGACCCCAGGAATGTGTCAATAAAGTTTCCCCTTCCTGGGACAATGAATTCACGGTGTTCTTATTTCAATTTCCAGAAGTGTATGTAGGCGGAAGGAATATACTGGCTGATCCTTCTACAATTATGCTCATAAATTAAGGATAATTGCAGAATGTGGTGCCACACAACGTGGCACTAGACAAAAATGGCGCTAAAAGCATAGGCACAGAGGGAACACACACGGCACAGATCTTCAAGTCTACAGTATTGATGATAAGTTGAGAAAACCGTCCCGAAACACATGTGCTACAAAACGCCACTCTTTCCTGCGCACTTACCCCGACATCAATATGGGATATGATGACCATGCACACGTACACAGGCCGCTCAACGGATTGGCGTACTCTGGATCAGGTGGTCGAGCAGCTGCTGGGGTATAGTCTCCGACTCTTGCACCAGTGCCTGTCGGAGCTCCTGGAGTGTCCTAGGGGTTTGAAGACGTGCAGCGATACATCGACCGAGAGCATCCCAGACGTGGGGTTTGGGTCTGGAGAATAGGCAGGCCACTCCATTCGCCTGATATCTTGTCTTTCAAGTTACTCCTCCACGATGGCAGCTCGGTGGGGCCGTGCGTCATCATCCATCAGGAGGAAGGTGGGACCCACTGCACCCCTGAAAAGGCGGACATACTGGTGCAAAATGACGTCGCGATACACCTGACCTGTTACAGGTCCTTTGTCAAAGACATTCAGGGGTGTACGTGCACCAATCATAATCTCACCCCACACCATCAAACCACGACCTCCAATACAGGTCCCTTTCAAGGACATTAAGGGGTTTGTATCTGCATCCTGGTCCATGCCCGATGAAAATCCGGCGAGAATCATTGTTCGGACTATACGTGGACTCGTCCGTGAACGAAACCAGAGACCACTGTTTCAATGAGCATGTACTGGGTTCTTGACACCAGGCTTTACGGGCTCTCCTGTGACCAGGGGTCAGTGGAATGCACCTTGCAGGTCTCCGCGCGAATAAACCATGTCTGTTCAGTCGTCTGTGGAGTGTGTGTCAGGAGACAACTGTTCCAGTGGCTCCGCTACGGTCCCGAACAAGGTTATCTGCAGTCCTCCGTGGCCGTCTGCGGCCACTGATAGTGAGATGCCGGTCTTCTTGTGGTGTTGTACACTGTGGACGTCCCGCACTGCAGTGCCTGGACACGTTTCCTGTCTGCTGGAATCGTTGCCATAATGTTGAGATCTCACTTTGTGGCACACGGAGAGCTCGTGCTACGACCTGTTGTGTTTGACCAGCCTCCAGTCGCCCTAGTATTTTACCCCTCATAACGTCATCAGTATGTGTTCTGTGAGTTATTTTCACACAGTCACCATTAGCACGTCTCAAAACGTCTGCACACTTACCCGCTGCACCGAACTCTGACATGCACCAACACACCTCTGCGTATGTAGACTGCTGCCAGCGCCACCGTGCGACGACCGCAGGTCAAAAAAATGGAACCTAAGGACATCACACACATCCATACCCGAGGCAGGATTCGAACCTGCGACCGTAGCAGTCCCGCGGTACCGGACTGCAGCGCCTAGAACCGCACGGCCACCGCGGCCGGCATCGCAGATCAAATGCACCGCATGGTCATACCATAAGGTGATTTAAACCCGCAAACCGCCCACCAGAGCGTTGTTTCACCGTGTATCAGCATTATCCTTAATTTATGAGAATGAGTGTAGGAACGTACGCTCTGGAGATTTCAGTAGTAGAACATACCGTGATGCAGAACGCCTCTCCTGCAGCGTCTGTCACTGGAGTCGGCTAAGCTTCTCCGTCACTCTTTTGCGATTACTAAATGAACCTGCAATGAAACGTGCTGCTCTTCTTTTCATATTCTGATTTTTTTTCCATCAGTCCTGTCTGTTAGGAATACCAGACTGACGAACAGCATTAATTTGTCAAGCTAACGTACGTGGCTTGTGTGTGTTGTGTTAAGATTTTGGGTAGCCTGTGGCATGTCTGGAAGAGAAATTAAACATAATACTTCTTCAATATAGGGCTCATAATCTTCTCGGGATCTTTAATCGAGAATATGAACGAAAATATAAACCCTCCTTTGCACCTTATCACACACACACACACACACACACACACATACACACACACGTAACGCACACGCATGTTAGTTATAAGCTTTGGAGTTCCCGTTTCATTTCCCCTAGCATGTCATTTCACCCAGCCGCTTGAAGCGACACATCTGGATAAGGCGAGCCGCAGTCGACGACCCTATAAAATCGAGTCGCTCAGTATGCGAGGCGTCGGCACCCCTCCTGTCAACCGTGGCCGATTCAAGTTGGTCCGCATACGAAGCATCTGGTTTCTGACTCGCTGCAAATGCGACCCGCTCCATTGCAGAGCGTAACTGAACCGCGTGACTAAATTACCAGAGTACGTGGGCAACGGTACCGGCGGGCCTCCGAGTGCGGCGAGCGGGCAATTTTGCCCTATTTTAGATCCACAGATTTTATTCTCCTTTACTGTCAGTGCACCCGGCTAACTGCCGGAGGTCTCTAGGTCACGTTAACGCAACGACGCCCAACACGGTGGCAGCAGGTTTGAATACTGATGAGGGAAGAAGTATCCTATGAGGGACGTCATTTACCTGCGTAGGGAACAGATTCTTTTCTTTTGAAATGTATACTTTATTTCATAATCAAGCAACATCTCAGTAAAAATTTTCACTGCATTTTTTTTTCTCTCCTGTGCCAACCTCTTGATTTGAGAGTAGCACTTGCACTCTACGTCTCAATTATTTACTACCTGTATTCCAATCCCTGTCTTTCCCTACACTTTATCTTACACAGCTACCTCTAGTGCCGTGGACGTTATTAACTGATATCTTAACGCAAGTACGAAGATCCTGTTCCAGCTTCTTATAACTATTTTCCATATCTTCCTTTCTTCCCCGATTCTGCGGAGAACCACATCTTACCTTACCTCGCACCTTACCTTACGAGTCGACTTAGTTTTGAACCTTCTTTTGTAGCACCACACCTCAAATGCTTTGATTGTCTTCTGTTCCGGTTCTCCCACTGTCCATGAATCACTATCATACAACGCTGTACTCCAAATGTACATTGTCATAAATTTCTTCTTCATGTTAAAGACTATGTTTGATACTAGCAGATTTCTGTTGGCCTCTTTGCCTGACCTCTTTGCCTGTGACACTCTGCTATTTCACTGATGTGAAATATGCTCGTGTATCAATATCCATTCCTACTGTAAATGTATGGGGTACTCATACAATAAATCCCATGTTATGTCCATCTTGCTTCGTCCGTTATACGTTATCTTCCTTCCATGGTAACACAATTCCTTAACTTCGTCTACTCCGTGACGTCTGATGTTAAATTTCTTGTTACTCTCACTTATGCTACTTCTTATTATTTTCATCTTTCTTCATTTTAATCACAATTCCTGCTCATGAGACTTTTCATTCCATTCATCAGACATTTTCACTGAGAATGGCAGTGTCATCATCGAATCTTATCATTGATATCCTTTCAGTTCATATTTTAGTCCTACTCTTGAATCTTCCTTTTATTTCCGTCGTTGCTTCTCCGAAGCATAGATTGAGCAGAAAAGCGAATGATGGCATCAATGTCTTACACTTTTTTTAATCCGATCGTTTCCCATGTTACTGTTCCCTCTTAGTTCCTGCACGTGTTATATGTTTCCTGCCTTCCACAAATTTATTCCTATTTTCCTCAGAATTTCGAAAATCTTGCACAATTTCACACTGTAAAACGCTTTTTCTAGGTGTGAGTGTGTCTTAGTTGGTCAGCAGCGCCAGCCGAGGGAGCAGCACTTCAGAGCACAGCGTTTCGTACGTGAGTTCCGCATTTTAAATCACAGTTTATAGTTCCTTCGAGTTTTGTATCCACAGGGACTGTGATTGCTCTCTTCAGATGTGAGATGAGTTGGTTACTCTTCGCTGGCAGTTCGAGGCGCTGCTGGCTTCGGTCACGCAGCTTGACGCTGTTGCCAATGGGCATCGCAGTAGTGGGCTGAATGTGAGGATACAAGGTACATCTAGCACGTCCGTCGTACGCTCTGACTGCTCCACTACTGTGACTGCCCCAGGTACTGCCTGTACTGAAGATGACCGTCCTCAACGTGGTCGAGTTGGTTGCTACAAAGGTGTGGCAGGCAGCGAGAGACTTTCTGGGGGTCCGATCGAATGGCCTCCTCAGTTCGTCTGACAAACAGTTTTCGGGCGCCATTTGTGGCTGAAAAAGATCCTGAGCCAGGCGCTGCCGCATGCCGTGTTGCAGAGCCTCTCCGCCCACTAGGTCTGGGCACTCCAGATGGTGGGTGTACTGGAAGTTGGGAGCTGCAATGTCAGGCACATAATGGGATCCCTTTGAATCTTCAAATGTCTGTGGATTCCTAAGGGACCAAACAGCTGAGGTCATCGGTCCCTGGACTTACACTGCGTAAAATAACCTATGCTGAGAACAATACCCATGCCCGAGGGAGGACTCGAACCTCTGGTGGGACCCCTTAGAGGTATGGCTGCCAAAAGACGAAGAAGTCTAGCATGCACTCTCTTTCCATGCCAGGAAGAGTCATTCCAGATGTGGAACGGGTGCTTCTGGATGCCATGAAGAGCACAGGATGCAGACCACTGTTGGTAGTAAAGATGTGTGTCATTTAGGATCAGAAGAGATTCTATTTGGTTTCAGTCGGCTAGCTGAAGTGATAGAAACTGTCACTCTTGCTTTCGAGGTGAAGGCGGAGCTGACAATCTGTAGCATCGTCGACAGGACCAACTCGGTTATCTGATGCAGAGTCAAGTGGAGAGTCTGACTCAGAGGCTCAGTCGGTTCTGTCTCCGTGTAGTTTGCAGAGGACGGTGGGGTTCCGTCAGATGTCCATTACACGCAGCAGGTGTCCACTACATGCAGGAGACGGCAACATGGTATGGAATCGACTGCCTTTTTTCGGTTAGACAGTCTCGGTAAAAGTGCAGAATGTACTTCAGATTAAAAGGGTACAAAACGAACACAAGAAGAGAGTGGACACAGCAACAGTCAGTATTGTAGTTTTAAACTGTCGAAGCTCGGCTGGAAAGAGCCAAAGACCGAAAGCTGACTGAAGCCGGAGATAAATTCAGCCGAATCTATTTAAAAGGCCCTAACAATCTTTAGAAACGATAGAATAAATACAGTTGGTGCAGCGTGTTTGTTGGTGTTAGAAGCAGTTCATCTTGTAGAGATACCGAATTAGATAGTTCCTGCGTGTTAGTTTGTATCGAGGTTACGCATCACAACCGGAATAAATTAATAATTAGTTCCTTTTATCGACCCCTCGACTCGGATAATAGAGTTGCTCAACAGAAGAAAACTTGAGTCTCATAACAAATAGGTACCCAACTCATACAGTCATAGTTAGTGACATCAATCTACAATGATTTGTTGGCGAAAATACGTATTCAAAAGCTGGTGGCAGGCATCAAACATCGCCATAAATTGCACTAAATACTTTCTTCGAAAATTATTTTGAACAGTTAGTTCAGTATTTCAATAGAACTGTAAATGTTTGAGAAAACATTCTTGACCTCTTAGCAACACATACCCCTGAGAAATAAGGTGTATCATGACAGATAGAGGCAGTCATGACAAGGTCGTCGTAGAGAAACTCACCATCTCAACATCCAAATCCACCAAAAGTAAACGCAAACTATATCTCTTTAGAAAAGCAGACAAACATTCGCTTGACGCCTTCCTAAGGGAAAGCCACCACTCCTTCCCAACTACACGAGATACAGTTTAAATTCCAAGAAATAGTATCTCAGTCAATTGAGAAAGTCATACCAAATAAATGAATAAAAGGTGGTGCTGACATTCCATCGTACGCAAAATAAGTCAGACCTCTGTTGCAGAAGCAACGAAAGAAACATTTCAAATGTAAAAAACACAAAATCTCCAAAACTGGTGAGACGCCCGCTAAACCCGCTGGGCAGAACAGGAGATTAGGACTGTGGGAAGGGCCAAATAAGGTGTAGGTCAGTTTCACTTCAAAATTGTAATTTATTGTAATTTAATAACATCTTTAAACGAAACTGACACATAGCCGAACCTTTACAAGTTTCTAAATCCAATTCTGTCATAGCTCAAGGCCTCCAAACAAGAAATCTCAAAAAGCAACAAGATAAATTTCTAATGACTGAAGACATGCAGTTAGAATCACAGTTAGGCGAAAGCCGCAAGGCAAAAGTGGATAGAACAAGGTGCAATACAAACGGCTGAAGGCCACAATTATATTTCAAAATTTTAAAATATATTATCGTAATCCTTTAAGCCAGAAGGCCACAATGTTTTCACTTAAGGGGAAATTTTGAGGATAAGGCTTTAAGCGGCCCACAGTTGATTTTCCAAAAATTCAAAAATACCTTAACCTTTAAGTTTTCAATGGCCGAACGAAACACTAAATGAAAAAGCAAGGCAAAGACAATAACTAAATTTAAGGATAATGTTTTAAGCGGCTGAACGCCCACAATTGATTTACATAAATTGATTTACATAAAACACAATAAAAAATGTTCTAGTAAAGCATTGACTATAATAGATTACCAACAGACCATTAAACACCCATGAAAAGGACAGTATAGACAACGGCACTCAAACGACTCCAGAGGGGGGTGGACCTGCCATCAAAACATTAACGTTCACTTAGGTGAGTCAGGTGGTGGGCCCAACTACACTTGATCCGTCCGTAAGCCAACCAACAGAAAGTCACGGACCGACCGACCAAACGACTTGCTTGCCACCAATCGGCACACAAAAATTCAAAGACCAAACTTTTACAGACGTGATCATCCACAATAAAATATGCATTAAGCTGTCAAAACTCAGCTAGAGTAATCATCTTGTGGTGCAGTTCTTCTTGTTGTCTCCGTGCTTGCTAAGAAAATCGGATGAGAAGTTCCGCCTTATGCAAGACACCTTTTTTCTTTTGTTTCACCCATTCATGTTTTAGCACTTTTGTGCTATCATCAGTGGGTTCTATTTTTATTTTTAACTGTAAATTTGTTGTTAACGTATTAACATTTTCGTCGTTTACAACATATGTAAAAGTTGCATTTATAACTTAATTGGCGAAAAGTAACATACCTTACATTATATTATTGTCCTCTTGTTTTGGTAGCTGTTATGCTACACAATATACAACATGTCATCTGCAAACAGCAAAACGTAATTTATTTTCTATTTGTTATGTATTTACGAACGGAAATGAGACTGTATCACGTTTTCTTTCTGTAACTTACAGTTTTGAAGTTGTGGTACGTTTTCCTGTTTTGTTGGCGAAGCAAATGGGCTTACTTCTTTGCCTGTGTTCGTGTGGTAATGCAGTTTTTCGATTACTCAAAACATAGGCGGAGTTTTCGCTGCCATTACGTGTTGTTGTGGCTGTGTGGCGTTCATTTGTTTCGTAGCGTGTTCTGCTGGCTGAGGCGCGCGAGTTTGAATTGTATTTGGTGTTAGTTGTGTGTGATTTATGTGGGTTTGCCTGTGTGTGATGAGTAATGGGGCAGAGAGAGAAAGCGTATGTGTGTGTGTGTGTGTGTGTGGGTGTGTGTGTGTGTGTGTGTGTCTGTGTGTCTGTGAGAGAGAGAGAGAGAGAGAGATTGAAGAACTGCACCACAATATGATTATTTCTACACCAAGCCAGGTATTCCCATCGCAGCTCTTCAACAAATATCAGAACACAACCAACAGACTTCATAAAACCATACTCAACATTAAGTTCAATAAACTATGTTTGGCATATAAAATTGTACCTAACTATGTAACTAACTGTAAACAACGTGTCACCAGCAGCACAGCAGACAAAACGTAAGGCAGAAATCATGTGGATAAAGCAAGAAATCCGGTCTTTGTATTCCAAAAAACAGACTCTGAATATTGAATTATACAGTTTGCATTTAGAATTAGCTAATCACATAACATACGCACCATTTTTTGACGAACTAATATACAGGGTTAGAACATACACTGAGACCATAATAGGCAGAAAACAGACAATCCAACAAAAGAAACCCACAAAAATGTTAAATCACACAAACACCCACCAATCCCACCACCAATACAACCAACACACCTTTCAAAAAAGAGTGATTATCTAACAGACATAAAGATATCTGAACAAGAAAGCAGCCTACTTGAAAAGGGTCCCAAACATAACATTAACACAATGGTGTCACATAGGACAGTAGAAAATATCATAACAGAAACTGAAAACATCATAAAGCAACAAGAAACACTAAACACACCAGAATTTAATGCAAACCTAACAAGAGAACTAGTCGCTGAGGAAATAAGAAATACACTCCTGGAAATTGAAATAAGAACACCGTGAATTCATTGTCCCAGGAAGGGGAAACTTTATTGACACATTCCTGGGGTCAGATACATCACATGATCACACTGACAGAACCACAGGCACATAGACACAGGCAACAGAGCATGCACAATGTCGGCACTAGTACAGTGTATATCCACCTTTCGCAGCAATGCAGGCTGCTATTTTCCCATGGAGACGATCGTAGAGATGCTGGATGTAGTCCTGTGGAACGGCTTGCCATGCCATTTCCACCTGGCGCCTCAGTTGGACCAGCGTTCGTGCTGGACGTGCAGACCGCGTGAGACGACGCTTCATCCAGTCCCAAACATGCTCAATGTGGGACAGATCCGGAGATCTTGCTGGCCAGGGTAGTTGACTTACACCTTCTAGAGCACGTTGGGTGGCACGGGATACATGCGGACGTGCATTGTCCTGTTGGAACAGCAAGTTCCCTTGCCGGTCTAGGAATGGTAGAACGATGGGTTCGATGACGGTTTGGATGTACCGTGCACTATTCAGTGTCTCCTCGACGATCACCAGTGGTGTACGGCCAGTGTAGGAGATCGCTCCCCACACCATGATGCCGGGTGTTGGCCCTGTGTGCCTCGGTCGTATGCAGTCCTGATTGTGGCGCTCACCTGCACGGCGCCAAACACGCATACGACCATCATTGGCACCAAGGCAGAAGCGACTCTCATCGCTGAAGACGACACGTCTCCATTCGTCCCTCCATTCACGCCTGTCGCGACACCACTGGAGGCGGGCTGCACGATGTTGGGGCGTGAGCGGAAGACAGCCTAACGGTGTGCGGAACCGTAGCCCAGCTTCATGGAGACGGTTGCGAATGGTCCTCGCCGATACCCCAGGAGCAACAGTGTCCCTAATTTGCTGGGAAGTGGCGGTGCGGTCCCCTACGGCACTGCGTAGGATCCTACGGTCTTGGCGTGTATTCGTGCGTCGCTGCGGTCCGGTCCCCAGGTCGACGGGCACGTGCACCTTCCGCCGACCACTGGCGACAACATCGATGTACTGTGGAGACCTCACGCCCCACGTGTTGAGCAATTCGGCGGTACGTCCACCCGGCCTCCCGCATGCCCACTATACGCCCTCGCTCAAAGTCCGTCAACTGCACATACGGTTCACGTCCACGCTGTCGCGGCATGCTACCAGTGTTAAAGACTGCGATGGAGCTCCGTATGCCACGGCAAACTGGCTGACACTGACGGCGGCGGTGCACAAATGCTGCGCAGCTAGCGCCATTCGACGGCCAACACCGCGGTTCCTGGTGTGTCCGCTGTGCCGTGCGTGTGATCATTGCTTGTACAGCCCTCTCGCAGTGTCCGGAGCAAGTATGGTGGGTCTGACACACCGGTGTCAATGTGTTCTTTTTTCCATTTCCAGTAGTGTATAATCAAAGAGAACAAAACCACCATAAAAGAAAACACTAGGACTCCTGAAGAAAAAACCTACATAAAACTACAAAATAAATTAACACAAGAAAATGCCATCATCACAAAATCTGACAAAGGTAATTCAATAGTAGTCATAAACAAACAGGAATACATTCACAAAACATTAGAATTCATCCAAAGCAACAACATCACAGAACTAACAAGTGACCCAACAAACCGATACCAAAGTAAGTTACAGAAAACCCTGAGAAACATAGAAACAATTTTCACAGAAACACAGATTAAAAAAATGATACAGAAAAATCCCAAGGCCCCCACCCTAAAATCATTGCCTAAAGTTCACAAACCCGGAATACCCATACGTCCATTAATTAACTTCACCAAAGCACCAACATACCACTTAGCCAAACACACACACACTCTGCTACAGACAATATACAAATACACTGACAACAGAAGTCTAAAGAAGTCAAGTGACTTAATAGAAAAAATAAAAAATGAAAACATACCAAACACAGCAACATTGGTTTCATTTGATATAATTTCAATGTACACACACATCCCAACAGAAGAAACCATCAACATATTAGAAAGAAACCTCCAACTGCAAGGAAACATACCCCCAACAAACATACAAGAAATATTAGCCATACTCAGGCTCATCACAGAACAGAACTACTTCACATTCAACAACAGATTTTACTCTCAACAAGATGGACTACCCATGGGATCCCCAATCAGTGGCCTCCTAGCTGACAGTTTCCTCAACCAGATAGAAAAACAAATCTTTAACAAAATAGTAATACCAAAACAGTACAAAATAATATATTGGTACAGATACGTAGATGACATAATTTGCTTAATAGATGAACCACTGACCCGCATAAAAGAACTTCATGATAACATAAACTCCATCCACCCACAAATACAATTCACCATAGAAACACAAACAGATGAAAAACTTAATTTCTTAGATCTCACTATACACAAGAGAAACAACAAACATGAATTCACAATCTACAGAAAACCCACACTCACCAGCACCATTATTCATAACCAATCCAATCACCCCATAACCCATAAAGAAGCCAGCTTCAGATATTTACTTCACAGGCTGAACAAAATACCCATGAATAAGCATGACTACACACAAGAACTGAACACAATAAAACAAATTGCACAGGAGAATGGATATGATGCAAAGAGAGTAGACAAAATAAACCACAAAATACAAAAACAAACAGTACATAACCATGAAACACACACACATACAAACACAACTCATCACACAACAAATGGGCAGACTGTAAACAACAAATGGCACATAATGACTTACAACAACAAAGTCACACACAGGGTGGGTAATATACTAAAGAAACAAGGACTCAACATAGCATACAGAACCAACAACACAATGCAGAGCAGACTTGGAAGAATTACCACCAACACTGACAAATATAGCCAGTCTGGCATCTACCAACTTACTTGCAACTGCTGTCAATCTGTATATGTGGGCCAAAAATACAGGACCTTCAGAACCAGATATAATGAACACCTCAGAGCACTGAAAAGCAATAGCACACACTCACCATTTGAAGACCACCTGGTAGCACACAACCACCACCCAACAAACATTGAAACTGACCTTCACACCCTAAAAACTAGCAGCAGCCTATACCAAAAATTAACTATAGAAGAAAACTACCACATCCAAAAATCAATAGCCCAAGGAAAGAAAGTACTCAATGAATACACATCATTGTGCAACAAAACTCTCTTCGCCACAATAGAAGAACTATACAAGTAAAACACACACACACACACAAATCCTGTCTCTTTTCTTTCTTTCTTTATTTCTTTCTTTCAATCTCTCTCTCTCTCTCACACAGACACACACACACACACACACACACACACACACACACACACACACTCTTTCTCTCTCTCTCTGCCCCAGTACTCATCACACACAGGCAAACCCACATAAATCACACACAACTAACACCAAATACGATTCAAACTCGCGCGCCTCAGCCAGCAGAACACGCTACGAAAGAAATGAACGCCACACAGCCACAACAACACGTAATGGCAGCGAAAACTCCGCCTATGTTTTGAGTAATCGAAAAACTGCATTACCACACGAACACAGGCAAAGAAGTAAGCCCATTTACTTCGCCAACAAAACAGGAAAACGTACCACAACTTCAAAACTGTAAGTTACAGAAAGAAAACGTGATACAGTATCATTTCCGTTCGTAAATACATAACAAATAGAAAATAAATTACGTTTTGCTGTTTGCAGATGACATGTTGTATATTGTGTAGCATAACAGCTACCAAAACAAGAGGACAATAATATAATGTAAGGTATGTTACTTTTCGCCAGTTAAGTTATAAATGCAACTTTTACATAATGTTGTAAACGACGAAAATGTTAATATGTTAACAACAAATTTACAGTTAAAAATAAAAATAGAACCCACTGATGATAGCACAAAAGTGCTGAAACATGTATGGGTGAAACAAAAGAAAAAAGGTGTCTTGCATAAGACGGAACTTCTCATCCCACTCAGCTAGAGTGTTACTGTGCTGTATGCCATCCTTACTAAATAGGGCTGGTGAATGACACCGAAAAAATTCAAATAAGGGCAGATCGTTTTTTACTATCGTTAAATAGGGGAGAGAGTGTGGGGAATAACAAAAGTTCTGGTTTCCTAAAAAAGTCCGTGGTGGACCAATATAGATACAACAACGTAGGTTCAAAATGGATTCAGAGGCCTGGAAATTAAGAAATATTTCGAAAACACTGAGCTGGTCGAGGTTTGTCTTCTGTCGACCGCCGAATGGGAATATGAACACTTGTGTCAGACCAGCGGTTACTAAAGCGTACTCAGCAAATTTTGTTACAAATTGTGTAAAATGGTGAAGGGGACACATGGCCGTTATTATGGCCAGAGGTGGTTGTTCTGGGTACTGATTTCTCAGGATCTATGCACCCAAACTGCATGAAAATGTAATCACATGTTAGTATAATATATTTGTCCAATGAATATCCGTTTATCATCTGCATTTCTTCTTGATGTAACAATTTTCATGGTTAGTAGTGTACAGGGTGAGTCACCTAACGTTACCGCTGGATATATTTCGTAAACCACATCAAATACTAACGAATCGATTCCACAGACCGAACGTGAGGAGAGGGGCTAGTGTAATTGGTTAATACAAACCATAAAAAAATGCACGGAAGTATGTTTTTTAACACAAAACTACGTTTTTTTAAATGTAACCCCGTTAGTTTTGTTAGCAGATCTGAACATATAAACAAATACGTAATCAGTGCCGTTTGTTGCATTGTAAAATGTTAATTACATCCGGAGATATTGTAACCTAAAGTTGACGCTTGAGTACCACTCCTCCGCTGTTCGATCGTGTGTATCGGAGAGCACCGAATTACGTAGGGATCCAAAGGGAACGGTGATGGACCTTAGGTACAGAAGAAACTGGAACATCACATTACGTCCACATGCTAACACCTTTTTATTGGTCTTTTTACTGACGCACATGTACATTACCATGAGGGGTGAGGTACACGTACACACGTGGTTTCCGTTTTCAATTACGGAGTGGAATAGAGTGTGTCCCGACATGTCAGGCCAATAGATGTTCAATGTGGTGGCCATAATTTGCTGCATACAATTGCAATCTCTGGCGTAATGAATGTCGTACACGCCGCAGTACATCTGGTGTAATGTCGCCGCAGGCTGCCACAATACGGTGTTTCATATCCTCTGGGGTTGTAGGCACATCACGGTACACATTCTCCTTTAACGTACCACACAGAAAGAAGTCCAGAGGTGTAAGATCAGGAGAACGGGCTGGCCAATTTATACGTCCTCCACGTCCTATGAAAAGCCCGTCGAACGTGTACCTCACCCCTCATGGTAATGTACATGTGCGTCAGTGAAAAAGACCAATAAAATGGTGTTAGCATGTGGACGTAATGTGCTGTTCCAGTCTCTTCTGTACCTAAGGTCCATCACCGTTCCTTTTGGATCCCTATGTAATTCGGTGCTCTCCGATACACACGATCGAACAGCGGAGGAGTGGTACTCAAGCGTCAACTTTAGGTTACAATATCTCCGGATGTAATTAACATTTTACAATGCAACAAACGGCACTGATTACGTATTTGTTTATATGTTCAGATCTGCTAACAAAACTAACGGAGTTCCATTTAAAAAAACGTAGTTTTGTGTTAAAAAACATACTTCCGTGCATTTTTTTATGGTTTGTATTAACCAATTACACTAGCCCCTCTCCTCACGTTCGGTCTGTGGAATCGATTCGTCAGTATTTGATGTGGTTTACGAAATATATCCAGCGGTAATGTTAGGTGACTCACTTTGTATATTACTGCTCGTGAACTACGTCATTCATATCATTATTTACCGAGGTTTGACTTGGACTTTCCAAGCCTGTCCCTCGTCCTTGAAAATTTAATCGTTCAAATGGCTCTAAGCACTATGGGACATAATATATGAGGTCATCAGTCCCGTAAACTTAGAACTACTTAAACCTAACTAACCTAAGGACATCACACACATCCATGCCCAAGGCAGGATTCGAACCTGCAACCGTAGCAGCAACGCGGTTCCGGACTGAAGTGCCTAGAACCGTTCTGCCACAGCGGCCGGCTGAAAATTTAATGACAAACAGCAAATAATCAAATAACATATGAAATTCACTACAACTTCATGAAAATATGCCTCTCATATGTCATATAAATAACGTATAAATGTCATTTAAATTAGATAATGTGAACAGTGATGACAAAAATATAAATTAAAAAAGTGGTAGCGGGATTCAAATCGTCGCCTAGTCCAAGGCCCGGTTGCTACGCGCTAACGCTATTTTTTTTAAAAAAATCTCATTTTGTTCGTTATTGTCCGTAGCATTTGTTCGGGGCGGACGTCCCATGACACCCGCGTAAGTTCATCGTTGATCCTTCCACTCAGTTTCTTTTTTATTACAGAGATCAGCTATTCCTCTGCCCGAATACGCCGAGTTACCGTGCCGACACTTTACCACAATGACTTCTTACAACTGGCATCTTCGTACAGATACACCAGTTACATAATAGACGTGACAACCTTCTCTTGCGAGTTTCTCGGAATTGCCGGAGTAGTGCACCGTACTGCTTGCACATTATCTTGTTTTGTTGGTCTATTAAAAGGGTACAGTTTGAAGTAAATCCATGATCTCAATGTCGTGGCCTCCGCTTCTTAGTATTGTATACCGAGATTTTCGGCCTGACACGTTGCGGCATTGACTTCACAAAACGCTGAAATCGATGCGTAACGTAGGATCGCTATGCACTGTATCTCAAATGCGAGTTCTCCAAACTTTCTCAATACTGTTTTACAAAAAGATTGTCTTCTTCCGTCCATGGAGCATTTCTATAATACTCACATATTGCCCGAAACTACCATTGACAAATTTTGCAGAAGATCTCTGAACTCCTTAAATGTCTTCGTTTAAGTCGATATGCTCTGGATCTCAAATACCCAGGCGGTACTCAAAAAGTATTAGTGTTCTACACGCGGTCTCCTCTGCAGAAGACCTGCTCTTTTCTAGAATTCTCCCAGTAAACCGTAGCCGACCACTCGGCTTACCGACAACCGACATTACCTGATCGTTCCATTTTATCTCACTCTGAAACTTTACGCCTAGATATTCGCATTTAATCGACATGACTGCGCCATGCAGCACACCACTAATACTGTATTCTAACGTTACAGGATTGTTTCTTCTACTAATATGCATCAACTTTGTTTTTCCACTTTTAGAGAAAACTGCCTTTCATCTCACCAAACAGAAATCTTGTGCAATTTATTTTGCATCGTTCTACAGTCCCTCGACGATGACGTTTGCCACTAAACTACAGCGTCGTTAACAAATAGTTGCGTACTGCTGCACACCCTATCGGACAGATCTTTCGTGCGTGCAGAGAACGACAGTGATCCTACCGCAAACTTATGGTACTCTTGTCTTTGATCAACATTCGCCTCCCACGACACCGTAATGGTTTCTATTATGTAACAAATCTTCGTCCCAGTCACAGATCTGAGAACATATTCTGTATGCACGGACCTTTATTAAGTCTAGTGTGTGACAGTGTGTCAAACTTTTTCCTGGAATCTCCGAATATGGAATCTGCCTGTTACCCTTCTTCCACGGTTCTCACGATGTCGTGAGAGGAAAGGGCAAGCTGAGTTTCGCACGAGCGATTCTTCCTAATTTCGCGTCGATTTGTGGACAAAGCATTTACTATACTCGAACTTACAATATACTAAAGAATTCTGCAGCAAACAATCTTAAGGTTATTCCTCTGTAACATTTCGGATCAATTGTTTCACCCTTCTTATATAAAGAAGTCACCTGTGCTTTCTTCGTATCGCTTGGACGATTCACGATAAATGAAAGATAATTAAGGGGCCAATAACGAAAAATATCCTCTGTAAAACCGGATGTTGGATTTCATCAGGTCCTGGCCCCGATAAATTGGCACTCTCTCTACAACAAAGTAGCTACCCTGTATATAAAGAACTGACGATATATCCCTGTAACTCCATTACACCGTGCGGTATGTTCTAGCCATCCAACAAACTATCAGATCTACACACGACAGCTTGGGCGGCGAGGTAAGAAGTGATGTGTTTTCGCCTGACTGACAGCGCAGCGGCTCTTCCGCTAGTACCTTATGTTATGTTGTGTTATGTTACGATAACCGGGGACCTAGAAACGACGGAGAGGCTCCGTCCCCGTCTCAGCATCAGTGGTCCGCAACCCCACGACGACTACCGCAGTCCACTTCACCCCTCCGCCGCCCCACACCGAACCCAGGGTTAATTTGCGGTTCGGCCCCCGGTGGACGCCCCAGGGAACGTTTCACACCAGACGCGTGTAACCCCTATGTTTGCTTGGTAGAGTTATGGTGGTGTACGCGTACGCGAAGAGTTTGTTAGCGCAGCAGTCGCCGACATAGTGTAGCTTAGGCGGAATAAGGGGAACCAGCCCGCATTTGCCGAGGCAGATGGAAAACCGCCTAAAAACCATCCACAGACTGGCCGGTTCACCGGACCTTGACACAAGTCCGCCGGGCGGATTCGTGCCGGGGACCCGGCGCTCCCTCCCGCCCGGAAAGCCGTGCATTAGACGGCACGGCCAACCGGGCGGGCTGCTGGTACCATACTCTTCCATGTCCGAAAATCAAAATTTTTCAGGCCAAAATTGGGCTACGTACGGTACGGTGCATGTCCCTAAGGAACATTGCATCGCAATTCGGAATAATACAGGCACTGAAATATCGAATTTATACCCCTATACCACTCAAGCAACTTTCACGTAAAATGTCTCGCCTGTACGGGAGTATATATAATGGATGTATGAGTACAGGTTACAGACACATGACTGATGAGATGTGGATGTTTAGATCTGACCGTGAGTCGGTGTCGGATAGCCAAAAGTTAAGGCGTCCGCTCGCGTTAAGCGGGAAATCTGGTTCAGGTCCCCGTCTGGCACAAATTTTCATTGTCATCATTACATTGCACAGCTGATGGTTGTCCACACTCGCAACTGCGAATACATTTTATGTATAAAATTGGAATATGTCCAATGTTTCCTATCTTCCCTGTCATAATCTGTAATGGGTGCATTACCGGGACAGTTAGGACAATGAAGAGATGTTAGATAACCTTATATTCGCCACAATCAGCTCTGTCGTCATGTTCATCTGTAAGGCTCCATTCGATGAATTTTATATTCATTGGTGCTATGACGGTTCTGATGCGGCGCAGTTTTCAACGGTTAGCGTCGCCTGTAATGGAGGGTGGTCATTTGAAGGCTCTTTGAGTTCTTTGTTCAGGAATCTCTTGCGGACTTTAAGGCTTCCACGTGCTTCAAATAGGGTGTACCGTCATCAGAGGTGTGCTTGAACTTTTTAATACGTTCGTGACCAACTCCTCGTGAGTTGGAGTCGGTAACTCTGGTCGGTTTGCAGTGCTGAATCCTGCCTAGTCGTCGGATGTGGGGTGTCTAGGAAAACTGCTTTCTCGGAATGCTAGACAAACACCTCAAACAAATCCTGTTAATGAATTTTATTACGAAAACACTCCACTTTGAGAATTACATAGATGCGTCACAAGCAAAGGGCGACGTACGAAATTAACAACCTTCTTGAGTATAACAATTCTAAGTCGCCGCTATACAAATGAAGTAATAAGCTTTGACGCCTCTATTCAAGTCGCTAGTCTTGAAGCTTCTGTAGAACTGGGCCGCGACCAGTCGGGCGTGGCGGTTATGTCCTCTTCGCATAGAGGCCGCTGCTGTCGCGTTGTCCTGGAGAGGGATCGGTCGGCGTGCTATTGGCTGACGTCTGCTTCACAGCCCTCTCTCCTCTCTCGTTCCCGACTGGCGTGGCGGCGCTTGCCTTTACGCCGTAATAGTAGTATGGTTTATGAAACGACCCTGGTTTCATGCAATCAGTTACTAGTCGACCTATTTTATTTAAGCTGAATTTGGACCACACCGAGCAAACATATTCTACCACGGAGAAGCACACTGGCTGGCCTGTGGTTCTCAGCATCTTCAAGGTAGCTCCTCATTTGGCGTTAGCCATTTTTCTAAGATACTTTTTGCTGCGAGTTTATGACGGTTCTTCACATAACAACGTTTGTGCGTCAATGAGCATTCCAGTGTGGTCCGCAGCTCGTGGTCGTGCGGTAGCGTTCTCGCTTCCCACGCCCGGGTTCCCGGGTTCGATTCCCGGCGGGGTCAGGGATTTTCTCTGCCTCGTGATGACTGGGTGTTGTGTGATGTCCTTAGGTTAGTTAGGTTTAAGTAGTTCTAAGTTATATGGGACTGATGACAATAGATGTTAAGTCCCATAGTGCTCAGAGCCATTTGAGCCATTCCAGTGTGAATCAGAGGTCTGCCGGTTTATCTGTCTGTACCAGACTGATGCCATTCCAGGTTACATTCAGCTTTCGATTTGCTTGTTTTCAGTGAAGATGGAAGGAGACGACATGCGTCTTTGAGGGATTCGGTCTAAGGGAGTTTTCCTGGTAGTGTTCTTGTTGTGGATGTAGTAACTAAATACTACTACTAATTCAGCCCAGGCGTCGACGATTGCAGAAAACTTGTCCCGTTACGGCTCCTTAATGGTGGGTGATTTTGCAAGCTTGCCAATAAACACTTGCCTGATATGGCGGCACTGTAACAAGTCTGTGGCAACACGATAAGAAATAATAAATTAATAAATAACGTTTATTAACAGTGTTGTACCATATGATACTTAACTTTGGTTCAGTTCGATGAATGGCACTTGAAGTCCTAACCTAACACAATGATATCTAAATAACTTTGCTGTCTCTTGGCTTGGGTAAGCTATAGTGAAAGACAAGTAATATACAATATGAAGAAGAGCCAAGAGGGAGCAGTAGAAGTGGAAGAGCAAGAAAGAAGTGCACGAATTAAAAAGAGTGTAAGGCAGGGATGTAATATTTCACCCCTACTGTTCAATCCATGTATCGAAGAAGCAATGACGGAAATAAAAGAAAGTTTCAGGAGTGGGATTAAAATTCAAGGTGAAAGAATATTTTTGATAAGATTCGCTGCTCACATTCCTATCCTCAATGAAAGTATAGAAGAACTACGGGGTGTGATTAATGGAATGAACAGTTAAAGAGTACAGAATACGGAATGAGAGTAAATCGCAGACAGACGAATGTAATAAAAAGCGAGCAGCTTGACGTCAGGAATTGGTGACCACGAAGCAGATCAAGTTAAGGAATTCTGCTACTTATGCAGCAGAATAACCAATGACGGACGGAACAAGGAGGACATCAAAAGCATATTAGTAGTGGCAAAAAGGGGATCCCTGGCCAAAAGAAGTCTACTACTGTCAAACATAGACCTTAATTTGAGGAAGAGATTTCTCAGAACGTACATTTGGAGCGCAGCATTGTATGGCAGTGAGACACGGAGTATGAGAAAACCGGAACAGAAGAGACTCGAAGTATCTGAGACGTGTTGCTGCAAAAGAATGTTGAAAATTAAGTGGACTGGTTGGGAAAGGAATTGGGAGATATTGTGGAAAATAGACGAGGGAAAGAGTATATAGAAAACGCTGACAAGAAGAAGGGTCAGGATTGTACGACATCTGTTGAGACATCTGGGAATAGCTTCTATGGTACTAGAGCAGTGGTTTCCAACTGGGGGGGGGGGGGGGGGTAATTACGCCCTGAGGGGTAAAATGAAATTTTTTAAGAGGTGAAAATTAAACGATTTGATTCTATTTCAGTCAAGGAACTAAAATATTTTGGAACGATCTTTAGTATTATCACAATTTTGTAAGACTCTGAAATTGATTATATAAGTTTTCCTCAATTAGTAGCATTAACGCGGTGTGGATTACATTTTGCTCACATAGTCAAAATGTTCAAATGTATGTGAAATCTTATGGGACTTAAATGCTAAGGTCATCAGTCCCTAAGCTTACACACTACTTAACTTAAATTATCCGAAGGACAAACACACACACCCATGCCCGGGGAGGACTCGAACCTCCGCCAAGACCAGCTGCACAATCCATGACTGCAGCGCCTGAGACCGCTCGGCTAATCCCGCGCGACGCTCACTCCACCCACTGCAAACACATGTTTGCTTTATCCCGTACATCGCTGATGATAAAAGTGAGACATATACGTAACAAATGCTAAATATCTCAAGAAAATGTCTTCCATGTAGGGATAATACCTGCAGTAGTCCAGAAATTGCTTCATGCAAACACATGTTTGCTTTATCCCGTACATCGCTGATGATAAAAGTGAGACATATACGTAACAAATGCTAAATATCTCAAGAAAATGTCCTCCATGTAGGGATAATACCTGCAGTAGTCCAGAAATTGCTTCATTACTCGCATCGAAACAGAAATATGAATTAATTAACAGCACGACACAATAGTAACTAACTACATAGAGCCCACTGTAGTGGTGTACAGAGTGTTATTGTTATTATTATTTCATTATTATTATTACTATTAGTGGCTGTGGTCATATATGAAGGGCTTATTTCAATAGAGGTACAAGTCCATTACCTCCACTTTTCTGTCAATAATGCTTGTGACTCTGTATCTCAAGATGAACAAAAATGGACTTGTACCACTATTGAAATAAGCCCTGCATATATGTAGCATTAACAGCCTGAAGACTTCGAATTTCAGCCAGGTCAGAAGTAAGGAGTGCGGCAATCAAGTGATTTACGAACTGCAAGTACAGAGCACACATTTTAAATGGGGTTGCAGCGTGCAGGTCTAGCAAGTGCCGCAATGGAGACGAGTAATGCTTGGGAAGTATTTTTTTGTAACAAGTGTGCAGACTCACTGTCGATTGTTAGCTTTCTTATCTGAAAAGGAGTTGTAGATAGCACTTGCGATGCACCACGAATTATTTCGTCATTCGTTCCAAAACACACACACACACACACACACACACACACACACACACACACACACACAAACTAAATATCACTCACCTTTGATCATTTTAAAAATAAAACTGTTCCAAGGGAAATCTTCCATTCTACAGTTTAGTTAGGTGGTGACTTTGGTGATAATGTGGGGGAGGGTGGAGGGGCAACAGACTGAAAGGGGGAGCGACAGGAGTGACACTAGCCAATGTCTCAAAAAATGGCTCAAATGGTTCTGAGCTCTATGGGACTTAACTTCTGAGGTCATCAGTCCCCTAGAACTTAGAACTACTTAAACCTAACTAACCTAAGGACATCACACACATCCATGCCCGAGGCAGGATTCGAACCTGCGACCGTAGCGGTCGCGCGGTTCCAGACTGTAGCGCCTAGAACCACTCGGTCACCCCGCTCGGCCAGCTAATGTCTAATTGCACTCATGGGTAATGGTCCAAGGAAGGCAGGGAACCACTGTATTAGAGGGTATAAACTGTAGTGGAAGACAGAGACTGGAATACATCCAGCAAACAGTTGAGGACGTTGGTCGCAGGTAGCTGCTCTGAGATGAAGAGGTCGGCACAGCAGACGAATCCGTGGCGGGCCGCATCAAACCAGTCAGAAAACTGATGGCTAAATAAAAAAATCGTTAAGTGTGTCATACAGTCTTGTCGTGAGCGAACCACGGTTCGCTGTGCCGTTTGCAGGTGCGTGCCTCCTGCCGGCGGGGACAGTAGGGATAGGGCAGGGCAGTGGAGGCGCGGCACGTCTCGTAGTGGGAGCGAGCGGGCTGCCTGCACGTCCGCGGCCAGGCACGCTCGCCATTCACACAGAGCTCCGCCAGCGGTGACCGCGCCAAGGATTGCCGCGCCAGCACTCCCGTGTTATCGTAAGCTGACCATCACGGCTGCCGGTGGCCTCAGCGCAGCCTTTACAGTCTAGAAAGACTATCCAAACCGCAAAGTGCAAACGTAAACAAAATTGAGCACACGACGGGTAAGGCCTTATAGGTGGACCTCGAAACGCGTCTGCTTCTCGCCTCGTTTCATTGATACACTAACGCGATGCTGTCGTCGGTTGTGGAAACACACTTGACCTCTTAGCAACAAATAACCCTGAGTTAATAAAGAGCATCAAAAACGAATCAGGGATCAGTGAACACAGGGTTGTCGTAGCAATATTGAATATTGTAATACCCAAATCCTCGAAAAATAAGCAAAAAATATACCTATTCAAAAAAGCAGATAAAAATTCACTTGAGGCCTCTCTGAGAGACAATCTCCACTCATTCCAAATTAATAAGTGTAGACCAGATGTGGCTTAAATTCAAAGAAATAATATCGTCAGCAATTGTGAGATTTATACCAAATAAATTAACAAACGACGGAGCTGATCCTCCTTGGTACACAAAACGGGTTAGAACACTGTTGCAGAAACAACGAAACAAACATGCCAAATTTAAACAGACACAAACCCGCAAGATTGGCGATCTTTTACAGAAGCTCGAAATTTAGCGCGGACTTCAATGCGAGATGCTTATAACAGTTTCCACAACGAAACATTGTCTCGAAACCTGGCAGAAAATCCAGAGAGATGCTGGTCGTATGTGAAGTATGTCAGCGTCAAGAAACAATCAATGCCTTCTTTGCACGATAGCAATGGAGATACTATCGAAGACAGTGCTGCCAAAGCAGAGTTACTAAACACAGCCTTCCGAAATGCCTTCACAAAAGAAGACGAAGTATATATTCCAGAATTCGAATCGAGAACAGCTGTCAAGATGACCAACGTAGAATTAAATATCCTCGGAGTAGTGAAGCAACTTACATCACTTAATAAAACCAAGTCTTCTGGACCAGACTGTATACCAATTAGGTTCCTTTCGGAGTATGCTGATGCATTAGCTCCATACGTAACCGTTCGCTCGACGAAAGATCCGTACCCAAAGACTGGAAAGTTGCACAGGTCACACCAATATTGAAGAAAGGTAGTAGGAGTAATCCACTAACTTACAGGCCCATATCGTTAACGTCGATATGCAGCTGGATTTTAGAACATATATTGTGTTCGAACATAATGAATTACCTGAAAGTAAACGGTCTATTGACACACAGTCATCATGGGGTTAGAAAACATCGTTGTTGTGAAACACAACTAGCTCTTTATTGACATGAAATGCTGAGTGCTATTGACAAGGGATTTCAGATCGATTCCGTATTTCTGGATTTCCGGAAGGCTTTTGTCACTGTACCACACAAGCGGCTCGTAGTGAAATTACGTGCTTATGGAATGTCGTCTCAGTTATGTGACTGGACCTGTGTTTTCCTGTCAGGGAGGTCACAATACGTAGTAACTGACGGAAAGTCATCGAGTAAAACAGAAGTGATTTCTGGCGTTCTCCAAGGTAGTGTTGTAGGCCCTTTGCTGTTCCTTATCTATATAAACGATTTGGGAGACAGTCTGAGCAGCAGTCGTCGGTTGTTTGCACATGACGCTGTCGTTTATCGACTAATAAAGTCATCAGAAGATCGAAACAAACTGCAAAATGATTTAGAAGAAATATCGAAATGGTGCGAAAATTGGCAGTTGGCCTTAAATAACGGAAAGTGTGATGTCATCCACATGAGCGCTAAAAAGAACGCGGTAAACTTCGGTTACACGATAAATCAGTCTAATCTAAAAGCCGTAAATTCAACTAAATACCTAGGGATTACAGTTACGAACAACTTAAATTGGAAGGAACACATAGAAAATGTCGTGGGGAAGGCTAACCAAAGACTGCGTTTCATTGGCAGGACACTTAGAAAATGTAACAGTCCTACTAAGGAGACAGCCTATACTACGATTGTCCGTCCTCTTTTAGAATACTGCTGCGCTGTATGCGATCCTTACCAGATAGGACTGACGGAGTACATCGAAAAAGTTCAAAGAAAGGCAGCACGTTTTGTATTATCGCGAAATATGGAAGAGAGTGTTACAGAAATGATACACGATTTGGGCTGGACATCATTAAATGAAAGGCGTTTTTCGTTGCGACGGAATCTTCTCACGAAATTCCAATCACCAACTTTCTCCTCCGAATGTGAAAATATTTTGTTGACACCAACGTACATAGGGAGAAACGATCACCAAGATAAAATAAGGGAAATCAGAGCTCGTACGGAAAGATATAGGTGTTCGTTCTTTCCGCGCGCTATTCGAGATTGGAATAATAGAGAATAGTGAACGTGGTTCGATGAACCCTCTACCAGGCACTTAAATGTGATTTGTAGAGTATCCATGTTGATGTAGATCCAAAGAGGCTCGCACGTACATAGGCTGTTATCGAACGGTGTATTGCTCTCGATAGCTCTTTGGCCTAGCCATATGCGTGACACGCTATATGATCAAAAGTATCCGGACACCCCGAAACATACGTTTTTCATATTAGGTGCATTGTGCTGCCACCTACTGCCAGGTACTCCATACCAGCTACCTCAGTAGTCATTAGACATTGTGAGAGAGCAGAATGGCGATCTCAGCGGAACTCACGAACTTCGAACGTGGTCAGGTGATTGGGTGTCACTTGCGTCATACGTCTGTACGCGAGATTTACACACTCGTAAACATCCCTAGGTCCACTGTTTCCGATGTGATAGTGAAGTGGAAATGTGAGGGATATGTACGGCACAAAAGCGTACAGGCCGACTTCGTCTGTTGACTGACGGAGACCGCTGACAGTTGAAGAGGGTCGTAATGTGTAATAGGCAGACATCTATCCAGACCATCACATAGGAATTCCAAACTGCATCAGGATCTACTGCAAGTACTGTGACAGTTAGGCGGGAGGTGAGAAAACTTGGATTTCATGCTCGACCGGCTGCTCATAAGTCACACATCACGCCGGTAAATGCCAAACGATGCGTCGCTTGGTGTAACGACCGTAAACATTGGACAATTGAACACTGGAAAAACGCTACACACTGTGGTGATCCGATGGCAGGGTGTGGGTATGGCGAATTCCCGGTGAACGTCATGTGCCAGCGTTTGTATTGCCAACAGTAACATTCGGAGGCATTGGTGTTATGGCGTGGTCGTTTTTTCCATGGAGGGGACTTGCACCTCTTGTTGTTTTCCAGGCCTATATTGATGTTTTAAGCACCTTGTTGCTTCACACTGTTGAAGAGCAATTCGGGGATGGCGACTGCATCTTTCAACACGATCGAGCACCTTTTTAAAATGCACGGTCTGTGGTGGAGTGGTTACACGACAATAACATCCCTCTAATGGACTGGTCCGCACAGAGTCCTGACCTGAATACTATAGAACACCTTTGGGATGTTTCGGAACGTCGACTTTGTGCCTGGCCTCACCAACCGACAACGATACCTCTCCTCAGTGCAGCAATCCGTGAATAATGGGCTGCCATTCCCCAAGAAAGCTTCCAGCAACTGATTGTACGTATGCCTGCTAGAGTAAAGGCTGTCATCAAGGCTAAGGGTGGGCCAGCACCAAATTGAATTCCAGCTCTACCGATGGAGGGCGCCACGAACTT
The DNA here is from genome assembly GCF_023864345.2 of Schistocerca serialis cubense. NCBI lineage: Eukaryota > Metazoa > Arthropoda > Insecta > Orthoptera > Acrididae > Schistocerca > Schistocerca serialis. The sequence goes on from NC_064641.1 coordinate 819,691,025, forward strand.
GAAAATCATTTTCATCTAGTTGTCCGGATACTTTTGATCACATAGTGTACCTTGTACGAAACACTTTGCCTTGCGGTGGCCAGTCATGCGATTTGCCGCGAGAATTCGATCTGGGAACTTGCTGCGTAGGCCCCAGTGCTCGTGAGTGTTTACTCACTTTTTCTCTCATCTTCGTTCGCGGTCGCAGTCTACTGTTTCACGTCACGCTGGTTGGTGATGAAATCGCTACTTGCTACTGCCTTAAACAACGCACTGCAGATGTAATCTATTAGACCCATGCTGGATGAGCTTGTTTTTTCGATGTCGTGGCTAAGCACGGTAAATCTCTCGCCATTGCTTGGAATTCCGATTGAAAATGGAACTTAGTCATTTGTGAACGGGTTTGAGTCGCACGACCCGTTGGACCTTACATGATATTACCATAGAAAGTTCTGATAGATATTCTACCAGTGTTCAACCTGCACTCTTTGATACTGAAGCCATCTGTAGCCGTCTCCTGCGTTTATGAACATCCAACCTTTTAAGCGGAAGCCGAATATTACTTCGAGCAGTTGGTTCAGGAGCCCTCTCGAAGTGTAAATAGTTGCTAAAACATAGTCGACCTCTTAGGAACAAATAACTCACTCTCACTCAGTAACAGGTTAGTTCGATTTTTTCGTACCATTATTTTATCTTGTAGATTGATTTATTTCTTGTGATCTCAGTTTGAATTTCGCTGTTGAACAATGAGGTTCAATATACTTATCTGTATTCTATAAACGTAAAGGTTTTCTGGTTCAGCAATTAACTAACAACTCTGATGTCAAAGTGCCATTTTTCGAAAACCTTCTGAAAGAGGTCTGTTGGGAGTTTATCTGCATTTCTGGAATTTACACATACTTTCGATGTCTCAAATAGTAAGCGACAATTCTGAATTGCTTATAATTCGCGCGCAGTCTTTAGTCAGAGTAGTTCTGTTGCTGGACGATGTGTTTGTTTTGGCACCACTGCTTGGCAGTGACGATCGCGGAAGTTCTATAGATAGTGGAGTTGTGAAAGAGACGCCGAGCGGAGGACTCATGGCAATGTAGACATAAAGTTAAGTGCATCTGTGTTTACGTAAAATGATTTGTATTTGAATATTGTGAAACAGTCGAGACGGATTTGGTTAGTGAATTAGAATGAAAGAAGTATGAAGAGGAATGAAGGTAATATTTTTATTTATTGGCGCTGCAGTCGTGTACATAGGATTTATTATTGAGTGAGTAACCCATATCAGGATACTTTGGATTCTTCATTAAGGATTGAGTAATTTTCACTGTAAGGTATTTTTCGTGTTTATGAATCATTTATCTAACATTTGTAAGAGTAAGAGTTTGGTATTAATGTTGCCTTTGTCAATGATAGTGAGGGTTGTAACATGAAGTCCGTACAAGTAATAATACATCACATAATTTTAAAAAAATAGTTTGTTAAAGAAATATTTCACTTAAGAGCCTTGCCCACATCCTCGATGCATTAGATGAGTATTTGCCAAGCAAGATCGTAAGAGATGGAAAAGAGCCACCGTGGTATAACAACCGAGTTAGAAAACTGCTGCGGAAGCAAAGGGAACTTCACAGCAAACATAAACATAGCCAAAGCCTTGCAGACAAACAAAAACTACGCGAAGCGAAATGTAATGTGAGGAGGGCTATGCGAGAGGCGTTCAATGAATTCGAAAATAAAGTTCTATGTACTGACTTGGCAGAATATCCTAAGAAATTTTGCTCTTATGTCAAAGCGGTAGGTGGATCAAAACAAAATGTCCAGACACTCTTTGACCAAAATGGTACTGAAACAGAGGATGACAGACTAAAGGCCGAAATACTAAATGTCTTTTTCCAAAGTTGTTTCACAGAGGAAGACTGCACTATAGCTCCCTCTCTAGATTGTCGCACAGATGAAAAAATGGTGGATATCGAAATAGACGACAGAAGGATAGAGAAAGAATTAAAACAGCTCAAAAGAGGAAAGGCCGCTGGACCTGGTGGGATACCAGTTCGATTTTACACAGAGTACGCGAAGGAACTTGCCCTCCTTCTTGCAGCGGTGTACCGTAGGTCTCTAGAAGAGCCTAACGTTCCAAAGGATTGGAAAAGTGCACAGGTCATCCCCATTTTTAAGAAGGGACGTCTAACAGATGTGCAGAACTATAGACCTATATCTCTAACGTCGATCAGTTGTAAAATTTTGGAACACTTATTATGTTCGAGTATAATGACTTTTCTGGAGACTAGAAATCTACTCTGTAGGAATCAGCATGGGTTTGGAAAAAGACGATCGTGTGAGTCCCAGCTCGCGCTATTCGTCCACGAAACTCAGAGGGCCATAGACACGGGTTCGCAGGTAGATGCCGTGTTTCTTGACTTCCGCAAGGCGTACGGTACAGTTCCCCACAGTCGTTTGATGAACAAAGTAAGAGCATATGGACTATCAGACCAATGGTGTTATTGGATTGAAGAGTTCCTAGATAACAGAACGGAGCATGGCATTCTCAATGGAGAGAAGTCTTCTGAAGTAAGAGTGATTTCAGGTGTGCCGCAGGGGAGTGTCGTAGGACCGTTGCTATTCACAATATACATAAATGACCTTGTGAATAACATCGGAAGTTCACTGAGGCTTTTTGCGGATGATGCTGTGGTATATCGAGAGGTTGTAACAATGGAAAATTGTACTGAAATGCAGGAGGATCTGCAACGAATTGACGCATGGTGCAGGGAATGGCAATTGAATCTCGATGTAGACGAGTGTAATGTGCTGCGAATGCATAGAAAGAAAGATCCTTTATCATTTAGCAACAATATAGCAGGTCAGCAACTGGAAGCAATTAATTCCATGAATTATCTGGGAGTAGGCATCAGGAGTGATTTACAATTACGAGGTAAGATATTCTTGTTTCAGGATCAGTTTTCTACGTAAATTATCGACGCATACGGACCATTTCATGACAGCATTATTAGGCAGACCATTAACGCACAGGGACCACTTTGTTTAATTGAAGAGATTAATAGTAAAGTTCAGGATTTAATCAGTTTGCACATTTTTAGAAAGATTTTAAAACAGTGCCAAATGGATGTTCTATTATCGCGGGGAGATGTATTTGGTTTTACTCGCCGTTGAATGCACAAAGTCACGGAAAGCTACACAACAGAAAAGTTACAACCAACCAACTAAGCCAGTACATAATCACAAATCAAATGAAAAGAATTAAAAAAAAAAACTTTCACTTCCTTGAGTTTTCTATTAGCTATATGACTACGCAAGGTTGCAGTCTGCAACAGCCCTATTTATTGCTGAGAACATTATTACGTATTATGTGGTTTTTCAGCGTTTTTTGGTTAAATACTCGAAAGCAGACTGATGATAAATGCAGCAGCGCAGCCAACACCCGCTGCAAATCAGCTGTCATCAAGCGCTGAGAGAAAAGCTATTATATGTTTTCAGAGATCAGAGGTTTTGCATTTAAAATTGGTTCAGAGTTCCCAGAATGAGAGCACTTGCCTGCGAAATGCAATGGTCGCGAGTTCGAGTCTCGGTCCGGCACACAGTTTTAATCTGCCAGGAAGTTTGGTTCAGAGTTGTTTCACATCACACAAACTGCATAAACGTGTGCATTGCATGGAAGGACGTCTATAAAGCGACCTCTATTACATTGTTTCACAGTCGTTGCACCCTCTAAGTTCCAATTATTCCCTTTGCATTACTAACTAATCAATTCTTTACCAGACTCACGTGTGTGTCTATCTTTGCGCCACATAGATTAGTGAAAAGGGATTTCACTAGGTCTTGCCAGAAAAATACGGCTGCGATCAGCTACAAGTGATTCATTTTTTTTGTTTGAGTGGCTAACATAAAATAAAAATAATAGTTAGCTCGAAAAAATAAAATTACGTAATTAATTTTTGGTTCCTTTGCAGGAACAAATCTGCAAGCTTGGTTCACACTGAAAATTCCGGCGCTCAGCGCTTTAGCCCTCCACTGGAGGAGCCAAAACGAAGCGTCGCAGTGAACAATCGTGTTGTAATTCTCTGCATTTGAAGGGAAACAACGTTCTAACAATCCATGTTGACGGGCGCTGGTAATCGCGGTGCAGTGGAAGCCCAGACCGCTCAGGAGGTAGAGCCAAAGTATGGAGGCAGGCATGGCGCCGGAGAGTCGATGGGGGCGCAGTTAGCAGCACCGGTACCTGAGGGGTAGCGGCCGAAGTGACAAAAGCCGTCTCGCCGAGAGCAGCAGAAATAGGGCTGTTGACATTTTTAAAAATATCTGGAATCCGAAGCATCGATATTTGAAAAGGTCAGTAACGGCTCTCGATAATTCGAGAAAACGTATCGATATAACGACGGAGGAAATATCGACGTAGCGCTCCATAAACATATCAGCTTCACATTGTAAATATACTATGGAATGAGAGTAAATCGAAGAAAGACGAATGTAATAAAAAGTAGCAGAGATGACAATATTTGGTTATTACTAGATATTCTGTACACCAACAAATTAGAAGCCTGCCTATCCTCCTATCATTGGACCTTCTCAATCTCTTGAAACAGACCCATTTGGTAAGGGTCCCATACAGACGAACAATACTCTAAGACTGGACGAACTGTCCGCAGCTCGTGGTCGTGCGGTAGCGTTCTCGCTTCCCGCGCCCGGGTTCCCGGGTTCGATTCCCGGCGGGGTCAGGGATTTTCTCTGCCTCGTGATGACTGGGTGTTGTGTGACGTCCTTAGGATAGTTAGGTTTAAGTAGTTCTAAGTTCTAGGGGACTGAGGACCATAGATGTTAAGTCCCATAGTGCTCAGAGCCATTTGAACCATTTGAACTGGACGAACTACAGTACTGTAAGCTATTTCCTTTGTTGAAGGGCTGCATCGCTTCAGGATTCTACCAATAAACCGCAGTCTAGACTTCGCCTTACCCGTTACTTGTGTAAGCTGATCATTCCATTTGAGATCATTTGGAATAGTCACACCCAGATACTTGACGGATGTTACCGCTTCCAAGTACTGCGCATTTATTTTGTACTCGTTCATTAATGGGGATTTTCGCCTTGTTGTACGCAGTAAGTTACACTTACCAATATTGAGAGATAACTGCCAGTCATTACACCACGCATTTATTTTCTGCAAATTGATTTATTCACAACTTTCCTGTGATACTACTTTCCTGTCGACTACAGCATCATCGTCAAACAGTCTAATACCACTGTCAATACCATCAACCAGATCGTTTATATAAATCGTAAAAAGCAGTGGACCTATTACGCTACCCTAGGGCGCACCTGAAGTTACGCTTCTTTCTGTTGAAGTCACCCCGTTCAGGACGACAACTGCTCCCTGCCTATTAGAAAACTTTCTATCCAATCGCATATGTCATCGGATAGGCCGTAAGCCCGCACTTTTTGGAGGAAGCGACAGTGCGGAACTGAGTCGAACGCCTTTCGAAAGTCGAGAAATATGGCGTCAACCTGGGAGCCGGTATCTAGAACCTGTTGTACAGTATATCACGCACAAAGAGAGCCAGCTGTGTCTCGCATGATCGCTTAGCGTTCATAGATTTTACGTACGATCAAAACTTTTTCTAGAATCTGCAGATAAAATATTGCTTTCAAATTCGTTAAAAGAATCTCTCATTTTCCTTCTGACAGCTGTTTTCATTTCGCATAATTTCTGTTTGTCAGCTGGGCAGTGACTACATTTGAAACGACTGTGCTAAATTCTCTGCTTTTTCGGCAACTTCCTAACATGTTTGTTGTACCAAGGTGGATCCTTTGCCTCCCCAATATTTTTGCTAGGCACATACTTCTCTAGCACGTGGTGGAAATGCCTTTAAATTCCGACGAAAGATGCTCAATATCTTTGTGTCCCAGCTGTGAATGCTTGAAGCTGTCTACGAAGATATTCATTAATGACACTTATTTGCTTTCCCAAACAAGAAAACCCTACGATGTTTATTTATTTATTTATTTATTTATTTAGCAACTTCCACTGACATAGAAGCCACAGCGACATTATGGTCGCTAATGCCCTCTTCTAGATTAACTTTCTCAAAAAGATCAGGTTTGTTTGTCGCCAAGATATCTAATATGTCCCCATCTCGAGTTGTTTCATACAAACAAAGAGAAAGACTGGAAGTGTTGAAAGCTCAAAAAGTAGAAAGAGTCCTACACAGTGAAAGTAAAATTACATTCTACAAAAATTTCAAAAGAACCACATAATATGTGCCGAAAATTGAGAAAAAGGTATAATATAAAATAAAATATAGGCATTCGATATTACCATTTTGATATCCATATGTTGATATTTCGGGGAGAATATATCGCCTATACATATCGACATATTTTAAAACTTTCGATACATCGATATCTTGTCAACAGACCTAAGCAGAACGGGCTGGACGTCTGCTCCGCGAGAGGAGATACGCCTGCGCCACGGGCAGCGGGGAGGGGTAAACGCTTCCCGGCGTCGGAGTTACGTGCGGGAGGGTGAGCGAGCAACGTAGCAGCCTCGTCGTTATCGAGTTCACAAGACAAGACAGAGAAAGTTGTGTCGACTGCACAGTGGAGGCCCTTGTGGCTCTTGGTGTCTATAGAGTTCTTATGTTCAAAGTGTACTGGCTGTGCATTCCTTAATGTTGAATGATTATGTATCGCAATTCACTTATTTAATTTCATAGAGCTTGAGGGTCAGATTTCCTGTTGAAATATAACACAGATCCCATTATTTTAATTTTTTTATTATTTTGTTAGGTGAATTTTTGCCCTTGAGCATGTTGTTCGTATTTATATTATCGTTGTATCTTAATACCAGCCATACGTCTCCAATATGAAGCTGGCTATAGGTAATTTTTTCTAGGAAAAGATATCCGGTGCCTTTCACTCCACAGCCCCAATACTGCTGTATCTTCATCACTGAGCTGGTGCAAGTGTACAGCAGCAGTACACCATCACCTGACACATGAGAGCGGACGCTTCCAGAGTGGTGAAACACGTCTGAACGACAGAGAACAAAGTGTCAGACCACCTCTCTGTGAAGAACTGGGAATCACAAGATAAGAACAGGCTTTGATGCTCGAATACAGGCTTATTGGAATGGAGAACACAGTGGAAAAACTGGAAGGATATGGTGTCACCATCATCATCATCATCATTAGTGTTTTGCCCAAAGGCAGGTTTTTACATTGTAACTCTTCATGCGACTCTATCTACAGCCATCCTTTTCAGGTCCGCGTAGTTTTCATTCCCCTTTATGTCATGTATCATCTTGTATCTCCTCCTAGCTGCTAATGTCCTCCCACAAACTAGTCCTTCAAAGCGTCTGTCGGCAACCACTCCTGTCTCCAAAAATGTCCCATCCAGTTCTTCTTTCTTTTTCTTATAACCTGTACCGGTCTTCTCATTTTTTCCTTACAGTTTATCCTCTCCATTCTCCTCCACATCGACACATCTAGCTTTTCTATCTTTCCGTCCTCTGGTCTCAATGTCCACATTTCTGCCCATAGTGCCAAATTCCAGACAAAACATTTGCCAAGACTTTTTTCACAACTTTATCTAGTTTGCCACATAATCATCACCTCTTTCTACTGAAGGCCTCTTTCTCTGTTGCAGTACGAGCTTTCCCCTCATGCTGACATCTCAGCTTTTAAGGGATCGTACTTCCAAGAGATTTAAATGCTCTTACTTTGTTAATAATAACTTGCCCTATCTTAATATGTGCTGTCCGCCCCTGTAGCTGAGTGGTTAACGTGACTGGCTCCCGTCCTACGGGCCCGCGTTCGATTCCCGGCTTGGTCGGGGATTCTCTCCGCTCAAGGACTGGGTGTTGTCTTCATCATCATTTCAACCCAATGTGGTCGCCCAATGTGGCGTCGAATGCAATAAGACTGTAAGACGTATGCTTTGCCGGCGATGGGCGAGGCATGACAGAATCTCTGACCAGAGAGTAGTTTATCGTTAGTTGTTGCCTGTCGCTAGTCTGCGCCAGTCTGCGCGAGTCGACAGTAGCGAGTCTGGAGTAGTCTGCGTGAGTCTGCGGGAGTCGGCATGCGTCGGCTGTGTGCTCTGCTCGCGACTCTGGTCAGGATTCTGGAGGATGAGTATTGTTGTAGAAGGTAAAGAAGCAGCCTTGCGCATATTTAATAATGTATGTTAATTGTAATTTAATTTGTTCAAAGAAATGCCCCAATAATAATTTTTATAATATAAAGCAACTCTTTTAAAGAAAAGCATTCATTTCAATTTAAAGAATTTTTCCAATGCATTATCGTTGCTTCCAAGAATCAAAAAAGATATACGCCAGCATTGCACGAAGCTGTGTCGAAAAATGACTAATTAAGAGCAGATATAATTGCAGTTTTATTGAGCTAAGAATTTTTGCTTTTGTTATTCAGAATACAGGGCCGAAGGTCAGCGCCGCTGTCCTCATAAAATTCATCAGGTCACAAAACTTTTTTATTATTTTGGTGTTTAGGAAGACAATAAATGAGAAAAGAATTTTGTGGTAACATTAAATGTGAATGCATTTCTGCACACAGTCAATAAATGGGAGCCAACTTTGTTCTGAGGTTACAATATTAGAAAAATTCATTTAAATATTATTATTTTGTGGCGAGGCTACGCTTGGCACATTATTATTTAACATTTCGTGTGGAGAGGTTACACTTGGCTCCATTTCTATTTTCATTAAAAAATATTTTTTGTGGGAAGGTTACAAGACCAGCATGAAGGTGGGCGGACCTGCCCCGTACAGGGCCTCCCGGTCAATGGCCCAAAGGCTCATTACCAATATGTGCTAGTCTTCTTTCTGTGCCGATTACAACACTCTTTGATTTTGCTGTATTCATTCTTATCCCATTTTCCTCACAAGTTCCATTCACAACTTTCAGCATTTCATTTACATTTCGTTCACTTTCTGCCACTAATACCGTGTCACCAGGAAATCTTATACATTCTGTCCTCTTACCATCTATATACACTCGCCATCTAAGCCTTTCGCAGCGATCTCTTCCAGGTATAAGTTCAACAACAAAGGGGACAGGCAACAACTTTACCTGATCCCTCTTCCCATGCCACTTCCTTCCGACATTTCATTTCCATTCCTTATTATTACCTGCTGTTGTAAATATAAATTTTTTGCCAGATGTCTCTCTAGTTCTTTCCTCTTCAAAATATCCTACAATTTTTTCCAAATAAAAAAAAAAGCAGCAAAAAATTCTTTACTTTCCTTAATATGTCTTTCGCTTATTATTCTTTACAGACCAATAGCAGCTCCTGTTCCTTTTCCTGTTCTAAATCCGAACTGTTCCTCCCCAATACATCCATCCAACTTGCCATATAACATTTTATTGAGTACTCTGTGCAGTACTTTAGCTACGTGAGAAATTGGACTGATAGTCCTGCGCTCTCCACATATTTTGATATTTCTTTCTCAGTTTGTATCATTACCGTCCAAGACTATTCCCCTTAGTCGTCTGCCTCATCACGGAGGCAGACTATGTCCTTCCTACCTCTCTTTCGCAAACTCTTCTGCTGGCAAGTTAACATCCCTTCCGAGTCATCATCTTTCTCAGCGCGACTGCTACAGTCGCAGGTTCGAATCCTGCCTCGGGCATGGATGTGTGTGATGTCCTTAGGTTAGTTAGGTTTAAGTAGTTCTAAGTTCTAGGGGACTGATGATCTCAGATGTTAAGTCCCATAGTGCCCAGAGCCATTTGAACCATTTTTTTTCTCAGCGCTTTTCTATCTATTTCTGCTTCCAAGGAGCTGTACCCGTTTCCATCTTTTGGCACATATTTCTTCTCTTCAACGTTGATTTCACTTGGCATATGATCCATCTTAAACAGACATTCTATATATTCTATACATTTTCACCATCTTGAGCTATATTTGTAACATGGCAAAGATCGCTGCCCGCTGGATGCCACAATTGCTCACACCCATTCCAAAAGCCTTGACTGAGGCAGCAGTGGAAACGCTGCAACAGTGTCAGGCCAGTAAAGATGAATCCAGCCACTTGATCATTGTGTGCGACTGTTATATACAATACTAGGAACCTGAGATAGTGAAAGACGCAGTGGGGATGTGCAGATTCACTGCCATAAAAGGCGAAGACACAACCATCATTGAGCAAGGTGATGGTGACTGTTTTTTGGGACACTCGTGGTATGTTGCCAATAGATTATACTCGTAAGCGGTAGACGTGCTCAGAACATACAACTGGAATGTTCTACTGAGATTACCAAAGGATGTCAAGACAAACCGTCGTGGAAAGCTGCCCAAGGGGGTTGGCATTCGTCAATGTGCCAGCTCATTCTGCACAGGTTACAGACATACATACTGGTTCTTCGGGCTATAACCTTTGCCTCACCCCAGCCCCCATCCCTGTATCCCCCTGACATGGCCGGCCGCGGTGGCCGTGCGGTTCTGGCGCTGCAGTCCGGAACCGCGGGACCGCTACGGTCGCAGGTTCGAATCCTGCCTCGGGCATGGGTGTGTGTGATGTCCTTAGGTTGGTTAGGTTTAAGTAGTTCTAAGTTCTAGGGGACTTATGACCGAAGATGTTGAGTCCCATAGTGCTCAGAGCCATTTGAACCATTTTGAACCCCCTGACATGACATCCAGTCTCATCTATCTCTATCCTTGGATAACCATACCAAACTGTGATGTAGTACGTTTCCTGAAGAGCCAAAATCTAGAATTCTAGAGCCACGACAACCATCATGGAAGAATTGTGTGTCATTGACAGGTGAACTTATAGAAAATGACTAACTTCATCTCCAGGTTTCACGATCGCAGCTTGGAGTTTTTCAATGGATAATTCAATCTTTGTGACTAACCCTCACAGATATCTCTAAAAATTGACAGGACAAATAGAGCAATTATGAGTTAATTCTCAAGAAATTCGTCGCTGTAAGTGAGCCACTCTTGATACCCTGGGATGAGCTTCAGAGAGTCATAGAATTCTGCCACTTGGCACTGGTTCTTGTGACTCGTTTGTGCCTGTACTACATCTTCAAACACTCCCGATTGGTTTCAGTGCTATCACTCACCAAGTAACAGCCTAATAAATGAGTTATACTGACCGTCTCCTGAAAATAAGAAGCCGAGCGGCTAATACTGCTGTGGGAGTTGTTTCGTATCAGTGTTTCGGCTGCTAAATAATGAATTAACACGTTCAATAAGGTCCTAATCACTACAGTGTTCCGCTGCAGTTAAGTGTTATATTCTTGATTTTACATAAATTTGAGGCAGTTACTCCCCTATGTAATGGTGGTTATACTTATCACGGATCACTCTTTCATATCTTCACACGCTACAGCAATAATGAGCACAATCACACCACAGCCCTCACTGCAGTCCCATTGTAGGTGGCCGGCGCGGTTGACTCGAAACGGAAAATCACGGTACAATGTGGATACTTAATACAACACGAATTCTTCTGACACGATTGGTAAATGTTGAGGGTTAGCCGGCGGCTTTGGAGACACTCGCAGTCGACAATATGCATTATGGGCGGCCTTCCTCCACCACACCACGTCCTGCTCGCTTAGAGCTTTCTTAGCGGCTGCTACCCCTGCACACTGCCCCCACTCCACTTACTAACAGCTGCTGTATCTCTCTGGCACTCGTGGCGTTCGACTGTCGATATCTAGCGTACCTCGACCTGTGCGAGGCAAAACTACGTTTATCTTTTTATGGGTTGTGGAGCCCGTACAATCTGCACGCACAACTATACGTCGCGAAACAAAATTATCTGTCAATAAAAATTTTCTGGGTTTGTGTGAACACATTGTCAATATATAAAACTACCGACGTTTCGGTCACTGTTGAATGTGACCTTCTTCAGAATGTTTCAGTAAACAAAAACACTCTGAAAAAGGTCACTTGCAACTGTGAACGAAACGTCGGTAGTTTCACATATTGACAATGTGGTCACAAGCGCAGAAAAATTTTACTGACTGTGACGATGGCCGCGGAAGCCTACGTTTATAAAATTAACTGTGTTGCAATAGGTAACGTCTACCACGTGTCAGCTAATTTCTTCGTCCATTTGTAGTACGACAGTTTAAATTACAAGGCAAAACCTTCCAGTTACAAATGTTATGATCGCGTCCACGGTTCAAATGGCTCTGAGCACTATGGGACTTAACATCTGAGGTCATCAGTCCCCTAGAACAACCTAAGGACATCACACACATCCACGCCCGAGGCAGGATTCGAACCTGCGACCGTACCAGTCGCGCGGTTCCGGACTGAAGCGCTTAGAACCGCTCGGCCACCGCGGCCGGCCGCGTCCACGGTACTAACCTCATTTATACTAAGATTACAATCCGTGTGGGGGTCGCATTTCAACTTTAAACTGCCGCAAAAGATCGCAGTGTTATGTAAGTTGTGCTATTCGATTGTCTTCACTCCAAGTAGTTTGTCCTAGTGCAACGATAGGCAAGGCTTCTGTTTTTTATCAGGTATTGCTATTTGTAATGTGTTGGTACCATACGCGAGTTGGAGATTCAGGCTTAGACTGTGATGCCAGTTATTTTATTCACAACGTGAATGTTGGTGAGAATAACAAACCACATACAGAAAGCTATGTGCTCACAACGATCAACAAACTACAGTTGACACGCAAGATATCGCATACATGATACAGTAATACATTCCATGCACAATGAAGAATAAGTGACATTCTTATTAATTAATTAGTGTGCATTTATCGTAGACTCGTGCTACAACACACAACCACAGTGCTGACGGCGAGGCGAGCACCTTACGACCAACGGCCAACGAAAATCACTTTATGGAGCCTTATTTGTGTCTAGTCGACAATGCACGAAGTGATGCGGCTGTTAATATGTTTTCACATTTTACAAAAGATAGATTATTTTAGTAAGTACATCCTAATGAGTTTGAAAGCCAGCTGTCGTTTCCAAATCTAACAACTATTTACAAATTGCCTAGAGCGGTTTTTTCAGCGAATCTAAGTAATTACGCATCTGACTATTACTTATGTGATGGAAAAAGTTAATCTTTGCAAGCCCAATGGAAAATTGTCTCTTGAGTACCATAAAGAAATGATTAATCGTGACAATGGTTGCTTTCTCCAATAAAAAGAGGAAGTGCATATTATGAACCGTTAGTGTCACGCCATACACTTGTGTGTACAGTTTGTATACTCTGAAATAAATCCGAGCACTACCCAAGTACACAAACAATAATCTCTGAACACAAATTTTTTGTACGAACATTTGGTGGGAACTCATCCGCAGCGAGAGCTGGCTGCGCTTTTGCATTTACCATTAGTTTCCCGTGCGATTTCTTTCCTGAGAATGCTCGAAGTCACATTATAAACACTATCTGATCAAAAGTATCCGGACACCCGCAGAACATACGTTTTTCATATTAGGTGCATTGTGCCAGGTGCTCCATATCAGTGACCTCAGTAGTCATTAGACATCGTGAGGGAGCAGAATGGGGATCTCAGCGGAAATTGCGGACTTCGAACGTGGTCAGGTGATCGGGTGTCACTTGTGTCATACGTCTGTATGCGAGATTTCCACACTCCTAAATATCCCTAGGTCCACTGTTTCCTAGGTGATAGTGAAGTGTAAACTTGAAAAGACGCGTACAGCACAAAAGCGTACAGGCCGACCTCGTCTGTTGACTGACAGAGACCACCGACAGTTGAAGAGGGTCGTAATGTGGAACAGGCAGACATCTATCCAGACCATCACACAGAAATTCCAAACTGAATCAGGATCCACTGCAAGTACTATGACATTTAGGTGAGAGGTGAGAGAACTTGGATTTCATGGTCGAACGGTTGCTCATAAGGGACACATCACGGTAAATGCCAAACGACGTCTAGCATGGTGTAGGAAGCGTAAACACTGGACGATTGAACCAAGGAAAAACGTTGTGTGGAGTGAAGAATCACGGTACACAATGTGGCGATCCGATAGCAGGGTGCGGGTATAGTTAATGCCCGGTGAACGCCATCTGCCACCGTGTGTAGTGTCAACAGTAAAATTCAGAGGCTGTGGTGTTACGATGTGGTCGTGTTTGTCATGGAGGGGGCTGGCACCCCTTGTTGTTTTGTGTGGCACTATCACAGCACATGCCAACATTGATGTTTTAAGCACCTTGTTGCTTCCCACTGTCGAAGAGCAATTCAGTGATGGCGGTTGCATCTTTCAACACGATCGGATACCTTTTCAAAAAGCACGGCCTGTGGCGGAGTGGTTACACGATAATAACGTCTTTGTAATGTACTGGCCTGCACAGAGTCCAGACCTGACTCCTAGAGAACCCCTTTGGTGTGCTTTGAAAAACCGACTTTGTGCCAGGCCTCACCGACCGATATCGATACCTCTCCTCAGTGCAGCACTCCGTGAAGAATGGGCTGCCATTCCCGAATACACCTTCCAGCACCTGATTGACCGTGGGCCTGCGAGAGTGGAAGCTGTCATCAAGGCTAAAGGTGGGCCAACACCATATTGAATTCCAGCATTACCGATGGAGGACGCCACAAACTTGTAAGTCTTTGCAGCCAGCTGTGTGGTTACTTTTGATCACATAATGTATAATAATACTCGTTGCTGAAAGTCACGTAATATACAATAATATTCGTGACGCTGAGGAATGTGCAAAGTACAGTTAAAATGGGCAGGGTGTCGCAGCATGGTCTGTTACAGACCGTGAACATATGTAACCAATCGACTGAGGGGAAAACAAAGGAAGTCTCGTAAAAACAATAATACGGATACCAGGTTTGTTTATAATTGCTTTATTACGAGAACCGCTCTTTTTACGGAATGTGTTGATTTGGTTAAGATATTTTGCTCAGGGGTGTAATAAACTATGTCAACTGATTAACTGCTTGTAGTTGAATGTAGTAACAGACCTCTAAGATAAAGCTAGGTAAGGTCATCGGCTAAGCGACGCTGACGTGCACATTTAGTAGCACAATAGGTTATGTTCTCTTTCTTGGAGTAGATGGCTTCTGCGAGAGTTGTCGTGTTTTCTGTTATTAGCGTCAGGATGATAAGTACCATGGAGGTGCCGAGCTTAATGTCCCCATCCGACATATGGTACACAGGTATCAAGAGTGTCACATGTCCCCTCACTTCCCCGTGCACTACGAAGAGGTTCGCTATTTAATGCAAAACTCTGGTGCAAAGTTAGGAATTTTACGTCACCACATGTCTTCCCTTTCTTGGCGAAATAGTGATGCTAAAACTGTTTTTCTATCCTCCTCCCGCCGGAGGTTTGAGTCCTCCCTCGGGCATGGGTGTGTGTGTTGTTCTTAGCATAAGTTAGTTTCACTAATATGTAAGTCTAGGGACCGATGACTTCAGCAGTTCGGACTCTTAGGACTTCACACACATTTGAACATTTTTTGTTTTTCTATCAGTGGGATTCGAAACGGTTATCTCCTAACTGAGCACCAACGCAAAGGCGGTTAATCTTTATATGCACCAATCGCTATCTCACGTTATTTGATCAATGTTAATAGCAGCACTGATGACACATTTAATGATACTATGACCCAGTGTCATATTATCAATATGATTAAGGCTCGAACCAATCTTTGGACTGAAGACCACAACAACTAAGGGCCGCAAGCACGTCACACACAAACTTCAGCGCGGAAGAAACACAGTATAAATTACGGTAGTCAGTGATGCCTGGAAATAAACCGTATCGATAAGCAGAAAATTAGAACTGTTCGTACGGTTTGTTCGTTCTGAAGATTGATATCCCCATTTCACAGCAATAAATACCATAAGCGTGTAGTCAGTGTCGGTGCTAATAAAAGGTCATAATGGCACTTCAAGGTTTAATTCACGTCCGAAATACTAGTGAATATCTACTGTGTTGCGCGGAATCCCCTGTACGACGACGTCTCTTAGTTCTGAAGACTTGAGACACGGAACCGTGATTGCCATGGTGGTGGTGTCTGCCACAGATAAAACTGTCCTCCAGTCAAGCTGAACACGGCCACTGTTTGGAAACTGAACACGCTCGTGTCTTAAGTGCATGGCCGCGAGGAACAGGAAAGAGGATTAAATTTCCAAAAATCACCACCCAACAGGAGATAAAGTCTCATTAGAGACTATAATGTTGCAAGACGTACAGCTCCTCTGTTTTATCATTATTGACAGAAAATAAATTTGGAAACTGGAAATTGGTGGTAAGTTCTTATGGGACCAAACTGCTGAGGGCATCGGTCCGTAAGCTTACGCATTACTTCATCTAAGGACAACACACACACACACACACCCATGCCCGAGGGAGGACTCGAACCTCCGACTGCGGCAGCCGCTCGGACCGTGACAAGGTGCCATAAACCGCACGGCTACCTCGCGCGGCAGAAAATAAATCTCAAGGACTGTACATCTTACAACATGCTGCCGTTACTTCAATACAATGTGAGACACAAAATAGCATTTTTCGATTAAATATACCTACTTCTACGAAAGCCATCGGCCTTGCCGCAGGTAACACCGGTTCCCGTCAGATCACCGAAGTTAAGCGCTGTCGGGCTGCCCTAGCACTTGGATGGGTCACCATCCGGTCTGCCTAGCGCTGTCGGCAAGTAAGGTGCACTCAGTGCTTGTGAGGCAAACTGAGGAGCTACGTGAGTGAGAAGTAGCGGCTCGGGTATCGTACACTGACATACGGCCGGGAGAGCGATTTGCTGACCACGTGCCCCTCCATACCCATCCAGTGACGCCTGTAGGCTGAGGATGACACGGAAGCCGGTCGGTAGCGTTGGGCCTTCCCATGCCTGTTCGGACGGAGTTTAGTTTTACTTCAACGAATATCAGAACTGATCTATACGAAAAGGTTTTCTTTACTGCATCAGTCGCAAATCGAACAAAAAATTTCCAATGGCGTAGTTGCTGGAACCCTGGAAAGGTAGACTATTTGGAACACGAGACAGCGCTACTGTTGACCAATATAAGGCAATGGGTACGGTGTAAAAAACAAGGGGAAATCTAAAAAAGGGTCTTCTGTGAACAAATCATGTACCCAGACGGACCTTTCGCAACGTGGCCTTCCAGCGGTGACTGTGTCCTGTTACAAAAAATGACTGGCCAAGAGCGAGTTGGATTCGTGCTCTGGGGGCTCCGTACAATCTTAGCTGTGAATACAGTTAGTTCATCTATCCCAGGAAACGAGAACCACGACGATTTTTCACTCTTATCGACAACATTGATGCTGGCAAGACATCGATCCCGCGAATTCCTAGACTTTCGAAAATGTTTTAATTTCCAGTTTTAAGTTTACAAATTTCGCGTTTGGTATTGTAATTTATGAGAAATCGGGATCTTAAGAGAGGAACAGACAGTCGGATAACAAATGATAAAATATTGTTTCGTGTGATATCATTAGAAGGCAGTACACATGTCGAGAAACATTTTTTATACCGCCTAGGGGCCCGTAGACGTTAGTACGTGACATAAATTTCAACTTGACACATCTATCCGTTCCTGAGAAAAAGGATTCTTAACAGTCAGACAGACAGACAAATGGGCAACAAAATGATACTGCGAGGGATCCGTTTTTACCGACTGAGGTACGGAATCCTAAGAACGCTTGAATGTGGGCGTGAGTTAATAGTGACATATGTTTACGAACAGTGTGTCAGATTTTAGGGCGAAACTGAAAAGTGATTCATGTGTTTAGAAGAGGAAGACTGTCTCTGAAGATAAACTATGCTCTGGACGCACGGCAACAGTAACGACGAGAAGAACCTACTGAAACGCAAATCACCGTGTGCTTAACATTTACCTCTCACTTACAGAAATGGGAGCAGGGCCTCACGAAACGAGGCACTTACACCAGTCGTTGGAGGGGGAGGAGGGGGGAGGCGGAGGGGGAGGGAGAAAGCGGTGGAAGACATTAAAAGCACATGCGTGGATTAACTCGAGATGAGAAATAAGAGATCCTGTCTAAGCCCGAAACTATACTACGACCAGATATTTGCTGCTTTTCCAGTGAATGTCAGCCCGCCTAGCGGAAAGTAAATAATTAAGCAAATAAAATAAAAATTAAAAATTATAAAAGATGAATATAATTTTAAAAATACAGCGCTGGGAAGACAATATTTTCCTCACAACTAAGTGGATATCGACTTCTGGCCACTGTTTCTTTGTATACTTAACCCAAAGTAACTCCGACATAGTATGTTATGTTATGTTAACCGGGGACCTAGAAACGACGGAGAGGCTCCGTCCCCGTCGCAGCCGCAGTGGTCCACAACCCTACGACGACGACCGCAGTCCACTTCAGACCTCCGCCACCCCACACCTAACCCAGGGTTATTGTGCAGTTCGACCCCCGGTGGACCCATCGGGAACGTCTCACACCAGACGAGTGTAACCCCTGTGTTTGCTTGGTAGAGTAATGGTGGTGTACGCGTACGTGGAGAACTTGTTTGCGCAGCAATCGCCGACATAGTGTAGCTGTGGCGGAATAAGGGGAACCAGCCCGCATTCGCCGAGGCAGATGGAAAACCGCCTATAAACCATCGACAGACTGGCCGGCTCACCGTACTTCTACACAAATGCGCCGGGCGGATTCGTGACGGGGACCAGGCGCTCCTTCCCACCCGAGAAGTCGTGCGTTAGACCGTCCGGCCAACCGGGCGGACTGACATACACTCCTGGAAATGGAAAAGAGAACACATTGACACCGGTGTGTCAGACCCACCATACTTGCTCCGGACACTGCGAGAGGGCTGTACAAGCAATGATCACACGCACGGCACAGCGGACACACCAGGAACCGCGGTGTTGGCCGTCGAATGGCGCTAGCTGCGCAGTATTTGTGCACCGCCGCCGTCAGTGTCAGCCAGTTTGCCGTGGCATACGGAGCTCCAGCGCAGTCTTTAACACTGGTAGCATGCCGCGACAGCCTGGACGTGAACCGTATGTGCAGTTGACGGACTTTGAGCGAGGGCGTATAGTGGGCATGCGGGAGGCCGGGTGGACGTACCGCCGAATTGCTCAACACGTGGGGCGTGAGGTCTCCACAGTACATCGATGTTGTCGCCAGTGGTCGGCGGAAGGTGCACGTGCCCGTCGACCTGGGACCGGACCACAGCGACGCACGGATGCACGCCAAGACCGTAGGATCCTACGCAGTGCCGTAGGGGACCGCACCGCCACTTCCCAGCAAATTAGGGACACTGTTGCTCCTGGGGTATCGGCGAGGACCATTCGCAACCGTCTCCATGAAGCTGGGCTACGGTCCCGCACACCGTTAGGCCGTCTTCCGCTCACGCCCCAACATCGTGCAGCCCGCCTCCAGTGGTGTCGCGACAGGCGTGAGTGGAGGGACGAATGGAGACGTGTCGTCTTCAGCGATGAGAGTCGCTTCTGCCTTGGTGCCAATGATGGTCGTATGCGTGTTTGGCGCCGTGCAGGTGAGCGCCACAATCAGGACTGCATACGAGCGAGGCACACAGGGCCAACACCCGGCATCATGGTGTGGGGAGCGATCTCCTACACTGGCCGTACACCACTGGTGATCGTCGAGGGGACACTGAATAGTGCACGGTACATCCAAACCGTCATCGAACCCATCGTTCTACCATTCCTAGACCGGCAAGGGAACTTGCTGTTCCAACAGGACAATGCACGTCCGCATGTATCCCGTGCCACCAAACGTGCTCTAGAAGGTGTAAGTCAACTATCCTGGCCAGCAAGATCTCCGGATCTGTCCCCCATTGAGCATGTTTGGGACTGGATGAAGCGTCGTCTCACGCGGTCTGCACGTCCAGCACGAACGCTGGTCCAACTGAGGCGCCAGGTGGAAATGGCATGGCAAGCCGTTCCACAGGACTACATCCAGCATCTCTACGATCGTCTCCATGGGAGAATAGCAGCCTGCATTGCTGCGAAAGGTGGATATACACTGTACTAGTGCCGACATTGTGCATGCTCTGTTGCCTGTGTCTATGTGCCTGTGGTTCTGTCAGTGTGATCATGTGATGTATCTGACCCCAGGAATGTGTCAATAAAGTTTCCCCTTCCTGGGACAATGAATTCACGGTGTTCTTATTTCAATTTCCAGGAGTGTAGTATGAAACACACTGCTTACCTCAAATCATATAAAGGAAACTGCAACGGATACGGAAAAATAACTTCGTTTTGCTTGACTACATTGCAGTTGCTTGTATGTTGTTGTTGTTATTGTTGCTGTTGTTAGACCGAAGAGACACTCTCTACATTATTTACTGACAGCTTTCCCTATTTGTGGAACTACTGCATGCTACAGGAATCTGAACTTTCTTACTGAGTTCAAGCTTTGGTAACACGCTACTGTACACAACATATCCTTTAAATCTACTACAGTACTGTACTACATGTAACCTTATTGTAAGTGAATAACATAATTGGAGTTACTGTTGTGCTAGCTACATTCTTCATAGATCAGTAGCCTGTCTACCTTCTCTTCGTTTGTGTACAATGTACACACACAGACATTCAAGTGAAAACGGCTGACTGAATCGCTGGCGTTCATTTTTCTTGTGTTTCCACTTGTTTACTGTCGTTTCCAGCAAGTGGTAGAGTTACGTTACCCGGGGTACTTAAACTGTGCACTAACGCAGGAGTCTCAAAGCCAATTTTGTGTAGTTCTGTTATGGTGGTCTTCAGTACGAAGACCGGTTTTATGCAGCTCTTCGTGCAACTTTTTCGGCTGCAAGCCTCTCCATCTCGGAATAACAACTACAACTTACATTCTTCTGAATCTCCTTACTCTATTCATCTCTTGGTCTCCGTCTACAAATTTTACCCACTGCACTTCCCTGCAATACTAAACTGTTGATCCCTTGCCGTCCGCGGTGACCGAGCGGTTCTAGGCGCTACAGTCTGGAACAGCGCGACCGCTACGGTCGCAGGTTCGAATCCTGCCTCGGGCATGGATGTGTGTGATGTCCAAAGGTTAGTTAGGTTTAAGTAGTTCTAAGTCCTAGGAGACTAATGACCTCAGAAGTTAAGTCCCATTTGTTGATCCCTTGATATCTTATAATGTGTCCTGCCAACCGACCCCTTCCTTTAGTCTGGTTGTGCCAAAAAATTCTTTTCTCCTCAGTTCTATTCAGTAGCTCCTCATTAGTTGGTGATCTACCCACCTAATCTTCAGCATTTTTCTGTAGTATCACATTTGAAAAGCTTCTCTATTCTCCTCCTTCCTAAACTGTATATTGTCTTACTTCCACATAGGGCGGTGCTCCAGACAAAAACTTTCAAAAAGGCTTTGGAAAGTTAAATCAATATTCGGTGTTACTAAAATACTTTTCCTCAGAAATGCTTTTCTCGTCCTTGCCAGTCTGCATTTTCCACTCTCCCTACAATGACCATCATCAGTTTTCTTGCTGCGCAAATAACAAAACGTATCTGCTACGTTTAGTGTCCCGTTTCCTAATATAATTGTCTCAGCATCACCTGATTTAATTCGACTACATACCATTATCTTTGTTTTGGTTTTGTTGGTGTTCATCTTATACCCTCCTTTCAAGACAGTGTCCATTCAGTTCAACTGGTCTTCCATGTCTTTCCTCTAAAGCTTTTAATAGCATCATGTTGACGTAAATAGTGCACTGCGATGCTTTCCTGAATGGTGTTCAGGAGAGGAAATGGATTACCGAACTGAAAAATATAGGGTTCTGTTAAAAAAAAAAACACGTACTGCTGTTCCTATCTTCGCAAAGAACGAAGTGAACAAAAATTTGTTTCTGGCGGTGTACCGTCACCTGGAGAAATTCTGTTAAAAGTGTGTCCTATGAACGAAGTCTAAGAACGAAAGAGAAACAAAAATTGCGTGTTAATTAAAAAAACCGATTACCCACAGTTGTAAATAAATATGAAACTGCAAAAAGTGAAAGAACGCTGAAATTTAGTTAATACTGTTTATGGAAAAACAAATGTAATTATGTGTTAGCTACGTAACGCAATAGCCCAGGGAGGCCGTGTTCTATAAAATCTGTGACAGTGAACTATGCCTCTCATGCTAAATGCAAATGGTTAATGCCTTTCCTTTTGTACTGGAAGCGAAAAGCTACGGACGTATCGTGTTGTAGAACTGGATGTCTGTGTCTTTTCACAACTTATGTATCAAACGTAATTATGTGTTCCTTCATTTCGTCTCCCTCCAAGTGGAAATAATTAAGAACATAATAATATAAGAAATATGATATGGAGATTCTTTCGGTCATCTGCCTTTCGTCTGTCGTATCGATGCGAACGCAGCCGTTACGTTAAAGGTGTAAACTTTGATTATTTAAGGGCTTCACCCGACAATATAACCAGAGAAATTAACTTTAAACAGTTTTGCTTAATATTTTAAAATCATTAAATTTAAGCCAGTCTGATTACAATTTGAATTTAAATAAGAATAAGTTTCACAGCTCCAGCCTGTATCAGCGTTAACATCCTTGCTCAACAATATTGAAATAATAGCTTTCATTTCAAATGTGAGATCAATTTTTATTAAGTTATTCAAAAGAATTTCACCGTTGAGATTATGTTAGAAAAGGATACTGCTGTTTTTACTGCTACGTATGTGGTTGAATCGTCTGTCTCCGTAGCTTGTTATATGTTGTTGTTGTGGTCCTCAGTCCCGAGACTGGTTTGATGCAGCTCTCCATGCTACTCTATCCTGTGCAAGCTTCTTCATCTCCCAGTACCTACTGCAACCTATATCCTTCTGAATCGGCTTAGTGTATTCATCTCTTGGTCTCCCTCTACGATTTTTACCCTCCACGCTGCCCTCCAATGCTAAATTTGTGATCCCTTGATGCCTCAAAACATGTCCTACCAACCGATCCCTTCTTCTAGTCAAGTTGTGCCACAAACTTCTCTTCTCCCCAATCGTATTCAATACCTCCTCGTTAGTTACGTGATCTACCCACCTTATCTTCAGCATTCTTCTGTAGCACCACATTTCGAAAGCTTCTATTCTCTTCTTGTCCAAACTGGTTATCGTCCATGTTTCACTTCCATACATGGCTACACTCCATACAAATACTTTCATAAACGACTTCCTGACACTTAAATCTATACTCGAAGTTAACAAATTTCCCTTCTTCAGAAACGATTTCCTTGCCATAGCCAGTCTACATTTTGTATCCTCTCTACTTCGACCATCATCAGTTATTTTACTCCCTAAATAGCAAAACTCCTTTACTACTTTAAGTGTCTCATTTCCTAATCTAATCCCCTCAGCATCACCCGATTTAATTTGACTACATTCCATTCGAACCTCAAAGTTTTTACTTCTTCTCCATGAATTTTAATACCTACTCCGCATTTATATACTGGGCAATATTTATATATTTCTTTGCAAGCTACGTTTATGGTATATGGTGGGAGCTCATTTGTATTAAGAAGCGAACTTTAGCAAATCATTAATTTTTTCTTACGTAAGAGCTTGCCGTTGCTGCCAGCATATAAAACTAGCCGTTCATATGAACGTGCGAAACTTTTTTCGACAAACTAGAATAAAGGAGAGAGGAACGATATAGTGGTCAATACAGATGGGACACCCGTATACTATCCTGTCCAGACGTCTCTACCTTTCCTTTTGAGATGTATTGCAGATCGTCACTAACCAGTTTTCAGTGTAGATCTACCGCTCCACCGTTTGGACCTGACGTGTCAGCATTAGCATTGTCCGTGCCAACGCACCGGCGCTGCACGCACGCCAATAGCCGTTCCGCGCACGCAGTACAGTGCTGTGTGTGTGTGTGTGTGTGTGTGTGTGTGGAGTTATTGTGCTCGCGTTGCGTGGGCGGGTCGCACGTCCGCCGCAGGTGCCGCGCCCTTCGTCCTGCCCTACGCCCTAATTCTCCGCCCCTCCGCTGCAGAGCTGACCGGCGACCCGGCCTTAAATCACAACCTGCTGCTAAGGCCGGCCTGCCCCTGTCAGACGGTTTATAACGCCACCAGTGCGCCGCTGTGGTGCTAATTTAGTTAACCAGCGATGAGGTGGTGATGCTCGTCCTTCGTCCGCCAACAATTTCAACGTAAATCAACGAGGTGCCTACTCAGTGCAGCTTTACATACCAAATTATGCAGGAAAACACGGGTAATTCATATAATAAACTGAGAAACAGCAATGAGAGAGAACCTTACTGGCAGATTAAAACTCTGTGCCGGACCGAGACTCGAACTCGGGACCTTTGCCTTTCGCGGGCAAATGCTCTACCAACTGAGCTACCCAAGCACGACTCCTTTCTTTCAGGAGTGCTAGTTCTGCAAGGTCCGCAGGAGAGCTTCTGTAAAGCTTGGAAGGTAGGAGACGAGGTACTGGCAGAAGTAAAGCCGTGAGGACGGGGCGTGAGTCGTGCTTGGGTAGCTCAGCTGGTAGAGCACTTGCCCGCGAAAGGCAAAGGTCCCGAGTTCGAGTCTCGGTCCGGCACACAGTTTTAATCTGCCAAGAAGTTTCATATCAGCGCACACTCCGCTGCAGAGTGAAAAACTCATTCTGGGAGCAATGAGAGAGTTTTGATCATCGTCCTCAAGAATTAGGCTTTTTGGGCTGGTCCACGTCATAAACGTTCAGGTCATCTCTTTTGATGGTCGTCCAAGTTTTTCTTTCCTGTTGGACTACCAGGTGTACCGGTATGAAATGAATGTTTTTTTTTTTTTTTTTTTGAAAATGAAACGCTAATTTTGAATTGAAAAGCAAAAACGTTTTACTCAAAGTACTGTCCATTGCTTTCTATACATTTTGACCACCTTTCTGGCAATGTGTGGACACCACGCCAATAGAAATGATCGCCTTTAGAAGCAAACCAATTAGACATCCAATTTTCGACTACTTCGTAGGAATCTGTTCCTCAGCCAATGCGTGTCCCGTTGATGAAAACAAATGGTAGTCGAAAGGGGCCAAGTCTGGTGAATATGGCGGGTGGGGTAGCAGCTCCCAGCCAAGTATTTTGATTGTATCCAGGAACAGTTTTGCTTTGTGTGCAGGTGTATTGTTGTGTAAAAAAATTACTTTGCCATGACTTCTGGCCCATTCTGGTCTTTTTTTCGATCAACGCATAGCTCAAATTGATCATTTGTTGTTTGTAGCGATTAGTGTTCACAGTTTCACCGGGTTTTAGAAGCTCATGATACACCACACCTTTCTGATCCCACCAAACACAGAGCATTGTCTTCTTGCCGAATCGATCTGGTTTTGCAGTCGATGTTGACGGTTGTCCCGGATTAACCCACGATTTTTCCCGTTTAGGATTCTTAAAATAAATCCATTTTTCATCGCCAGTAACAATTCGATGCAAAATCGATTTTCTTTCATGCCTTTGAAGCAAAATTTGACAAATGGTTTTTCGGTTTTCCATCTGTCTTTCATGTCTTTCATTCAATTCATGTGGCAACCATTTTCCACACTTTTGGATCTTTCACATAGCTTTCAAACGGCCGGAAATTGTTTGTTGTTCAACATTTAGCATTGTTGCCATTTGCTTCTGACTCAAAGTATCATCTTCATCCAATATTGCTTGCAAATCGGCGTCTTCGAACTTTTTTGGTGGTCTTCCACGTTCTTCATTTCTTACATCAAAATCATTATTTCTGAACCGTTGAAACCACCTTTTGCATGTTGCTTCTAATAGAGCATGATCACCATATGCCTCGACAAGCATTCGATGCGACACTGCAGCACTTTTTTTCAAATGAAAACAAAAAATTAATGCTTTCCGCAAATCATCACTTTCTGGTACAAAATTCGACATATGATGTTGTTTGTTCCATGACTTGATGTATACTAAATATCTTTGACAGAAGTCTACCAACCAAACAAACAAAAAATTAAGGCTCGTTCATAACAAATGTTCCCTATCGACACATTTGTATCTTAACGCTCATTTCATACCGGTACACCTGGTATATACCCTGGTCCACATGGGTGCAAAGGTAACTTCCATGTAAGGTGTCACTGCCAAAAAACGTAGCACTATGAAACTTGGTCCACACATAGAAAGATCTGCTACAGTATAGCACACAAGATAACTGGAAGAACTACGAATGAGACAAACGCAAATGACACTTTCATTCAAAGACAATAATTACGCTCTAATGGCCCCCCATTGGCCACTAGTAAAATTATGTTTTCCTGACAAGAGTAAAATGAACAAACTGACAGGGAGATTCGAAACTTTCCGCTACAAAATTAATTGTAACTACTGTTCCCCTCTTACCATGTACTCTTTCCTTCCCAGTATTAAATTATTTAAATAAATCTGTCCTTTGACGTTACTTTTTAATGAGAAAATTGAAATTGGCCTTTTCATCAAAAATAAAATATTTAGTGCTGTTGACCTTGATTAGTCTTCTTGGCTCAAAAAGAGGAAATTATTAATTTTTCAGTAACGTTTAGCGTCTCCGGAGTGCAATCGAGCGCACTCAAGGTTAAAGTTCTTCTTAGCAGCCAGCGGAAGAAACAGCTTTTCAAGATCTGCGTCGTAATGTAGCTCTGAAAATTTCTTGACGTTGTTATTGAAGAGCAAGTCAGACGGATACGATTCTGAACAACTAGGATAGTCGTGTCGGTAGGGCAAGTCCCACATATTTTCGTTTTTAACAAAAGAGAATCTGTTTATTCCAAAAGACCGTGATATTAAACAGGGATCGAATAGTACTACCTAGCATTCAAAGTCCTAAGTCTTCTTCTTGGTTCAAATGGCTCTGAGCACTATGGGACTTAACTTCTGAGGTCATCAGTCCCCTAGAATTTAGAACTACTTAAGCGTAACTAACCTAAGGACATCACACACACCCATGCCCGTGGCAGGATTCGAACCAACGACCGTAGCGGTCACGCGGTTTCAGACTGCAGCGCCTAGAACCGCTCGGCCACTCCGGCCGGCTTTTCTTCTTGCTAGCACTTTGTATCGTAATTACTAGGAGAGGAAAGATGAGCATAATATTCACTTCAAAAATGAGAAAAAGTTTACCTTTTAAGATAACAATTATTATTTCATAAAACTTTCTTCTCAGTGCTCAACCATTATAGTATACATTCATCTTCTTACAAGAGCGTATACTGACAAAAATTAATATTTTCTTATATCCCTCACCAATGGCGGCAGTCGTTTTCTTTTTTACAATAGAAGTACACCTCCTCTGAAAATAGGTCCTTTCCTAGTCAAGTCTGCTATCAGAGAAAAAACATTAGTGAAGTCACGGAATGCACAAGTGTGTTAAAAATCACGGAACGCTAACAAGCCAACGATGTTTTTTACAATGCTGCGCTCTCGCAGGCGAAACCAATAATTCAGGTTATTAAATAATACTGTAACGCTGTAACTGTTGCGATGTATAGTAGTAAATGTAATATAATATAATGAAGGAATCATGGCTCGTAGTACTAAATGTAAGGAATGGTAGTGCTTGCTTTGCGATTTGCAGATATCCCAGAATATAAGTAAGAGTTTGAGCTGTAGGGCGTATCGTCCTTCAAGCAGTGCGGCTGAAAACTGATGGATGGTTTTTGATGATGCATGCTGACGCGCTGCGATACCTCTCTCCACCATATCCCACACGTGCGCAGTGGGCTTTAAGTCGGGAGAACTTTCAGGCCAGTACATTCGCTGAATACGCTCTCGCTACAAGACGTCTTTCATCTGCGCTATTCGAGGCGATTGCACATTGTCATCGACAAAAAGGAAGTCAGAAGCGAATTTACGCCTGAAAAGACACGCATGAGGAAGGTGCATAGTGTCAGAATAAGGTTGACCAGTGAGTGTAGATCAGCACGGCTATGCAACATTATGCCTCCCCACACCATGACACCTTGACCACCAAAACCACCATACTCATAATTCTGGATGTCATCCCATATAGTGATAAGTGGGAACACGTAAGGTACCCAGGAACATTGTCGTTTTGTGGTCCAGGTATTATGGTGTGGGGGAAGCATAATGTTCCATGGGCATACTGACCTCCGTATCTTTGGACACTGTACACTTGACGGTCAACCTTACTCTGACGCTGTACTCCTTCCCCAAGCGCGTCATCTCAGGTGTGAATTCGATCCTGACTTCAGTTTTACGGATGACAATGAGGGAACGCATAGAACGAGACGGTATTCTGCGAATGGACTCGCCTGGACGGTTTTCCGGTTTAAACCTCGTCGAGCACGTCTGTGATGCTTTGGGGAGGCGTACTGCAGCACGTCCAGGGAACATCCGGCAACTGTCAAGCGCGGTGACGGAGGAATGGAACGCCCTACCACAAGAACTCCTTATCAATCTTATGGCCACTTTGCAGAGCATATGGTGATCATACACCCTATTAAGAACTATGTCCGGGCTTCTTTAATATGCAGGGGACCATTATAATTCTCACTGACCTGATTGTAAGTATCGTCTTTGAATAAAAGTGTCATTTTTGTTTGTCTTATTACGTATTTCTTTCAGTTATCTTTTGTACTAACAGTAGCAGGTCCTACTATGTATGAACCAAGTTTCATAGACCTATATTACTTGGCAGTGACACATCAGCAAAAGTTACTTTCGTCCTTAATTTAGTGCTGCAGCAATTGTTATCCTATAATTAGACACCTGTAAACCTCTCGTCTCAGTTTCTTTCAAGAATGGAACTCCCTATACAGGGTATCCCAGGAGGAACGGTCGATATTCATAAATATGACGGGAACACTAATTTGAAGCAGAAGACATCTTACAGACGTATGGCTTATTCTGAAAGGTTTACGAGATAGAACACATTTAATGCACATCGTTAGTTACAGAAATGATAGCTTTATAAATAACTGGTTTGAACCATACTTAAGAAACAGAACGCAAAACGTTGTGATAAATAATTCAGACATTGTTGGAATGGTAGAAAATTTTAGTGACTGGGGAGAAATCGCAAAAGAAGTTCCACATGCTTCAGTTTTGGATCCACTCCTTTTCTTATGGGAGAAAGACATCCCTAGGAGAGAGGTTGAAAGTAACGAGGTCGGCTGGGCTAGACTAAGACGTCGGAGTTTGGGGGGCAAGACACATACGTGCGCGGCAGTAGCCGAAAATCAAATGTACAAGGGTGTTCCACCACGGAAAATGTTTCAAGTGGGCGTTCATGTCGTGTTCCTGAATACTGACCTTTCCTCCTAGGGTACCCTGTATAATATAGCTTCAAACGTATGATTACAAATGAGTTAATGTGTTCAATATTTGACGTTAAGCAGGTAAGCGATACAAAAGTTTAGAATTGGTTTGAAATTATACTTAAAGTTCTCTAAAAGTCGCTAAGTGCTCTCAGTGTTAAACACTGGATGAGAATGATTTGGGTAGCTCGAGTTCCGTTCTAAGAGCAAGCTAGTTTTTCACGTATCTGCATATTTATGACATCATAATCCCTAAAAATGTGCCTTACAGTGGTGTAATTTTGTTGGTACATTCTGTGATACAAGTGGATATTGTCTGTAAAATGTGTTGCCAATCGAATAGAGAGACAAGAACTAACAAATTAAAACGTCATGTCCTACGGACGAACAGCGAAGATGTAGTAGGTGATTTAAGTTTCTTCAACATTTTGTAGGTGATATAAGCGAGAAACAGTTTCGTAAAGATTTGAACTTATGTGTTAAGTTTCTTTGATGTCGCTAAGTACTTTCTGTTGTGTCTATGCAAGACAGCCTAGACACAATGAGAGGAAGCCGAAAGGCACGCGCTTAAACTCACGCAGGCTGGCGTGAGGTCTGAAACAGGATACGTAATGAAAGCTATAAAGAAAAGTACGTAGCTGCTGGAATACTTAATTTTAATCCACATTTGTAGAACATCGCTCTTGATGATACATGTTATAACCACAATATATATAGCAAAGGATTATGGCGCCTTGCTAGGTCGTAGCAATTGTAGCTGAAGGCTATGCTAACTATCGTCTCGGCAAATGAGAGCGTAGTTGTCAGTGAACCGTAGCTAGCTACGTCGGCTGTACAACTGGGGCGAGTGCTGGTAAGTCTCTCTAGACCTGCCGTATGGTGGCGCTCGGTCTGCTATCACTGACAGTGGCGACACGCGGGTCCGCCGTATACTAATGGACCGCGGCCGATTTAAAGGCTACCACCTAGCAAGTGTGGTGTCTGGCGGTGACACCACACTTTCATTCTCAAATAATGGATGAATTTAGCGTGGTAATCTGCGCGACGCTCTACAATACTTGTCTTACTGTGTTAAACCTTTAACATAACATTGTATCTCTTCATGAGAATATTACGATAGTTTTTTTTAAATTCGGTCAATAATCATACGAAACACTGAAAATCGAATTTTTATAGCCCCCAGAAGGCGTTAGGTAGGCTATCTGTAAGTGGCTCTGAGCATAATGAACCATGAAACGGGACAAACATTTAGTAGTGTAGATACATTGGACGTGGTCTTCCCAGTTTAGTCTGACTTCTTCAGTTATAGTTGTAATGATTTGTCGATTTAGTTCTTGTCCAATATCGCCATTTCTTTATGGTTCAGTAATGAATATACCACTGCATCGCGGTGGAACTTCATTTCTGACGATTGGTTTTTTCATAACTGTTCTTGTATTACGGACCAACATTCGCTACCATACAGCAACAGACGCAAGGCTATTACTTTGCAGAGTTTAACTAATGTCTCTGTCCGTACATTAGGGTGTACGTCGTATAGCTCCACAGAAATGCCCGAATGTGGTCAATTTTACCTCTATATTATCTGACTTGAAAAATTTAAAATTGCAGCCCAAAAATTCGAATTATCTTAGATGTTCAATTATTTATCGGTCTACAACAACTAATGGTTCTTATGGACAGCAATCCTTGAAAAGCATTTTTGTTTTACTTGTTAATAATGTCATTCCATTTTTAGCAGCAATTTCACTCAACTTATGTACTCTAATTTAAGCTTTTTTCAGATTTTCCTTTCATAAGCTGATCGTCAGAAAACAGCAGCGTCATGAAATTAAAATTATCACTTCTCAGCGTATGGTTTAATACAATCAGTCATTTGTTAGTTATATCGTCAACATAAACATTGAAGAAGGTTGGAGACAAGTACCCTTGTCTAGTTTCTTGATGGACATCAGCAGATCCTATCCCATTCCAAAATATATGGATCGTTATTGATTATTTTTTAAAACGACTGAGTTGCCGTAATCAGATGTCCTGAAACTCCCGTTTCCTTTGATCATTCCCATAATTTTTTTTTGTTTTAAATTTGTCAAGCGCCTTTTTCATAATCGATTAAAACATAATAAATTGACAATCTGAATTCTGTTATTTTTTCATCTACTTGTGCCAAAATGAAAGTATCACAAGAACATGATATACCATTTCTAAAACCATGTTGTACCTCTAACATATGTGCCTCTGCTATTGGAGTTAGTCTTGCGATTTATCTCCTTATAAATTGTTCACATCAAAACTTCTGATTACAAAGTGTACCGCCAGTGTTTTGTTTTAATATCCCTGTTGC
The DNA here is from genome assembly GCF_023864345.2 of Schistocerca serialis cubense. NCBI lineage: Eukaryota > Metazoa > Arthropoda > Insecta > Orthoptera > Acrididae > Schistocerca > Schistocerca serialis. The sequence continues at coordinate 819,722,515 of NC_064641.1, forward strand.
CATGCGACGTTCGTCATTGCTTGTTTACAGCGAACACCAACTGCTCCAGCGATCAGTACGACTGTTGCAAGGACACGGGTTACCGCGTAGAGTTAAGGGGCTCCGGAAAGGCTCAAAATCATGAAAAGTTCAATTTTTACTTTTTTGCGTTTTCTGAATCTGCAGACTATTACCTTTTAATAGATATATAATTTATTCAATTCCGAAGACTACAACTATTTTTAAAATTTTTTTGAAATGTGTTCTACATGGGCGTGACCCACTGTGGCGCTGTTAAACTGCTGTCAAATGGTGTTATTATTAACGTCCGTGTTCATCAGGTACATTTTAGTGATGTGAGATAAAGTATGTGTTGTGGCTAACCTGTGATGGTTCAATATATATCGCTGGTGTGATTGTCGATTGTTTCATGTTTATTTACTCTGTCGTTATCTCGAAAATATTCGTAATTAATTCTGTTTCTTGAGTCTCTGTTTTGTTGAAGTATAATAATGAGTAAAAGTAAAGTTATTAGAAATCCTCTGAAGGCTTTTAAGAAAAAGAGAAATGTTGGAAAGCCAAAGGTATTTAGAAATATGGAAATGAAGATAGGTTCTAACATGGTACGAGCGATGCTTGCTTTAGACAAGGAACGCCTTCGGGCTGCAGACAGGGCTGTAAAGAGTCTAGAAATACAAGCAAGAGTAAACAGGAGGAGGAACAAGAGGAAGCTGGAGGAGGATTTTGCAGAGGATGAAGATAATCCATCCTATGGACCTGGAATGCACTAAAAAGTTAATCCAATCTTTGTCGCTCGATTCCCAAAACTTTTATTTTCTCATACTAATTACATGTTTTCTAAGTATCTTCCAAACATATTTGTTTCAAACTTTCAGTAAATGTTACACAGTACCTTCTGCATAATTTAACACAGCCTTTTTCCAAAAAAACTGTATATTTTTGAATATATAAATAAAAAATTTCAAAAAAATGTTGTGAATTTTCATTACAATTGAAAAAAAATCATCTTTAATAACTGAACTAAAATTTTGTAAAATCCCTGTGTTAAGTTGTAGCCCATATTCCAATAAATAATCTGTAAAAAGTTCAACTTCCTAACTCAAATACTTTGTGAGGAAAGATGTAATTTACAAGCGTTATTTTAACATTGCAAGAATAGGGCGTTCCGGAGCCCCTTAATCACAGACTTGGCTCGTGTAATGGCTGCTTACACAGATGCAGAGACGGCAGATGCCCATTTGATGTATGGATTAGGTGACGGCAATAGCGCTCGCGCTCGGCCTTTGCCACGACAGGAAAACGTTTGAAACCATTGATCGTCGACTTTGGGAACAGGTGGCATTTAAGCCTGATACTCGCAACGGGGGGAGGCCTAGAAGGACGAGGACACCGCAATGGGCGGCGGCAGTTCTTCATGCAGTTGACAACGGCCAGAGTCCCAAAACAAGACATCTAGTTGCAAAACTGAATGTTGATCACATGACAGTCTGGCGAGTATGTTACACGATGACCGGCTGTATCCACACCATTTACAGCGTGTCCAGGCACTGTCATCAACTGATTTTATTCCGCGGGTGCTCTTCTGCGAATAATTTATTCAACAAAGAGTCAACCTTAATTTTAGTGCAACGAAGCTGTTCACAGATGAGGCGTCGTTTCAGCCAGATCAGATTGTAAATTTTCACAATCAGCGCGTATAGGCAGACGTCAATCCTCAGGTAACTGTTGAAGCAAGTCATCAACAAAAATGTTCTGTCAGTGCTCGGGCTGGCACTGTTGATGACTGTTTGGCAGGGCCTCGCCTTCTTCCACCTAGGCTCAACGGACGAAGTTATCACAATTTCATAGAGGATTTTCTATCTGATCTGACAGTAAATGCGTCTTTAGCTGTGCAACTAAACGTGTACTCCTAGCACCTCCTCATTTTAGTGTTAATGTCCGTCGGCTTCTAAATAACACATTCGGTGACAGATGGAAGGATAGAGACGGACCACTTGTCCGGCGTCCGCTCTCTCCGGATCTGAACCCATTGGACTTTTATTTGTGTTGCGTTTGAAGGCTCTTGTGTATGGAACCCACGTACAAGGTGTTTAGAGGCTCCCTGCCCGTATTTTGGAAGGCTGCGAAACCATACACAATACTCCAGGGATACACCAACGCGTCCGAGAGTGACTACGGCGGCGGGTGGATGCACGCCGAACATCTCGTGTGAGAAAGAGTTGCCTGTGGTATGATGGTGTGTTCCGTTCGTGTGTGTTTCTCATGATTAATGAGTTGGAGAAAAGCGTTTCCAGATCCATGTTCATATAATATAAATTCTTCGTCTACGTTTGAGGAATATGTCCTGCAATGTGTGCTGTAGTAGGAAAAGTGCTTGACAGGGAAGCCTCATCGTTGGAAGTCTTTGCAAATATCCATAAAATTTTAATCATCTTTTTTAATATCTGCTTGATAACTTCGCTGTTATTTTGCAAAATTTCATTCTGGATCCATCCCTGATGTTTCTGTGGCAACGATTGTGCTCGTAATCCTTGGTCCAATCTTCAGAATATTTTCCAGATCACCTATCGTTTCGCCGGCGTGCTGAACATCAGGTTTGGTCACCGTGTTGTTATTTGTAATCTTTGGGGAGTGGATATGCAGTTTTTGTTGTAGATCTCATTCTGTCTTCTGTACGCTCTCATGAGTTTCTGTATTTGAACTATTTGTGTTTCCTTCTCTGACCCAATTGGTTTTATGATCTCACCGAGATATCTCAAAGTGTCTGACCTGTTTTATTTGTTCCTACTTCGTGTTTAGTTCCTGGATGTTAAATTTAGTGCAGGTGAACTCATTTGCTGATACAATACCTACTGTCATAACAGCTGTGTATGTAAAATTGTTTCTCGTCTCTAGGCTACCGCCGGCCGCGGTAGCCGAGGGGTTCTAGGCGCTTCAGTCTGGAACCGCGCGACTGCTACGGTCGCAGATTCGAATCCTGCCTCGGGCATGGATGTGTGTGATGTCCTTAGGTTAGTTAGGTTTAGGTAGTTCTAAGTTCTAGGGGACTGATGACCTCAGAAGTTATGTCCCATAGTACTCAGAGCCATTTGAACCATTTTTTTCTAGGCTACCATACGGGGTGCTGAAAAGACCCTCCACAGTGTCGTATGATTGTTAGTCGCACGTGCCGTATGATTGTTCGCCTGCCTGGGTTACTTCCCTTCAAGTGGACTCTCCCAACATTCCACTGATTCGTTTATCTCAGCCAGCGTCATTAGTATCGTTGGTGTGTGTCGTTACGTGTTAACGTTAACGTCTAAGTTTAGATCCTTTGTTAGTTTGTTACGTTTTTGTCACTGTTAAAATGCTAACCATTGAGGAAAGTGTGTTTTTAGTCGAACAAGTGTTCAAAGCTGGCGGTAAATACACAGTTTCAGTTCGTCAAAAATTTAGTTCAGATTTCCCGGAGACAACACTCCCACAACGTGATAATGTAAGAGATTTGACTAACAAATTTTGAAGTACGGGTTCAGTGACATATGCACGGAGAAGTGGTCGCCCTAGCGTGTTGTCTGAGGATAAACTACTCGAAATTTCCAATAAAATGTCCACGAGTCCGAACAAGTCAGTAAGCAAAATCGCCCAGGAAATCGATGTTAGTGTCGGAACGGCCCACACAGCTGTAAGGAAAAAATTAGTGACAGTCGTGCAAGAACGGAAAAATACTGATCATAGCAAGAGACTGCATTATTGTCAATGGTTCCAAAATTTCGTTCAACAAAATGGAAGGGATAGTCTTAATGAAACGTTTTTCACTGATGAGGCGTGGTTTCATTAATTCTCGCAAAATTCTCGTATGCGGAGTACTGCAAATCCATTGTGTATTCATGAGGAACCACTTCATTCTGTGAAAACAGGAGATTGGATTTCAATTTCTAGACGCCGGATTGTGAGTCGAATATTTTTCAACGAAACAATAGACGCACAACGATACTGCAGTGAATTTCATTTCGGTGTATTCACTGCGGCATACGGCGCGCGTGGATAACAATCATAAGGCACTGCGGAGAGACTTTTTGAACACCCAGCAGAATGTATAAGAATTAACATAAGGCATTTTGTTAACAAGCTGTCGTAATATGCACCTCCATTGCTTTTACAGGTATTTAAAATTTTTAATCTTTCAAAAAATAGTATTACTGTGAACCTGTTTTATTTATTTGTTTTCATGACTTACAATTAATATTCGTTCAATGTATATCGCATTCGCTGTAACATATGTGCCCTTTGAATTTTCTGTCCCAACATGCACAGATATATGGGTACTGTACGTTCTCTACCAGACAGTCTTTGACACAGTGTTGTGTGTCAAAGACTTCATGTACAAACATAAGTTTGGCCGAAACAGGTAGTGGTGTGTGTGATGCTCTACATTGTCTTCGTGCTCAAAGCTCAAGAAACTGTTAAAACTCCCTCGGAAATCGGGGAAAATTGGACTTCTTCGAAATCAGCAGTACAATAAAATGACGCAGGATTTTCGATGTAAGTAACGCAGTACTAATTCGTTTTTTATCTTAGGAAGTTGGTTAAGTTATTATAATTCATTGACAGCTCCATTTACAATAAAATACTGAAACACGTATGTAATGTAGCAGCGATGGTGAGGCATGATAAAATCTTTGACCAGAGAGCCTAGTCTGCACTTGACCGCGCGAGAGTTCAGTTCTGTGGCAGTCGAGTTACGAGACAGTTGCGATCGAGTTGCGAGAGAGTTCAGTTGTGTGTGAGCAGTCGGCGGGCGTCGACATGGCATTCTGGTCAAGATTCAGGACGAGGTATATTATTTTTAAATAAGGTAATGAAGCAGCATTGCGCTCAGCTAATGATGTAAATTAACTGTAACTAATTTGTCCAAGAATCGCCCCAATAATAATTTTGTTTTCAAAGCAATTTTTTAACAAAGAATCCTTTAATGAAAGAAATATTTCCCTTGCTATTCCTTAAAGAAAAGTTTCCCTTAAATTCAAAATTTTTGCAATGAATTTCCTCCAAGCTATGGCGAAAAATAAGAGCAGATGCAGTTTTACTAAGGTAAGAATTACAGTTTAATTAGTGAACAGGGCCTAAGATCAACATTTCGGTCTATTTGTGTTTTCATTGTCACAGAGATTTTTTTTTATCACTGAATTGACTTTCATTTTTTTGTGGGAAACTTATACTTGGGTCAGATTGCTAAATTTCATTTAATTGTCGTTGTCATTAAATTCAATTCCTGGGAGGTTACATTACGTTTTATTCTGGTTAACATTCAATTATTGTGTTTCAAAATTTCTCTGGGGAGCTTACACTTAGCTCAATGACTATTCACATTTAAAATAATTTCATTTCATTTTTTTGCGGGGAGGTTACACTTAGCTCTATGTCCATTTACATTTAAGTAATATCTTTCTTTAAAATATTGTGGGGAGGTTACAATACTCCTTTTTCTGACGTCATTTTTTGAGTAGAGCACCACCACTCCAAGCAGCCTTAGCTACAAACAGCGCACATCTCATACACAGCAAAACGTAATTTCAAATGTGAACAGCCGTCTGAAGGTGTATATGTCGGTTTCAAAGCTGTAAAGGTGCTCCTGATCTTAACAAACAGCATAATTAACAGTATTATATAAATTACAGACAGGATTATAAACGTAAATATGTTCAAGTAAATAAAAAATGCGTAAAATTAAACGGGAATGCTGGGATCGATACGTGATTGAAGTAGAACATGATATTCATGCAAAGTAAAATAAAGTATACAAAATTACGAAGCACTTGAATAAACAAGAAAGAGAGACATTACAACTAAATATAATATCCGAAAAGAAGTGGATGAAGTACTTTACATATTTATAGCCTGATATAATAAATGCAACGACTCTGAAGATATGATAAAACTGGGAGAACTGCAAAAAGTGCTCCAAGAAATAAAAAACGAACAGTCCCTGCGCACTTGTAATATAAACACGGAGTGGATTAAACATGCGCCTGATTAACTATAGCGTAACATTTTAAATTTTATGAATATTTACTTGATGAGCGGACATGATAAGACGTACGGGGAACAAACCCGTCGACAGCTGTTAGTTCGCGTACAGAGAGTTTTTGACAAATTGTGTCGGCCCTGAAAAGGGCCTTTTTTGAAACTAGGACATTGTTTACTTGCAGCAGGTGCTCGAACTCTCGACCCGCTCACGCGACACAAGCTTGGTGACGTCGAACGGTGTTGTGCCGAACTCTTTCAAAGATTCCTGGCATTGCCCTGATGTGATTGGCGGCATGGTGAATGCTATACATTAATTCCTCTTCGTTTCTAGGCAGTTCGCGTCCGGGTGAGTGAACTAGAACCTTGAAGAATCACTACAGAAAAAAGTCGGGTGGCGTGAGGTCTGGTGATCGATGCGGCCATGTCCTGCGAGCACCTCTGCCAATTACCCGGCCGTCGAAGAGTTCATTTAAATATCCGCGCACAGCACGACTGGTATGTGCGGGCGCCCCATCATCTGCAACCACATGCGTAGCTCTATGTCCAGGCGAACATCTTCCAGCAGGCTGGGTAGAGTTTCTTGCAAAAAGTGAAGGTAATTTGCCCTGATAAGTCGAGGAGGTAGACGGACCGGCCCAATCAGGTGGTCACCCACAATGCCTGCCCAACTGTTGAGCGAAAATCGTTCCTGGTGTCCGTGGGCGTACGTGACGTGAGGATTCCCCCTTGCGCAGTAATGAACTTTTCGATTGTTGTAAAGGCCATCCCGATCGAAAGTGCAGAAACCATCGACAAAACCCTAGCCTGTGTTCATAGTCCGCCAGAGGATTTAGGTCTTGGACAGGGTGGAAACTAAGAGGATGCTGGCCGTCATCCCTTAAAACCTCCCAGACTAACCGATGAGTGACCCCCCTGTCGTGTCCAACCGCTCGAGTACTTGTCGTAGGTGCTTCCTCGAAGCGCTAGAGGGCAGTCTCTTCAAATGCCGCATCTCGTCGTGTTCGAGGTCTTCCAGCATCACCATGATATCCCGCTAAGAGCCTATTTCGCAAAGTCGCCGGTGAATTGCTGTAAACTTTCGCGTGTGTGGGTGGCGTCTTGCTGGGTACCGTTCCTCATACAACCGCCAAGCTTCATGCGCATTACTGTCGGCTAGTCCATAAATAAAAACCATATCTCGTTGTTCTTCAAACGATTACTGTGATGCCATGCTTACTATATGACTAAATCGCACGTGACGTGTGTGAGCTCCGAAGCGAAGGTTACGTGTGAATGCCGCTGACGTGAGGTGGAGACAAACAGTAAGTCCTATTCCACATGTGTGGGTATCACGTTGGGGCAGTGACGAGGCGAGGGGCGTCTGTATGTGTGAACCGACAACCATAGCGCTGCCCGTCAACCAACGGAAGGCAACAGGGCAATCCCACGGCCAATCGGAGAGCGTGGTGCCAAGTTTCCGTAGTTTAAAAATGGTGCGTTTTCTACCTACTCAACATTAGCAATTTTGATTCCTACTGGCATCAACTATCCAACATTACTCCACCCTATATATATCCGTAGGCTGCAACAGTACACAGTTGTGTTGCTCTGGATTGTGCATTCTTATACTCTTAATCTTTGAGCATAATGTAATATAAGGTTTATTAGTTCATAGCTTCTTGTATGTAAGATTACACGCGTCTTTATATATATATATATATATATATATATATATATATATATATATGTGTGTGTGAGTGTGTGTGTGTGTGTGTGTGTGTGTGTGTGTGTGTGTGTGCTCAAAGATTAAGAGTATAAGAATGTACAGTCCAGAACAACACAACTGTCAACTGCGTACTGTTGCAGCCTACGGTGTTATGCGGACAAAATAACTGAATAACTGCTGGATGTGATGAACAGAAAAAAAAGGTAAAGGGGGAGAGTGGAAGAAGGAATCAGTCGAATGGTTGGCGGGTGTGGGGAGTGGGGAGGCTACTACAGAACTGCTAATTCGGTTCAAATGGCTCTGAGCACTGTGCGACTTAATATCTGAGGTAATTAGTCCCCTAGAACTTAGAACTACTTAAACCTAACTAACCTAAGGACATCACACACATCCACGCCCGAGGCAGGATTCGAACCTGCGACCGTAGCGGTCCCGTGGTTCCAGACTGAAGCGCCTAGAACCGCTCGGCCACACCGGTCGGCACTGCTAATTTCGGAAAGGGAACAAGTCCACTTTTACGAATTTTACTGAGGCACAGAAAACTGCTTTATACAAAAACTCTAAAGCAAAATTATTCAGTATTGTTTCGAGAAATATGTTGTTGTTCATTAGATTATGCAATTTTTGTACAACTCTCTGTTACCAGTAACTTAAACAATTTAGATTTAGATTATGTAACTTTTGTACAACTCTTTGTTACCAGTAACTTAAACAATTTTATTTTATTTTATTTTTTTTTTTTTTGCAGCTGGATATGTCCTTTTTGCCGTAAACAATGTGGAATGTATATTAAAATTTTATATTTGGAGTATAAATATTTATTTTACGTTTGCCCTCAAACTAAATACATTTTAAGCATTGCTACTCCACAATAAGTTAAACACTCTCTTCAGTTTCACCACTATATGTTTTCAGATATGTCAAAATTTCATTTAGAAATTGCATCTTTTCTTCTGGAATGTAACTTAAACTTATTTTAATATTATGCATCTTAAGATCTTTAAGGGTAACTTGGCTTTGTGGAGAGGTTCCTTGGGAAGTTCTATAATCATCTGCGTAATACTTAAATAACAGCTATCAGCTGGCAGCCATTGATAGTTATCTCACATTGGGCTGCCCGTGGTGTATCTCTGCAGAAACTGAATTCCTGATTCTCTGTAGCAAGATTTTTTTTTTTTTTTTTGTAAAATTTTGAGCACCAAGTACCGTAATCCGTAAAGTCTTTCGCTTTCTTAAGATTAGCACTAAATTTGTCCTTCTTCTGCGAAGCAGCAAATTATACCTGTCCTTATAGGTGCTTTATTGACTGTGGAGAAGTTCCACGGTGTGCTTACCCAGTTAGACTTCTCTGATGCGATAATACGAACTCTGAAAGTTCAGCACATGTTCCCTTTCCGCAGTTAGCGATTGTTATACTAGATACACCATGAAAATTATAGTCCCTTTCTCCAGCTACCGGTTCAGTTACACAATTTTCGACATGCATACTGTGGTGAAAAAATGTTAAATGGCTGCTGCTACTTTAGCAAGGGTAAATACTGGAACTGTATCTGATCATTAAGGATTACGTTAGAATTCTGTGAATGGTGTCTATTGATAGCCAGAATTACAACAAATGCTAGGACAGTTCAGTTGTTAAGTCGGATACTAAAATATGAATATTTAGTTTTATAATTTCTCTCACGATCTAAATTAACACCTGAGAACATAATGGAACTTCTTCTAAACCTCCAAACAATTTACCAATCATAGCTCACAAGTTCTTCATCATCATCATCATCATCATCATTTCCTCCTGTTTTGCCAGCCCCATCGAAAATCACCGGTAACACACGTGCGAGAAGGGAGAAAAATTCACCTTACTACCTAACTTCGCCAATTCATCTCAGTCTTACAGCAGGGACGAGAAAATTGCATTTTAAAAACTCCCAAAGAAAGAAGATAAAAGGTTGCAGAAACACGTTGCATGTTCACGTAAAACATTTATATCCAGAAGAGCATTCACCATCACCTGAAGAAATAAAACATACTTCGTGATTTCTGCTATCAGTTTTACGACAGTAGCGATCTGTGAAGAAAGAGTAGTGGATAAGGTATGAAAAACGCAATGTGTGGTTTCACGAAATTTGTGTAGGGACTGCGGGTCATAACCAATTCCTCTGTGGAAATGCATGTAAGTACAACAGGAACGGCTAAATAGTGTAAGCCCTCCATATCGCATATAGTTGTATGACGTGTTACAATGATTCACGTAGATCTGTTTACGATTCAAACAGCACCCCCCCCCCCCCCCTCCAAATTTTTAATTTTTTCGTTCTTTCAACACTTTAAATTTTGCTACTTATAGTGAAAAAGAATACATCTTACAGCAACGTACTTTTAACATACAAAACTTATAATTATGATCCACTCAACATTAAAATTTAACACGCGTAGTAAAATATTTACTACCTCTTTGGGGACCAAAAAACTGAAATCATTCATTTAACCCCACGTTACCCTACACCCACCTGCGAAATTTACACCACGAGACGGACAGAAGCTGGTAAAATTTTGATGCTTCCTTATTGCAGCTGCAAACAGCTTAACGATTGGTTGGTTGGTTGGTTTGGGGAAGAAGACCAGACAGCGTGGTCATCGGTCTCATCGGATTAGGGAAGGATGGGGAAGGAAGTCGGCCGTGCCCTTTCAGAGGAACCATCCCGGCATTTGCCTGGAGTGATTTAGGGAAATCACGGAAAACCTAAATCGGTATGGCCGGACGCGGGATTGAACCGTCGTCCTCCCGAATGCGAGTCCAGTGTCTAACCACTGCGCCACCTCGCTCGGTAGGTTAACGATGATAAGCAGTGGTCAGAAGAAATTAACAGGTTGACCTATAACGTTTTCAGTTAGTGTAAAAAGTTTATGATTTGCCATTTCGACCAGCTGAAACAGGTGACTTTCAGTTCGACTATCTTACGTACCAGACAAATTCTTATAGAGCTAACAACAACCATTTATTATTTATGCAAATTATTTTCTTATCTATGACGTGACATGTTGTTAACACTAGTCCACTACATGCTGCAGCCATTAGAAAACTGTCTGTAGTTCATTTGCGGGACCAGTACATACGAGTGCTATGTTTTCGTTCAACTTCCGATCGGTCACGAAACTTAGACCACAGTGAAAATCTGATGAATTCCTGCATAGAAGGTTGCGCAGTGTCCCAAGTATTCCCGTCGATTGTGCCACGTAGGACGTTTCAGTTCTGAGTGCACAGTAATTATATAAGGATGCCTGCAACAATAGAATCTCACGTCAAGAGTCAGGAGCCCACATAACGTAACTGTCATGCACTTAATTTTTCATGACAATCTTTGGTGACTGATGACCTCAGAAGTTAAGTCGCATAGTGCTCAGAGCCATTTGAACCAATCTTTGGCCGCACACGGCAGTACAACAACGACGGTCCGCGCGACTGCTGTTGGCATCAGAGGGAAACTTGCGATTTCGTTGCCAAGTGTTAACGCCGGTAGGGCGGTAGCGGTATGTGACACCACACATGGTAGAGCAATTATGGTGCGTGCGTACGTGAAGAAAGTGTTTGGGCAGCAATCGCAGGCATAGTGTAACTGAAGCGGAATAAGGGGAACCAGCCCGCATTCGTCGTGGCAGATGGAAAATCGCCTTAAAAACCATCCACAGACTGGCCCGCTCACCGGACTTCGACACTAATCCGCCAGGTAGATTCGTGCCGGGGACTGGCACGTCTTCTTACCCGTAATGGAGATTACGACTTGGGCCCATTCGTCGAAGTTTCTATGGGAAAAAAGACGATATTAATCATGCTTACAGGGTTGAAAGCACACGTTATTGTTTTGAGGAGCTTTTTCGGCATCCTATGGTGTATCGACTGGTCTGCTGAAGTGCACGATTTTAACCTTCCTATCCTTCTTCTTCTTCTGACATGTATTAGGTCTTGCGTGGCCTGTTGTAGCCTCATTTGGTTTTTCCACCTTTTTGCTGGTTTTCAGTACCTTTACCTTGCAGAAAGTATTACCAAAACTGTAGCGCTAATCTTAATCTTCCATTCGAAAACGATGGAATATCCATTTTATCTACTTCCTTCAACCTTTCATTTATATAAAATATTTTCAGTTATTCCTATTTGCTACATTCCTTTTATAATATAACTTTGTGTGTCCTTTAGTATTTCTGAGGAATTTCATTTCATTTTTCTGTAACCTTATCTCAACTTTTTTTCGTTGCCCAAGATTCACTCCCATACAACAATTTTTGTACCGTCAAAATTTTATAAAAGACAATTTTCTGTCCTTACTTTGTATTGGAGAATCTTCTAATGGTGCCGTTTAAGTAACTTAACTACCTAATTCTGTCTTTTTCATCTAGTTCTCCTGTGCACGTTAGCATAATTTAAATCTATCTTTTTGCTCTATGATCTCGTTTTCTACTACACTGGGTTTTTGTCACAGAAACTCGTGACTTTTGTTTTTTGTATTGATACTGAGACGTTCTGTGCAGCCCATAGGCAGCTCTCTGTAACTCATCTTCACTGTTCGAGTTTAAAACTTGAGCATCTACAAACAGCATCATCATTATACAATCTTATTGGAAATGTCGTATGTGTAATTGTGTACTTTCATTTTCCATTGCTATACCACTTCGGCAATGTTCATGTTACAGATCAGTGGCGAAAGGCTACAACCTTGTTGATGTCCTAGTATCCGTTGTTCTTCTCTCGGTGTCCCAAAGCATTTGGATTCTTGTACTATTCTAGATTTTCTGAATTGTTTCTATAAGATGTTTTGGTTTAATAGACCTGGAAACGCCGGAAGCTTTCAAATTCATTATATAACAGTAAGACAGAGGTTTCGGAACCGGATTTTGTATTGCAAGACATTTCTAGGGCAAGTTGTGGACTCTGGCCACAATTTGTAGGTTGTGAACTTTAGGCTAAAACTTAAGAAACTGCAATATGGTAGGAAGTTAAGACAATGGGACCTGGATAAGTTGAAAGAACCGGTGGTCATTTAGAGTTCCAGTGGAAGTATTATGCTACGATTGACAAAAACATGGGATAGCAATGCCAGTGGATAGCACTGAGAGACAAAATAGTGAAGGCAGCAAGGAATCAAATAGGTAGAAAGACAAGGCCTAGTAGAAATCTTTGGATAACAGAGGAGATAGTGAGTTTGACTGATGAAAGGAGGAAAACTAAAAAATGCAGTAAATGAAGCGGGTGAAAGAGAATACATACATCTAAAAAACGAGATTAAAGGAAAGCGCAAAGTGGCTAAGCAGGAAAGGCTAGAGGACAAATACAAGGATTTAGAAGCATATATCGATAGGGGGCAATAGATACCACCTACAGGAAAATTAAAGAGGCCTTTAGAGAAAAGAGAAACAGCTGTTTGAATATCAAGAGCTTAGATGGAAAACCAGTCCTAAGCGAAGAAGGTGGAAGGAGTATACAGAGGGTCTATACAAGGAAGATGTACATGACAGAATGATTATAGAAATGGAAGAGGACGTGGATGAAGACGAGATGGGAAGTACGATACTTTGAGAAGAATTTGATTGAGTACTGAAAGATATAAATCGAAATAAGGCCCCAGGAATACAAGACGTTCGTCATAAATTCTGATACGTTTGGTAGAGCCAGCCATGACGAAACTCTACCATCTGCTATGCAAGATGTATGAAGCGGGCAAAATACCCTCAAACTCAAGAAGCTTGTAATACGAGTAATTCCTATTACAAAAAAGTCAGTTGCTCACAGGTTGAATATTACCAAACTATTAGTTTAATAAGTCATGACTGCAAAATACTAACATGAATTCTTTACGGACCTCGAGGAAGATCAGTTTGGATTCCCAAGAAAGTAGGAACACTTGATGCCATATTGACCCTACGATTTCTTCTAGAAGATAGTTTAAGGAAAGATAATCCTACGTCTACAGCATTTGTAGACTGAGAGAAAGCTTTTGACATTGTTGACCGTTTAAAACTCGTACAAAAACCAGATGGCGGTTATAAGAATCGAGGGCCATGAAAGGGAAGCAGTGGTTGAGAAGGGAGTGAGACAGGTTTGTAGGCCATCCCTGATGTTATTCAGTCTGTACACTGAGCAAGCAATAAAGCAAATCAAAGAAAAATTTGGAGTAGGAATGAAAGTCCACAGAGAAGAAATAAAAACTTCGAGCTTTGCCGATGATGTTGTAATGCTGTCAGACACAACGAAAGATGAACGGAATGGACAGTGCCTTGAAAGGAGGACATAATGTAAACATCAATAAAAGCAAAACAAAGATAATGGAATACAATCGAATTAAATCAGATAATGTTAGGAGTATTAGATTAGGAAACGAGAGACTTAAAGCAGTAGATGAAGTTCGCTATTTGGGCAGCAAAATAACTGATGACTTCCCTGCTCCTCAGAGACGACTCTTCCTCTCTCCTTTTTATTTATTACATTGTAAATGTTTTGATACAAAATGTATAGAATAACTGCTATTGCACTGCCCTGTATAAATTTCATTTTGGATAATATTGGCTGTTGACTTGTAAACGAACACTTTTATGCCATTTAAAATTCCTTTCTAACGCAAACAGCTGGTTTAAAAAAAGTGTCGTTGACAATGTATTTTATAAATGTCTATCTAATGGGATTTATTGTAATGTATCGTCTCCATAGAGTACCAATCTGCTTGACGGGTGTGGAAAGGAATAATAACTCTGTGGTACTTCCTTCGTGATTGCTCCCTAGTCAGCAAAATTGTCTCTCTTTACAACATTTTTTGAATTTTTCGGTATAACTTTTCGATTTTTGTTCGCTGAGTATGAGTGAGACAAGTTGTAAGCCATTAGTAGCATCGAACGTATGTTTCTGTAAGACAGTAATATATCTACACAATCAAACGGCTCGGGGGGGGATTCTTAGTTTGACATAGGTAGTTCTTACACTCATGTAGTAGGGACCCCATTCCGAGTCATTGCCATAATGTCGACAAAAACTGATACTGATCGTTACTGCGGAGGCGAGTCTATTGCACGAGGGCTATCCAGAAAGTAACAGACATTTTGGTCTACCGCAGCAGTGGGCGGAGCAACGGCTGCCATCTTGCTGCCATAAAGTTTTTACACTCACAAAGGGAGGCCGCCAATTGTGAAATTCAGATTCGATTCAGCTCATGGCCAGAGGTGTAATGTGGTAAAGCACCAAGATGCACTTCTCAGCCGTTGTCGAGAAAATCGACAGTTAAAAGAAACCGTTGCGCTGAAATACTCTCTACGATTAATAGTTTTATATATATATATATATATATATATATATATATATATATATATATATATATATATATATATAAACAAACTATTAATGAATTGCTTATGCATGTTGGTGAAGGCGGCTCGCTCTCCAATTGTACCGCCTTCATTTTTCCGTTTTTTTGACAGGGTGTACCAAAACTCTCCCGTCCGCACTGATTTTCGACGATGTTATAAGTTGCGCTAGGGACCGCATCTACCTTCTTTCGAAGTTAGCAGGCAACTACGCTGTTATGCGGCGGCTCGTTTCGGCCCATTCAACATCTGTCCTTCAAGTGTAACGAGCGAGTAACGGAGTTTATATTTCATACCTGCCACAGCGAATTTGTGTTCGTGGGGTCTCATTTCTAATTCGAACGTTTGACTTACGTTATACGTATTCGTTTCGGAATATCGTTTCTACGTCTTCCGTTAACTATACGTGGTTAACATTATGAAGACAATTAATAACATTTGTTAAATACAACTTTGTATGCGGAAAACATAATGATGTTCGAAGTCGCCAGTTTTTCCACAACAAACGACTTTCAACAACATATTATATGCATAATTTTTGCAACTGATTGCCAGGAATATATATATATATATATATATATATATATATATATATATATATATATATACATCTGAATTACAAAAAATAAATACTAAAAAAAATTGCATAGTGCGAGATTCGATCCGGCGACCTTCGGAATACAAACCCGAGCTCTTACCGCTGCGCTACGACGCTGTGAAAGATTGTTAATCGTTGAGAGTATTTCACCGCAATTATTTCTTTTAACTGTCGATTTTCTCGACAACGGCTGAGAAGTGCATCTTGGTGCTTTGCCACATTACACATCTGGCCATGAGCTTTTATTATGCGCAGTATGAATCGAATCTGAATTTCACAATTGGCGGCCTCCCCTTGTAAGTACGGATCCAGCGGTGGTAGCGTGAGGTTCCTGTCTCTGCCACCTTGCTTTCTGTGTTATGTTAAAATGTGCACTGCAAGAGAAAATCCCGCGATTTGTGAGGTGCCAAAGACGGCCAACCAATTGAAATTTATCGTGATCTTTGTGATGTATGCGGAAAAGGAATGATGAGTGAAAGCCGAGTTAGACAATGATGTATTCATTTTGAAATCGGCCATACGAAGAGAACCATAGGCCTATATGTGAAAATTACCGAACTATCAGTTTAAGAAGCCATGGCTGCAAAATACTAACACGAATTCTTTACAGACGAATGGAAAATCTCATAGAAGCCGACCTCGGGGAAGATCAGTTTGGATTCCGTAAAAATGTTGGAATACGTGAGGCAATACTGACCCTACGACTTATCTCAGAAAATAGATTAAGGAAAAGCAAACCTACGTTTCTAGTATTTGTAGACTTTGAGAAAGCTTTTGACAATGTTGAGTGGAATACTCTCTTTCAAATTCTAAAAGTGGCTGGGGTAAAATACAGGGAGCGAAAGGCTATTTACAATTTGTACAGACACCAATTGGCAGTTATAAGAATCGGGGGGCATGAAAGGGAAGCAGTGGTTGGGAAGGGAGTGAGACAGAATTGTAGCCTCTCCCCGATATTATTCAATCTGAATATTGAGCAAGCAGTAAAGGAAACAAAAGAAAAATTTGGAGTAGGAATTAAAATCCATGGTGAAGAAATAAAAACTTTGAGGGTCACCGATGACATTGTAATTCTGTCAGAGACAGCAAAGGACTTGGAAGAGCAGTTGAACGGAATGGACAGTGTCTTGAAAGGAGGATATAAGATGAACATCAATAAAAGCAAAACGAGAATAATGGAATGTAGTCGAATTAAATCGGGTGATGCTGCGGGAATTAAATTAGGAAATGAGATTCTTAATGTAGTAAATGAGTTTTGCTATTTGGGGAGCAAAATAACTGATGATGGTCGACGTAGAGAGGATATAAAATGTAGACTGGCAATGGCAAGGAAAGCATTTCTGAAGAAGAGAAATTTGTTAACATCGAGTATAGATTTAACTGTCAGGAAGCCGTTTCTGAAAGTATTTGTATGGAGTGTAGCCATGTATGGAAGTGAAACATGGACGATAAATAGTTTAGACAAGAAGAGAATAGAAGCTTTCGAAATGTGGTGTTACAGAAGACTGGTGAAGATTAGATGGGTAAATCAAATAACTAATGAGGAGGTATTGAATAGAATTGGGGAGAAGAGGAGCTTGTGGTACAACTTGACTAGAAGAAGGGCACATTCTGAGGCATCAAGGTATCACCAATTTAGTATTGGAGGGCAGCGTGGAGGGTAAAAATCGTAGAGATGAATACACTAAACGGATGTAGGTTGCAGTAGGTACTGGGAGATGAAGAAGCTTGCACAGGATAGAGTAGCATGGAGAGCTGCAACAAACCAGTCTATAGACTGAAGACCACAACAACAACAGGCCTACCCTTGTGACTGTCGAACTGGTGATGAAAATATGTGACAAAATTAGTGACAACCGTCGTTCCACGATTACCGAATTTCGCAACATTTTCCCCAAATTTCGCGGAGGGTAGCCATGTATGGAAGTGAAACATTGATGGTGAACAGTTTAGACAAGAAGAGTTTACAGAAGCTTTTGAAATATGTTGCTACAGAAGAATGCTGAAGATTAGGTGGGCAGATCATGTAACTAATGGGGAGGTACTGAACAGAATTGAGGAGAAAAGAAATTTTTGGGAAATCTGACTAGAAGAATTGATCGGTTGATAGAACACCTTCTGAGACATCATGGAATCACCAGTTTAGAACTGGATAGAAGTGTGGGGGTAGAAATTGCCCTGAGAAACCATGAGAATATAGTTAGCAGATTTAGAAGGATGTGGGTGCAGTAGTTACTAGTAGGTGAAGAGTCTTGTACGGTATAGAGTCTCCAGACTGAAAGCTACAACAGAAACACATGCATCTTCTTCTTAATATCACCCCTAATAATTGTCTATTTACTTTGTACAAGGCCTTTATAAAACTTGTTAACATGATGTGTGCTTCATTATTGTATTCCTTGCGTTTCTCTACAATTTGTTGTAGTCTGAGCCCATTTTATCAGTCTCATAGAACGCATTCCGTTTCCGGCCTTCAGTATTTCAGTTATTATTCCAGCACACTTCTCATACGCCGAGTTCCGAAAACCCTTCATAATTTTCGGGATTTGATCTGTTGACCCTCTTGAAAATTAAAGCTGACAAAACTTGTGGAGTATCTTCCTTTCCGAATTTTGTCTGAAATCACAGCGTGATGACAAACTGACTGCAGAGATCCACGCATCTCCGTGCCTCGCTGCAGTAACAGTTGTGCTTTACAGTTCACAACGCGCTGTGGCCTTTGCGTCACAGTGGTTCGCAGAACTCTGTGGTTCCTACACGACGTGAGGGATGCCTCCAGCGACACGGTAGCACAATCAGCGCCGGCACAGGCGAACATGCCACACGGGGATCGCCCTTTGTTTACTTTTTGCTGTGTCGCTGATAATGGTCCCGCGGGGGCGGGTCCCATTTCCGGCGGAATGACCGCCAGGTAGTCTGGCAGAGATAGGAGGAGGGAGGCACCACCAGGACACAGTTTGTCGCTCGTTGGCAGCAGCATTCCGCCCGTCACACTCACAACGCCCTACGAATTTAGGTTCGCACAGGTAGGAGAAATTCTGTCCGCACGGCATCTGCAAATCACTCATCTTTGACTGCATTCGCATCGACATGTTTTTTATCCGTAGCTGCGAATGCCGAAATTTTGTAAACTATTTTAAGCCCTTCGGTACGCCGGAACTATGATGGTACGCTTGTCCTGAATTTTCATCTGCGTAAGTCGGACTTTGAAAATTACGTTCCACTGGTTAAGAGCGTAGAAGCTAACCATGGCCACATTTTAATGGAACATAGCTTGTCATATTCTTGATACGTTCCATATGTTGCGGTTTGACGTCGTAATTTTGTGAATTTTTCTGTGGAATATTTCCAAAACATAGCGGAATAAAATAAAATCGTTACAAGTTGTCGCCACATATTGCATACTGTCAAATGCAGTTCATTTATCAAATGCACGTTAATTCACCATAAAATTTTTCTCCTCTGTGCTTATATAGCATGTGAATAAGTGATTGCTTATTTCATTGCAATAATACGGCCAAATATTTCTGTCGATGTAGCGCAGTATCTCCATTCGGCAACGACTTACACTTTCACATTACAATGGCATCATTTTGATAATTTTTGAGGTTTTTGACGCTGAGTTTTCTGAGTGTTCCACATATTTAATTTCTAAAGTAAATAGTATTCATTTTGAACATGTCCTATACTTTTGACTAGAAATATAAAATTTTCATTCATAAAGTCTAAGCTCTGGACTGAGGAGGTTTTATGAAGTTAAAAAAAAAACTTTCAAATGTGTGTGAACTCCTAAGGGACCAAAGTGCTGAGGTCATCGGTCCCTAGGCTTACACAATACTTAAACTGACTTGTGCTGAAAACAACACACACACCCATTCCCGAGGGAAGACTAGAACCTCCAGCGGGAGGGGCCGCGCAATCCGTGGCATGGCGTCTTAATAAAGCTAACGTGCTACTTTTCTAATATAAAAAACACGTTGCTTAGTTTATGCTTATCCATTACGGATATTTTAGAACCGTGACTGTATATTGAATGTAAATAAGTTATACACAACTGCAACCAGTCACTTTTTTGAATAATAATGCTTTATTCCATAAACCGGTTTTCAAACCTTTTCAGGTTCATCTTCAGATGGTTTCGGGAGGATCCAGGAAGTTACATCATTACTGGTAGTAGCATAATGCTGGGTGCTGGTTCTATGGCAGAAAGATGGGTCACACTTTAATGTATCGCCATGACTATAGCTTATCTGCCGATATGGATGTAAATTTAGTTTTTACTTACTGTGACAGTATAGGAGGCTTTTTTCGGATATGTCTGCCTCCATTTTGATGTCCAGAACACTTTCACACGAACTATATTAGTTTACACTTTACCAGCATCCAGCATGCGCTTTACAACCGTTGCAGTAAGTAAAACCTAAATTTACATCCATATCGACAGATAAGCTATAGTCATGGCGATACATTAAAGTGTGACCCACCTTTCTGCCATAGAACCAGCACCCAGCATTATGCTGCTACCAGTAATGATGTAACTTCCTGGATCCTCCCGAAACCATCTGAAGATGAACCTGAAAAGTTTTGAAAACCGGTTTATGGAATAAAGCATTATTATTCAAAAAAGTGACTCGTTGCAGTTGTGTATAACTTATTTACATTCAATATACAGTCACGGTTCTAAAATATCCGTAATGGATAAGAATAATCTGTTGATACCACACCTGGTAATTAGAACAATGCGCGAATTTCGGCAATGTAAACTTAAACTAACGAAAACCATCCTTGCAATAAGATTTAACAAAAAGTGTCTCTCAGAAAACGTGACTCCAAATTATATCAGAATAAAAATAACGAGTCAAAGTATGTCAGCCAAGATAGCAAAAGCACGATGTGAAATTATTTGGTTAAAAACTGAAATCAGGTCTCTTTACAAAAAGAAAGATCTGCTCAATTCAAAGCTTTACAGTATGCACTTAGAACTTAGCCATAAACTTGTTGCTCATGTCTTCATGGTCTTCCTAGACTATGTCAATATAAATGTAAACAAAGAACGTATTCTCATCTCACATAGACACGAGAAAAAGATAAATGCTCTAATTTCAAAGAATGCAGTGAAGTCCCCCAGTATCTCTTCTGAAACAGAACGTAAGTTTTCTGATAAACTGATAAATACTACAGAAATATGCTTCAGTAGTAATGAATTAAAGCTGTTAAACAAAGGCCTTAAGCACAACATTACCCCCTCACTAAATAAAAGCAACATTTTAAAGACAACAAAAATTGCATGTACAGAAGCTAAACTAAAACACAATGAACAAAATGCTGTAGCTCATAAGGCAAACAACATCATTATGAGAAGCATTCACCAGAACAAAATGTACAATAAGATGAATACTGAACATAAGACATTATGTAACACAAATAAGAAACTTTCAGTTGAAAATACCCTCATTGTCAGAGCAGACAAAGGTAACACAGCTGTTGTCATGTATGAATCAGACTACATTAGCAAAACTTGTGAATTCTTCAGAAAGAATAATATAAAGGAAATAGCATGTGACCCTACTCCCAAATTCCATGATAAAATTAAAAAGTTACTTAAAAACTGCAACTTCTTGTTGACACCATTAGAAGTAAAGCACTGTATAGTGATGAACCCATCAGCACCAAAACTGAGATCACAGCCTAAGATCCACAAATCAGAATGTCCGATACATCCCATTGTGAACTCTATGAATACCTCAAGCTATAAAATCACCAAAAAACTTAATAATATTATCCGCAAGGCATATGTATTTGAAAATAACTACTCCATTAAAAACAGTTATGAGCTCATCAATAGTATAAAAGATATCCCCATCCCAGTCACAGCCAAATTTGCATCTCTTGACATAGTAAACCTATATACAAACATACCTGTCAAGGAAACAATTAGTTTAGTAAGGAATAACTTACTCAAACATGGGACAATGGGTAGAGCTGAAATCTATGAACTCATAGAGATCCTGGAACTTATATTGTCACACAACTACTTCCTGTTCAACAACAAATTTTACATTCAAGAAGATGGACTGGCAATGGGTAGTAGTCTTGCAGGCTTGCTAGCAGACATATATATCAATAACCTTGAAAATAACTTTTTCAGGTCCCAAACGGAACTAAAAGATAAGCTGCTTTATTACAAATGCTATGTTGATGACACACTCATTCTGTTCAATGAAGCAACAGAAGAAATAGATACCGAGCGAGGTGGCGCAGTGGTTAGCACACTGGACTCGCATTCGGGAGGACGACGGTTCAATCCCGTCTCCGGCCTTCCTGATTTAGGTTTTCCGTGATTTCCCTAAATCGTTTCAGGCAAATTCCGGGATGGTTCCTTTGAAAGGGCACGGCCGATTTCCTTCCCAATCCTTCCCTAACTCGAGCTTGCGCTCCGTCTCTAATGACCTCGTTGTCGACGGGACGTTAAACACTAACCACCACCACCAGAAGAAATAGATAATCTAGCCAAAGAACTGAATAAAATACACAATAAAATCCAATCCACAGTAGAACATGAAACACCAGAAGGCATTAACTATCTCGATCTAACAATCTCAAATAAAAATCAGAAGCATAAATTTCAAATTTTCAGAAAGCCAACAACCACCAATGTTACCATACACAAATCCTCTTGCCATCCAGACCAACATAAAAAAGCATTCTTCAGAACAATGGTTCATCGCATGCTTAAAATCCCAATGGACACAAGTGAAAGACAAAAAGAAACAGAAATTATTAAATCAGTTGCCTCCACCAATGGGTACAACCCTGCAATAATAGATAAACTAATCCATACAGCGAAACTAAATCAACCAACTACTGAACAACCACCCACAAACAAGAAAACCACATTTGTTAGCCTGCCTTTCCTAGGGAAGATTTCTCACCAAATTGCCAACCTCTTCAAGACAAACAACAAAAAAATAAGTTTCTTCACCAACAACAAAATACAAAATAAAATCATACGCAGCACCAAAACCACTATACAACAGTATCAAAAGTCAGATGTGTACAAGCTCACTTGCAACTCATGTCCAAGCTTCTACATTGGACAAACTAGTAGAAGCTTCACAACAAGATTTAAAGAACACATTGATTCACTCCGTCTCAACAACCTGAATAAGTCCAGCTTTGCTTCACATCTTGCCCAACACAATCATTCTGCAAACAACATAGAACAGAATCTCCGAATACTACACTTTGCCAACAAAGGCACAGTACTTGACCTTCTTGAAGAAATTGAAATATTTATCTACACAAATACAGCACCTGACTACCTACTCAATGATCAAACTGAACTGAGAAACAAATTTTTCCTTCAGAACTTTGAAGATCTACTAGTTCAAAACAAGTAACCACCCAACGAACCCTGCACCAGCTCACCAACCCCCCCTCCCGATGACCCAGCCCACCCTCTCCTTACATCCTAACCACACTGGTGTCAATGTAATATACTACCACAAAACCATATCTCTAAATGTTAAAGCTCTCCATTGCTAACATAAATCAGTACTTTATACATATTAGTTCTAGCTGGAACAAACAGAAGCTGCCTCTACCAATATCCCAGAACACTCTAATGTTAGAATAAAAATAAGTCAACAGTTAAAGAATTTTTGTTCATGGTTTTTTAAATATTAAATGTACAGCCATACAAACAGCTTTAGTCCATTACAATCACTATAACTCTTATACATGTACCTTTAGCTAAAATAAACAGAATCTGCTCTTGATAATACCCCAGATCATGTTAACGTAACAACAGAAATAAGCCAACAGTTCATCTGAAGATTTATTATTAATTTAAATACACAGGCCCTAGTCATACAGACAGCTGCATCTCACTGTAGATACAATAAACCTGTATTATTGATTCCTTGGGATTCATGTTAATGTCAAACATGATAATTGCTATTAAAAAAAAACCTGCCTGTAATATAGAAGTAGAAATAAGATATCAGATCACCTGAAATTTGTTCTTGTAGTAATTTATTTATTTTATCTCGTGCTCTCATGTTATCGCCATTAAAATACTTGCCCTTATATCGACTTTAACACATGTATAGAACAACAAATTACATCTCTGTACAAAGTAGGTTATGCCATATCTTTCTGTAAAGATCTTTGTTACAAGCAACAGTTGTAAGGCGCATGCTGGATGCTGGTAAAGTGTAAACTAACATAGTTCGTGTGAAAGTGTTCTGGACATCAAAATGGAGGCAGACATATCCGAAAAAAAGCCGCCTATACTGTCACAGTAAGTAAAAACTAAATTTACATCCATATCGACAGACAAGCTATAGTCATGGCGATACATTAAAGTGTGACCCATCTTTCAGCCATAGAACCAGCACCCAGCATTATGCTACTACCAGTAATGATGTAACATCCTGGATCCTCCCGAAACCATCTGAAGATGAACCCGAAAAGGTTTGAAAACCGGTTTATGGAATAAAGCATTATTATTCAAAAATGTGACTGGTTGCAGTTGTATATAACTTATTTACACTTTGCTTAGTGTTCTTTCAAATATCACGAGAAGTATTTAGAGCTTCACTGAGTTAATACTGTACAATATCTGTATCTTACGGTATGTCAAAGACAAACAGGAGTAAGAACGTAGAGCAAAGGTTCAAAAGAATGTAATGTTCTGGAAGGATACGTGAGGACTGCAACGAGTGAAATTTGTGTCCATACAAAAATCTGTGAAATTTGTGTCCAGTATTCCTGAAAACTACCTGTCCACTAATTGTGTTAAATTTCTGTTACACGGTAAATCATACAAATTTAAAATTTGTCCATCAAACTAAGTACCTAGCGATTACGGTTACGAACAACTTCAACTAGAACTATCGCAACGAAAATGTTGAGAGGGTAACACACCAAACACTGAGTTTTATTGGCAGTATTAGAAAATGCACCAAATCTGCTAAAGAGAGAACGCTCGCCCGTCCCTTTCTGGAATATTGCTGGACAGCGTGGAATCTCATCAGATAAGATTGACGGTTGACAGCGAAAAAGTTCAAAGAAGGGAAGCTCGTTTTGTATTTTCGTGAGTGTTACGGATATAATAAACTAATTTGATGGCAATCACTAAAACAAAAGGTTATTTTCTCAGAATTACAATCACCATCCTTCTTCTCTGAGTGGCAAAATATTTGTTTAGTCCCTTCTACACAATGAGAAATTATCATCATGGTAAGACAAGCAGCGCTCCCACGAGAAGATTTAGGTGCTCGTTTTTCCCTCGCGTTATTCGGGAGTGGAGCGGTAGACAACCTTAAAGTTTTCCCATGAAACTCTGCCAAACAGGTTAGCGTGAACTACAGAGCAATCACGTATATGTATACTGTAACAACAAACCATATTACTATCTTCCACGGTGAAATTTATGTACACTACTGGCCATTAAAACTGCTACACTAAGAAAAAAGATGATAAACGGGTATTCATTGGACAAATATATTACACTAGAACTGACATGTGATTACATTTTCACGCAATTTGGCTGCATAGATCCTGAGAAATCAGTACCCAGAACAACCACCTCTGGCCGTAATAACGGCCTGGATACGTCTGGGCATTGAGTCAAACAGAGCTTGGATGGCGTGTACAGATACAGCATCCCATGCAGCTTCAACACGATACCACAGTTCATCCAGAGTAGTGACTGGCGTATTGTGACGCCCCAGTTGTTCGGCCGCCATCGACCAGACGTTTTCAATTGGTGACAGATCTGGAGAATGTGCTGGCCAGGGCAGCAGTCGAACATTTTCTGTATCCAGAAAGGCCCGTACAGGACCTGCAACATGCGGTCGTGCATTATCCTGCTGAAATGTAGGGTTTGGCAGGGATCGAATGAAGGGTAGAGCCACGGGTCGTAACTCATCTGAAATGTTACGTCCATTGTTCAAAGTGCCGTCAATGCGAACAAGAGGTGACCGAGACATGTAACCCGATACCAACACGCCGGGTGATTCGCCAGTATGGCGATGACGAATACTCGCTTCCAATGTGCGTTCACCGCGATGTCGCCAAGCACGGATGCGACCATCATGATGCTGTAAACAGAATCTGGATTCATAGGAAAAAATTATTTTTTGCCATTCGTGCACCCAGGTTCGTCGTTGAGTACACCATCGAAGGCGCTCCTGTCTGTGATGCAGCGTCAGGGGTAACGGCAGCCATGGTCTCCGAGCTGATAGTCCATGCTGCTGCAAACGTCGTCGAACTGTTCGTCCAGACGGTTGTTGTCTTGCAAACGTCCCCATCTGTTGACTCAGGGATCGAGACGTGGCTGCACCATCCGCTACAGCCATGCGAATAAGATGCCTGTCTTCTCGACTGCTAGTGATACGAGGCCGTTGGGATCCAGCCAGCACGGCGTTCCGTATGACCCTCCCGAACCCACCGATTCCATATTCTGCTAACAGTCATTGGGTCTCGGCCAACGCCAGCAGCAATGTCGCGATACGATAAACCGCAATCGCGATAGTCTACAATCCGTCCTTTATCAAAGTCGGAAACGTGATGGTACGCATTTCTCCTCCTTACACGAGGCATCACAACAACGTTTCCCCAGGCAACGCGCGGTCAACTGCTGTTTGTGTATGAGAAATCGGTTGGAAAGTTTCCTCGTGTCAGCATGTTGTAGGTGTCGCCACCGGCGACAACCTTGTGTGATTGCTCTGAAAAGCTAATCATTTGTATATCACAGCATCTTCTTGCTGTCGGTTAAATGTCGCGTCTGTATCACGTAATCTTCGTGGTGTAGTAATTTTTAATGGCCAGTAGCGTATCTTGTAAGTTACCTGTCTCTAGGATGAAGCATCACTGTAGGAATTGGATAACTGAAAACTTAATGAGCTCTTATCGGGCAGCACCAGCAAGCAGAGACGGCTCGCAATCCAAACTGCTCAGGTCTAGAGCGCCGAATCCGTAGTGGAGCCCCTCACGATAGGCTGGGCCTAGCAGCTCGTTCCCGTGGTGGCGCTCTCCCGTGTAATTGGACGGCTCTGCTCAAAACAAGGCACGCGGAAGCCAGCAAGTCGGGCCGCTCCCATCTGCAGAGGACGGAATGAGAAACGACGGGCGACGGTCGAGCACAACGTGGAACTGAACCTGGTGCCCACTCTCAGGGAGACTACAGTCCCCGCTAGCTCGTTCGTGATTTTACAATCGCTTGGGCCTGTAGGCTTGTCTGTCATGTTACGGAAGTGGAGTGATCAGGAGATCGCAACTAATAACACTACTTTGACATTCTGAATGTAGCAAGAATGAACACGGGGAGCGAAACGTTATTCACAACATCTAGAGAAAGAAGGCTGCAGTTACAAGAGCGCAGTGGTTTGCACACTGGACTCGCATTCGGGAGGACGACGGTTCAATCCCGTCTCCAGCTATCCTGATTTAGGTTCTCCGTGGTTTCCCTACATCGTTTCAGGCAAATGCCGGGATGGTTCCTTTGAAAGGGCACGGCCGATTTCCTTCCCAATCCTTCCCTAACCCGAGCTTGCGCTCCGTCTCTAATGACCTCGTTGTCGACGGGACGTTAAACACTAACCACCACCACCGCAGTTAAAAAGAG
Source organism: Schistocerca serialis cubense (assembly GCF_023864345.2). Lineage (NCBI taxonomy): Eukaryota > Metazoa > Arthropoda > Insecta > Orthoptera > Acrididae > Schistocerca > Schistocerca serialis. The sequence goes on from NC_064641.1 coordinate 819,749,806, forward strand.
TCGAAGGACGTGCAAGTGAAGCAGTAGATGGGAAGAGGGTGAAACAAGGTTGTAGCCTGTCCTCGAGGTTAACCAATATGTACCTTGAGCTGTATACACAGCAAACCCAGCTGAAATTAGGAAATGGAGTAGAATTCAGGTAGGACGAACAAATGCGATGACGTTTTCTAACGACATTGTAATTCTGTCATAGATGACAAAGGAAACGGAAGATCAGTTGACAGGAATATATTCCGTCTTCGAAAGAGATTATAACATCAACAAAATCTACGAGGGTTAGAACTTTAATAGTGGCAACTATTTATTCAGAAATCGTACAGAATAGATACGTGTTTCAAAGTTTTACTGACCTTCAAAGTAGTCACCAGCATTGTGTATAAACCGTTGCCTGCGATTGGAAGTAGTAGTGTACTCTTAGCAGTGCCAGTTGTGTTGACAGTTCGAGCGGCGCGGTCTATTGCCCGACGAATTTGTAGCAGTTCTGAAGCGAATGCCGTGAAGTGTTTCTTCAGTTTAGAAATCGAGTTAAACTTAAGAGGTCTCAAGTTAGGGGAGTGCAGTAGGTGATACAGCACTTAGCAGCCCCATCAGTCAAATAAATCAGTAACAGCTTGCACTGTATGTGCTTGAGCATTGTTCTGTAAAATGATGGTTAGGTCTTGCAGAAAGTGTCATCACTTCTGTCTTTATGCTGTTCATTTTTGGAACACAACCTATGAACAGCTTAGAGGCAGAAGTGATGACACTTTCTGCAGGACCTGACCATCATTCTGCAGGACAATGCTCAAGTACCTACAGTGGAAGCTGTTACTGATTTGTTTCACTGGTGGCGATGCTAAGTGCTATACCACCTACTGCACTCCCCTGACTCAAGATCTCGTGAGTACAACTCGATTTCTAAACTGAAGAAACACTTCACGGGATTCGCCTCAGAACGGCTACAAATTCGTCGGGCAATAGACCGTGCCGCTCTAACTGTCAACACAACTGGCACTGCTAAGAGTATCCTACGACTTCCTCATCACTGGCAACGGTTTATACACAATGATGGTGACTACTTCGAAGGTCAGTGAAACTTTGCAAGACGTATCTATTTTGTATGAGCTGTAAATAAATAGTTGCCACTATTAAAGTTCCAACCCTCGTAAATAAGGGTAATGGAACGTAGTCGAAATAAATCAGGTGGGAACTAGATTACGAAATGGGAAACTAACAGGAGTAGACAATCTTTGCTATTTGGGCAGCAAAATAAGAGATGATGGCCGAAGAAGATAGGATATCAAATATAGACTAGCAATAATAAAATAAAATAAATTCTGAAAACGAGAAAATTATTAATACTGAAGGTAAATTAAAATTCGAAAACTTATTTTCAAAAGGTGTTCGTCTGTAGTGCAGCCTTATACGGAAGTGAAGCGTGCGCTGTAAACAGTTAATACAAGAAGGTAACAGAAATGTTTAAAATGTGGTGCTGAGGCGTGACGGAATTTTTAATTTGTTAATGGAGGAGAGCGCTTGTGGAGGGTGACGAAGGTTCCAACACAGTATCCAGGTTCAAATGGATGCAGGTTTCAGAAGTTATGCAGAGATCAGAAAATGCGCTGTACAAACCGACTAGGTGAGCTGAATTAAAGTGATCTTTGGGCTGAAGACAACGATTACAGAACGACTGAAAACTTCTTTTTTATTCGGATGTGGGCAAAGGCTTGCCATGTAATTATATTTAGGCATTGAATAAATTAGCGAATGACTCAAAGATATTGGACGCATCTAAATTCCTGTTGTAAGGTGTCAGGCAAATCCAACACCTTCCATGAAAACCCTGACATGATAAGCAAGTCCATAGCTCCGAATAAATCGTGACTCGTTCCATGACCATGGAGACTTCTCCTAAATGTGGTCCCACGGAACAATAAATAAATAAATAAATAAATAAATAAAATTAAATTAACCAAAGTAATACGAGTAACGAGTGAGCAAATGGAATACCACAGACTAACACAAGAATGCCTAAATGCATGTCATACCTTCCCACCGTGAGACAGACGCAGTTCCGAGGGGAGAAACGAGAACAGAAGCCGAGAGCAGAACCGTGTTAAGCTGGAAGGCCCTACGATAAGGGACGGACGGACACCCACGTCGCCAGCTAATTGCTAGGACCACACCACCTGCAAGTTTTAGCGTGAGACTTTTTCGCGTCTCTGTTACGTTAGGACCACCCCCCAGCCCATGTTAAAAGCTAGAGCCCTCCAGAAGAACAGTATAGATCTTACAATAACACAAAAAGGGCTACACCACCTGCAAGTTTTAGCGTGAGACTTTTTCGCGTCTCTATTACGTGAGGACCACCCCCCAGCCCATGTTAAAAGATAGAGCCCTCCAGAAGAACGGTATAGATCTTACGATAACGCTAAAAGGACCACACCAGCTGCAAGTTTTAGCGTGAGACTGTTTCGCGTCTCTGTTACGTTGCAAACTTTAAAAACATTGTCCCACCACGAAAAGTATAACGTTTCTCATTGGATAGACAGAATTTTTGTAGGCGGAGATTAAGGTTAACATTACGACCCTGATTGGTCAGATGAAAACACAGTCAGATAGTTTTTTTTAAACCAACTTCGGTAAATTATAGTAAGGAGAAGTTAGGAGAGAGTTGCTTCTGAGACAGCGAGGTGAGCGGAGGTGTGCTGTCCGCCGCCCCCTGATGAACACCGACAAGGTAATGAACGCATGCGATGCCGCATTTTTGAGCGCATAAGGCTTCACTCAGAACTGCAGAAGTCTCATCTGTTACATCCCCTTTACGTAATACTAGTGTCGATCGTCAATTGAAGCTCATGGTGTTCACATTTGCCACTTGAAGTAAAAATCTGAAACGCGATGATTTTTCTGTTATATAGTTATTGAGAAGCCACATCAGCCACTGTAATTTACGACAAGTTAGATAAGTAATTAAAGATCATTGAGGGTCACTGTAGACCATTTTGATAGTTTTCTCTTTTGTGAAACTTAATTTAAACCTAGATTATAGATGTGATATGGCATAGGTCATCCTTCGATCCATTACAGAACTTGGAAACCCATTCAGGGAATATTCATTCACATTTTTGTTGAACGCAGTTGGTTTTTACCATCCTGTATTAAAACATTTCCTTTTATCAATAGTGCAATTTATAAACGATGTTTTGTGAGTAGAATAAAATTTCCAATGGTAAACTTAACTGCTTTTTCGACGTTATTTTACCAGCTAACTAAAAATAGGAAAGCCTTGAACCCCTTCCACTAAATTTAGTTAGTATTAAGATTCTTTTACAGGGAGTGCAGTGGAGCTGACGCTGAAATCATTAAGTATTTGGTTATATCATCGCTAGTCTCACTGAACTCTTCTGAACTCTACATGTCATGTGTAGTCTGGCGTCTCCTTACCGGCAACAGGTCCCAGGTTCAAACTATTAAATTCCCTAAAAAACACCCTCAGAGCGTCGTTGCGCGAAAGTGGTAGGGAGACACGACTTAGAACAAACAGACACCACGCAGAATGTTTAGACTGTCCATATTGATTGATTATTTAAAATTAACTATGCATGTGGATACCATGTCCAATGTCTAGAGCCTATCAGCATTGGCTCTTCATCCAGAGTCTTTTAATAGCTAAATGAAGGTTATAGCGAGTGATGTCACTACATTTACAGTAATTTCTATAATTCTGAATTCTGTCATGGCGGCACTGAGAGAATTGCCGTTATGTATGTTAAGCAACCCATCAGTGTCACACTCAAAACGCAAAAGAAACTGTTAAACGATGTCCAACATCCTCTGTTTCATGTCAGGAGTGAGCATTCGAGGCACCCATCATGAACACAGTCTTCTGAAGCGCAGTTCTGTAGTGGTGCCTGTACACGCTCTCGTGATATGCCACACTTACCTGTGAGCTGTTTTTGTGTTATCCGACGGTTTCCTCTGATTAGTTCTTCAACACGATTCCGACGAGTCTCTTCTGTTGCCGTATGCAGTCGTCCAACCCGAACTCTTATCACACACTTTGAAGATAGCATCACCGTTTCCTTCATTACAACCAAAGATGGCCGACACCAGAAGTTACCGATAGTGCTAATTACTAAACAACGGGCCAGGTCGAATTAACGCTGCCCCTCCCCCCCCCCCCTATTTTTTTGACAGGGGAGAGAGCAGGACTAAAAATACACAAATTAAGCAAAACATATCTATTTAATTTCATCTGTCACTGTGCCCATAGGCACATTATGTGCTTGGATATCAATAACTCATATGGGCACACCAATCAACAATCGACTGGCGACTTTCGATGGGTGCTCAAAGAAGAATGCAGGGGATTAGGTGGAAAAATCGAAGGTATGTTGTGAAGGCAAACCCTATTAGTTTGCTTGATATGTCGCCCGTTTGCCACTGTGTCCCAAGTAACTAGTTCTGAGAGAAGGCTCCACCCCAGAACTGATGGCAATGCTGGGGGTTAGTGGAGATACATTATTCGCTATCGTAATCTCCAGCAGTGTCTCAGACTGGGGACTGGGCTGGTAAAAATAACCCGGCCTATCTCCTTCAAGCAATCCCCTTGGTCGAAGGAGTACATTGATTTGAATACGTCACTGAGGGCTTCCAGGACGTGTGACTTTGAGAAAGATTTTTGTAAACTAATGAATAATTCAATTTTCGATAAAACAATGGAGTTTCGAGGAAACATGTGAAATTTTGGCTAGAACCAAATGGGATGGGCGTTGAGGCGTAAGAAAATGCATCACCAAAACAAATTTTAAATGGGTGAGAATATTCAATGTGAACTTTGTTGCTGTGGATATGGCGAAGGTTAAAGTAGAGTTCAGGAAGCCTATCTACGTATGGATGTACGTACCATACCTATCCCAACTCCACATTTACTGATACCATCATGAGTTTGCGAAAACTCGTTTTTCTGGTCGTAAATTACTTTATGTGGATACAGATAGTTGCATCTATTGGCTGAAGTACTGCGATCCATATGAAGTAATGAGGTGCCACAGTGAAGAATTCGACACACCTTCCACAGGACAAGAAGGTTATCGGTCTTATGAAAGACGGGGCGAATGGGTCACCGATTATGGTGTTTGCAGGTCTGGGATCAAATATGTATGGTGGGGCGTGCCAAGATTCGTTCGAGAAGACACGTGGTGTACAGTGTACTACAATGTACAGTTGGCCTGTCACCTCATGACGTCAGAATGGTCATTTGTGGTCAAGGGGTTGAAACTCTGCTGTACTCACACTATTATTTGATGAGAGAGGGGGGATGGGGGGGAACTCTGAGCGAGAAAGAGAGAGAATGAGACTGGTTGTTGCAGAATAGTATGACCGTTTTATCACAGTGTATTTCTGTGTGTTTGTTTGTCAGGTAAATTTTTATTTATTTATGCACACCATGTGAGTGAGGAATGTGTACTGTGTACACGCATAAATACATTTATTTTGTAAAAAAAAGAAACTATGCACCTTGTTCATCAAAAGAATTGAAGGCATGCGCGGAAAAAGGGACTAACCCTCAAATGTAATAACTTAGAACTAAGTGGTACCATCTTTTACTAGGTACAGGAGCTATCAAAACTGACAGTGGTCTCACCCCTAAATACAACATTAGGGTGTAATATAACGCAGAGAACTTCTCGCGTTTCGCTAGTTATGATTTCTGTAATGTCAAAAACGGGGTAACCTTCCGCTACACTCCGACTTCTTCCAGTGGAAATAAGCTGAATAGCTGAGTAGCAGGATAGCAAGTACTGTGTCATATGATAAACAGACAACAGACAATTAACCGTAATTTGAAAAGGTTTGGGGGCTGAGGTGCATTATATTGGAATCAATAAAAGTGTAAACATGAAATATAATCCTCGTGTAATTTGTAATATAAATCACTTTATGAACCTAACTTGGCGCATTCAGTAAAGAATACAAATGCCTGTAGTGAACATGGCGGCTGCAGAAATGGAAAACGTTGACGAAAGTGTGAAAAATCAATGAAATGTATCGAAAGAGGAAGTGTAGTCCACAGAAATGGCCCAAAGAAGTTGAGGAGATGAAGCGAACAGTGGTAAAGAGTACAGTAATTATAATGGTATAGTGAAAAAGTCAAAATCACAAGGTTCAGATTGAGCCTATGGGAGAAAATACTTGTACCTGCAGGCACACGGGAGAAGCTATTTCGTAGGTTCCGAAGTCCAAGTAACAATGATCGTCAAAATTCTTGTGTATTTACATGTGTGAATTTGAATTCTGTCAAGCGTAGGTGTACTGGTGACCCAGAGAGGAGTAGGTGGCAGACAACAAACATCTATAAGGTTACTGCAGGTGAAGTAGACGTTGAGATTTGTAAGAAAGTTTGTCTAGCAACCTTCGGTATAAACAATGGAGCTTATCCCATGTGATTCAACTACAGAAAACATCTAAAACTCTTGAAGTTAGTATCCGTATTTCAATAGGTAAAAAACATTAGATCTGTGGTATCGATAGCTACGATGCCATGGCTCAGTGCAAGTTCTTAGGTTGGCACTACGACAGACACCGACGACAGCGCCCTCTAGCCAGCACTGTGCAGCCCTACGAGCGCCGCTCCAGATTCAGCCCATTTGATTCCGAGGAGACGACCAAGCAAATTAGTTTCTATTTCATAGTGGACGAGCCACTACAAATTTTGCCTTCTATGTTAGAGTGATTGATGTACAGCTTCGCACCTACTTTCTCATCTGTACGCCAAGTTAAGTAATATCATCAGTTTCATATGTTCATACACCAGTAAAAGAGCTATAACCTATACGCAGTACCGAAGCACTTTTTTCCTGCTCCTACTCACATCCTACATTCGGCCTACCCTTCATTTTACAGGAGCAGACCCACCCACCGCCTTCCAGGCGGGATACAAAAAGATCTACATTCGCAATGTTAGATTTATGTGTAATAAAACATTAAAAGCTAAATATTTTATTTAAGGTGGGTAAGCGGGGGAAACGTAACAATCGCCCAAATAAAATGCAGCGAGGAGGACCAGGAATTTGCACGGATAAATAGTTCTCTTACCCAGTCAAGTCACTACCCCAGGCAAAAGAATCTTAACATTAGCAAGATGTACGTCTTTATCAAGATAAGTGCAAAGACAGCATTAAGGCACCTCTTGGCGTTGCCATGTACTGTAAAATATTTTATCAGTTTTTCAGTGTTTGCTTTGCAAAACCACGTAGTGGCACCTGTCAACTTTGTTGTTATCTTAAGATTCAAATTTCATGTGAGAAAAACAGCCATGGAAGAAAGAAGAAAAACTAAACTTCCATGCTAAACAGGCTAGTATTGTCTACGAGAGTCTCAAAACGGGCACACAATATTCAAAGACTCACAATTCTGTTATGGCCATTGCTTTCATCAACAGGTGCCTTTTTTGCGACTTCAGATTATGATAGTGGCTTTTCTCTCGGTCTGCTTGAGCCATACGTGAGGTGTTATCAACAATTTTCCCTTTTACAGGACTTTTTACTAGAGTTAATGGTAATTTGTGGCTGTGGATGTTTGATTAATGTACAAAACAAATCTTCACATATTATTTTTCTTCTTTATTAATTATTATTTTGCATGTTACATTCCAATGTAAAGGATATGACAGATCGACAACAATAATTGGTCCATACTGCATGGATTTCCGTTAAAAAAGTAAGAAGAAAATAGTTTGATATCCTTTTTCCATACTCATTTACACCTCATTTCTAAATACTGTGGGTTAGCCCATTTGTGGGTGCATGTCTTCAGTTATACTTGTAAAAAACCCGCTCACATGTGCATTAACAAAAAAGTTGCACATCAGAAATTTCTATAGTCACCTTACACATAATGTTAATAGAATCGTCCATCAGAATTGTTCTTGTATAACAACCATGTAACTGCTACTACTGGGACTGTCGTAGTATAAGAATAAAAGTATCTCCACATTAATTTTTAGCATAGATTTATACATCGGAAAATTGTAAATATTCCAGCCAGTGAACTTTTTTGTTGTTGTATAAAAAAAGCGTCTCTACATTGAATATCACAACTAAGTTGTACCTCAAGAAAAAAACTGTATCTCAAGAATCAAATTGTATCTGAGAGAAGTGAATAAATGAAAAAAAGTTACCAAATGACTTTGTTGTTGTTATTTACAAAAAAAACGTGTCCCAGATGTATATATAAGGGATGTGCAAGACAAAAATGACATTACTTTTGAACATGAAGGTAAAGTTTAACACGAAACACAACAAAACATATTGAATGGTTGCATGGAATTGCATCTATCATGCAGCGCAAATTGGCTCACAGAAGGGGGATGCATGTCCACTTCCAAAGATGTGTAGCAAAATGTTTAAAATTACATCACTAGGACATGAAAAAACTGGGTATAACTCTATATTCTCAAAGTGGAAACAGGGTGAAAAGAAAACATACACGAGACAAAGAGGTAAAAATATAATTTATTTTTCACCCAACTTAAAGCAGTTTTACATTTTCATAAGCAGACACGACACTATTTTCACAAAACTTCTTCTTCTTCCTGAGTCGATGGAGAGAAAGACACCTGTAGAACCCCAGGTGTTTAATAGCAGCAAACTTGAAGGTTCATCGCATCCATGTGATCTTCTCCTTGCCTTTGACGTAGCTAATGGTACCTGTGTGGCCGAATGATTGAAGCCACAGCATAATATCTTTAGAGAGTACACCACGATCATACCAGTGAATTCCATGGTAGAAACGTGTAAATCTCTTTACACTCCCCCGTGTTTTAACACACTTCACATCGTAGAAGACCTCGGTGAGGCAATGTTTGTTGAAAATCTCTGTATTTCTCTGGCATTTTCTGTGTGTAAGAGGTTTGTCCGGAAAATACGTATAAAAGTTGAATAACGTCTTTATGTTACAAGTTGCAGTCACCGCCAGGTGGGACTACTGCCGTAATCAATCCCGTCAACGCTCAGTTCGAGTCAGAGCACTCTGCGTGAAGGTGGGAGTGTGCGGCAGCTTGTTGACAGTTACCCTTTTTCACCTGCCGTCGCCATGGAGCTCTTTCTGATTGAGGAACAGCGCGCCAACATCAAGTTTCTTGCAAAGCTAGGCAAGAATGGCCGTGAGATTTTTGAGTGTTTGAAACAGGTTTACGGAGACAATTCTCTGAAGGAACCAACCGTGAACAAGTGGTTCAAAAGGTTCCGAGATGGCCGAGAAGAAGTGAACGATGACCCTCACCCAGGACGCCCGTCGACATCGAGTTCCGATGCAAATGTTGAACGAATTCGGGCTTGTGTTCTTAAAGACCGTAGATTGACAGTCAAAATAATTGCTGACGAGCTGTCAATCCCCAAAACAATCGTTCACGAAATCCTGACATAAAAACTTGAAATGAAGAAATTGTGTGCGAAAATCGTACCGAAGCTCTTGACGCCAGAACAGAAAGCAAAGAGGGTTGAGTGCTGTGAGGATTGGTTGGAAGCAGAGGAACGAGGGGACTTTCTCAACCGAGTCATGACTGGAGACGAGTCCTTGTTTTACGAATTCGATGTGGAGCTCAAATCTCAAAGTAAGGAATGGAAACTAGCAGGAGAACCGAGAACAAAAAAGTCGCGAAAATCAAGGTCCAATGTGAACACAATGTTGATTATTTTCTTTGATTCTATGGGCATTGTTCATAAGGAATTTGTCCCTCCCGGCCAGAGAGTGAACGGAAATTTTCACGTTGAAGTTCTGACACGTCTCAGAGCTCGTGTGGCCCGAGTTCGACCGGAGCTGGCAAATGGGGGCAGGTGGATCCTTCATCACGACAATGCGCACGCTCACACGTCGCCCGTTGTGCGCGAGTTTTTGGCCCGAAGCTCAATCACCGTGACGGACCACCCGCCTTATTCACCCGATTTAGCCCCGTGTGACTTCTTCATGTTCCCGAAATACAAAATGGTGCTTCGGGGGCGGCAATTGGGAGATGTGGAAGCCATCAAGGCGGAAACGACACGGCAACTGAACAACATCACAACTGAAGACTTTCAGCAATGTTATCAACAGTGGAAACGGCATTGGCAGAAGTGTATCGCGTCTCAGGGCGAGTACTTTGAAGGAGACCATATTGTAATACCTGAATAATTGTAAAATAAAGTTATTACACAACTTTTATGCGTATTTTCCGGACAAACCTCGTACTATGAATGCAACAACTTTAAATATGAACTGTCTACGCTGATAATCGTAGAAATCCTGAGCATGATGGTCACACCTTGAGATTCCATTGTGAAATGCAATGGGTATTGTTTATTTATACGGCTCTTTGGACAATACTGGTGAGCTTGTAGAACTAGAGTAAACACTGCACTGTGTAGCAGGAAATTTGCCGAAGATTTAAATTCAATTCGTATATATGTAAGTCCGGATTTAATTATCTCTTTCTGTTATGAGCCGTCTGTTATGATGATTGGCGCCAGGTATTTGAATTTCTATAGGCTAAGTAGACATTCTTCCTCTTCATAGTACGAAACACGGAACCTCGCATACGTGTCATATGCTAGACTATACATTTTTATTCCACCGCAGGTGTAAATTATCATACTGGTAGAATTAGGAGTTCAGGTAGACTCTGGCATTAGTTAACTAGCAGTTGTTAAATTTGGTGGAATCATTTGCTATATTCCTCTTCTATTGGTCTAAAACGCAAGTATTATGAACCTGGGTGTCTCTAGTTGAGCGGAGGTTTTAATAGACCTAGTTTGTCTGCTTGCTGTCAGTAGCACTGGGTACTCAAAAATCTCTCATGGACAGGAAGATAACGGTAGAAATCCACAGGGACTCAAAACCTTTAAAAGCTTCAAACTGCTCATCTGATACAGTGATGTGTGGCATTTTCATTTTATTGATGGTGACCTCAGTCTCCCCTTGAGCTCCTTGAGTGTATGAGTTCTTATCCATTGCCCTCCCTACCAGAAAAAGATCCTGTTTAGCATTCAGAACAAGTCACCTCATGTCCTCAGAGTATCCCATAAGAAGTTTTAAAGGTATACATCCAGTAAATCTCTCGTACTCTTCCACTCATTTATCCACTGGCTCGTCTTTGAACCGTACAGCATACACTCCTGGAAATGGAAAAAAGAACACATTGACACCGGTGTGTCAGACCCACCATACTTGCTCCGGACACTGCGAGAGGGCTGTACAAGCAATGATCACACGCACGGCACAGCGGACACACCAGGAACCGCGGTGTTGGCCGTCGAATGGCGCTAGCTGCGCAGCATTTGTGCACCGCCGCCGTCAGTGTCAGCCAGTTTGCCGTGGCATACGGAGCTCCATCGCAGTCTTTAACACTGGTAGCATGCCGCGACAGCGCGGACGTGAACCGTATGTGCAGTTGACGGACTTTGAGCGAGGGCGTATAGTGGGCATGCGGGAGGCCGGGTGGACGTACCGCCGAATTGCTCAACACGTGGGGCGTGAGGTCTCCACAGTACATCGATGTTGTCGCCAGTGGTCGGCGGAAGGTGCACGTGCCCGTCGACCTGGGACCGGACCGCAGCGACGCACGGATGCACGCCAAGACCGTAGGATCCTACGCAGTGCCGTAGGGGACCGCACCGCCACTTCCCAGCAAATTAGGGACACTGTTGCTCCTGGGGTATCGGCGAGGACCATTCGCAACCGTCTCCATCAAGCTGGGCTACGGTCGCGCACACCGTTAGGCCGTCTTCCGCTCACGCCCCAACATCGTGCAGCCCCCCTCCAGTGGTGTCGCGACAGGCGTGAATGGAGGGACGAATGGAGACGTGTCGTCTTCAGCGATGAGAGTCGCTTCTGCCTTGGTGCCAAGGATGGTCGTATGCGTGTTTGGCGCCGTGCAGGTGAGCGCCACAATCAGGACTGCATACGACCGAGGCACACAGGGCCAACACCCGGCATCATGGTGTGGGGAGCGATCTCCTACACTGGCCGTACACCACTGGTGATCGTCGAGGGGACACTGAATAGTGCACGGTACATCCAAACCGTCATCGAACCCATCGTTCTACCATTCCTAGACCAGCAAGGGAACTTGCTGTTCCAACAGGACAATGCACGTCCGCATGTATCCCGTGCCACCCAACGTGCTCTAGAAGGTGTAAGTCAACTACCCTGGCCAGCAAGATCTCCTGATCTGTCCCCCATTGAGCATGTTTGGGACTGGATGAAGCGTCGTCTCACGCGGTCTGCACGTCCAGCACGAACGCTGGTCCAACTGAGGCGCCAGGCGGAAATGGCATGGCAAGCCGTTCCACAGGACTACATCCAGCATCTCTACGATCGTCTCCATGGGGGAATAGCAGCCTGCATTGCTGCGAAAGGTGGATATACACTGTACTAGTGCCGACATTGTGCATGCCCTGTTGCCTGTGACTATGTGCCTGTGGTTCTGTCAGTGTGATCATGTGATGTATCTGACCCCAGGAATGTGTCAATAAAGTTTCCCCTTCCTGGGACAATGAATTCACGGTGTTCTTATTTCAATTTCCAGGAGTGTAATTTAAATAGTTCAAATCCGAGAGAGAAGCAGGGGCATACGGTTTAAGAGTTGATGTCATGCCTATATTGTGTGTATGGTCAATCTCAACCCATTAAATTCATATTATATCTCATGAAATAGAAACGCTAAAGCATTCATGTAAGGTTTGATACCACTGTAGCAGTACCATCTCTTTTCGTAAAGGATTCATCAAGATATACGAAACTCCTGCATGGGAGGGCTAAAGCGTCGTGGTGTTGCATGAATATCCTGATTTCATCTATCTTGTTAAGTGTGGTTGATGCATAAGGTTTGTGCGAGAAGTATTCCTGGCGTGTAATACACTCGTCATATTCCACTGGAGTTATATCAAAAGATGTCACTGCAAGGTTTCAGACCAACTGAGTTAAGAAACACATAGTCTGCTTGTGCTATCACCCTGTTTCTCTGTTGTGAGGTGCTGCGCTGTGGGTTGTGCATATTGGTATTATACCTTATGCCCATCCTGTCTTCACTGACAATACGAGGCTGCTGGGGGCTGCTGCGATCCATGAGTGGTTAAAGCTCGCTGCTGATGCTTCTGGTCCTGCAAGTTAAAGATCGTCGCTTCTGCCTCCAACAGTTCCCGGGTCTCTTCGAGATCACTGGTGATTCCACTTTTTAGATGTAGTCGTACAATGATTTCCTTACGACGAAAATCGATGAGCTGAGTATACTGGTCCATAATACGCAACTCCAGATAGTGCACTGTCTGAACTGTTATTGGGAGGTAAACAGCGTTGGTAGGGGTCTCAACGATCTTATACCCTGTTCCCACTGACGGGAAGAATCCTTAAATTGTAAGAATCAGTCTGTTGTTGAGATAAGATTTGTTGCAATGTTACACTTGAGACGGATTGTACCGCCAGGAAGTATATCCACTGACTGGTCGGATCTGTAGACTTTATTAGGATCCTTCGTTTTGTGAATTCCAGTAGCCGACCTATTGAACCTTTCTGGTTAAAGTCAATCGTTGCATTCGTTGTCTTCACTTCAGACTTACGTATACTGATGTTTGCATGTAGTGCAATCCCTTTTCCATGTCGTTTTAAAACTTCGTTTAAATCCCCAATATCGTATGCACCAGGTTCTATTTCCGAAATTTCTTTTCCACCATTAATTTACATGTGATGTTTATTGTTAACCTCTGTGATATACAGAATGCTGTTGTGTGTCTCCAGTCCAGTTAATACAATACTCCTTTCCGTGTTGTTTAAACCAATCAATGGGTACTAATTCGCGCGTAATAATAACGATCGTTCTTTTCACACCACTGAATCTTGGAGTGCTGAATTTTTTTCTAACAAACTTGAGCAGATTTGCATTTGTAAGCGCTCTGTCCGGTAGGACAGCTAACGGTCCCTTTTTCTGAGGAGACCTAATCCTCTCTTGTATGGTTCCAGATATATTCCTTTACTAATAACAGCTGCTTCTGTCATGTGGTTAGCTCGTGGTCGTGCGGTAGCGTTCTCGCTTCCCGCGCCCGGGTTCCCGGGTTCGATTCCCGGCGGTGTCAGGGATTTTCTCTGCCTCGTGATGGCTGGTTGTTGTGTGATGTCCTTAGGTTAGTTAGGTTTAAGTAGTTCTAAGTTCTAGGGGACTGATGGCCATAGATGTTAAGTCCCATAGTGCTCAGAGCCATTTGAACCATTTTGTCATGTGGTTATGTCTTCTTACTTCCTCCAGCTGCTCATGGGGTTTTTGAGTGTTCTTCACGCTCCTGGCAACAGCCACAGCGTCACCAACCAGTGAACCCATCTCTGAGGGACCTGCGAGGGCAGGAATGTGGAAGGGGATAATCCCACCTGATGTCCTGGGTATCAGCAGAACTCCAGTTTCCGTAACCGTTCTTTTACGCTTTTAGCTGCATACATCGCTGTCTTGATACAGTTTTTGAGACTCCCCTGTTTCTTCTTCATCGTTATCTTCTTCTTCTTCGTTTGGAACTCGAGCCCAACTTAATTTTACCTTCCATGGTGTTATCAATTACAAATGCTTCAGTGAGCTGCCCTGTAGCAGTATCCATTCTTACACTGTTTTCCTTGCTTTATCAGCTAAGATTCGATCTGCACCGTGACGTCATGGGAGTTCTTTATGTTTTTGGGTATGCAATATCCTTTTCCAAACATCCCTCGTCAGATAGTTAATCCCATTACCACCACGAATCATACGTTTTTGAAGCTCTGTACCAGGTTCGCGATAATTATACCCCAGAATGTGCAATTTGACTGGAATTTTGTTGATAATACCACAGCCTTCTATAATGAGACTCCTGTCATGCATATTACGCTACTGTGCTGGTTGTGCTCCGTGCACCCCTTATATAGCTCATCGTCAGCATCAATCCAACTATTGTGTGTTGCAGGAAGACCAAGCCATTTAACTAGTGCTTTATTCCCTCCACGTCTTAAGACATGCTCTACGAGAAACACATGTAATTTTCAGCTCCTCTGAATTTCCTCTGTGTAAAAGCATCCTAAAACTTCAGTGCCACTGCTAACTTTTAAGGTGTAAGTTCTGGGATTTCTTCTCTGCACTTTGGAAACTGTAACTATCTCACTCGAACAGTTTCGGAGGTATGACTTCTCAAACGCTGTCTTGCGTTTTGAGATACATACCAAATCATCCACATTAAATTTCTGTTTATTTGAATCCAGCATTTTAGAACGATAGTACGCCATATCCATGAGACCATTATCACGATCATCAAATTCGTCTCATTTTTATTGTGCTACGTTTGGTTCGATTACACTGTGCAAATGTATCTGGAGGATCTCTGTCCATTTGCATGAGCTTCGAAGATTAAAATGCATCCTCTTTTGACATTTTGTTGTTCTGTTCAGAATGAGTTAATGTTGAGTAGTGATATTTTCCATATCGCTTCTTCACTACCTTGAAATACCTATTGCGAAACTTTCCACTGTGATCGGTTTGGAAATTGCCTGGTCATCGATTTATCTCTGTTGTAACAAATGCTCAAACAGCTCCGTGACATCGCTCCCCATTTTTGTTTTAACAGGTAATGCCCAGGCAAATTTGGAGTATGTATAAAAAAACAATTAAAATATATTTGAACCCATTATTAGCATATTAATACTCCCTCATATGTAAAAGATCAGCCTGCCGTAAGTCATCCAAACCTTTAGTCATAACCTGCCTATGTGGATATGTTTTGAGTGCTTGTTTCTGCAGTTCTCGAACTACTGGCTCCATACTTATTGGCTTATACATCTCTAAGCTTTGATATTACTGAAATAACCTCATTTGAATTAGTAGTATTGTCCATAGCAGCTGATGCCATGAGCAATCACATTCGATGTATTAGCTCATTGGGATTGTCATAGTATGTATACTAAGGGGGCTTATTGCTGACTCTTTTATGTCGAATGTCAAAACCTCCATCTGTGCTATATCGAACATCTAATATGGATTTCATAATGGTTTTGTATTTTGCACTGTGTCAATTTCCCACTTTTCTATGTACACCAGTCAGTTGCAGTATTTCACCATACATCTGCAGACTTCTGGGTGCTTAGTCTATAGTTTTTGTAGGATTTCGGAAAGTAAGGCTTATTAGGTCAGTTGTTCTTTGAAATTGCCCGCAGCCTACCTGTATTGTTCTTTTTTTTAACTTGAAGGCTGCATGTCCAACACGATTGAATTTATATCGTCGACACCAAAGGTTTTGTCTATTACCACTATGACGCAAAATGAAATCAGCAACGCTGTTGTCGTTGTTTAATTTCGCTGAGAATTCATCGAGAGATCCAGTAACTCGTCTGATGTATTCTCTCAGTGTCTGCTCTCGATCTAAATATCCTAACCCCAGCATTCGTAACTTCAGCTGAACAGCCATCTGTGCCATGATGATCTTTGCTTATTCTACATCTCGTAATATACTAAGCGGACTCCTCCACAGGGTGCACCTTACACTCATTCTGCCCAGTTCTATCAATCTTTATACTTAAGTCATGTACTTTCTTTTCAATTTCTGTCTCAGAATTATCCGGATGTATGTCACTAGTTCCTTAACCATAGCACATATGTCGTTGAGTAGCTCAGAAAGGTCTGGGCAAACGTCGCAAGATCCTTAATTTTATGTTTGTGATGTTGAAATTTGAAATTTTCCGTCCATGTTCAGATGCATACTCTGTCTATGCACGTCTATCCTCTCAGACTGAGTGCCTGACATATGTGTGAACTTGTCCATGGTGTGATGTAAACTGATGCACCCCACCTTTTGTTTATAACTACACATAAAGAAACTCTTGGAAGTTCCATCTATACTTTCATTTAATTTTCTTGTTTTATTAATAATGAGAAACCCTTATTGTGTGTGAATCCAGCAATCTGCACATATCTTTACAAGATCACTGGATGAGCTTTTGGTTCCTAAATGCGCCCAGTAAATGTATTTTAAATCCAAATTGTCTTGTTTGAAAGCTGTAATGGAATTTACGTTATCCCTCACCAACTGTTTAAGAATTCTGGAATATGTCTGACACAAATGTGTCAAAATCATATGTTGACCAAAACAGAAACATCGTAGAATTTGATCCTAGTATCCCACAGCAACATCGTCTAATATGAAAATGGTGTTTGGCTTTACTTTCTCTGGTGGAGCGATTTGACTGCTCTTACTAAATACTGTGTATGTTACACAATCTACACCCTACAGTGTCTTTTGCAACTGTTACTTGGTCTTGAAAACATATATACATGCTCAAAGCCAACTCCATCTGGGTGCATTAGACATGACAACATTTATC
Organism: Schistocerca serialis cubense; assembly: GCF_023864345.2. Lineage (NCBI taxonomy): Eukaryota > Metazoa > Arthropoda > Insecta > Orthoptera > Acrididae > Schistocerca > Schistocerca serialis. The sequence continues at coordinate 819,767,149 of NC_064641.1, forward strand.
TTGCCTCAGTTCGATGGATCCACAATTATTGCTCATATTATCAGGTAGGTGCATCCCATTCCTCTTCTTCTTCTGACCTTCTTATGAACCATTACAGGACCAGTGATTTACAACAAAGTCCTGCCATTTCACTCACCAACTCAATCAGGTTTTGGGGTGCAATGGGCTTTTATAGAAAAATGCATACTTGTAATAATAATCATAATATGTGTAACCACTATAATACAATAATCTTACTAACTGAGCTACAATGGCTAAACCTTAAATTATATAATGATGGGGTAGTTAAATAAAAAAAACAAAGATATTGCAATTTTATGTTTTTCATTTACACATCAGTATTGGTATCCATCAGTAAGAACTGACTGATTCAGTCTTCACAACAGTACAGTATTTTGCAAATAAAGGATTCTTGTGTGCACAGAACTCAGTATGTATTTCTCTCAAACTGATGGGGGTTCCTTTAGCACCTTCTTTTGACGCCATATAGATGCCATGTCCTAAATCATCTACATGCATGCTATATGTATGGAGATAACTTTCAGTGTCTTTATACACGGTTTGATCACACAGCAGCCCACAGTTCAGTCTTTCTAACAGAAGGGATAGCATCATCTGTAGTGTCGCAAACAAGTGGATCGACCTCCATATCTCACCACGAGTGTCACACCATCGAACAGTGATTTTAAAGATAGGGCTAACTGCTAGCTGTTAAATTATAAGTCGAACTAAATAGCAGCTGAGCACTGGCAGGAATCAGCAGCTTCTCATCCACCACATAAATCCTCTGTGCTTGCAGTAACACTGGAATGTTCTAAGATGGTGTGTATGTCATAAATCAGTACTGACCAGTACCATGTGGTGAACAACACCCAGCACAGTTCATCTGAGAGTCGGGGACTGGCTGGGTGCCTTCATCAATGACAGGAGTGGATTAGAGTAGATTAGATTCAGTTTTCGTTCCATAGAGCCAAAAATGAGATGATTCTCGTGGATGTGGAATATGTCAGAAAGTATAACATATAAACATAAAACATTTGAATATAATACTTGCTACCCCGATCATTTGTCAGGAGATTGTCGAAGTAGGTGAATACAATGCAGCAAATGGGAACAGCTAATATTTACAGAATTGACATGCTGTCAGAATGAAACAGTGTTATGCAGTATTAATAAAAAAATATTAATAATTTTGTGTGTGATACACACAAAATACCTAATCTTGACTATTGTGATCATGTGCTGTCAAAACTGAAATCTAACAGACATTTTTACTTAAGCTGGCTTAACAGTTCAAATGGTTCAAATGGCTCTGAGCACTATGGGACTTAACATCTATGGTCATCAGTCCCCTAGAACTTAGAACTACTTAAACCTAACTAACCTAAGGACATCACACACATCCATGCCCGAGGCAGGATTCGAACCTGCGACCGTAGCAGTCGCGCGGCTCCGGACAGAGCGCCTAGAACCGCTAGACCACCGCGGACGGCGCTTAACAGTCTCTGTTAAGATAATCATCTATAGAGTAGAAGGAATTGCCTATCCGAAAGTCTTTCAAACTCTGTTTAAACTGTGCTTTATCTGAAACCAAGTTTTTAATGGTTCCTGCCAATTAATTGAAAATGTATGTTTCTGAATATTGGACCTCTCTTAGGACCAAGGTAAGTGATTTTAGGTCTTTATGTAGATTGTTCTTATTCCTAGTATCGATACTATGTATTGAGCTATTGGTTGGAAATAGAGATGCATTACTTGCAACAAATTTCATTAAGGAATAAATATATTGAGAAGCAGTGGTTAGAATACAAAGTTCCTTAGCAGCTCGTTGCCTTACTCCAACATGCTGACCAGGAGCACTGCAAGGTCCCACAGTGCTGCTACCACTGCTGGCTCCCACAGACCAGAGGTCATTGCAGGTCCTGACGAGCTGGTCCTGGCTCCTGCAAGTCCAGGCATGTCAGAGATCACTGCTGGTCTGGGCATGCTGGAGATTGGTGAACAAAGAAGAAGAAACAATAAGAATCCCCAAACAAAGAAATGGAGTTGAACAAAGATGTGGAACTAAACCACAAGTACTTACTTCTACAGTTCTTCTGCAAGGAGCCAGCCGCTGTGGCCGCACGGTTATAGGCGCTTCAGTCTGGAACCACACTGCTGCTATGGTCGCAGGTTCGAATCCTGCCTCGGGCATGGATGCGTGTGATCTCCTTAGGTTAGTTAGGTTTAAGTAGTTCTAAGTCTAGGGGACTGATGACCTCAGATGTTAAGTCCCATAGTGCTCAAAGCCATTTGAACCTTTTTTTTTTTTTTTTTTTTTTTTTTTTTTTTTTTTTTTGGGGTGAAAATGTAATCATATGTCAGTTCTGGTATAATATATTTGACCAATGAATACCCGTTTATCATATGCATTTCTTCTTGGTGTAGCAATTTTAATGGCCAGTAGTGTACTATTGAAAATTTGTTTGCAGAAGACTTCGAGAAACGTGCCGTGGAGTCAGCGGGTTCGAAAACTGCGTGTTTTTTGAGCTATGTAGACGATACTTTTGTTTAGTTAATGGCAGTGAAAATTTCAACGACTTTTTAGAACACTCCAACTCAATCTCCTCGAATATTTGAATCGCGATGGAGTTCGAAAAGGATAGCTGTCGTTTCCTTGATGTGTTGATTAGGGCGGATGTTAGTGGTATGCTGGAACATATTGCTAGCAAGAAGCTGATAGTCGTCACCATCCAGCTCAACGAGAAGAGGTACTTCACACTGTGGTTCACATGGCCCACATCATTTCAGACCCTGCGAGATGTGAGCTAATTCCCCTTGAGGTTCCCTTCCGTCAGAATGGATGTAGGGAGACAGATCAAATGTGCGTTTCGCTATCGACCAACCGTGCACCGGCGAGTGATGACAATGCCTTGCCTACGTCCCTACTGCCGTAAACGGGAAGCATTTTCAACAAGACTGGTCGAATGTTTTGAAACTATGATGGGAAATGTGTTTTAGGACCTCCATCTACGGTTAGAGTCGTTTTACATTCCGTTAAGGAGCTTCTTGTTTTGCTTAAGACGCGTGTCTATATCTATAACATTTCTTGTATTTGTGATATGTCATACAGGGTGTTCGGAAATATATTTTGAATAGGAACCAACGTCAGAAAATATATCGTTTTCGTTCTACGATGGTTTCAATTCAGATATTTAACTTACTTACTTCTGCTTGAGGAATTGAAGTAGGCGTGACGCAGTGCAATTATTAGGTGACAATTCAAAAGGAAACATGACGAAACAACCATTTATCACTTAAGCAGATTTGCTTAACACTTAAACATTACGTGTTTACGTTATTCCGAAACAAAAAAGAACCCATCAGACAGTACGTATGGAACAGCGCTGAAGCAATGTGGCAGCGGCTTAAAGTGGCGACCACGAACGTTGTTACAGAGAGTATATCTATGAAGCATCTTCTGGTACACACTCTCCATCCCCCCGGCTGTGTCTTCAATTTCTATTGCAGCGGACAGAAATGGTGGCAGAAGATCTTCCTCTGTCTCTACAGAAGTCTGGTAAAGTAAACTTTGCATACGACGCTATGACCAGGACCCATAAACATGCTTCTGCCGTCATATTATGTTCTTTGTGTTTTACTATTTCTATTTCAGGAAAACCAGATCCACATTTGAATGAGACGTTAAACTCAGGAGAATCGAAGGAGGTATTTTGGAAAAAAATGTTTTTCGTTTTATGAGCCAGTAGGTGAAGCTGCTCTTGTTAGCAGTTTCAATATATTGATTATACAAGCGAGGTTTTCTTTTTTCTTTTTATTATCATTTATTTTTTATTATTTTTTATTATTCTTTCCTCTTTATCCCACACAGTAACAGGAAAAAATGAGCACTAGTTCGCTTACGATGTTATTGTCTACAGCAGGTGTGGGCAAACAGCAGCTCGCGAACCACATGCGGCTCGCTATTCGTTTTTTGCGCGGCTCGCCAAGACAGTCAGAAAAATCCACCTTGAGCCGAAACTTCCGACCCGTGCGCGACCGAATATTTTCACTAGCACCGTCTCGTCATTACACATGCACAGTGCAGAGTATCTATCGGCGCAGTGCTGTCCTGGTTATCCGGTTTATTTCCATTTTGTCTGTACAACAGCAAATATATAAATCTGCAACTTAAGTGGAACCATGAACCGTCCGAAAAAAAACGTCAAATCAGTGATGAATATTGTGTGTTTAATGAAGTGTGGACACAGCTGTGTGTTTAGTGTCGATAGCCATGTTTAAGGACTACAATCTGAAATGACATTACGAAACAAAACGTTACGAATTTGGCTGCAAATTTTCCAAGAAAGAACACACAATTAAAGACGCGGAATGTGAGACATAGCTGAAGAAACAATAAATATTATTTACAAAACAATCAACACTTAAAAATAGCGCTACAGAAGCAAGTTTCAGGATAGCCTATAGCCTTGCTAAACGCAACAAGTCTTTCTCATGACGGGTTTTTAAATATTGTGTAGTAGAATGTGCAGCAAGTCTGAAATCATTTCATTGTCAACAAGGACTATAGTGCAGCACACTCATTTAAATAGCTACGAACTCACAAAAACAGCTGAAGACTGCGAACAAAGATTTTGTTTGATTTTTCTTGGCAGCGGAAGAGAGTACACATAACGAAGACACTGCCAAATTACTCGTACTTATCCACGGAATTACTGAAAATTTCATCACAACAGAAGAATTAATTGGCCGAGAATCAATTGAAGACAGGACCATTGGTCAGGACTTGCTTGATTGTGTTGTGAATTGTTTTGTGTGGAAAAAAAAGTTGCTTGTCCTGGAACAAAATTGTTAGCATTACGCCAGGCGAAGGCAGAGCTTTCAGCGAAAACGTAAGTATGGTAAGGCTTTTAAAAAAAAGTTAAAAGCACAAGACAAAGGCATGGTATTTTATCTTTTCGTTTTATTTTGAATCAGGAGAGGCTTTGCAAAACTGCACTGCACTTAAGGCATGCGATAGACCCTGTTACTGATGTTGTGAACACAATCATAGGGAGCAAGGACACTCTATCAGCGACGTGGGGGCAGAGTATTCGGACGTAATTTATCACAACAGTGGAAGGTGGTTGAGCCTGGTCGAAGTGTTGAAAACAGTATGGGCATTGCAGAATGAAGTCCTTTTAGTTGTGGACACGAAAGAGACACCTCATGATTTTTATACAAAAGTGGGATGTTGTAAGTAGGCTGTTTAGGTTTTTTTTTATTGGTAACGCCACCTCTGTATAAAAATCACTGGCTGTGCTGTGTGCAGTCTGTGTCTAGTTTGCATTGTTGTCTGCCATTGTAGCTTGTCATTTGCAACCAAACGATGTTGATGAGAAAGATTTTTTGCTGGGAGTTAACCTATCTTCTAAAATGTAATTTAGTTTTTCGCGATGTTTTCGCGCCTATTTTCCTATTTACTTACGTTTTCGTGTGGCAAGCACTTCCATTCTCCGCACGTGCTCAGATGTTGTGATGCATACGTAACTATGACAAGTATTTTCACAAGATAACGTAGTAAATTGTGGTTCCAGAATCACACTGTGTTCTGGTGTAGTAAAAAGTGTTTTTCTTCTTCTATTGTATTTATTTCCCTTGTTCTTGTCAATTGTTCCCTTATGTTCTCCATGAAACTCTCTTCAACCTCTGTGGTCCTTTCAGTTTATCCAGGTCTTTTCTCCTTAAATTTCTTCTTTTTTGCAGTTTCTTCAGTTTTAGTCCACAATTCATAACCAATAAATTGTGGTCAGATTCCACATCTGCCCCTGGAATGTCTTACAATTTAAAACCTGGTTCCCAAATCTCTGTCTTACCATTACATAATCTATCTGAAACCTTCCAGTGCATCCAGGCCTCTTCTACGTATACAACCTTCTTTCATGATTCTTAAACCAAGAGTTAGCTATGATTAAGTTATACTCCGTGCAGAAATGTATCAGGCGGCTTCCTCTTTCATTTCTTATCCCCATTCGATACTCACTTTCTATTTTTCCTTCTCTTCCATTTCCTACTAATGAGTTCAGGTCCCCATGACTGTTAAATTTTCGTCTCCCGTCACTATCTGAATGATTTCTTTTATCTAATCATATATTTCTTCAATATCTTCACATGCGGAGCTAGTTGGCATATAAACTTGTACTACTGTGGTAGGCGTAGGCTTCTTGTCTATCTTGGCTACAATAATGCGATGCTGTACGTAGTAGCTTACCCGCGCTCCTATTTTTTAATTCATTATTAAACCTACACCAGCATTACCCCTACTAGTACTGAATAATTATTATAAATTAACTAGTAGTCCCTTGTCCGTAGTACAGATGTCCCTGGGCATACATTCGTTATTTAGAGGCATGATAAAGGTTATACGGTTGCTGTGTTTTGACTGATCTCAGCATTGGATTTTGTTTTGCAATCACGGCCACCGTTCCGTGGTGTCGGCCAATTTAGACAGTACTTGATGTTTGGTCTCAGGCAGCAAGTGTGTTCGAAGTGTCAGCCATCATTTCAGGTAGCATGCATAGCGTGTATTCCGCAAATTAGTATTTTTTGCTGTCCCGTTGTCACGACCAAAGGAGGAACTAAGCATTTTTCTAATTTTGAACTCTTGTAATTTTACGACTGTTTCTGTCGTTCTTTCGTTGTTTCAAATGCTGCTTTTCTCCATGGATTAGTATCATGTTTGTTTAATACTGTTAATATATTTTACTGTGAGTTTACCTTGAGCGCAGTTATTGTTTCATGTAGCCGGCCGCTGTGACCGAGCGGATATAGGCGCTTCAGTCCGGAACCGCGCTGCTGCTATGGTCGCAGGTTCGAATCCTGACTCGGGCATGGATGTGTGTGATGTCCTTAGGTTAGTTAGGTTTAAGTAGTTCTAAGTCTATGGGACTGATGACCTCAGATGTTAAGTCCCATAGTGCTTAGAGCCATTTGAACCATTTTGTTTTATGTAATTTGAGGCCATATCCTGTTCGGTTGGACAGTTAAAAGCTTCTTCGCGTAATTTCAAGCTGATGAAATTTGAGTCCACTCACTGTTTTCTTGGACAGTAAAATAAGACGAAACTTTCTAACTTCGTTGAAGTCCGAAATTGACATTGTCAATACTTTTAAATACTGAGTGTGAAACAAAGGTGTTGCTCCTTTTAATGGTCAACGATGTTTTAAATGACCCGAGGTCCAGTCAGCTGCATTTGCTGGCGCCGTCGTAGACGCATTTACCAGGCTCAGCCACAACACAATTTTCAGATAGCACTAGAAAATTGCCTCAGTATAGAAGCTGAACCCATTCCTGGAGTAATATAAATAACATTTTAGCAACTGAAGCGGTTATTCAAATACTTACAGAGGTGAAAAAAATTATCCAGACATAGGTTACATGCGTATCTCACGGTCAATTGTGACAGATGCATACACGGAGTACGTGTCCGCGTGTGTGTCATAACGCAGCGAATATTTCGAAAGACGTCGACCATGCGAATGTGACCGTACCCTCTATTTGGAACGTATAGTTCTCTGTTACCATCACTGGCGTGTGTTTCACTCAGGACAAAAATTGTAAGTAGCGTGTCTGCCTGTTGGCAGCGCTATAGAATGCGTTAACACCGCTGACAGCCCTCGGCAAGAGATTCTGTGTTTGGACGGACTACCAGTTAGCGAATGGATATGGAAGTGTATGGACATGATATTCTGAGTGGGGACTCTGTGCTGGTAGGATATGCATAGTGAAGTGAGATGTAATGATGTGTTTATAAGAAAATATGCAAGGAAATGTTTGATGATCGATGTTGTTGATAATGTTTGGGTAGTAGAATTATCGACAACTATATTATTTGTGGAACTGGATGTCACATGAATAAGGTAAAATTTTTAAATACATTGTTTGCTCTTCAACAAAATCTTTTTTTGTGCTAACCAGATGCCTCCTAGTAATTAGAGTGTATAGTAGTTAGAATCTTTTTATTTAGCTGGCCATTGTTGCTACATTGTTGTAGTCCGTGTTACGAAGATTTTCTATGAGGTAAGTGACTTATGAAAAAGAATGGGGTTTCTACTATCGTGATTCGTGATTGAAATGAGTTTAGGCAATTAACAGATTTGGTGGTAGTTTCATATTTCTTTAATTTCATATTTTTTGGATTTGTATCATTCATAGGATTTCTTGCAATTCAGGGTCATTCTTTTGTGTTAATTATTGGAAGTCATATTGTCAATGTATAGCAGTCACACTGCGTTGGGCTTGTATACTGCGGGTATTAAATGAATAGGTTAAATTTCAGTTGTCTTTGTCAGGGAAAATTCTGGAGGTCAGTGTTTAGTAAAAAATAATTAAAGAGGTAGTTTCTAAGTAATTAGACACCGCTCCGCTTGACAAGGTGACCACAGTCTGAAGGCACAACTCGGTGGTAGCAAGCAGTCAGTGTTCGCAAAGGAGCTGTCTCGTACTGCAGGCAAGCACAGGTCTTGTCAGAATAGACAAACGTAGCGTTATGTCGCGTGAAGGTAGGAAAACGACAGTGGAAGAGTGAAGGCTTATTGTCCAGCTGCATAGTGAGGGAAAATAATATACAGAAATAGGCAAGGTCGTCAACCGAAGCCGAAACACTGTATTTAGTAACGTCCAGAAATGGAAAGAAGAAGAAAATCTCGTCAATCGTCCACGGCAGGGGCGTCCTCAGAAACTCACGAACAGAGACAAGAGGAAGATATTTCTAATGGCGAATGGGTACAATGCCAGAGTGCCAAGGTGCGAACCGTTCGTCAGTTAGTGTAACGCGAAAAAGCGGATGCTTTTTGCAAAAGAATTTGTCGGCAAGGATGTCACCTTCTGGGAATAGATTCTGTGGAGTGATGAATGCAAATTTACTTTGAGCCACGTGGATGGCCGAAGTTTAGTGCGCTGTCAAGCAAACACAGAGTGGGAGCCCAAAAAACATGCAAGCAACCATCAAACATGGAGGCGGCAGAGTTATGGTGTGGGGATGCATGTCTCCAGAGGTGTTGGCGAGCTTGTCTTTATTGAAGGCACCAAGGACAAATATATCTCGATATACAGAAACAAAATCTGACTAAAAGAGTTGCGAAGTAGGATCTTGAAGGTGACCGTTTTTTAACAAGACGATGATCCTAAGCATACGGCGGAAACTGTCAAACTGTGGATCCTATAAAACACGCCTCGTCGCCTCATCACCACATCGCAGTTTCCGGATCTCAGCCCCATCGAAAACATCTGGAATGAATTGAAAAGGAGACTCACAAACGACATGTGAGCAGTTTGACATATCTGCGTGCATTGATAGAAGAAGAACGGGTGAATATCGGTTCACATAGAACGAAAAAGGTTGTTTAAAAATGGTTCAAATGGCTCTAAGCACTAAGGGACTTAACATCTGAGGTCATCAGTCCCCTAGACTTAGAACTAATTAAACCTAACTAACCTAAGGAAATCACACACATTCATGCCCGAGGCAGGATTCGAACCTGCAACCGTAACAGCAGCGCGTTTCCGGACTGAAGCGCGTACAACCGCTCGGCCACAGCGGCCATCGAAGGATGTTTGCTACATGCCAAAAAGACTGAGGGCTGTAATACAGAGAAAGGGACACATTACCAATTACTGCCGGCTGAGTGTCTGAATACTTTTGCCCATTGTATATTTCCATTTTCTTTTTTTCTTTTTACACAAGGCGTGTTTTGTTACTCGTTGTTCTGCATATGTTCAGAATGAACCATGTACAGGGTGACACAGAAAACCGGAATGTTTGAAATGAGTAGTCGCAGCCATGGGCAGGTGACAGCACTGCGGGTTCATGGCAGTTAGCGAGTAAACAGTACGCCATTTCAGTAATAATGGATCAGTGGAACGGCCAACTGCATGCGTTAGCCATGTTTTACAAAAACAATGACAGTTCGCTAGCGTCACAGGGGAGTTTTGACGTTTTTATAATTTAGGACGTCATGATGCTATTCCGTCGAAACACGCGGTAAAATGTTGGATTAAGAACTTCCTCCCTCAATGAGGAAGCAATGGGACGACCAAGAAGTGTGCGTTCTCCAGCGAACATTGATGTTGTACGCGTGTCTGTCGTTTTCTTATGGGGCTGCCTCAAGAATAAAATCAGTACGACTCGACCAAGAACCCTGGATGAGTTAAAACAGAGAATTCGGGATGCAATTCACAGTATCGCAGCTGAAATGTTGCAGCGGTCAATGAGGAATCTCAAAAGCAGGTTTCACGAATGTATTCGTACAGGAGAACGCCATCTAAAGGATCTAATTTTTAAAAAATGATAAATGTCATCAATTTTTCGTAAATGACAAAGTTGTAAGAGGAACCAATGGGACGACCAAGAAGTGTGCGTTCTCCAGCGAACATTGATGTTGTACGCATGTCTGTCGTTTTCTTATGGGGCTACCTCAAGAATAAAATCTACACGACTCGACCAAGAACCCTGGATGAGTTAAAACTGAGAATTCGGGATGCAATTCACAGTATCGCAGCTGAAATGTTGCAGCGGTCAATGAGGAATCTCAAAAGCAGGTTTCACGAATGTGCAGGTTTCAATTACTATGAATGCAATTTTTTTCCTTCATCACTTCTAGTTTTATTGGATAGTGGAAATGTTCCCGTTTTCCTGTGTCACCCTGCATTACATATTCGTAAAGAATAAAATATATGTTTTCGGTTAAAAACACTTTTAAGGCTCTGAGCACTATGGGACTTAACTTCTGAGATCATCAGTCCCCTAGAACTTGGAACTACTTAAACCTAACTAGCCTAAGGACATCACACACATCCATGCCCGAGGCAGGATTCGAACCTGCGACCGTAGCGGTCGAGCGGTTCCAGACTGTAGCGCCTAGAACCGCTCGACCACTCCGGCCGGCCAAACACTTTTAAGGTTTACTTCTCTGATCAGTCCCAGTGTCTGAATACTTTTGTCCACCTACGCATGTGTAGACGCTCACGTACGTAGAGCAGAACTACGTGCATTCTTTATTATAGAGCTATAGCGCCCCCTCACATTTCCATCTTATGTAGCAAGCAAACAGTGCCAGATGCTTTGACGGCAAAACGATTCGAAACGAAAGTCGGAGTATCTGTGATGATCGTACCTTCACATGAATATCCTTCAGTTGGGTCAATATGTCGACGTTTCAGCTGATCCGGCTCCCATTCCAGCGTTCAGCGCTCTCCAGTGAATGGAGCTGGAGGTGCAGGAGCGTCAGCAGCGGAAGAGTGCGTTGGGACCGGCCGACCTCATTAAAGTGAGGTCACCACTTAATGAATCTGGCCGCGGCCCGCCTTAAGCCGTGACGGCTGCAGGTGCAGCGGCGCAAGCACTTCCTTTGTTCTCTGCGTGTGATGGGACACGCTGCGAAGAGCCTAAGGACACCGCAGTCTGGTAGCCCAGACCAGGACTATTTACCTCAGTATTACTAGATTCTCTCTGGACTGCGGGGCTTTGAACGGCCTCCGATTGGTTAATGATGTACTTTTGCATCAAAGGTGCTCCTCGAACGCGTTTTTTATTCACGTAAGGTTTTCAGACGAACACTAATGTGTGAATTTCGCTGACCTCTTTTCGCGAAATGTGTTCTTCTTTGGATCTATCCAGTGTATTCTTTCAATCCCACTTAGAAAAACCTCAGTAATTGGTTGCTGAGAAAGGACGCTCCTAGATATTTTACGGTTGTGATTTATCATCAGTAGTGAAATGGAACAGTAATGAGTTTTTGTATCTTTAGTTACGCAATTCGGTACATTTACGTTGAGAATCAACTGCCAGTGCCTGCAATAAGTCTCTGAAGGTCTTCCTAAATTTCGCTGCAGTCATCTTCAAAGTCGTCTGTAATGCCTTTATGAACAACATTAACTACACAAACTCTCATAGCTGCTGCTACTTTGTCAGCAGACAAAGTGCCTCCTGAAGCAAAGATACAGTATCACTATCGATATTGGTCAACAGGAAACTCTTTGGGTATTAGAAAAAGATCCGGGTTCGTTAGGGTGGCCCAAAAGTATGTAAAAAGGGCTCCCAGTGGTAGGGAAGTGCATCTACAACATGGGTGTGAATAGAAGAATTTCTATGTCACCGTGAGACCAACAGGAGCCACTTCTGAAGGAGGTAACGTAATGACCATGTACCTTTTCGTGTTTCGTGAAAGGGCATTTGACCATTGCTTTTACTTTCTTCACCCGGTAATATTTAAGACAAATTCTGGGCGTATTATAGCCTTAGAATTTAGATTAGCTGGTTTTCGCGAATTTTAGTTTGTCTGACAACCGAACGGCACTTCGACATGTGTTCTGGTCTACAAGAGCGTTCTTGCTTCTTCTACTCGTTCTTTATATTATCTGATGGCCTTTCTCAGTGTATATCTGAATAAAATTTCGTGATTACAACAACTGTAAGGCTGTTTTTGGTAACATGGGGTCACGTGTGGTGTGCCTTTAATTTTTTGCCATGTGTCTCCTTATTTTGTGGTTGGAACCCTAACTGAGTGTATCTTCGTCCCAATATAGTTTAATTTATGATTACACACCCACACACTCATAACCCCATAATCCTAGAAGTACCTTCTCACAAGATCATATTTATGTAACAGATTCAATTACTGGTATGCACCACTGTGCACACCAGGTTCAAATGGTTCAAATGGCTCTGAGCACTATGGGACTAAACTTCTGAGGTCGTCAGTCCCCTAGAACTTAGAACCACTTAAACCTAACTAACCTAAGGACATTACACACATCCATGCCCGAGGCAGGATTCGAACCTGCTACCGTAGCGGTCGCACAGTTCCAGACTGTAGCACCTAGAACCGCTCGGCCACTCCGGCCGGCTGCACACCAGGAACATGAATGTTCAGCATAACAGGCAAGTACACGAGACTGCGAGATGCGGACGTGTGTACAGAGAGTTTTCGTTCCGGATATTAACTGTTCATTTATTTCAGTGTTGCAAGAAAAAATGTTGGTGCATATACGTTGTGAGTCTCACGCAGTAGTGGAGTTAGTTTCGATTCCCAATAACCAACTTTTTTTTAGCAAATGAAAGCACGAAAATTTCAACGCACTCTCCGACTTTCGTATATAAACAGTACAACCAGCAAAGAAACTGACGAAGCTTCCTGTTTTCCACCAGATGCAGGGCGACTTTTCAGTTGATATATTTACGATACGCACAGAAACATCGCCTGAAGAGAATGCAGCTAATTTGCAAATGAAGAATCCTCTTAAGATCTTTTTTTCATCTGACGACTGATCAGTCAATAATTAATGTCAGAGTTTTTTGTTTTTAGGTAAGACTTTCGAAAAGTTCCTGGGGCCATAAGAGACAACTGGGTGGATGTCGGAACTATAAGCTGTGCGGGAGGCTTTCTGACTCGCGATGTTACATTCGCTCGAAGACATACACCACGATGCACTGCCGGGCACGCCAAGAAGATGTACTGTGTACACAAAAGCATAAAGCCTCTTCCTTATGGTTCAGTACTGAATCTTTTCGTGGACTTAGATGAACCAGCTCATCGAACTCTCTGTAACGTGCCGGCCGAAGTGGCCGAGCGGTTAAAGGCGCTGCAGTCTGGAACCACACGACCGCTACGGTAGCAGGTTCGAATCCTGCCTCGGGCATGGATGTGTGTGATGTCCTTAGGTTGGTTAGGTTTAATTAGTTCTAAGTTCTAGGGGACTTATGACCACAGCAGTTGAGTCTCATAGTGCTCAGAGCCATTTGAACCATTTCTCTGTAACGTATTTATTGCCCGACTTGCAAATTGTCACGCGCATAGAAGTATCTCAACGTATACATGTTTACAATGCAACACAGTCGCGTACGTGACATCGAAATGAACATACCGATGTTCTTGTACTCAGAAAATGTAAAATTGACGTCTGTGTAAACATTATCTCAAAATGTTTTGAACTGCAAAGGCTCAAAATTTGCAATTAATCGTATTATTTGTCTGGCTTTCTTGCCGCGAAACCACTGTGCTTTAAGGCTGGAGGGTAGGTAGCGGTGAAATTTCATCCTGGTGGCAAAAAAATTGCAGGGCGCTGAAAATTTATTTCGTAACATATCTTGGCGTGCTGAATTCGGTGCATAAATTCAAATTGCTACACAAAATTTTTTTCATCACTTTTGAATTTCTGAGGTTCGAAAAAGATCATTATTTTTGCAAATCCAAAAAAATGGTTCAAATGGCTCTGAGCACTATGGGACTTAACTTCTAAGGTCATCAGTCCCCTAGAACTTAGAAGTACTTACACCTAACTAACCTAAGGACATCACACACATCCGTGCCCGAGGTAGGATTAGAACCTGCGACCATAGCATCGCGCGGTTCCAGACTGTAGTTGCAAATCCATACGTGGCGTTATTGGTTACCAAGGAATGTATTAACAAAAACATTCTGAGCCAATTTTTTTTTTAAATTTACATAGGAGTAGCATTTTTTCGTTTTGGCCATTTTGATGATTTCAAAGAAATGGAAGTATAGTTAGTTACATTGTTAATTCTATATAAACATGAAAAGTGTAAAGCAATTATAAAAATTCTGTGTTTGCAATATATGGCAATAATTTATCGTAAAATAGAATTACTACGACATTATACAATGTGTGGTCAAGTATGAAGGAAACATAAGTAAAAGACGACTTGATACATTTGAAAATTGTATTCTTTATCTTCAATTTACATGTTACATTCCCGTCTCTGCTGCGTCCGCACGGGTGGGTCGTCAGCCGCGGGTATAACTGGCCACGCGGAATAAAAGTGGGTCTTTTCTGACTGCCTGGCGCTGTGCTTTCATCAATAGGCGGGCTTCCGCGTCGCGTTGGAGTTGGTGGACTGCAGGGTATAGTGTATGTATGCATCGTGGTATGAATAAAGTTATGTAAAGTAACTTAATTATGTTCGAATGTTGATCACTTGCTAAGAGCCTCACCTCCCCCCCCCCCCCCCCACCAACCAATCTGGACTAGGAACCTTTCTCACCTCCCCCCCCCCCCTCCCACCACAACCACCAACCAATCTGGACAAGAAACCTTTGTAAATATTTACTTTCCAGCTCACAACTGAGTCCGCCGCGAACGTAAATCCACATGTCTGGAAATTGCAAAAAGTGTAAATTATAGCTGTACTTGTTTATTAACGCTGATTTCGGATGTACATGTAGATCAGACACATATACATACACGATTAAGAATGTACATGCAATTTAGGCACATACACAGGCATATTCATATAAAATTAATGTCTCAATTAAATTTCTTCACTGTACATATGTATCTAGTGATAGAAAAGCAACTATAACTTAGCTATTTTGAAAAAATCGAAATGGCCACAATAAAAAATGTTACTCCTCCGTTAATTTTAAACATTTTTGGCTCAAACGTTTTTTGTGAATACATTCCGTGATAACCAACAACTCTACGTATGGGTTTGAAGAAATAATGATTATTTTCAAAACTCAAATATTCGAAAGTGATGAAAAATGTTGTTTAGCAAATCGGATTTACCCTCGATTTGAGAACTCGTATGTTTTGAAACAAATTTTCAGCTCCCTGTGGTTTTTTTTACAACTGGGTCGAAATTTCACCGGTACCTCCCCTTAAATTTAGACAGAATTGTAACGGCTCTGAGCACTATGGGACTCAACTGCTGTGGTCATTAGTCCCCTAGAACTTAGAACTACTTAAACCTAACTAACCTAAGGACATCACACACATCCATGCCCGAGGCAGGATTCGAACCTGCGACCGTAGCAGTCGCACGGTTCCGGACTGCGCGCCTAGAACCGCGAGACCACACCGGCCGGCGCAGAATTGTAACGGTAATTAATTTTTCCGTAACGTTCGCAAAATTATTCCTTCTTTTACTAACTTCCTGGGAAACATTGAATTAGTGATATTAATGAAATAGTCGCCTATGCTAAGCCGGTGGCGTAGGAGAGTGAGAGAATACTGAAAATGTCGCGTGACGACCATGTTCGGTAATTCAGGTAGTTTTTTTAGGCTAATTTGAGGTTGTTTCCTGGCTTGATTGACCACTAGTGTCTCAGATCAGTTTGTTCGTCGGGTGTGCCTATTTTACCGTGGTACGTTGTGAGCAGTATCGTTAACATGATGTATCTCTCAAGAGACGCCAGGCACATTTTCTCTGGTGTTTCCCCAAGTATTTACAATTTACGAACTTCCAACATGCTGGAGTAGCTGTAGGTCAGCAACTTCTGTTATATGTGCTCTAACTGTGCGTTACACATGTGGTGTCACCGCCAGACACCACACTTGCTAGGTGGTAGCCTTTAAATCGGCCGCGGTCCGATAGTATACGTCGGACCCGAGTGTCGCCACTGTCAGTGATTGCAGACCGAGCGCCGCCACACGGCAGGTCTAGAGAGTTCCTAGCACTCGCCCCAGTTGTACAGCCGACTTTGCTAGCGATGGTTCACTGACAAATTACGGTCTCATTTGCCGAGACGATAATTAGCATAGCCTTCAGCTACGTCATTTGCTACGACATAGCAAGGCGCCATTATCATTTGCTATTTATCTTGTGATGCATGTACCGTCAGACCGATGTTCACCAATTATGGATTAAAGCTAAGTATTCCAGAAGCTACGTACCTTTTTGCTAGTCTCTATTCCTTTAACTGTTCCAGACCTCACGCCAGCCTGCGTGAGCTTAAACGCGTGCCTTTCGGCTTCCTCTCCTAGTGGCTTGGCTGTATTGCCAAGTCACAACAACACATTTTTGACATGTTTTTCACATCTTCGAAAATACCATTTAGACCATGTTATGATGATTTGAAAATGGGTCTCGACCCAAGCTAGACCTCCGGTGAATAAAAAAATAAAAATTGCAACTTTGGACTGGTTTTTTGTAGTACTGATTTTCAATTTAGCTTCTGCAGTGAGTAGACTGAGTCAGTCCAAAGAAACAACACATGTTCCACGCGAGGCCAAGTGACAACGAAACGCGCCTTGTTTTTCCCTATAACGGCAAACATATTTTTTTAGGAAGAATTTCTCGTGCTCATTCCGTACAGCGATACGAATTTGGTCTAGTGCAACATTTGTTTTACAATATTTATTAACAGGGACAGCAAAACACGAAGAGTAACCAGTGCCCAGCAGCGAAGAGTCGTTGCGGCAATAATAGTTATTCATCCTGTTATACAGTCCCTGCTAATATTTATCGATGAAACAAATGTTGCACTAGACCAATTTGGGACCACTCTGATCAACAGCCTCCTATTGAATGGAATGAACGGGCCAGTGAGGGCAAAATGGGACTTGAAGGTATACCGAGAGCAGACGAAATCCGTGTGCAACAACAGAAATCAGATTAGCCTCAAACTAAACATCGAGATTGGTGGCTGCGAATTGGAGAAAGAAATTCTGCTAGCTTGGAGCCAAAATAGCGTACGACGGAAGAAGCAAGGAGGACATAAGAAGCACACCAGCCCAGGTAAAGAAGACATTCCCGGCCGAAAGAAATCTACTAGCATCAAGCACTAGCCATGAGAACGAAATTTCTCAGGATGTACGTCTGGAATACACTGGACGCAGCGAATCATGAACGGTTGAGGAACCGGAGATGAGGACAATCGTAGCGTTTGAAATGTGGTCCTATAGAGGCGTAACATCCACGAGATAAATTTTAGCTACAGTGCGACGAGAGGAAATTATGCCTCTAACAGTTATAACATTATCTATTCGACATATGAAAAAATAGTGAAAACGATAAAAAATATTAATTATTTATATAATATTCTATGATGTAATTGGACATATCGATGTGTATCATACAAAGAAAGTGATAGTTGTAAATTATTTTTATGGTCTGCGTATGTCTTCCTTTGTTTTTACCTTTTGTTGGTTGGCTTTTGTAGGTTGCGGACGCATATCAAACTGAGGTCTGTTAAGAAATTGTAATTATTTGTTAATTATTACTTGAGAATAGAGTTTATTAGTATTATAAATATGAGTGAATAATTATTTGTAACTTTAATTCCTCTCTCAGTAAGCATTATCTGTGTTAATTATTTCTTTCCGCTGCAAGGAGCGCAGCCATTGATGATAGCGATTTGCATCGCGTTTTTGTCTGTGCTTTCCTTAGAAACAAATCAAATGTTTGCTTGATGAAGTCTAAGTAGTGCACAATACGAAAGTAGAGTATATTGAGTTTAATATGCATTTCAAATACTTACTTATTTGGTCTAACAATAGAAAGTCTCTATCAATTATTTGCCGCCATCTTAACAATTATCTCAGCCGCAAATTCTAATTACGCAACTCTGCAGACATAAATGCCGAACGTAATACAAATGTGTAAAAATAAATGTGC
Source organism: Schistocerca serialis cubense (assembly GCF_023864345.2). NCBI lineage: Eukaryota > Metazoa > Arthropoda > Insecta > Orthoptera > Acrididae > Schistocerca > Schistocerca serialis. Next base: position 819,785,543 of record NC_064641.1, read on the forward strand.
ACCGGTGGTCCCGAACTCATTTTAATGAAAATGATTCGAATCAGATTGGTTCCTTAAAAACAGTGCTCATAGCACGATCCATATAAGAAACTTTTCTAGCCGATGTATGCAGCCGAAATTAATTACGCACGAGTTGCGAAGAATATTGTTTCAGGTAACATACGTCAGTGTTGTGCGTGGCTGATATTTAGCAGCAGCGCCCGGACTGAAACGCCTATAGCCGCTAGGCCCCTTCAATCAAGTAGCTTCTCAGTTTGTCTCATATGAGTTGAGCGCACCTCGCTTGCCAGCATCGCTCGGCAGACCGGATGGTCACCCATCCAAGTGCTAGCCCAGCCCGACAGCACCTAACTTCGGCGATCTGACGGGAACCGGTGTTACCACTGCGGCAATGCCTTTGGCCCTGTTATATATAAGGAGCAGTCAAATGAAAACGAGACAGATTAGAAACAGTAAATAAACTGTTGACTATTTCAGAACTAATTGGCATAACAGTTAATACACTCCTGGAAATGGAAAAAAGAACACATTGACACCGGTGTGTCAGACCCACCATACTTGCTCCGGACACTGCGAGAGGGCTGTACAAGCAATGATCACACGCACGGCACAGCGGACACACCAGGAACCGCGGTGTTGGCCGTCGAATGGCGCTAGCTGCGCAGCATTTGTGCACCGCCGCCGTCAGTGTCAGCCAGTTTGCCGTGGCATACGGAGCTCCATCGCAGTCTTTAACACTGGTAGCATGCCGCGACAGCGTGGACGTGAACCGTGTGTGCAGTTGACGGACTTTGAGCGAGGGCGTATAGTGGGCATGCGGGAGGCCGGGTAGACGTACCGCCGAATTGCTCAACACGTGGGGCGTGAGGTCTCCACAGTACATCGATGTTGTCGCCAGTGGTCGGCGGAAGGTGCGCGTGCCCGTCGACCAGGGACCGGACCGCAGCGACGCACGGATGCACGCCAAGACCGTAGGATCCTACGCAGTGCCGTAGGGGACCGCACCGCCACTTCCCAGCAAATTAGGGACACTGTTGCTCCTGGGGTATCGGCGAGGACCATTCGCAACCGTCTCCATGAAGGTGGGCTACGGTCCCGCACACCGTTAGGCCGTCTTCCGCTCACGCCCCAACATCGTGCAGCCCGCCTCCAGTGGTGTCGCGACAGGCGTGAATGGAGGGACGAATGGAGACGTGTCGTCTTCAGCGATGAGAGTCGCTTCTGCCTTGGTGCCAATGATGGTCGTATGCGTGTTTGGCGCCGTGCAGGTGAGCGCCACAATCAGGACTGCATACGACAGAGGCACACAGGGCCAACACCCGGCATCATGGTGTGGGGAGCGATCTCCTACACTGGCCGTACACCACTGGTGATCGTCGAGGGGACACTGAATAGTGCACGGTACATCCAAACCGTCATCGAACCCATCGTTCTACCATTCCTAGACCGGCAAGGGAACTTGCTGTTCCAACAGGACAATGCACGTCCGCATGTATCCCGTGCCACCCAACGTGCTCTAGAAGGTGTAAGTCAACTACCCTGGCCAGCAAGATCTCCGGATCTGTCCCCCATTGAGCATGTTTGGGACTGGATGAAGCGTCGTCTCACGCGGTCTGCACGTCCAGCACGAACGCTGGTCCAACTGAGGCGCCAGGTGGAAATGGCATGGCAAGCCGTTCCACAGGACTACATCCAGCATCTCTACGATCGTCTCCATGGGAGAATAGCAGCCTGCATTGCTGCGAAAGGTGGATATACACTGTACTAGTGCCGACATTGTGCATGCTCTGTTGCCTGTGTCTATGTGCCTGTGGTTCTGTCAGTGTGATCATGTGATGTATCTGACCCCAGGAATGTGTCAATAAAGTTTCCCCTTCCTGGGACAATGAATTCACGGTGTTCTTATTTCAATTTCCAGGAGTGTACATTTATTCCTCTGCGAAATAAGACGGTCAGCGCCTTCATGGAAAAATGTTTTCTATTGCAACCATGATTCTACCAAGGCGTTCTCCTCCCCTTATGACGCAAATCGATGTCCACAAATATCTTTCTTCAGGGCTCCAAAAATATGGAAATCGGTGATGAGGATCGGGACTGTGTGGAGGATGTGTAAGGGTTTCCCAGCGAAACGTCTGCAGCGTACTCGAAATAAACTAGGCAACATATCGGCGGGCATTACCTTCCAACATAATGATACCGTGCGTCAACATTTTTGGGCACTTGGACTACGCAACAAGTTTCGTCGGAAAGCCCTTACCCATCTTCCATACAGTCCCGATTTTCATATTTTGAGGCCATGAAGAAACATTCGTAGTCATCGGTTTGCTTCGGACGAAGAGATGCACGGCAGGGTGCAGGCAATGGCAAACATTTTTCTGTAAAGACACTGACTCTCTTACAGCACAGCGGGCAAATGTAGAAACGGTTATTGCGATTACTCTTGAAATATTTAACAGTTCACTTACTTCTTTTCCTCTATCTCGATTTAATTTTAGTACCTCTTACAGTATGATAGGACATGTGTTAAGATATTAGAGATAATTTCTATGGCACTAGAGGATAAAAATTAAAAGGGAATACAAAATAAGGATGTAACTATTAGTCCGAGATGAAGTGTTTGACACGGGAAAGGAAATTGTGGCGGATTCTGTCAAACCTACATCTGCATCTACATAGATACTTCGCAAGCCGCAGAACAGTGCGTGGCGGAGGGTACCCTGTACCACTACTAGTCATCTCCTTTACTGTTCCACTAGCCGGCAGCTGTGACAGAGCAAGTCTTTCGATTTGACGCCACTTCAGCGACTTGCGCGTCGATGGGGATGAAATGATGATGATTAGGACAACACAACATCCAATCCCTGAGCGGAGAAAATCTCCGACCCAGCTGGGAATCGAACCCGGGCCCTTAGGATTGACATTCTGTCGTGCTGAATAGTCAGTTACCGAGGGTGGACCTTAGGTTAGTTAGGTTTAAGTACTTTTAAGTCTAGGGGACTGATGACTTGAGATGTTAAGTCCCATAGTGCTTAGAGCCATTTGAACCAATTTTTGGACCTGTTGCACACCCAACTAGACGAGCAACAGACTAATGATAAGAATGTACTGATCGCACTACTAACTTCCGACTGCTTCCAATAAAAGTACATAATATTCTGGTTACGAATAAGAATCCTAAACGTGTAACTTGGAACAGAATCTTACTAATTGTAAACAACGGAAAAGAATGATTTTTGTTAAACGTCCCATCCACTTCCAAGTCGCTAGTTGGGATTGGAGAAGAAAATCAGCAGTGTTCTTTTCGGAGTCATCCATTTATTCACCTTCATTGATTTCGGGAATCAGTGAGTAGCTATAGCTCAAATCTTCATGGTCCCAGTTCTCCTGAGCGCTATTACCTTAACCACAGCTACTCGACGATCGGTCAGCCATGTACAGCACAGCGAACACCAGAAAAGAATTTTTTTCAAAGGTACGAGCGAGTAGACCAAGCTGCTGTTCTCTTCTTATGTCTAAATTCGGTACCTGAAGAATTACTTCAGTGTAAGTGGCTGCAGAATGTACTCATCCGGGGGAAATTCCGCATCAAATTGGGAAGCTTTCGGTGCAGTAGGGATATATATTTTCTTCGGAACCCTCGATATCTCTTCAACCGCTTACCCTCCCCGACTCCCTATCGCAATACGTCGTCTTTGTCGCTCCAAGAGTTTTCCTCATCTAAGTTTTATGCTTGCGTGGCGGCCACAGTAACCCTGGACATGACGCCCCGGATATCGCGCGCTGCAGGCTGCAGGTCATAACGCCGCCCCTTGCGCCCCCCCCCCCCCCCACACACACACATCGCTGCCAAAACTCACCGTGTCAGCCTACCACATGGCGCCCTGCTGTGTACACGTGGTCAGTTTTTTATACGACGGTTTATGGCCTGCTGTTACAACAGCTCTGTTGGCTTTACGATCGATGGAAAATTCCTGCTACGTTTCAACATCAGCTTCTGCACGAAGGTCGTCATATCTATTGTGGTAACGCTCCAGATGCGCCTTAAGCCTCTTTCAGAACTTTCCAAAGGATGAAACTGAACGATTTAGTGCCCGATAAGCTATACGTCCATCGATGTAATATAGAAGGAGTTAAAAACCAGTGTCCCACGTTCTTATAGGAGACATTACTGGTCAAAATAAGAAAAAAAATGTTGTTTAAACTTAGGTTCAATAACAACAGTTGAGCATTGGGGAATTGGCTCACCAAGCCAATTATATTATTAATCACAATAACCAGTATTTAAGAATTATTTTTCCTACATATTCATATTTGTGTCCGTAACTCAGTTCTGAGATAATTGGAGTTGTAGATGATTAATTTTTTTATACGATACCACACTTATCCTAAATTTATGCCTAGCGTCTTTTTATCCGGAGGTTATACCTTTAATGAGTAGATTATGACAGTATTTTAAATTTTTAGATTCAGCCAATAATTACACTAAATCTCGGGAATCAAATTTTTGTGGCCCCTGGAAGCCATTAGAGAGGCAATTGCAACGGGGGTTGGGAGACAGTACACCGCATTAGTCGTTTATTGATGATACAGATATGTCGCCACCGACGAGTTCTTTATTGGTGACCGAACACGTGATCGGAGAGGACAAGAATTGCTAAGGAAATCAATCATCACAGCTTCGCCTTAGTCGGTTTAGCTTAACCACGTAAACCCTGAGTCTAGATGGCCACATGGGGAATGGAACCCCTCTGCTCCTGGATACGAGGCCAGTGAGTGCCCTTACCACTGTTCCACGTCGTCGTACGGAATTTTTTTATACGATACCACACTTATCCAAAATTTATGCCTAGCGTCTTTTTATCCGAATACGGGGGGAAAAATGATGCATCAATTGGGGTAAGATGCATACTTTTCTGCGTTATGATATTCCTTTCATAATTTTGTTTTAGAGTGCTAAATGATTCAGATTAGGGTCAATCTAAAAACAGCACATGTCAATGTAAACTATCGAGATACAGAATTAAATGCAGTGTTCAGCAAGTTCTATCTAAACTTGAGAAATTCATTCTTTGCTTAAACATACACTGTTGTTGTTATGGTCTTCAGTCTTGAGACTGGTTTGATGCAGCTCTCCATGCTCAATCCTGTGCAAGCTTCTTCATCTCCCAGTACCTACTGCAGCCTACATCCTTCTGAATCTGCTTAGTGTATTCATCTGTTGGTCTCCCTCTACGATTTTTACCCTCCACGCTGCCCTCCAATACTAAATTGGTGATCCCTCGATGTCTCAGAACATGTCCTGCCAACCGATTCCTTCTCGTCAAGTTGTGCCACAAGCTCCTCTTCTCCCCAATTCTATTCAATACCTCATCATTATTTATGTGATCTACCCATCTAATCTTCAGCATTCTTCTGTAGCACCACATTTTGAAAGCTTCTATTCTCTTCTTGTCTAAACTATTTATCGTCCATGTTTCACTTCCATACATGGCTACACTCCATACAAATACTTTCAGAAACGACTTCCTGACAGTTAAATCTATACTCGACGTTAACAAATTTTTATTCTTCAGAAACGCTTTCCTTGCCATTGCCAGTCTACATTTTATATCCTCTCTACTTCGACCATCATCAATTATTTTGCTCCCCAAATAGCAAAACTCCTTTACTACTTTAAGTATCTCATTTCCTAATCTAATTCCCTCAGCATCACCCGACTTAATTCAACTACATTCCATTATCCACGTTTTGCTTTTGTTGATGTTCATCTTATACCCTCCTTTCAAGACACTGTCCATTCCGTTCAACTCCTCTTCCAAGTCCTTTCCTGTCTCTCACAGAATTACAATGTCATCGGCGAACCTCAAAGTTTTTATTTCTTCTCCATGGATTTTAATACCTACTACGAACATTTTTCTTTTGTTTCCTTTATTGCTTGCTCAATATACAGATTAAATAACATCGGGGATAGGCTACAACCCTGTCTCACCCCCTTCCCAACCACTGTTTCCCTTTCATACCCCTCGACTCTTATAACTGCCATCTGGTTTCTGTACAAATTGTAAATAGCCTTTCGCTCCCTGTATTTTACTCCTGCCACCTTCAGAATTTGAAAGTGAGTATTCCAACCAACGTTGTCAAAAGCTTTCTCTAAGTCGACAAATGCTAGAAACGTAGGTTTGCCTTTCCTTAATCTATCTTCTAACATAACTCGTAGGGTCAGTATTGCCTCACGTGTTCCAACATTTCTACGGAATCCAAACTGATCTTCCCCGAGGTCGGCTTCTATCAGTTTTTCCATTCGTCTGTAAAGAATTCGCGTTAGTATTTTGCAGCCGAGACTTATTAAACTGATAGTTCGGTAATTTTCACATCTGTCGACACCTGCTTTCTTTGGGATTGGAATTATTATATTCTTCTTGGAGTCTGAGGGAATTTCCCCTGTCCCATACATCTTGCTCACCAGATGGTAGAGTTTTCTCAGGACTGGCTCTCCCAAGGCTGTCAGTAGTTCTAATGGAATGTTGTCTTCTCCGGGGGCCTTGTTTCGACTCAGGTCTTTCAGTGCTCTGTCAAACTCTTCACGCAGTATCTTATCTCCCATTTCATCTTCATCTACATCCTCTTCCTTTTCCATAATATTGTCATCAAGTACATCGCCCTTGTATAGACCTCTATATACTCCTTCCACCTTTCTGCTTTCCCTTCTTTGCTTAGAACCGGGTTTCCATCAAAGCTCTTGATACTAATGCAAGTAGGTCTCCTTTCTCCAAAGAGCTCTTTAATTTTCCTGTAGGCAGTATCTATCTTACCCCTAGTGATATGCGCGTCTATATCCTTACATTTGTCCTCTAGCCGTCCCTGCTTAGCCATTTTGCACTTCTTGTCGTTCTCATTTTTGAGACGTTTGTATTCCTTTTTGCCTGTTTCACTTACTGCATTTTTGTATTTTCTCCTTTCATCAATTAAATTCAGTATCTCTTCTGTTACCCAAGGATTTCTACTAGCACTCGTCTTTTTACCTACTTGATCCTCTGCTGCCTTCACTATTTCATCCCTCAAAGCTACTCATTCTTCTTCTACCGTATTTCTTTCCCCCATTCCTGTCAATTGTTCCCTTATGCTCTCCCTGAAGCTCCCTACAACCTTTGGTTCTTTCAGTTTATCCAGGTCCCATGTCCTTAAAGTGCCACCTTTTTTGCAGTTTCTTCAGTTTTAATCTACATAACCAATAGATTGTGGTCAGAGTCCACATCTGCCCCTGGAAATGTCTTACAATTTAAAACCTGGTTCCTAAATCTCTGTCTTACCATTATATAATCTATCTGATACCTTTTAGTATCTCCAGGGTTCTTCCATGTATACAACCTTCTTATTTACTCACACACTATATAAGTAATTATGTGATCAGTCTCATTCGCTGCGCACTAAATGGACCCAATACGAGCAGGATATGTATCTGTGCCAATCTTCTCCGTCTATTTCAAATTCACAACACACCAAACAAACTTCTTTTTTCGGATCAGCAGCAGTATCAGTGAGTAGTACGTTGTCGTCATAGATGTTAGTGACGTTTATTCATATCCAGGCAGCGAAAATTTAAGTTTTCTCTTTTAATTTCTTCTACGCAATTTTTTGTTGCTTTCTAATCTTAGCATTCCCTGTAATTTATCGTTCCCCTTCTTTAACTTTAGACACCACTTTGTATGTCGTGGTCGTCGATCTGTGGAGTGTTACTTTTCTCTGCCTTTGTGCGTCTGTTACTATGTTTGTAACTCTATAATTGTAATAAAGAATAAACATACAATAATATGGGGTTGTAAGACACACCCAGCCATTGTCCCTCATATTACCCAGGCATCCATTGGTTGATTATATAAGCTACAAGAAATTAGTACCAAACGTATTTTATTAAAGCTTTATCTCCGGATGGAGAAAAAATAAAGATTATTCCTCTTATATAAGCCTTAACAATAATAATAATGATAATTTATGCAGTTATTCTTCCATTTTAAAATTAACAGTAGAACAATTACGACCAGATAAAACTACACTCGCCCGGTATAGCTGCGGGTTTTTGAATGTTCTAGGAGAAGGCTCGTCAAAAGAGAACTCATGAAATATTAGTTCACTTTATTATTGCGAAAATGAATGAATAATTTAAATAACTTTGACACACTTCTTTTCCACAGCATTTCTGGGTAATTTATAACTGTCATTAACTTTTAAAGCATCGCTCGATAGACTATAACAGACCGTGTCTTTGAAGTACAGTGTTCAATATTTACATAAGTAGAAACTCATATGCAGCGGTGAGAAGTCGTTTTTCCTACTCGAAGATGTTGACTGTGTACGTTTGATGCCTTTGTGTTGTTACGTGCAAGCTTCCTAAACATATGTGCTCTTGCATGATTGAGCCACTATTAGAGACAAAACTACGATAAAATAAAAGAGGGTCGCCATTGGCCCTATCCCTTCCAAAGTATTAAGAATGACTGAACTGGAACATCAATTGAATAATGAATCCAATGGGAAATATTTATTTCATTTAAATAAATTGGGACAGTTCATGAATGTAATTGATATGACAATGGCTTGAAATATTACTGATTCCTCTTTAGCTGGACGTACTGGTCTCATGAATTTATATTGTTTACAGCGTTTCCCAGGGAACACATAAGAGGAGTATAAAATCACAGTTTTTAAGAATGTTAAATTCACTTAAACAATTGTAAATGAGCGAAAAGAACACAGGAGGTTAACTTTCACGAATGAGGTTTATTCATTGAAAGAATACATCAAAGTGGAGGCAGGGGGGATATTCAGTTAACATTCTAACCTGGCGCCTGAACACTAAAGCATTAAGATTATACATTAAGACAAGCCCTTCATGCTCTAACATGGGTGAGGGAGCGAGAGGGTAAGGTGCGGGAAACACTCACTCATATACTCACACGACAGGACAGATCCAGACACAATTTACCACCACTTAACACATGCATGAAACTGCAATGTGGTCTAACTCATTTAGAGCAGTTTACAAAAATAATATCAAATCACACCGAATCGCGCCCGACAACTGAGAGCCGACCGCTCCACATAGCAAGTCACCATTGTAACGTTCCCTGGCAAACTCACACTATTAATAAACTAAAATTTAATTGTACCATATACGCCGCTGTGAAGCAATTTGTATATACTGTAATTATTTAACAAAAAATTATTATTTAATTTTGTGTAAAGGACATTCGTTATTATTGTAATATTTTCTGTAGTAATATTCTCGATGTATTTAGAATGGTAATATTTCTATACTCATAATGTAATTGCGAAATGGGTCAATATCTGTGATAACAAAAATGTAAAATTCAGCCACAGAGGAAAATAATGTTGTAAGATTACAAAGAGATGTTAATGGTCAGCAGTAGTATAAAAACCACCACGTAATGTGTATTCTTTGTCGTCCTCCTGGAGAGCTGAAAGTGAGAGCAAGCTGTGACGTAGCATTTTATGAATGGGTAGACTTTTTTTTGTCTGTATCTAGATTTAGCCGCCATTAGAGGAGAAATTACAAACTAATGTAAGTTGAATTATTGTTGTGGTCTAAATACATTATAATTTAACAAAAGTGTGTATTACTAATGTAAATTAGCTTGCCCATGTCATCTATAATATTTCTTTAAAGAATTTTCAGCATTTTTAGCGGTGTTGCTGGGCTGTGCCGCGACCGAACGATTTGCAGCGGCGGCACATTTAAAAAGTTGTTCCGCTAGGAAAAATTAACCAAACCCGTAAATCGGGAGCAGATAAAAATTAGCACTGCATTTAAGAAAATGTTTTTCTTTTACTGCGATCCTGAGACTGACGGAATTTATTATTAGTTTCACATTTGTGCATTCATAGGCGGATAGTTAACGTTGAAATTTAACAATTTTGGTTCTTTCAAATAACTTAAATGTATAGTGAAGTGTGTTTTATCTGTGATAATTAAACGTCGGCTTGGCAATATTTAACCATTTTCTGCTAATAGAGACAGTCTTGTGTTCCATAGCTAACGCCGGGAAAGAATTCAGTAAATATTTAAAAAAAAAAGACGACTGCATTTATAAAAGGTGTGTCAAGGCCGAATTATATAAAGGATTTAAGTCTCAACTAAATATTCTTAATCAGTTAATATGAATTCACGTAATTTTAAATGTACTTAATTCTGTGTAAATGAATTTTTATTGCCACACGTAAATAAGAGGTTCTACAACAAAGTTCGTACGTACTGACTGAAAGAAAACAAAGGAGCAAATAACAAAAAACAAATTTAAAAAAGGTAACTATTTATTTTTTTAAATTTTTTTTATTTCATTAAACCATACACATTTAAACAAATTGAAACTTTTCCAAGAAAACAGAAGCACCAAGAACATCGGAAAGTTGACTATAACCACGACAAGATCAAATGATCGCGAGCCGCAGCTGAGAGAACTTGGTAAAATGAACACTGAGAACGGTTTCACGGTACACGTGGCTCTCCACTGAGCAAAGCAGCTCTCAGGAAGTCACGTAAAACACTCAAATCCGAAAGATCAAATGATCTACCGGCACAATTGAAGTTCAAACCGGCACAAGAAACAAGATTACGAAGTATGAGCTGCACACATGGCTCGTCACCTAACGTACCTGAAGTTCAAACACGAGTATGGACCAGACACAAATCACAAAGAAAATATGGACAGTCAGAAAAATAAAAGCACACACGCATGTAGATTCAGTTTCACCACATTCACACGATATTTTGAGTTACTGACTCACATTAAACACCCCTACCGGTGATTATTCTACCCGCTGTTCCAAAGGAACAAGGGAAGTTTCGCTCACTGATAAACTCCGAAGCAAACCTGTTCCACTACAAAATCTAAACCGAACTGGAAAATGAAGACGGCGCTTCAGTTAACCTGAAGGAAGTTAAATATTTTCAGCGATTCCTTTAGTAACTACAAACGCGCGTAACACCATATTTTAAGTCACCAGAAGGCTTACTTAATACTGTGAGCGTACCGGCGACAAAACTCTCAGCTACTAACAACAAGCAACCCCCGTGCATAAAGGATAGACCTGTCTGTTCAGCTAAGAGGTTGGTCATCCTGTACTCAAAGCAAAGAACAAGCATCTTCTCTTGTGCTCCAACCAGACGACACTCCACACAAGTACTTCTACCCAACAAACCGCAAAGTATACATAAAAATACTAATTCGTTCACATGCAGACACAGACAGTAAAATAAGGAATGACACGATAGGCAGATGTTCGGATTAAGGGTTCAACATAAAATATGCAGCATAATAAGCTGAATTTCTGATACAGACACAGATTGCTTGTATTCATGGTATGGGGCATAACATTTGTCAGATGTCTAGTGCTCAGTCCTTCCTGGATAGTTGATCTAAATCGCGGACATGCGGTGTGCAAAAGTAGGTAACACAAGGTCAGAGAAGGCAATAGCCCTACGGAACGGCTCTGCTGAGACGTTTCCATTGCTTCAGCTGAGGTCACAAAGGTCAGAGCACTTGACCTCTGGTGCCAGGGTGCTGGGTGCTGCTGTGGTAAGAGGTTAGGTATGATCTTCAGGAATACTTCCCATGATTACGTCGTTTTTTACTACAGCGAGTCTTCGCTAACGTCTGTGGTACCGATATGTGTTGCCGACTTTGGTGTGACGTAGCGACCACCTCAGGGCGACACCACAACAGTAAACAGTGACAAAACATGCATGTACGTTTGTCGCTAATCTAATTTCTGTTGCTGCTCACTATCTCCGTATTCCTCCAGTTTATCTACAGTCCGTATTCTGTAATCAATAGGCTACTGAATCCTCTCAACAGGTCCCGTAGTTGTTCTTCCTTTTCCTGAGGTTCAGCGAATCTTATCACTGATATCCTTTCACTCTGAATTTTAATGCCACTCCTGAATCTGTGTTTAATTTACATCACTGGGTTCTTCGTCTGTAGAGTGAACAGTGGAGGGAAGATACTGCATCAATGTCTAAGACTCTCTATAATTAGAGCGTTTCGTCCTTAGTCTTCGATTCTTAGTATTCCTTCTCGTTTCTTATACATACTGCATATTATCCGTCTTTCCCTGTAGCTTACATCTACTTTTATGAGAATTTGCAACATCTTGCATCTTTTTACGTAGATTGACAAATTATATGGACATATTTTTATTTTCTTTAGTTTTGCTTCTATTATCGGCTCTATCGTCAGAACCACCTCCCTCGTGGCTTTACTTTTCCTACTGCCAAATTTCTCGCTACCACGGGGATCCTCAATTTTCTTTTCCTCTCTTCTGTATATTACTCTCGTCAGCAACCAGGATACATGAGTTGGTAAGCTGACTGTGCGTTACGTTTTGCCCTTGTCTGCCTCTGCTAACTTCGGAATTGTGTAAATGATATTTTTCCGAACATCTGACACTATATCTCCAGTTTCATAGATTCTGCACATCAGATTGAACATTCCTGGGTGGGCTGGGGATTTTCGCTGCCCAGGGACTGGGTGTTTGTGTTGTCCTCACCATTTCATCATCATTATCATAATTCGTGACAGTGGTTAGATTGGAATGTGAAAAATTGAACTGTGTGCAAATTGGGACTTTGTACAGGCGCTGATAACCAAACATCATCATCGTCATCATCAACTTGAACAGTCTTTTGCTTGCCATTTACCCCAATGATTCTAGAAATTCCAGAGGAATATTGTATGTGATTTCTGCTTTATTTGACTGCATGTCTTCCATAGCTCTACGAAGCTGTTACTGTAATAGTGATTCCACTTTGTCTTCCAGATCTACTTCCATTTCTTCTTTATGACGTCAGCAGACAACTCCCACACACACAAACGTATTCTTTCCACATATCCGGTCTCTCATATTCTTTCCACCTCTCCGATCTCACCTCTACGTTTAACAGTGGATTTTCTCTTGCACTCTTAATGTTTACATCTTTGCCATTTTATCTGTGTCGAACTTAGTCAGTACTCAATGGTGTGGGCTAACTTCCTGTTGACGTTCATTCCTCATTTCGTGTTGGTTGTCTTTGTATATGCACTTAGTCCTCTGAATGTGATGGTGTTGTCAGACATGGTTCTTAACAACTATCTCCTGCATCAGCCATTCTGTAAATATCGTTTTGAGATGATGCTGCTATCAGGACAGGATTATTATTTCTTTCATAGAGTGATCAATATAAACGGCGAAATAAAATCACAGAATAAGTTTCATTTATTTTCGTCTATGCTCACAAAATAATTTGGTAGACTACTGGTTTTGGTCAGAAATAACCTCTTCAGATCTGTTTTAAAACATGTCCTGACAGGCAGCAACTAAACATGAATGACACTAATACCCTCTGGTCGCCATTCTGCCTGTTATATAATCCCTTACATAACCGGCAGTGGTGTGTATGTGTATGAAGTAACACTGGTATCCGACCATTTCTGTGTGCTTTACTTTTTTTATCAGGCAGTGCATATTAAAGAGGTTTCAATCTGGTAAAAGTTTTTGGGAGCTTTCCCTTAGTCATCTGGCAAATAATAGCACTTGGAATCTCTTCCTAAAGACCCCAGTTGGGAATCTTTGTGTCAATCTCCCAACATGTATGAATATTTGGTTGGGAATAACAATAGTCTACAACAAGGCGACATGATCTTGTCGTAGCGGCCCCTTATCAGTTTGAGGGTCCGCACGACCGACAAGCAAGGTGGGCTGCTGACTTCCCTTCAAGAGCTCAGATTGGAACATCGCCTGTGGGTGTAAACAACAACAGACTTTCCGCATGAACACAGAACTACTTCGTGAAAGGGAGCCACCAATTGGAACTAACGTCAGTACGTGTAGCACTCCGCCGAATCGGCATTATAAGCATGTCAGCAGAGTCAGACCTGCAGTGTATACCCACAGCTACGACAGCTCTGGTCAACACCTACGCCGGGTCTAGCATAGTAGACACTCGCCGTAGCATTCAGTAGAAGGTTGTATCTTGTGAGAGGCGGCATAAGCCCCATCTCATATTTCTATCTTACTCTGAGTAATTCGATTTTCCTATCTAATTCCATGTGATGAAAAGTTGCTATTCCTTCCCACGCGGACTTCCCACGCAGCATCTCACGTCACCCGGGTGGTCTGGTGACAGGCGGGTTCTGCTGATCTTGAAAGGGTTAATCCGACGGGTGTGAGGGAGTCAAGTGGATGCTTTCCAGATGCCGACATTGTCATAAGAGTGGGGGCGACACGCCTGACGGAGCGGCTAGGCTAGAGATTCCGTTACTTCGCAGAAACTTAGTGAAAAAACTTTCTGGTGGGCTACCAGCGAGGCGTGGGAATGACTTGTGTTCCCAGACAGTCTTGGCGGGCAAATTACCGCGTTTTCTGCAAAATCATAACTGTGATTGGCTTGCTCAAGGTATAGCTCCGGGACGTAGCAAAATCAGCGCAGAAATTGGCGCCAAGTATCTCCATTGGTGGAATAGTAGTGCGTCGGCAATAGAGTGGAATTTTCCGCCAGTTTTCGAGTTGCTGATTGGAACGTTTAACCGCGGCCACTGTCGTGGGGGCGGGAATGTGCTGTGTTCGGCTTGTACGGGTGCTCTTGAGGGAGTCGGCTCTCGTCTTTCGGTCGGGGTAGGTTACAAGACTGAGCTCTCGCTGCACTGGACAGCCTGCCTTCCGTTGGCTGTCTAATATACTTTCAATTAATTGTAACTGTTTTACGAAGTTGCCGAAGTTTCAACTTCAACGTAACTTTCCGAGTACAGTTGGCAATTGAGCGTTCTGCGTACAAGCGGCCTAAGTTGTCCGTCTTGAGCAGTTTTAGCTAAAGTTGACTGTATCGGAGTTACTGTGTCACTTCGCTTGTTAAAATCAATCACTGTACCGTCAGTGATTGTGTGGCGAGCCTTCTTCGTCTCCCTCAGAAGTGCATTTGTATTGATAGGGAGTCTTTAGTCTGGAACAACCAGACCAGGATAATTTGTTTCGGGCTATACTCGCGACATTATCATCACCACGACGAGACGTCAAAGCAAGCAGCCATCTCCTCTGGTACGCTAGATCGTATCCTTGCAGTTAAGAAGACAGCTTGGTAATGTATGTCCACAGCAGTGGCAGATTAGGGAATTTTGCTCTGTGATAATCAGAGCTCATCAGAGTGCGCCTGTTCCCGTCTTTTCTTCCATGGTTCTATCTTGGATGTTCATTGTCTGAGTTCTCACTACTGTAGCAGCAATTAATGTTGGGTTGGCTGGGTGTTTCTCTTAAGATATGAGTTGCAAGGAATTGGCTCCACATACCACTTGGTCATAAACGTCACAAGCTAGTTTATGGACAACTTCACCTTCACAACATTTATTTGAGTATCCAATTTGACGTATTGTAAATGATTCATGTGTTTTGTTTATTATTTTGAGTTTAGTCGTAATAAATCAAATTGTTATTTTGGACAGGACTTTCATTCTGTGGATTGGTAAAGCAGCCCTTTCATTTCTCACTACGTTAATGAAACGATCCTGTATCAAATTAATTTCTATCAAATTAAATTATTGCAGGTGCCAAATTCTTTTCTATTCCACTTGCAGGGTCGATTACAGTCAGTTCGCGTTCTTCATAATCCATGTGCAACAGCAAAAGTCGGAGTTAGAAAAGGGGGGGCTTAGAGCATCATTTCTATATGAAGATTCTAGAAGAATTTAGTGTTAAATACACTGCTAGCCCCGGCACATGGCACTTGTAATTCTGTAGAGTATTATTTTGGTTATTATTTTCTTTTAATTGTACTCATCTGCTTTTTGCCACCAAACGAATTGTTGTGCTTCCTGCTGTTCATGCGTTTGGAAATTAGTGCACGCCAATAAGGCGTTTTAGTTATAATGAAGTGTGTTCATACTTGATCATTAATTCTTTCCTGCAGACTGCAGGACTCTACAGGTCTCATAAGGTGTGGGAAAAGATATCTTCTTGACATTTTTCATCAAAAGTCCATTGCAGATTAAGAATAACACAAGTATTCACAAAAAAAACCACTAGAAAGAAAGCGATCTATACTTTATTGAATCTAACTTTTGCACAGAAAGGCATTAGACTCTTAGCTATTAGGCCCAAGGAAATACAATGTCTGAAAGATAGTAGAAGCGTTTTCAAACGTAGGTTAGAATTGTTACTCTGTAACTTATTTCTTCTGTACTATAGAGAAATTCTTGAACATAAATAATTACATTATTCTGAAGTATCAAGTACGTCAAGATCGCTCGTAAATTTATTGATTACCGGTTTCGACAGATGTGTGGTGTTGTAAGACACTGGTTGTGGACGAAAATTCCTGAAATGGATTGATCTTTCCAGGCTACCAATCTGAACCCAGTCTGACACCTTAGGGAATTTGCTGAAGGCCTCAGGGCCCAATATCTGTACTTGGATTCCGCTCTTGAGGAAGAATGGGCTGATATTCCTCTACAGCCATTGACATCTCATTGAATTTGTCCCCAGCAGGGTTCAAGCTGTCATAAAGGCGAAGCATGGTCACATCCCATAGTAATATACATTAATAGGGGCCTGCTTACTTCTGACCAGATACTAAACATATTGTGGGCAGTCAGATGAAAACGAGACAGATGGAAAAAAAGTAAGTAAACTGTTTAGTCTCTCAAAAGTAATCGCCATAACTATTAATAAATTTATCCCACTTGGCGACAAGACGGTCAATGTGTTTATGGAAAACTGTCTGCGGTTGGCTATAGAACCATGATTGTACCAAGATGTGCTCATCTTCGTGCGACGCAAATCGAGGAACACGAGTGTCTCTTCAGCGTTCCAACAATGTGGAACTCGCGACTGGGACTGCATGGAAGTTGTGTAAGGGCGTCCCATCGGAACGTCTGCAACGTAGTCGAAAAAATTTTGACAACATGTGGGTGGGCATTATCCTCCAACAGAATTACACTGTTTGTCAACATTCCTGGGCGTTTTGACTTCATGGCGGTCTTCAGTTTTTGCAAAGTGTCCACGTACCACTGTGCGTTAACTGCGATGTGGTGTTACAGAACGTGAAACAGAAGAGGGCCCTTGCAGTCAAAGAAAATGGTCATCATAACTTTCTCGGAGCTGGCACGCCTGTCGTTTCAACTAAAAGGCAGAAGTTTCGCTGGGAATCAAAATGGCTCTGAGCACTATGCGACTTAACTTCTGAGGTCATCAGTAGCCTAGAACTTAGAACTAATTAAACCTAACTAACCTAAGGACATCACACACATCCACGCCCGAAGCAGGATTCGAACCTGCGACCGTAGCGGTCGCGCGGTTCCTGACTGTAGGGCCTGGAATCGCTCGGCCACTATGAGCAATTCTTGATCTTCGATACTGTGAAACAAATCTCTTCTGTAGCAAGCCCTTTACTTTCTATTCGTTAGAAGAGTTGTGGTTAAATGTAGCGAAGATGAACAAGTGCTCATAGCCCTTAAGTTATGCACTTTAGAGCACATGTTTACTAGAACTTTTTTGTCCTTTTGGCCCACGCTACCACTTCCCAAACTGCAGGGACGGATTCCTGACTGGAAATGAAGAAAAAAGATGGCTACGTGCGTGTGGCCGGATATGCTTCGTTGTAACTGACGCAGCATACTGAAAGCAGCAGAACAGTCTCGTAATCTTGTCAGGAACAAGCCGAGATTTTTTTTACGGCCAACCGGATGGAAACGGTCAAGAGGTGACACGGCTACACCGAAACAAGTACCACCACAGACACCAATGCCCTTTTTGAGCGCTTGTGTGGCCATGGGTCCGTTAAGATTAACGTCCAAAGAGGCGGCGGAGTGAGCATACATATACACCAATTTTGGAGGACTGGGTTCTACAGGATACTGGGACGAAACCTAGTACAGTCTCCATATCTGGTGTATGCACATTCCACCGCCTCCGTGAATGTTCGTCTGTCTTACAGAACCCATGATCACACAAACGCCCAAAAAGGGCTTGATAGGTTGTGTGACGTTATTGGTGTCTGAAGTGGTACTTGTTTTGATACAACCGTGCCGCCTCTCGACCGTTTCCATCCGCTTGACCGTACACAAGAACCATCTCAGCCTGTTCTCGCCATGAATACAGGGCCATTCTGCTGCTTACAGTATGCTGCGTCGATCCCACAGCCTGCAACACACAAGGTACAAAAGGTACGTGGTCTGAGGAACATTCGTCAGCGCCGTCTACAATGGCAATGATGCATTTCGTGACACAATTTCACAGGACCTTTTTTCCTCCATTTCGAGTCACAAATCCGTCGTCCCTGCAGTTTGTTAATGTATACCACCCACCCACCCACCCACCCACCCACACACACACACACACACACACACACACATATATATATATATATATATGTGTGTGTGTGTGTGTGTGTGTGTGTGTGTGTGTACAAATACACACATACTTGCTAACGTTTAAAAAATCAGAAGCGACATAGATGATATTGAGACAAGTAATTTAACATGAGACACATGGGGCTGCAGATGTTGAGAAATACCCCAGAACTGAATAAAAATGTTGAAGACGTGACGTCACCGGATGACTGGCCTTGTCGATCCCACCCTCTCCAGTGTGGGGCAGTGTTACACAACGCTCCCGTAGGATACTCTATTTGTTAACGTAGAAGTTGCAGAGTTATTTTACTCGCCGTATCCAAGCGAAAACTGTTGTAATTTTGTGTTTCTTTCCTCTTGTGTCTTCTATGTTTAATGAAGTAATTTAGCAAAGATCATGCAGGTTATTTAGTGCTAGCGATGCAGTTCGGAAGCTTATTCACTTGTGACGCAGTGCGGTAGATTTTCGTTGTACTGTACTTTGCAGTTAACCAGCGTAGACCTTGAAACGGATAAACAAATAATAAATCCTACCTCAAAGCAAAAACGTAACTGTGTAACGCAGTAACAAAAATATTGCCTCCCAGACGCAAGGCTCGAACCCTGTACCCCGAGCGGCTAAGTCGCGTACGTAGGGGCCCGGAGCGACACCCAACTGAGTACTCGACTTTGGTTGGGACGATCAGGTGCGACAGACCGATTGGCTCAACCGATGCACGTGCGACGGGCACGTCATCAGATGACGTCAAATATTCACCATTTGTCATGCACCTCAGGGGTATCTCCCGACATCTGCGGGGCCATGTGTATATTAAATTGCTTGTCTCATCGTCGTTTACGTCGCTTCGGAGGTTTTTAAACGTTAATAAGAATGACCCTGCATAGTGGGCCCCTATCGTCCTGCAGTGAAAGTGGCGTCCGTCTCATAAGCACACCCCAAGCCCTAATGACGACCTGAGGCCGACCGACCCACCGCCCTGCCGCCGCATACTTAGCGCGGCGAGTATCCCCGTAACGCAGGTCCGCTGGGCAGGCCGGATGCCGCAGATGCCGCCTCTGGAGGCACGCTGAGGAGAGCGTTCCCCAATGGAGTACAAGGCGCGCACTCCCCAAAAGGTGGAACGCCGTCCGGTCACTTTATGAATCCTCCACGGCCTCCAGGTATTTGCTTCCGCTATTGAGAGAATGCAATGAAAGTGGAGAACCAAGCATTTCAATTTCGTGGTAAATACACTACTGGCCATTAAAATGGCTACACCACGAAGATGACGTGCTACAGACGTGCTAACCGACAGGAAGACGATGCTGTGATACGCAAATGATTAGCTTTTCAGAGTATTCACACAAGATTGGCGCCGGTGGCGACACCTACAACGTGCTGACATGAGGAAAGTTTCCAACCGATTTCTCATACACAAACAGCAATTGATCGGAGTTGCCTGGTGGAACGTTGTTGTGATGCCTCGTGTAAGGAGGAGAAATGCGTACCATCACGTTTCCGACTTTGGTAAAGGTCGGATTGTAGTCTATCGCGATTGCGGTTTATCGTATAGCGACATTGCTGCTCGAGTTGGTCGAGATCCAATGACTGTTAGCAGAATATGGAATCGGTGGGTTCAGGAGGGTAATACGGAACGCCGCGCTGGATCCCAAAGGCTTCGTATCACTAGCAGTCGAGATGACAGGCATCTTATCGGCATGGCTGTAACGGATCGTGTAGCCGCGTCTCGATCCCTGAGTCAACACATAGGGACTTTTCCAAGACAACAACCATCTGCACGAACAGTTCGACGACGTTTGCAGCAGCATGGACAATCAGCTCGGAGACCATGGCTGCTGTTATCCTTGACGCCGCATCACAGGCAGGAGCTCCTGCGATGGTGTACTCAACGACGAACCGGGGTGCACGAATGGCAAAACGTCATTTTTTTCCGATGAATCCAGTTTCTGTTTATAGAATCATGATGCTCGCATCCGTGTTTGGCGATATCACGGCGAACGCACATTGGAAGCGTGTATTCGTCATCGCCATACTGGCGTATCACCCGGCGTGATGGTAGAGGGTGCCATAGGCTACACGTCTCGCTCACCTCTTGTTCGCATTGAAGGCACTTTGACCTGTGGACGTTACATTTTAGATGTGTTACGATTCGTGGCTCTACACTTCATGACAGCAGCATAATGCACGACCGCATGTTGCCGTCCGCGGTGGCCGAGCTGTTCTAGGCGCGCAGTACGGAACCGCGCGACTGCTACGGTTGCAGGTTCGAATCCTCCCTCGGGCATGGATGTGTCTGATGTCCTTAGGTTAGTTAGGTTTAAGTAGTTCTAAGTTCTAGGGGACTGATGACCACAGATGTGAAGTCCCATAGTGCTCAGAGCCACTTGAACCATTTGAACCATTTGACCGCATGTTGCAGGTCCTGCACAGGCCTTTCTAGATACAGAAAATGTTCGACTGCTGCCCTGGCCAGCACATTCTCCAGATCTCTCACCAACTGAAAACGTCTGGTCAATGGTGGCCGCGCAACTGGCTCGTCACAATACGCCAGTCACTACTCTTGATGAATTGTGGTATCGTGTTGAAGCTGCATGGGCAGCTGTACCTGTACACGCCATCCAAGCTCTGTTTGAGTCAACGCCCAGGCGTATCTAAGCCGGAATTACGGCCAGAGGTGGTTGTTCTGGTTACTGATTTCTCTATGCACCCAAATTGCGTGAGAATGTAATCACATGTCAGTTCTAGTATAATTTATTTGTCCAATGAATACTTGTTTATCATCTGCATTTCTTCTTGGTGTCGCAATTTTAATGGTCAGTAGTGTATATAAGGTAGGGGTCCATCTTAATACTTGTTTCTTGACGGTGCTGTGGTGTACAAGAAGGTAGTGTGCTGCCTGACACAGTCATGTCGTTTTAATACTCGAGATGTTGCAAAGCGATACGAAATGGAATGACTGTATGACGACTGTGGTAGGCAAGGCGAATGGACGGCTTAGACTTACTGGAAGAATTTTAGGAAAGTGTGTTTCGTGTGTAAACGAGACCGCATGTAGGACTCTAGTGGACCGATTCTTGGATACTGCTCAAGTGTTTGAGATCTGCATCAGCTTGGGTTAAAGGAAGACATCGAAGCAATTTAGAAGCGGGCTGCTGCATTTGTTACGAGTAGGTTCCAGCGACCACTAGTGTAACGGAGATGCTTCAGCACTCCAATGGGAATCCCTGCAGGGAAGGCGACCGCTTTTCGAGTAGCACTATTGAGAAAAGTTAGAAACTGATCTTACTGGTGGCAATAAACATTTAACGTAAGTAGCACGAAAATAGATACAACAAATTAGGGCACATGTGGTGCGGAGGCATATAGACAGACATTTTTCCCTCGCTCTGTCTGTGAGTGGAACAGGAAAGGAAACGGCTACAAGTGTCACAGGGTAGCCTCCGCCACGCACCGTACGGTGACTTGTGGAGCCTCTATGTAGCTGTAGATTTGACGACTGCAGTGAAATTTATAAACGATATTATAAATAAGCCGCGCGGGATTAGCTGAGCGATCAAAGGCGCTGCAGTCATGGACTGTGCGGCTGGTCCCTGCGGAAGTTCGAGTCCTCCATCGGGCATGGGTGCCTGTGTTTGTCCTTAGGATAATTTACGTTAAGTAGTGTGTAAGCTTAGGGACTGATGACCTTAGCAGTATAACCCATAAAAGTTCACACACATTTGAACATTTTTGAACATTATAAATAAAACAGAAAATACTAAGTAATCTGCAAAGGTCACAGTATTTTCCCTACGTTTATAAAGTTGCAACGTATTACTAGTCATGATGGGAAGAAAGAATAAAGGTAACGAAATAATTCGCCTAGTACTTGCAAAAAATTTTGCCAAATTTTATGAAACCCTGACGAATGCAGAAGCGGTAATCCATCTCCTGGAAAAGATAGTCAAAGTGAGGAGATTATGAATTCCTGTGGGCAAAACATAATTTACAATGAATATAAAATGTGCTTCAAAATTTTCATAACAAGAAACCCAAGAAACTAGCATACCTGGGGGAAACAATACAAGGAAACGGTTCTTAAAATCTTCTGTAGACGGAAATGTTTGCAAGATGGTGCTTATGGTGCTAGTAAGAGTACTCACAGCAAAAGTTGTTTACAAAGAATCATTAATATCAATCATTGCAGTACTGTTGTGCTTTACGCAAGGGAATGCAAAGTACTGGAATTAAATTTTCACTCAGCAGTGGAGTGTGCGTTGATATGAAACTTCCTGGCAGATTAAAACTGTGTGCCGGACCGAGATTCGAACTTGGGACCTTTGCCTTTCGTGGGCAAGTGCTCTGCCATCTGAGCTACCCAACCACGACTCACGACCCGTCCTCACAGCTTCAATTTTGCCCGTACCTCGTCTCCTACCTTCCAAACTTCACAAAATCTCTTCTGCGAATCTTGCAGAACTAGCACTCCTGGAAGAAAGGATATTTCGGAGACATGGTTTAGCCAGAGCCTGGGGGATGTTTCCAGAATGAGATTTTCACTCTGCAGCGGAGTGTGCGTTGATATGAAACTTCCTGGAAGATTGCTAGGTCTGCAAGGTTCGCTGAAGACCTTCTGTGAAGTTTGGAAGGTAGGAGACGAGGTACTGACGGAACTGAAGCTGTGGGGACGTGTCTTGAGTCGTGCTTGGGTAGCTCAGATAGCAGAGCACTTGCCCGCGAAAGGCAAAGTTCCCGAGTTCGAGTCTCGGTCCAGCGTAGAGTTTTAATCTGCCAGGAAGTTTCAATGCGAAGTATTGTTTGATAAGCTTGAAAATTGGAAGTATTAGAAGACTTGCAAGGGAAGTATTAAATTCAAGGCTTGTTTTGGATGCGGCATTGTTACGCTGGTGTTTTGAATTTAAACAAACATAAGTGATGAAACTTACATTTAGAACAATGCTTGTTAGTTGCTGCCATGAATCCTGCTGAAATTAGTCTGACTCTTCCACGAAAATCATTTAAAGGGTCTGGTTGTAAGACAGAAACGAACCTGAGTTGAGTCCAGTATTACCTGAATGCACTGGACTTATTTCTTGAAAAGATTTAGCTTTACTGAGAATTTATTGACAAAATAGTGTGCTGAAACGGAAAACCTTTCTTGTTCCACCTGTGATTTTTATGCACAACGAGGTGGTTGTGCCCTGTCTGCCCTGTACCCCGTACGGCTACGAACTTACCAGGTGCTTTGAAGAGAAAAGCATTCGTATTTCTGCTCTCTACGGAAAATTTTCGGCTTAAGTTGAACTAGTCACTATCGGTATGTATTAATCAATACATTAAAAGTCAAATTATATAAAGCAATGGGGTTTCGAGTTGCAAACATGTATAGATATAATGGTGGTTAATTCTGAAGGTACACAATGTGTGACCACGTGCTAGAGAAAGAACAAGTCTCAGTAATTCATACGTTAATTATAATTACAAAAGCCGTGGAGAAACATATGAAGAAAAATTATTAGGTGCAAGAACGTCCATCTGGGTCTGAACACGCGTCGAATTATAACTTATTGGCTCTTAAACCCCCTTAAGATTCAGATACGGGACTCGCAAAATGCAATTAATTGAAATTCTGCTCCAATAATGCGGCCAAAACGTTGCTTT
The DNA here is from genome assembly GCF_023864345.2 of Schistocerca serialis cubense. Classification (NCBI taxonomy): domain Eukaryota; kingdom Metazoa; phylum Arthropoda; class Insecta; order Orthoptera; family Acrididae; genus Schistocerca; species Schistocerca serialis. The sequence goes on from NC_064641.1 coordinate 819,809,576, forward strand.
AATTTTGACTGATAATTAGTACAAGTAATGGAGATAACTGACGAAGAGACACTGGACAAGTGAAACATATAGCAGTTGCACAACATAGTCTCGCGTGCTTGCCATGAAGCTGCTTCCGAGAAACCTATTAAATGGGGCGGTGGTAGGGGTGGGGAGAGGGAGTAGGCTGAAGGTTTTTCGACACTTGACCAAGAATAATGAAGATTTTCGTTATCAACTCCATAGTTCGCAGGAGAGCTCATGTAATGTTGTCATAACCAATCTTCTCTGTACCACACAGCAAATGAGTGTCTACTCACAATGTAGTAGCGGAGGTTACTATTCTTTGGAGAAATGTTTGGACTGACAATAGATTATCCAAAACAGTCTTCAGATATCTTGAAAGGTGTTTGCCAAACACATGTTTCATGCTATGTACTCATACATATATCGATAAGTACTTGCATGTGTCAAGGAACATATGGGTCAGTCTTCTGTCTGTTACCTAACATCATCTTTGGTTGAGGAGCGCAAAGACATTAATCACGCTAGTTAATCTCTGAGATTAGCCGGCCAGTGGTACGGATTGGTGATGAGATCGGTTACTGAGACCCCGTGTGCCTTGTACAAAGGGACACTCCGGGTTTCTGCCTGCTGCTGTGAACAAGCTCTGCTTTCTTCCTTGTTCGACGTTCCCAAGTTATTTAGTGTAGCCACCTGTTTGATGATATTGCAATGGGCACACTGAAGCGACAACGTCCAGTGTTGTAGTGTGAGGTTGCGGCCTTTGCAGAATTATCCGTTATCTTGTCTTTAATTTTATTCTTCGCAGATATTTTTTAGTTTCATTTCATCCAAGCAGCGTCAGTTTTTTTTTTCACTACTTGGGTGGAAAGCGCGGTAACCGACGTCCGTTTTCCGTTCACTCATTTGAGTCTGCAGGTAGTTTATCCCATCGCTTTTCCACTTTTATGAGCGTTTATACGAATATAGGGTTCTTATTCTGGTTTTGGTAACTCTTTGATGCTGTAAAGTCAAGTGGTCCGCTGAAGAGCACTTGTACGTAAGACATCAAGCACTGTATTCTTTTGCTGAGTAATAAATAAATGTTTATTCATATTTCTCATAACTGGTGACTCTCACGAAGTAACTTTCCACTTCCCTGGTCTTTGTTTAAATTCACACATGCGCTCCTTTAATAACCACGTTCACAAGATAGTTATTTTTATTTTCATAATATTGTCCGAAGAAAGTGAATGATCTACTTTCAGAATTGAGTCTTTGATTTTCAACGCAATTTTCAGCTGATAAAGTAAGTGTGTGTCGCAGTGGAGCTTCAAGGCATGTGTTTACAGTGTTGAAGACATCGATGTTTAGGTATCATACAAGCTAATTTCAGTTTACTAGGTGCTGTAGTATTCACACATGCTATTGATTTTCTACGAGTTGTATGTGTGTGTGTGTGTGTGTGTGTGTGTGTGTGTGTGTGTGTGTGTGTGTTAAAGTGGGACTTGGAATGTGTTCAAAATCTTAAGTTAGGTTCCCAGTATTTATATGTTATTTATTATTTTGCCTTCATAAACTGTTATTTTTAATTGTTTTAAAGGTGCTACATTAATTTTAAGCTGCTTTGTAGCACGTCTTTATGTTACGTATGAGACCATGTGCTTAACAATACCAGTGATATTTTGTTCACAGACACAGGTTATTGTATAATACTTTTATTTAATTACTCTGTTTGTTTTGTTTATTAGTAATAAATATATTATATGTAATTAGTATATAAGTAAACTATATAAAATATAATTAGTATCATTTCTGTTGTGTTTTGGTCGGCCGTAGTGGCCGTGCGGTTCTAGGCGCTACAGTCTGGAGCCGAGCGACCGCTACGGTCGCAGGTTCGAATCCTGCCTCGGGCATGGATGTGTGTGATGTCCTTAGGTTAGTAAGGTTTAAATAGTTCTAAGTTCTAGGCGACTGATGACCTCAGACGTTAAGTTGCATAGTGCTCAGAGCCATTTTTTGTGTTTTGTTTAGGAATTTGTTTATCTCCGGATGGGTATGTCTTTCGTTTTAATTACTAACTCAAGATCGAGATAATTTTGTAAATCGTTCTCGTGAATGGCAAATGTGTGCCTTTGTTGTGAACTAAATGTGAAGTTTAAGTTTTTTTTTTGTATAGCATGCTGGGTTTTATCTGATACATTTCCCCATTTGGTAAGAAAATGTGTAATGTGTTTTTCCTCTTTATTTTGCGTCTTGCAACATAAGATGTTATTTAATGCTTTTTAATAAGTGCTTGAAATCCCTTTTTTGCCTCTCTGTAATTGCTTGTTGTACTTCTTTTAAAAAACTTTCAGTGTTCTGTTGATGTATTCTTCTTTGTACATTATTATGATAGTTTCCCTTGACTGCTTTTAGATTCATAACATTGTTGTTTTTTATGTTCTCATTTATAGTGTGTAGGCTCCGAACTTCTGTTGTAATTTTCCTTTATTGTATTGTTTGTTATTATGGTTCTCTATTATTTTGTATATTTAACTGTGTTGTTTCCCTCTACTACCGTAACCTTTGCCCTATCTATTGCAACTCTTCCATGTCCAGTCATTTCTATCGTACTTTTCAATGCTGTAACTTGAACCTTTCTATAATGAGATTGTTTGCCTGTAACTGAAATTCATGTTGGCAAGGTCTGACACTACTGTGAAATTAAAATTTTCAAGTACGATTGGTTTCCACTATCATTATTTTCTTTGATAGCAAAGTAAATCTTGTATTCTATTGTAGTTTGTCTGTTTTGAGGTCTGAATGGTATAATTTAGTGTTCAGATGTTTGATTTCCCTGTATTTTTATCTGATTTTCTTGTTTCACCAACGCCACTTAACGTTGTTGTTTCCCCTTGTTGTTTATTTTTATTTTAGCCAACCTGGTATACTGCTAAAGCGCTTGGGATGTGCTCAAAATTTCTCGTTAGTTTCGTCTGTACTTATGTGTAATTTATTATTTGGCCTTCATAAAGTGTGTTAGATTTCTTGAAGTCTACAACACTTCCGTCCGTTACTGCTATACTATAACCTCAAAGCTGGAGACAGTTTGTATAATGAAGTTATTTTTATTCAAGCAATTACAGTATAAAGAAGCAGAGCAGTGTTACCCTCTGAGAGGAATTTTGTTGTGTTGACCGTGTTGTACCTAACGGAGGTGGCTTATCGGAAGTGAAAGTTGAAATTACGTAAATATTTAAACAGTAACAAACAATGTTTTACCTATCTACACTGTTCAAAAAATAATGACAACGGTCGCCAGCCTAATTAGGCAAGAGAATGAGTAACATTCTTATTCAAGAACTGAAAATAAGTAACTTCAATCGGCAAACACAGCTTATACTTTTGCTACTCAAGAGTGGAATGAGCTCTGACACCTGCATATGTTCACAGTAAGGTTGGATCTGACACAGCAGATCAAACTATTTGCGTAAATATAACAGATAACCATACACACTATTAGTTTCAGGGCTTATTCAAACTGAATGGTCTTTATAACATTACTATTAATATTCATTGTAGAATCATAAATTGAACATAGGATCAGTATTACTTTTGAAACATTTTCATATCTGAAAAAATGGCTCTGAGCATTATGGGACTTAACTTCTGAGGTCATCAGTCTCCTAGAACTTAAAACTACTTAAACCTAACTAACCTAGGACATCACACACACCCATGCCCGAGACAGGATTCGAACCTGTGATCGTAGCGGTCGTGCGCTTCCAGACTGTAGCGCCTAGAACCGCTCGGCCACCCCGGCCGGCTATATGACAAAAATTATAAGTGTAGTTCACTGCATTATTATGAACTGGTCATAGGTTTAGTCTTTCTCAGCTAAATACTTTTCTATGTAGAATGAAAGTTAAATGTATTTCACTAACAAAAAATTTCTCACTGAATTTTGAATAAAAAAAGTTACTGTTTTCATAGATAATGGTCTTTCTATTAATTGTTTTTTATCATGAGCATAAAGGATAAACTGTGGATCCTATTACACTATTAATATGCACTTTCAATTCACAAGAAGTACCCAATATTGTACAGAATTTGACTTGAATAGCATGAGTAATTAAAACTTTCTGTAATTGAGTAACTTTGTGCATTTGAATTACTTTCAATGGAGGGGGGCCCTTAATCTTGACCACTGGAGCAGAGCAAACTAAACACACTTTCAATACACTAGAGAAACAAGTACTTAGCAAGCATGAACATATAACTCTCAACAGTTGCATTTATGAACTTTTACTGCTGTGAAACACAAATATGAGATATTTGTAAGATCCTTTCAACAAACAATATTAATTTTAGCACACTCTAATTCCATATTAATTTTAATAAGCCTTCGATAAAGGACACTCGGAAAACACTGTAGCGTGGGAGGGACCGCGTGGGAGGGACCCTAAGTGGATATGTGACTGAGGATAAATCACGGTAGGTACAAGAGTTCAGTCAAATTTTGTCTTATATTTGTGTTCACTACAACATCCTATGAGCTGATCCTTCACTGTACATTACTATAGTGTTCCTTTACAGTGATTGCGCAATGTGGTGGCGACTGCATATTGGTAGGTGGATTTGCAGGTACAACTGCTGGACTCTGTCATTTCTTGGTGGCGATGATAGATACCAATTTCAGAATAGTTCCAGCTCGTTATCCATCCATCCGAGGCATTGGACAGCGGCACGGAAAGCCTCTCTCGGCACCAGCACAATATACAACTTTTACATCAGCAGTTGACGGTTTGGTAGCTCGTCCCCGACTGACTCTTTGTTCCACCTTTTCTACCTAGGCCAACCACAATTTGCGCGCGCTACTAAGTTTTGTTCCGGAGGGGAACCACACTATCTTTTACATACAAAATCACTAAGAACCCTAAGTGAAGGTCAGCAGTTTACATAACAGCAAACAATCAAATAAAACAGAACATTTGCATATAATGGTAGTTCTACACAAAATTATTTAAATAAAATTATTTAATTTTAAAGATAACCAAATGGATTATATGAGGAAGACAAAAGATCATTTGCTCATATTATGCATATTACAGAGATTACACTTCATTACAGTATCGAATTAATCGAACTCTAATTACAGAAGTTCAACGATGGGATGCTGAACAAAATAGAAAGCTAAATGAATCAACAAAAGGTATGTAGTGTCTAAGCTATGGTGTTACAAGTCTTCACTTTTTTAGCTGGCTTTCAGCACTTCCTCGTTATGTTGTCCGGAAACAGTGTATTTACAATGCCAGTGATGCATTTCCTCGTAAAAAACTATTAAAGAGTAACGTTGCAGAGGATATAAACCATCGCCATAGTATCATATTTGCTCACAGGTTAAAGGTAGTGGTCAGCTTTAAATCCTTGGGAAGAAAGGTCAACGACCACCTGGATTCAAGCAGTCAAGAAAGATTTGTTAAGAAACAGTATAACAAAAGTAGGAGTAATGGAAAGAAACTTTAAAAGAAAAGTTTTGAAAATGGAACGATTATAAGGAAGAAAGGGAGAAAAAGCAGGCCAAAAGTGGTCTAAAGAGAGAAACAAGAAAAACAACGAGGGAATACTGGCAGAAAAGGAAGGACAAGGAAAGATAAAACACTGAATCTGAAACTTGGTCCCTAGAAGGCCCATCCGCAGAAACAAAGAAGAAAGCTTTAGGATACTGGGAGCGAAGACTTTTATCACTTGGAGACGCACATCTGTGGCTCTTCATCGAAAAATCTGACTGTTACAGTCGTCTGTTCTTATCCACATCAGACTGTTAGCCTACACTTGTTCTAACCATAGACTGAATGGGGCAACCCAGATAAGGAGTAACAGAATGTTCAACCTTGGCCACTGAATAAATTTATTTCTCACACTATGTGCTTAGGTGAAAAACGTAGCTTCTTCCCACGAATTCAATACTGAGATATTTCATCATTTACAATACACTGAAAATAGAACTCCAACTGCAAAAAATAATTAATGTAAAGTAGTGAAATTTTGGGAATACGTTTGTTTGGGTGACATGTTTAAATGATTAGAAATGCGAGTTCACAGGTTAATGAGAGCCCGAGGAAAGCTATTGCAAATGTGAAATGCTGGTACGTTAATGACTAGTGTAACCACTGGAATCATTAATGTAAGCATGCAAACGCTTATGCATTACGGCCTACAGACGCGGGATGTCAGTTTGTAGGATGGAGTTCTATGCCTTAGTCGGTCAGTAAAGGTACGGATAATGCTAGTTGTCGATGACATTGGAGTTATCGTCCAATGATGTCCAGTACGTGCTCGATTGGTGACACATCTGCTGACTGAACAGGCCAAAGCAACCTGTCGACACTCTGTAGAGTGTGTTGGGTTAGAACAGCGGTAGGGAGGCGAGCGCTATCCTGATGGAAAACATCTCCTGGATTGCTGTTTATGAATGGTAGCACAACAGGTCGAATCATAGGACGTACAAATCGACAGTCATATTGCCTGTGAAAACAACGAGAGTGCTCCTGGTGTCACACGATGTAGTGCCTCAGACGATAGTCGCCCGTCATGGCCGAACGGTTCTAGGCGCTACGGTCGCAGGTTCGAATCCTGCCTCGGGCATGGATGTGTGTGGTGTCCTTGGGTTAGATAGGTTTATGTAGTTCTGAGTTATAGGGGACTGATGACCTCAGATGTTAAGTCCCATAGTCCTCAGAACCATTTGCACCTCAGACGTTAACTATAGGTGCAGGTCCAGTGAGTCAGGCACACAGACACGTTGGTTGCAGACACTCACCTGGCCTCCCCCTAACCAAGGCATGGCCATCACTGGTCCCGATGCAGAACCGGGTTTCATCAGAAAACAGTACAAACTTCCACTCCGCACTCAAATGAGCCCTCGTTTCACACCACTGAAGTCGCAGATGTCGGTGGTTGGGAATCAGTGGAACGCACGCTACGGGGCATCTGCCTAGGAACTGTCCTTCAAGTAACCAATTTATAATTCATTGTGTCACTGTGGTACGAACTGCCGCCTAAAGTGCTGCTGGAGACATAACACAATGCGCCCAGCCATACGCCGAAAACGACGCTGTCCTCTCGGTAGTGGCACATGGCCGTCCGCAGCCCGGTCTTCTTGTGACCGTGCCTCCACGTCATCACCTCTGCCAGCAGTCACGTACAGTGGCTGCATTCCTACCACGTCTTTCTGCAATAGCGAGGAAGGAACACCTAGCTTCCCGTAGCCCTGTTACACGACCTCGTTCAAATCTTTGAGCTATTGATAACAGTGACTTCGTCGTCTTAAAGGCATTCTTCTTTAACATCAAGTAACTGCGTCCAATCTCAAAGCTGACTGGCGCTCACAACCGTTACAGCGCGTATTTAAAGGAAACCCGACTTGCTTCCTCACTCTGATACGACGGGGGCGAAATCTGAATAGATGTCGTCATCGAGTTGCAGAAACATGCCTACCAGCTCTTTCGTTTATCTCGCACAACTTTTTATCAGTGCTACGGATCTTTCCGCCAGTGTATTTTGAGACAAAAAGGAATGACTCCACATGAAGTGTGCTCATTTAAACGACTTGCTTTTCCGACCACGCTGTCATGTGCCTATGACATGTTAATGAGAAGAACGCCAAGTTTCATCGTAGTTAAGGAACGACGTTAAACTATATGTTCCTCTATAACAGTCTTCTCAAAGGTCGGAGGAAGGCACTTTCGATAGGACCATGCCCAGTAAAGCACTGTACCGCTGAAGCCAGTCTACGAGTTGAGGATAGTTTTACCTTTTTGTATTGTTTTAGAAGAGATAGTTAACACGAACATGTTTAAGAAAAAAAGGTCAGATTCTAAGGAGAGAAAGTATCTTCGTATTTTTCAATAGATGACTTAGGAATCGCTCAATTGTAGAAATATTATTACAGTTTGGCATTACCTAATCACCGCCCCATTAGCTTACTTTCTGTTGTATATAAAGTGTTCACTAATGTCCTGATAAGTCGCATAAAAGTGGTAGCGTAGGCTGCACAACCCATAGAACAAGCTGGATTCCGCAGTGGTTTCAGTACAATTGACCATATAAACCCAATGCGTGAGGTAATTAGTCGAGCCAATGAGTATGAAATACCACTGTGTATAGCCTTCATTGACTTCGAAAAAGTCTTTGATTCTGTCACCCACACTGCAGCCATACAAGCACTGGCTGAGCAAGGAGTCGAAACAAAATACATAAACATATTGTGCAACATCTAACACAGGGCTTCACAACATACGTGCTCGCAGAGCAAGCTGTGAGCAGCAAGGCGCGAGCACGGAGCAGCGCTAGCACTCTACCCCCACTACCAGACCAGAGCGGAGAGTGGGGAGAGTCACGTGAGGGACACAACAGCTGCCGCCAGTCAATGTAAATCTGCGGCTTTTTTTTTTGGTCATCAGTCTACTGACTGGGTTGATGCCGCCCACCACGAATTCCTTTCCTGTGCTAACCTCTTCATCTCAGAGTAGCACTTGCAATCTACGTCCTCAATTATTTGCTTGACGTATTCCAATCTCTGTCTTCCACTAGTTTTTGCCCTCTACAGCTCCCTCTAGTACCATGGAAGTCATTCCCTCATGTCTTAGCAGATGTCCTATCATCCTGTCTCTTCTCCTTATCAGTGTTTTCCACATATTCCTTTCCTCTCCGATTCTGCGTAGAATCTCCTCATCCCTTACCTTATCAGTCCACCTAATTTTCAACATTCGTGTATAGCACCACATCTGAAATGCGTCGATTCTCTTCTGTTCCGATTTTCCCACAGTCCATGTTTCACTACCATACAATGCTGTACTCCAGATGTACATCCTCAGAAATTTCTTCCTCAAATTAAGGCCGGTATTTGATATTAGTAGACTTCTCTTGGCCAGAAATGCCTTTTTTGCCATAGCGAGTCTGCTTTTGATGTCCTCCTTGCTCTGTCCGTCATTGGTTATTTTACTGCCTAGGTAGCAGAATTCCTCAACTTCGTTGACTTCGTGACCATCAATCCTGATGTTAAGTTTCTCGCTGTTCTCATTTCTACTACTTCTCATTACCTTCGTCTTTCTCCGATTTACTCTCAAACCGTACTGTGTACTCATTAGACTGTTCATTCCGTTCAGCAGATCATTTAATTCTTCTTCACTTTCACTCAGGATAGCAATGTCATCAGTGAATCGTATCATTGATATCCTTTCACCTTGTATTTTAATTCCACTCCTGAACCTTTCTTTTATTTCCCTCATTGCTTCTTTGATGTACAGATTGAAGAGTACGGGCGAAAGGCTACAGCCTTGTCTTACACCCTTCTTAATACGAGCACTTCGTTCTTGATCGTCCACTCTTATTATTCCCTCTTGGTTGTTGTACATATTGTGTATGACCCGTCTCTCCCTATAGCTTACCCCTACATTTTTCAGAATCTCGAACAACTTGCACCATTTTATACTGTCGAACGCTTTTTCCAGGTCGACAAATCCTATGAAAGTGTCTTGATTTTTCTTTAGCCTTGCTTCCATTATTAGCCGTAACATCAGAATTGCCTCTCTCGTCCCTTTACTTTTCCTAAAGCCAAACTGATCGTCACCTAGCGCATTCTCAATTTTCTTTTCCATTCTTCTGTATATTATTCTTGTAAGCAGCTTCGATGCATGAGCTGTTAAGCTGATTGTGCGATAATTCTCGCACTTGTCAGCTCTTGCCGTCTTCGGAATTGTGTGGATGATGCTTTTCCGAAAGTCAGATGGTATATCGCCAGACTCATATATTCTACACACCAACGTGAATAGTCGTTTTGTTGCCACTTCCCCCAATTATTTTAGAAATTCTGATGGAATGTTATCTATCCCTCCTGCCTTATTTGACCGTAAGTCCTCCAAAGCTCTTTTAAATTCCGATTCTAACACTGGATCCCCTATCTCTTCTAAATCGACTCCTGTTTCTTCTTCTATCACATCAGACAAATCTTCACCCTCATAGAGGCTTTCAATGTATTCTTTCCACCTATCTGCTCTCTCCTCTGCATTTAACAGTGGAATTCCCGTTGCACTCTTAATGTTACCACCATTGCTTTTAATGTCACCAAAGGTTGTTTTGGTTTTCCTGTATGTTGAGTCTGTCCTTCCGACAATCATATCTTTTTCGATGTCTTCACATTTTTCCTGCAGCCATTTCGTCTTAGGTTCCCTGCACTTCCTATTTATTTCATTCCTCAGCGACTTGTATTTCTGTATTCCTGATTTTCCCGGAACATGTTTATACTTCCTCCTTTCACCAAAAAAAAAAAAAAAATGGCTCCCAGCACTATGGGACTTAACAGCTGTGGTCATCAGTCCCCTAGAACTTGGAACTACTTAAACCTAACTAACCTAAGGACATCACACACATCCATGCCTGAGGCCTCCTTTCATCAATCAACTGAAGTATTTCTTCTGTTACCCATGGTTTCTTCGCAGCTGCCTTCTTTGTACCTATGTTTTCCTTCCCAGCTTCTGTGATGGCCCTTTTTAGAGATGTCCATTCCTCTTCAACTGTACTGCCTACTGCGCTATTCCTTATTGCTGTATCTATAGCGTTAGAGAACTTCAAACGTATCTCGTCATTCCTTAGTACTTCCGTATCCCACTTCTTTGCGTATTGATTCTTCCTGCAGGGATATCACTCACGAATTATTACTGCGACATATGCAACAAATAAAGGAGAATGTACACGTGCCACATAATTTTATTAGCTTAGTGTATGCCTCTACATCCGTATTAATTTGTGAACTGTTACACAATAAAAGATGTCACTGAAGTGTGGGATTCTCGGTTATCTTGTACTTTTTGCTCTTTACAATTGAGTCTATGTTCGGAGTAATTGTTCTTGCGCATTCTAGGCGCAGCGTGCAGTTTAAATTTCGATCAGACAATCCGTTTCTCAGGCGCGTCTTGTTCCATTTCATTGCAGAGAACAGTTGTTCACAAACATACTTGGAGCCGAACATTGATATTATTGTAGCCGCCAATTTGTGCAAACGAGGAAATCTATCCTGAGGGAAGTGTCTGTAGAATTCCAAAATGTTTTTCTTGTTCTGAAAATTGTCTTCTCTGTCACACTGTTGGTCAATAATTTCTAGTTACAGCTCAGGACGAATCTCTTCAATATTCGCTGAATATGGAGAGGAAAACAGATCAAAATCACTGTCTAGTGCTGTCAGATCTTGAAAGCGTTGATCAAATTCTTCCTTAAGGGCAACTAAACTATGTGAATAAAGTTCACAGTCTTTGTGAACATCTTGCATGGATTATAATTTAAGAAAATGAGCTAGATTTCCTGTTTCCAGCTGACTCACCCGAAGTGTCAGTTTCATTTTAAAAGCTCGTATTCGGTCTATGAAATGAGTAATTAGCAGATCTTTACCTTGTAGTGAAATGTTCAAAGCATTCAGATGGCTAGTTAAATCTGCTAAGAACGCGAGATCACATTTCCATTAAGGCTCTTTCAATTCAGGAACACACATGTTATTTATTTCCATGAACATATTTATCTCATCTAATAGGCAAAAAATCGATTTAATAATTCGCCACGACTAAACCAGCGGTCCTCGCTGTAATAAGGCAGGCTACCATACTGGCTTTCATGCTCAAGAAAGCTTTTAAATTGCCTGCGTTGTAGCCCATGCTTCCTTATATAATTGGTTGTGCGAACAACAACACTCATCACATTTTTTAGAGTGATACTCTTTGCACGTAAGTTTTCCTGGTGGATCACAAAGTGAACGCTTCTTTTTCATTCGGCACGGTCAGTTTTTGCGTTTTCTCCTTCAACAGCGCAACGAAACCCGACTTTTTCCCTGTCATCGCTGGTGCACCGTCTGTAGACATTGAAACTAAAGAATTACACGACAATCCTATATTTTCAACACTTTCTTCAACACTACTTAAAATATCACCTCCAGTTGTAGTGTTCTTCATGGCTACTACATCGAGGAGCTCGTCCCTCACCTGAAGATCTCTATTAACACCTCTAATAAATATGGCAAGCTGAGCTGTTCCAGTGATATCAACACTTTCGTCCAGAGCTAGACAATACGCCATAAAATCTTTACAGATATTTGCAATGTCCTGTATGCGACGCATAATGGTCATGTTAGATAATGGCACAATCCGAAACTGTTCAACTTGAGATGGACTCAAATGTTCCGCTGCAACTACCAAACATACTTTTATTAAATCGCCATAGTGAAGGGGCGCAGGGATTTTGCTAAAAGCAAAGCAATTTTGTAACTCACTCTGAGAGCTGCCTCAGCTGCTTTTTCTTCGTCGTCCAGATCTTCTTCGGATAGCTTTCTTTTAAGTTTAATAACTTCCTGTGCACGATCTGGTCCATCACATTTTCCACTGCCGTAGTCTTTCGCGTGGAACGACATATAATGTCGCTGCAAATTAAATTTCCTAAAAGAATTCAGCGTTTTGTGACATATTAAACTTTTTGCAACACCATCTTTTTCTGTAAACAGATACAATTCCTCCCAATGGGGGTTGAACTGCAAAAGCGTGGTTGGGGTTACACAACGGAGACTTGACATGTTCTTAACCAGCGAAGTGACTGTTAGAGCTGATAGTAGTACTTTAAACGTTACACAGTCGGCGAGAATTCAATAGGTACGCTGCGGCCCTATTCAAACGTGCGCGCGCATTTCCCCTCCTTCCCTACTCCGCGATCTTGCACCTGCTCGCGAGCACGTGCCTGAGCAGACGGGAGTACTCGCGCTCAAAACCGGCCAGTTGTTAAGCCCTGATCTAACACGTCTGTAGCATCCATTAACATAGGAAAAAACAAATGCAAATTTCCCATTGGAAAAGGAGTAAAGCAGGGCGATCCTATATGCCCGAAGTTATTTATAGCAGTTCCTGAGATGACTATGTCCAAAGTTATTTGGAACAACAGAGTAGTAAGGAAAAATGGTAAAAGGCTCACCAACCTGAGATTTGCTGACGATATAGTGGTCCTAGCTAACAGTAAGATGAAAATGCAGTCCTCTATAAAAGACTTAACAAATCGTTGTCGGGAAGTTGGACTTAAAATAAATCACTCTAAAGCTAAGTTTATGCATAATAAGTGGGTAGCTCCAGGACAAGTAACACTGAACGGTAACATCCTAAACAATGTTACAGAATACATTTATCTGGGGCAATTAATTGACACAAAAGGGGATTTGATACCTCAAATTTTTCGTCGAATTAAACTGACGGTAACATCCTAAACAATGTTACAGAATACATTTATCTTGGGCAATTAATTGACACAAAAGGGGATTTGAAACCTGAAATTTTTTGTCGATTTAAACTGGGTTGGAGGGCTTACGGAAGGAATGCAACAGTTTTCAAATCTGACATGCCAGTATACTTAAAGAAGACAGTTTTTGATCAGTGTGTCCTACCGGTTTTAACGTATGGATGTGAAACTTGGACTTAAATGAATTTTTCAAAAGGAAACTTAGAACTGCTCAGAGAGCTATGGAAAGGTCAATGTTAGGTCTCACTGAGAAAGATCGACAGAAAAGTGAAGACATTCGAGCAATAATAGGAGTAAAAGTTATTATAGAACGGGTTAAGACTCTAAAATGGCAGTGGGCAGGACATATTGCAAGAACGAAGGATGTAAGATAGACAAAATCAGTTTTAGAGTGGAGTCCCAGAGGAAAACGAAGACCACCTGATCGCTGATATAAGGAACTCAGGAAAGTTGCGGGCTTCAACTTTCAGAAGACAGCAGCGGACAGAAATGCATGAAAAAACCTCTTAAAAATGTATTTAATAACTTAAAGAGGCTACATCTTGTATAGATTGAATTAGCTGAACAATAAGTAAATAGATAAATAAAATATGAGCGAAAACACAGAAGAAAATCGACAAATTTTGAAATTTTTTCACAATATGAATAAACACGGCTAACGTAGGGAAAAACGATATATAAGTAGATGCGGCACAAAGCTGATTAAAACCTTTTCTGTCTAGAAACTATGTCATAGGTGCGTCTCAGCTATCTCGACAGAACACTGAAAAAAGTCAATGGATTAATGAGAAAATTTGAACTCAATCAGTACATTAGCAACCATAATTTCTGTAAAGGACAGCTTCACAAATTTTCAAATTCCTCAATACCGAGCGGCAGAACAGGGCATATACGACAGTGGCAAAAGCTCCATTCACGAACGGAATTGGAAGATACGTTAAAAAATAATACAACGGAATTCGTGCACTTCTCAAAACGCAGAAAACTACATGTGGTTGCTCTATGTGGTTGCAGGCTTTCTCAGCGCATTTCAGCTATGAAATCTCGGGTTATCAGCCGAGTGGCGTCGTTGTCATGTCACATCTTCGCCTGAAGATGATGGGTACAAACTCCTTTGAAACGTTGCTACAAGACAACGACGCCACTCGGCTGATAATCCGAGAAGATTTCATTGTAGAAAACTAGTGTTCCGCGAGCAGAGTACCAATGAAACACAATGGGAATCAGCTCACACAAATAAGTGCTGGTAAGAATTTGCAGGGATGTGAAATGGAACGATCACATAGGCTGCGTCGCGGGTAAAGCAGGTGGAAGACTTCGGTTCATTCAGCGAATACTGAGAAAATGCAGTAAGACTGCGAAGGAGATTGGATACAAAACACTCGTGCTGCCCTTTTTACTATATTGGTCAAATGCGTAGGACAAATACCATATGGGTCTAGGATAGTGTATTGTTCGTATACAAAGAAGGATAGCATGAATGCTCAGGTTTGCCTGACCCATAAAACAACATCACGTACATGCTGCAGAAGCTTGAAATGTCTCTGTGGAGTCGTTTTATAAGACGCATGTCTCACTGGATTCTGTGCATCCTATTCTGTCCACCGCCTGGTTGCGGTTTTATTTATTAACACTCCCAGAAAGATTAAGCAATCAAATTAAAGCTTATTAAATGATATTATGTTTGATTTTTTTGTGTTCCATAGGAAATCATGACCTGTATTTATTACGTTTTTCCCTTCACCCTACCCTATGTGTGCGTGAATGTGACTGAATGAGTGTTTTTACGAGTGGTTTCGGGTTTCTCTTGTGGGAGACGCTGAGTTTGTTATCGTTGGCTAGGAGCAGGTGATACTTGATTCTCGTTTGGAGGGTAGCACAGGATGACCAACTTAGGATCCCAGTACCTGGACAGAGAGGTTTACCCCTTTTAGTCTGAGGTTGGTATGTCTGTTAGTTTGGCAGAGGAAGACTACCCCTCTCGTAGCTTCCGTTGCACCGGTAGTTAGGCGAAGCTAGGTGGAGAAAAGACACTCTGCAGCTAGCGGTTGGTGAGTGCAGTTCGTAGCTTCTTGAGAAGGTTTCTACTGATAGGAAGTGGGTCGAATTATAGCTTCCCTGTGTTAAACTCATGGAATATTTAACTACTTCAGTTTAACTGAAGCACGTGTAGTTATGTATTTTCGGAATGTGGCATAATTATTTTGTTAAGAAAAACCGGCGATGATGGTGGCTGAAATTAAAAGTGCGGAAGATGATTTGTTCCTTTCGGACATCAGGGTGTGGAATTTCTAGCAGTGAATATGTTTAGGAAAACCTAGTCTGTATAACTTCGGGTGAACGTGAGAATATTAGTGTTTTCGAGCGAGTGTAACTTTTATTGTTTTTATTTTCTATGTTTTCATGGAAGATGGTATTGTCTCTTTGTGTTGGTCTCGTAGCTCTTGTTTGGTAATCGATGATCCTTCTGGTCTACTACTGCACTGCAATAGGTTATCACATTACCAGATTAATAGGTTCAAAATGGCTCTGAGCACTATGCGACTTAATTTCTGAGGTCATCAGTCGTCTAGAACTTAGAACTAATTAAACATAACTAACCTAAGGACATCACACACACATCCATGCCCGAGGCAGGATTCGAACCTGCGACCGTAGCGGCACGAGATTTCCATTTTATTTCAGTAAAATATCAGTTTTTCGTGCGCATAGAGGAAATGTTTGTAACGGTTTGTTTCTGAATTGACCACGTGTAAGTTGAAACGGTTGAAGGGGGGGGTGTTCCGCCTTGCCGAGTTAATTTTATTTCGTGGCGGCAGAATCATTCTGGTTTTGTACCATTAACATTTTTTACATTTGTGCTTGGTTTAATGTCTAATTTCTGAACAGTTAACTCGTAATCAAGTGTACCACGTGACGAAGTTCGGCCGTTCGTAAGCGGCGGGCCCGCTTTCTACATCGTATATGTACTCTACGAAACCTTGCGAATCGGATAAACCTGTTTCCAAGCTAATGCATGAGCATAATGGTGATAAGTATCTCTCTGAACTATTTCTGTCGTGGGTATGCAGATGGAATGAGTGAATTATTTTGATCCCTCTTTTGTGTGTTTTTTTTCATTGTCGTAGTCTACCATTTTTGCGAATTATTTAGTTAAATTTTTTTCTTCAGGCAAGAGCCATGTGTATTCATAGGATGTGCATCAAATTCAGTCATGGAATAAATGTGCTACGTAAAAGATAAGTTCTGTGTCCTTAAGCATTGATGCCACTTTTCAAATTAATATTCTATATCCTGATTTTTTTAAAAGTTATCTGCCTGCTTGTGATGAATAAAAATGGGAGAAAAAATGATAGTGAACCTGGTATCTCTCAAGATTACGGAATTCACATTTAATTAAACAAGCTCATTGATGTACGACATACAATGCTGTTCATCTTGTTAGTTTCTTTGAAAAATTTGCATTGTTATAATTAAATTGCTAATTTAATTAAACTGTTAATTTCCAGTTCGGTCTTTTCTTAATTGTTAGGAAAGGCTTGGGCTGGTGGCGACCCTGTAATTTTTAAAGTTATACTCTTCCTTGTGAAGTGGCTTAACCAGAAATTTCGTACAACGGTTACATCTCGATTATTCTTGGTACGAAACGTATATTGAGCCTTGGCTAGGATCAGTTTACAATTCTACATATATACTTTACAAGCTTACCAGGCAAACACTTGAAGACAGACACCATTTATCCTGCGACAGCATAGTTACAAAATTCCAAGAGAAGTAATAAGATCAGAGTATTTACAGAGAGCACGCAGGCGTTTAAGCAATCATTGTGACCGTGCGCTATGAATATAACGGAAAGAAAGCCTAATGAATGGGCAATACTCTTTACCACGCGCTTCATCGTGTTTTGCAGTGTATGTGTGTAGATATAGTCTTGAAGTTTTGTGGTTTAGACTCTGATGAATCGTTATCAGAACCAGTGCGTTGTCATAAAAGTGACTAGTGACTGTTAAGGGGGGTAGGACGTCAAGCGGGACGACTTGGAGCAGGAGAGGCACCAGAGGACATTTTAATTTCCACTGTCTGTACTTTTACGAATAAATTCATAAAACTTTGTCAAAATGACTAGAAAGGATTCAGAATGTACACTCGTAGCAGTGGAAGTTCAAAAATATAAGAAAATATTTTTTTTATATTTGAAATTTGACCTTTTTTCACTTAACGTTGGCTGCATTTGTTGCTATAGGTTCACTTTTCTTCATAAGTAAGAGAGATTCTTCAATGAATTTTCCACAGGTGTATGAAACTCCAGAATTTTCCAAATCTATTGAAAACTGTGGTAAAAATTGAGATAGTTAACTATAAAATTTGAGTTTTTTATAAAAATGAAGTTTAAAATGTAACAGCACCTTCATTTTTTCATAAATTAAATAATTTCTAGAGTTTCACACACCTGTAAGTATAGTTTGTATGCTGTGCAAAATTCATCTTACGTATGAAGAAACGAGTACCTACAGCAACAAACGCAGCCAATAGTAAGTGAAAAAGTGATGGACTTTGACATGTAAAACAAAATTAATTTTGTAATGTTTTTGAACTTTCACTGCTATGAGTGTGAATCCTGAATCCTTCCTGGTCGTGCTGACAAAGTTTTATGAATTTATTGGTAAAAGTATAGACAGTGGGAATTAAAAAGTCCTGTGGTGTCTCTCCTGCTCCAAGACGGCCCGTTTAACGTCATGCCCCCCTTAAACGACTTACTTTCGTAACAAGATACTGATCCCGGTGTCAACAGATAAGAGCTACAATTGGTAAACTGTTGTAAGTTCATCAAGTACGATGGAGATAACGGTGAATGAAAAGAATCAGAGCAGTTGGCTGGGGTAGGCCACACGTGCGAGGGATGTAACCGCCCCTCCGAGATTAGCACCAGCCTTCCGGTGTGTCTGCGCCAGGCCGTGCGTGGTATAGTGTGATGTGTGTGGGCTGTGGGGCCATGCATCACGCCTCGCGCAGCTGCTCTACTGTGACGTGTTTCAGAGACGGTGTGTGTGCGTGTGTGTGTGTGTGTGTGTGTGTTGGTGGGTGGCGTGTTCTGTCTCGCGTCCGCACATCTGCCTCGCTTCCTAGACCGACCCTTCATCCACGTCTTCAGCACATTTTCTTAGGGCTAAAGCCTCCCTAACAAAATCCTGGAGCCCACTACAATCTACTACGGAAATACTGTGTACAGATATACTGGATTGCTGTTGTTGGAACTGCTCTCAGGAAACGACTCAAACATCGTCGATATTTCGACAGAAAACGAAAATCGAGGACAGGGATTAAAATTTAGTGTGAAAGCCTACTGTTGTCTTCAAAAACTAGTAGCTCAGCCTAAATTAGTTCTACTTGTGAGCCATCTACAGCTTTTTTTCCGGCAACCCCATGTAAATATGAATCTATTATCTAGGTGGTGACAAGTTAACCCTCGCAAGCGCAATGAGAAACAAACCCTTGCAGCCGCACGGAGTGGCCGCGTGGTTTGAGGCGCCATGTCACGGATTGCGCCGGAGGTTCGAGTCCTCCCTCGGGCAAGGGTGTGTGTGTTGCCCTTAGCAGTGATTAATTAAAGTAGTGTGTAAGTCTAGACGCCGATGACCTCAGCAGTTTGGTCCCTTAGGAATTAAACACATTTGAACTACAGATCCTTATGTACCAGAAGGAAATGACTGATCGTTATGATGATTAATACTAAAAAAGAAATTAAATTAGGGACTACTCAGATTACGGAATCTTAAATGAGTACCTCATTACTGGAAGTCGTCCATGGCATGAAGATGTTTGTGCAGTTTGTACACTCACAACTCTGATCACTATCTACCTGAAAGCCGCGCGGGATTAGCCGACCGGTCTCAGGCGCTGCAGTCATGGACTGTGCGGCTAGTCCTGGCGGAGGTTCGAGTCCTCCCTCGGGCATAGGTGTGTGTGTTTGTCCTGAGGATAATTTCGGTTAAGTAATGTGTAAGCTTAGGGACTGATGACCTTAGCAGTTAAGTCCCATAAGATTCCACACACATTTGAACATTTGATCACTATCCACCTGTAAGAACACGAACAATAATCCCTGAATACAAAAGGAACTTTTATATGAGCATCTGATGACAACTGATCTGAAGCGAGTGCTAACTGGCACAATTACAGCCAGTCTGCCGTATGATTATTTACCTGAAAAATGCTGAAAATTACGTAATATACAAGGAGTACTAAAAATACGTTTACAAATTTTGGGGACAGGTTTCTTACAATAAAACAGTAAAAAAGTCAAGTAAAAGGGCCATAAAATGCAAGTCTTAAGCGGTATGACTACTTGTTCAACTTCGATACTCTGAAACACATGTTTTCTACTGCAAGCTCTTTGAGACGAAGAAGTATGAACCAAACCAAGAAAAAAAGATCTAACAAATCTGGGCTGTAAAATGCATACTTCAAGAGTTATGAGTTCTGTAGAACAGCTGTGGTACAAACTAGCGAAGATGAACATTTTTCTTGTTTTCGTGTAGGAACATGTTCCCAAAGTCTGTAAAAATATTTTTGCAACACACTTCTAATGCTGAGGAATGTGTAGACTTTTGTGTGTGGCGGTACAGTTTAACGCGTCCTGGGTTCATACACTGCTGGCCATTAAAATTGCTACACCAATAAGAAATGCAGATGATAAACGGGTATTCATTGCACAAATATATTATACTAGAGCTCACATGTGATTACATTTTCACGCAATTTGGGTGCATAGATCCTGAGAAATCAGTACCCGGAACAACCACCTCTGGCCGTAATAACGGCCTTGATACGCCTGGGCATTGAGTCAAACAGAGCTTGGATGGCGTGAACAGCTACAGCTGCCCATGCAGCTTCTACACGATACCGCAGTTCATCAAGAGTAGTGACTGGCGTATTGTGACGAGCCACTTGCTCTGCCACCATTGACCAGACGTTTTCAATTGGTGAGAGATCTGGAGAACGTGCTGTATCCAGAAAGGCCCGTACAGGACCTGCAGCATGCGCTCGAACATTATCCTGCGGAAAATTAGGGTTTCGCAGGGATCGAATGAAGGGTAGAGCCACGGATCGTAACACATCTGAAATGTAACGTCCACTGTTCAAAGTGCCGTAAATGCGAACAAGAGGTGACCGAGACGTGTAACCAGTGGCACCGCATACCATCACGCTGGGTGATGCGCCAGTATGGCGATGACGAATACACGCTTCCAATGTGCGTTCACCGCGATGTCGCCAAACACGGATGCGACCATCATGATGCTGTAAACAGAACCTGGATTCATCCGAAAAAATGACGTTTTGTCATTCGTGCACCCATATTCGTCGTTGAGTACACCATCGCAGCCGCTCCTGTCTGTGATGCAGCGTCAAGGGTAACCGCAGCCTTAGTCTCCGAGCTGATAGTCCATGCTGCTGCAAATGTCGTCGAACTGTTCGTGCAGATGGTTGTTGTCTTGCAAACGTCCCCATATGTAGACACAGGGATCGAGACGTGGTTGCTCGATCCTTTACAGCCATGCGGCTAATATGCCTGACATCTCAATCGTTACTGATACGAGGCCGTGGGGATACAGCAAGGCGTTCCGTATTACCCTCCTGAACCCACCGATTCCATATTCTGCTAACAGTCATTGGACCTCGACCAACGCGAGCAGCAATGTCGCGATACGATAAACGGCAATCGCAATAGGCTACAATCCGACCTTTATCAAAGTCGGAAATTTGATGGTACGCATGTCTCCTCCTTACACGAGGCATCACAACAACGTTTCACCACGCAACGCCGGTCAACTGCTGTTTGTGTATGAGAAATCGGTTGGAAACTTTCCTCGTGTCAGCACGTTGTAGATGTCGCCACCGGCGCTAACCTTGAGTGAATTCTCTGAAAAGCTAAAATCATTTGCATATCACAGCATCTTCTTCCTGTCGGTTCAATTTCGCGTATGTAGCACGTCATCTTTGTGGTTTAAGTAATTCTCAGTTCTAGGGGACTGATGATCTAAGATGTTAAGTCCCATAGTCATCAGAGCTATTTTGCAGTTCATCCGCTATCATCCGCACAGTTAATCGACGGTCGTTCATGATTAATGTTCTCACTTTATCAATGTTTTCGTCACAGACGGCGGTCGCCGGTCGTCCGCTACGGGGATTATCAGAAATACTTTCCCGGCCTCCTCTAAAACGGGCAAACCACTCGTACGCGCACTTCATGGGCAGTGCTTGATCCCCATAAACACGTACCAGCACTGCATGCGTTTCTTTCGGTGTCCTGCTAAACTTGAAACAAAACTTTAAAAATGATCCTTTGCTCGTTCATTGTCTTGCTCTCAGTTCAGAACTAACGCCGTATTGCGTCACAAATAAATGGTACAAGCTTCCAAATTGCGTCGTTACCAGTAGATGATCTATGTTTTCCTCATCAAATTAGGTCTGTAAACAAAAAAGAAGAAAGGACAAAGGGAAAGAAACGCAACATTAAAACAGTTTTATCTGGTTGCAGCGAGGACAATAATTTTGTAACATCTACGTTTACAACAGACCACATTAGTATAACAGATCACATTTACAAAAGTTATTCCAAACTTGCACCATTTGTTCGAATGTGAGTTACGCATCGCTCAGCTGTCGCTCCACTCCCAAGCCCAACCGCTGGACGTGCGGCGGGGTTAGTCATCTGGTGACGTCACAAGTTCAATATTTCTCATCCATTTTGGCCGCGGAAGCCTACTTAATTACATTTTTGGGGTATTTCCCGACATTGGGGACTTCATGTGTCTTGTATTACATTACTTATCTCAGTGTTATATAAATCGCTACGGGAGTTTCTAAACGTTAATAAGGATCACTCTTTACAGAGAAAGAGAGTCGTTCTTCCACGCTTCCCTAGGGCACGCCTGACTATACGCTTGTCTCCGATGAACACTTGCCGTCCAGGACAACATAGTAGGTTGTATGTGCAAGCCATTCACATATCTAACGTACACTGTATGCTAGGACCTTCCTTGTCCAGATTGGGGAGTCAAGAATATGGAATCTGCTTTTTGCCCTTCGTCTATTGTTCGCATGGTAACGTGAGAGCAAAGGCCCAACTCAGAGTTAGCAAAGGGCAAGCTGCGTTTCGCTAGAGCGATTCTTTCTAAATCCGTGCTGGTGTCGCGGACAGAAGTTTTTCTGTTTCAAGGATGTTCATTACATTCGAAATTAGAATGTGCTCAAGAATTTTGCTGTAAACTAACATTAATGCTATTGATTTGTAATTCTGCGACTCCGTTCTGTTATCCTTCTTATAAACACTTAAGTGACGAAAGTAACGGGACAGTGATACCCACATATGCAGATGGTGGTGGTATCACATACACGAGGTATAAAAGGGCAGCGCATCGACGAAGATGAGAGACTTTGAACGCGGAATGGTAGTTGGAGCTAGATGCATGGGACATTCCATTTCGGAAATCATTAGGGGCTTCAATATTCGGAGTTCCACATTGTCAACAGTGCGCTGAGAACACCACATTTCAGGCAATGGCCGACGGCCTTCGCTTAACGAACGACAGCAACGGCATTTGTGTAGAGATGTTACTGTTAACAGGCAAGCAACGCTGCATGAAATAACCGCGTTTAGCAATGTAGAATATACGACGAAAGTATCGATTAGGACAGTGTTGCGAAATCTGGAGTTACTGTGTTATGGCAGCAGACGACTGACGCGAGTGGCTTTGCTAATGGCATGACATCACCTGCAGCGCTTCTCTTGGGCTCGTAACCACATCGTTTGAACCCTATACTGCTGGAAAAAAATGAAATAAGAAAATTCTATACAGAGGTGAATGTAGCACGGAAGCCTTTTGGTAGCAAAACAAGCTAAATAAAAGATGAGACAGGGAATATAATAAGTGAAGAGAACGGAATATGCGAAAGATGGCGAAGGTATTTTGAGTCTCCTCAACCCTAGAATAACTATACCAGAGAATCCAACAGAAGCGAATGGGGAAGAGGACCCAGACAACAACACTACCACACCAAATATAGAAGAAGTGAAAACTACCATGAAGAAATTCAAAAACAACAAGACGGCAGTGTCAGATGGTATTCAAGCAGAACTGTTTAAGCAAGGAGGCAGAGAGCTGGAACGAAACCTTCTGAAAATGGTCACCAGAATATGAGAAGAGGAGAAAATGCCCCAACAATGGAAAGAGGGTATCATATGTCCCATATATAAGAAAGGAGATAAGATGGAGTGTGGCAATTACAGAGGGATCACACTACTTAATTTGGGATATAAAATACTCTCTAATATACTATTCGACAGAATACTCCCAATCATGCAGAGGGAGAGGGAGCCGTACCAATGCAGATTCCTTCCCGTGAAGTCAAATATTCACCTTAAGACAAATCCTGGAAGAAATAAACGAATACGGGGTTGGCACACATCACCTCTTTATAGAGTTCAAAGCAGCTTATGATAGCATAAATAGAGAGCAGTTACATCAAGCCCCAGATGAAATGGGAATCTCGAGAAAGTTGGTAAAGCTGGTGAGAATGACAATGAGCGAAACACAAGGTAGGAATAGGAGGAATGATGTCCAATACATTGAGTATTAAAAACAGAGTGCGACAAGAGGATGCGTTGGCACGTCTTCTCTTTACTGCCACCCTGGAGAAAGTGATGAGAAACGCAAACCTTCTGAATTGGGGAACGATCTTCTATAAATCGGTGCAGGTACTGGCCTACGCGGATGACATAGATATAATAGCAAGAACCCAAAAAGCAATGGAAGAGACATTTACAGCTCTCGATTAGGCTAGTAGGAACATGAGGTTAATTATCAATGTACAAAAAACAAAATATATGGCAGGTTTAAAAGCACATACAGAAAGTACGCCAAATGCAATAACAATGGGCAATTATACGTTTGAGAGAGTTGAATATTTCGAGTACGTGGGCTCGACAGTTACGCATCTAAATGACACCTGCTATGAAATTAAGCAGAGATTAATACTAGCCAATAGCCAATAGAGCCTATTTTGCCCTAACAAGACTTGTATCGTCAAGGCTCCTGACACGTACCACTAAATTAACTATCTATAAATCACTTATACGACCAGTGCTTACATATGCCTTTGAAACCAGGACTTAACAACTAAAGATATTGAAACACTGGACGCATTTGAAATAAAGGTACTCAGACGAATTATCGACCCAATCTCGGAATAGTTTGGAAAGTAGGAGACGAGGTGCTGGCGGAAGTAAAGCTGTGATGACGGGGCGTCAGTCGTGCTTGGGTGGCTCAGATGGTAGAGCACTTGCCCGCGAAAGGCAAAGGTCCCGAGTTCGAGTCTCGGTCTGGCACACAGTTTTAATCCGGCAGTAAGTTTCATATCCAGAATGTTCTTCAAACCAATCGCGAACAATTGTGGACCAGTGGCATGCCGCATTGCCATTAATAAAAATTCCGTCGTTGTTTGGGAACATGAAGTAGACGAATGGTTGTAAATGTTATCCAAGTAAGCCGAACATAATAATTTCCAGCCGATGATCGTTTCAGTTGGACCAGGGGACCCAAAACATTCTCTAAACACAGTCCCCACCATACAGGAGCCACCACCAGCTTGCACAGTGGCCAGTTGACAGTTTGGGTCCATGCCTTCAGGAGGTCTGCACAACTCTCGAACCTTACCTCTTATCAACCAGAATCACGATTCATCTGACCAGAAATCAGTTTTCCAGCAGTCTTCTCTCTTGGCTCTACAGCTCATGATGATCCTTGGCCTCTTCTACAATTTCCTTCCATTTCTCTCGGTCCTTTACCAGTACTCTCCAGTTTCTATAGCCCATCTTCCTATGATCTTCGATTACTCCATCTTCCCCTCTGGCTCTTGGTCGACCACGTCCTCACTGCCCTTCTGGCTTTCCTTGTAATATTCTTTCGGTACTTCTGTGTCATTCATGCGAGACATATGTCCCGCCCACCTCTGGATGATTTCACTATCCTTTGTATATGATATACAACTCATGGTTGTATCTCCTCCTCCATTAATTTGCCAGGAAGTTTCATATCAACGCACACTCCACTGCAGAGTGAAAATCTCATTCTGGACAGTTCGAGAGAATGATATGGCCACCAGATCGCCAGACATGAATCCATCGAACGTTTATGGGACATAATGAACGAGAGGTCAGTTCGTGCACAAAATCCTGCACCGGCAACACTTTGCCAATTATGGACAGCCACAGAGGCAACACGGATTTTATCACCTGACTGTACAGGAGTCCTCTGCGCTTTTTTTAACAGCCACTTAGGAATTTTCGCTGGGTGAGAGATTCGAGACGGATGCAGCCTAAGTAGGAGGACAATGCCGAAGATCATAAGGACACTCGCACGCTGACAAGACACCTGAATGGTGGACGTCGGGAACAGTAAATAAAAGTGTCCAGTGGCTCCCGGAAGGGGAGCGGCTTGGTGCGTCTGTCGCTGGCGCCAGTGGGCGAGGCCTGACTGGCGGCTGGTCGTGCGTGGCACCGGCAGGGAGGCCGTTCCGTGCCAGGAGCGGGACGACGCACGCGCGTGCCACGCAACGGGCGTCGCGACGGGGCTGGCTCACGCACCTGCAACCTCAGCGGCCGCCCCACTGGCCACGAGTCACGTGCTCCGGGTGTCGCGCTACTTCACACGCTAACCGGCCTCCGAATGTGCAGAGTGCTTTCTGAGCATTCACAAATGCTTGTCAGGTGAAAACTATACACACACAAAAAAAGTAAGGAAACTGTCTATTATCTCAAAAGAGATCATCATAACTCTTAATACATTTATCCCACTGCGAGACAAGACAGTCATCAGTGCCATCATGGATAAATGTTTGCGGTTTCCAACGGGAACCATGACTATAATCATGCGTGCACCGTTTCGTCTGGAGTGAAATCGGCGGCCACGAATGTCTTCCTTCTGGGTTCCAAATCTACACTACTGACCATTAAAACTGCTACACCACGAAGATGACGTGCTACAGACGTGAAATTTAACCGACAGGAAGAAGATGCTGTGATATACAAATGATTAGCTTTTCAGAGCATTCACGCAAGGTTGGCACCTGTGGCGACACCTAAAACGTACTGACATGAGGAACGTTTCCAACCGATTTCTCATACACCAACAGCAATTGACCGGTGTTGCCTGGTGAAAAGTTGTTGTGATGCCTCGTGTAAGGAGGAGAAATACGTACCATCACGTTTCCGACTTTGATAAAGGTCGGATTGTAGCCTATCGCGATTGCGGTTTATCGTATCACGACGTTGCTGCTCGCGTTGGTCGAGATCCAATGAGTGTTAGCAGAATATGGAATCGGTGGGTTCAGGAGGGTAATACGGAACGCCGTGCTGGATCCCAACGGCCTCGTATCACTGGCAGTCGAGATGACAGGCATCTTATCCGCATGGCGGTAACGGATCGTGCAGCCACGTCTCGATCCCTGAGTCAACAAATGGGGACGTTTGCAAGACAACAACCATCTACACGAACAGTTCGACGACGTTTGCAGCAGCATGGACTATCAGCTCGGAGAACATGGCTGCGGTTACCCTTGAAGCTGCATCACAGACAGAAGCGCCTGCGATGGTGTAATCAACGACGAACCTATGTGCACGAATGGCAAAACGTCATTTTTTCGGATGAATCCAGGTTCTGTTTACAGCATCATGATGGTCGCATCCGTGTTTGGCGACATCGCGGTGAACGCACATTGGAAACGTGTATTCTTCATCGTCATACTGGTGTATCTCCCAGCGTGATGGTATGGGGTGCCATTGGTTACACGTCTCGGTCACCTCTTGTTCGGATTGACGGCACTTTGAACAGTTGACGTTACATTTCAGATGTGTTACGACCCGTGGCTCTACCCTTCATTCGATCCCTGCCAAACCCTACATTTCAGCAGGATAATGCACGACCGCATGTTGCAGGTCCTGTACGGGGCTTTGTGGATACAGAAAATGTTCGACTGCTGCCCTGGCTAGCAAATTCTCCAGATCTCTCACCAATTGAAAACGTCTGGCCAATGCTGACCGAGCAACTGGCTCCTCACAATACCTCAGTCACTACTCGTGATGAACTGTGGTATCGTGTTGAAGCTGCAATGGCTGCTTCACCTGTACACGCCATCCAAGCTCTGTTTGACTCAATGCCCAGGCGTATCAAGGACGTTATTGCGGCCAGAGGTAGTTGTTCTGGGTACTGATTTCTCAGGATCTATGCACCAAAATTGCGTGAAAATGTGATCACATGTCGGTTCTAGTATAATATATTTGTCCAATGAAAACTCGTGTATCATCTGCATTTCTTCTTGGTGTAGCGATTTTAATGGCCAGTAGTGAATATAAACCCCATGCTGAGAGATCGAGATTATATGGTAATCTGTAAGAACTTCCCAATCAAATTTCTGCAGTGTGGCAAGCCCACATGTTGCCAAGTTTGTTTCGATTACACAGCAGGCGAGCCCATTTATGGCCAAGGTTGTTTTGACTACTACTCAGAAGTTTATCTGGGTTGGCCTTACACTTCCCCCATACAGTCCCGATCTCCCCCTAAGCTTTTTTCCATATTCAGATCAAATTCTTGTCCGGTCTTCAGCAGGATCAAACTGTCATCTCTACACAATATTTCCGACGTCAAGATGGCCGCCATCATCAAGTGAAAAAAAGCTTAGCCGCTCTCGCCGATAACTAATTCAAACAGTGAACGACGGAACCTTTATACGCAACGGTAATATGAAAGTGCGTGAGCTAAAGTAATGCGCAAGCATTCATTCGTTGCTGCTGCTCCCTGGTGCAAGAACAGTTTCAGCGCCTCCAGTGATGAATTTTGTCAAAAACGATGTATTAAAAATTATTACTCACAGCCTGGCGATTTATATTTCGTGTTTTCTTCATATCTGATGCCTGGACCATTTTAATTGTCTTCTTCCTAATATCAAATTCACGACGGAGATTGAAAAGGAGGATTATTATTATTTAGCGTATGGCATTACATATGAACAGCGACTAGCAATTGTAGATTACATAGTTTTCCAAAATTTTACAAACATATGTTAATTTCATAATTTGTAATTTAAGAAATAAGTCTATAAATTTGTCGATCCATTCAGGGGCTGCCACTGTCACTTCAAAGAAATCTTCCAAGTTCCCATGGTAGGCTCTTCTGCTACAGCTTGTTACAATGTGATGGATCGTCTGGTGTTAATTTCCACAGTCACAATGAGAAGATGAAGCCCTTCTCCATCGGTAGAGATTTTCAGCACAGGCGCCCTGGCCTGTGCGGATCCGATTAATTGTTTTCCAGACACGTCGCGTTAGTTCCATACGGGCTAGTCTTGTGGCAGGTCTTGGAGGGTATGATGTTCCTCAAGGGCAATAGTGTTCCACATTTCTGTCCACTTCTTGTTGATACTGAATGTAGCTGCCTGTAGTGATTCTGCCATTAGGAAAGATCGCTGCCTAGATTTTAATCGGTTCATTCGGAGTGCAGGAGCGTCAGAGTGCATTGGAAGCTAGGGGATTTTAAGTAAATTTTGGTATTCCTTGAGGAGGGCGTTCTGTCTTCGGGGGTCTTGTGGCGCAATGTTGCTTAGAGGTAGTAACAAGTACAGAGGAGTAGATTTGATGCAGCCTGTTATTGTCCTCCTTGCTGCATTTAGATCCACGTCAATTTTTGTCACATGTGTGCTATTGAGCCACACTGGGGCACAGTATTCAGCAACAGAATAGACCAGCCTCGTATGCTATTCGAAAAGGAGGAACGTTACCAATTTCCGATGTACTGGTCTTTTAAAATAGATGACGGAATTCTTGGACGCAGAGTTTATAGGAAACTGACACATACTGATAGGTATTTACATGGTACCAGCTGTCATCCACAGTTTTAACATACAGGAGTCCTACGGACCGTGGTCAGAAGATCATATGCTCTTTCGGATGCTGAGAACTTACCAAAAGAGCAGCAACATCTTAAGGACGTGTTTACTCATAACGGCTATACGGTCAGACAGATTCGACGTGTTTCTGAGTTTGGACCATTACCTAAACCAGCTGAAGACACTTTTAGTTCTGTGGCTTTTCTTCCATATGCTGGGGACGTGTCTGCCGCGATACATAAGGTTTTGAACAAACATGAAGTCGCAAGTGTATTCCGTCCACCATCTAACAAGGGGAGGCCGCCAATTGTGAAATTCAGATTCGATTCATATTGCGCATAATAAAAGCTCACGGCCAGAGGTGTAATGTGGCAAAGCACCAAGATGCACATCTCAGCCGTTGTCGAGAAAATCGACAGTTAAAAGAAACCGTTGCAGTGAAATACTCTCGACGATTATTAACTTTCTATAGCGTCGTGGCGCAGCGGTAAGCGCTCGGGTTCGTAATCCGAAGGTCGCCGGATCGAATCTCGCGCCATGCAATATTTTTTTTAATATTAGTTTTTTGTAATTGTGAATTGCTTATGCATGTTGGTGAAGGCGGATCGCTCTCCAATTGTACCGCCTCCATTTTTCCGTTTTTTTTAACAGGGTGTACCGAAGCTCTCCCGTCCGCACTGATTTTGATTTTCGACGATGTTATAAGTTGCGGTAGGGACCGCATCTACCTTCTTTCGAAGTTAGCAGGCAATTACGCTGTTATGCGGCGGCTCGTTTCGGCCCATTCAACATCTGTCATTCAAGTGTAACGAGCGAGTAACGGAGTTTATATTTCATACCTGCCACAGCAAATTTGTGTTCGTGGGGTTACGCTATACGTATTCGTTTCGGAATATCGTTTCTACGTCTTCTGTTCACTATACGTGGTTAACATTTTGAAGACAGTTAATAACATTTGTGAATTTCAACTTTGTTTGCGGAAAATATAATGATGTCGCCAGTTTTTCCACGACAAACGACTTTCAACAACTTATTATATGCATAATTGTTGCAACTGATTGCCGGGAATTATATATATATATATATATATATATATATATATATATATATGAATTATAAAACACAAATACTAAAAAAAAAGTTTGCATAGCGCGAGATTCGATCCGGCGACCTTCGGACTACGAACCCGAGCGCTTACCGCTGCGCCACGACGCTGTAGAAAATTATTAATCGGCGAGAGTATTTCACCGCAACGGTTTCTTTTAACTGTCGATTTTCTCGACAACAGCTGAGAAGTGCATCTTGGTGCTTTGCCACATTACACCTCTGGCCATGAGCTTTTATTACGCGCAATACGAATCGAATCTGAATTTCACAATTGGCGGCCTCCCCTTGTAAGATTAGAATACATCTTCGCTATGTGAAGGACGATTTAGGTTTGAGAAAACCTGGCATTTACAAAATACCATGTGAGTGCGGTAAAATAAACGTTGGCCAAACTATTCGTGCCGTCAATGTCCCATGATTGAACACCATCGCCATACTTGATTATTAAAACCTGACAAATTGCGGTGGTTGAGCACTGTCTTACAGAGGATCATAGTATGCTGTAAAATGAGACACAAGTGGTTACAAACGCCTCGCGTTGCTGGGTTTGTGTTTTAAACGCATCTGTCTAAATCATACCAAGAGATCATGATAGATATCCGCTAAGTAAAACTTGAAACCCTGTTTTATCAGATATGAAGAGAAAATGGTATCGGACTCAACCGGCTATGAATAAAATTTTTAAACATATATCGTTTTTGACAATATTCACCAATGGAGACACTGCAACTCCACTTGCGCTAGGGTGCAGCATCAACGACTGACCGCTTGCGCATTACTTTAGCGCATGCGTTGTCGTATTTTCGCTGCATATAAAGGTTCCGACGTTCACCGTCTGAATCAGCTATTGGCGAGAGCGGCTTAACTTTTCTCGCATGATTATGGTGGCCAGGTGGACCGCGGTAATATTGCTTGCAGATGACAGTTTGATCCGGCTGAAAGGTCGACAAGACTTTTATCTGTTAATACGCCGAAAAGTCTACGTAGTCTTTTTCCATATTTTTGGAGTCCTGAAGAAAGATATTCATGCTTGTCGATTTGTTTCGGACGACGTGGTACACGCCAGGTTATAGTTATTTTTCTGTAGACTAAAACAAACATTTTTCCATGCAGAAAAAGAACGTCTTGTCTCACAGTGGGACATATGCATGAACAGTTAAGGTGATTATTTTTTAAATAATTAACAGCTTACTTTATTCCCATCTGACTCGTTTTCATTTGACTGTTCCTTATGTTTAGGGAGGAGTAATATGTTGCTTTACTTTTCTTGGACTGCACGTTCTCAGGAAGCTCTACGGTAAACTTCTCCGTGATGCACAATGACTCTGTTGCAGCGTCTGCCACAGAAGTTTCATGAGTACTTGCGTGCCTAAACGAATTAGTGACGAAACGTTTTGCTCATCTTAGGATCTGTTCGGTAAAGAAAAAATAGAAATGAGCGTATGGCATCGTTGGCCAGGAGGTCCTTATTCGGGAAAGTTCGGCGCCAAGTGCAAGTCTTACTTCATTCAACGCCACATTGTGCGACTAGCACGCCGGTAATGAGGATGAAGTGACGGTGAGAACAACATAACGCTCAGTCCACGAGTGGAGAAAATCTCCGACCCGCCCGGGAATCGAAACCGGGCCCGCTTGCATGATAGGCAAGCACATTACCACCCAGATAAGCAGGCGGATTTATCGGTAAATAAGTTTTACATGGTAAGCGTAGAAGACTGCCAACCAATAATCAAGAATCGGTAGAATGACGTTCTGTAAGTTACGTTCTCGTGGGAAAATCACATTTTGCAATTTTGTCATATGATGACATGGTTGGAGACCGTCGCTGTTATTTGAAGACTAATGTTGATGGTGTTGAGACAGCAACCAGCCACAAATTTATTTTCAGTTCCTTTATTCAAAAGGTGCCGTTACCGGTTTCGAATCATTACGCTCCATCTTCAGACGGTATTCATGCTTTCATTAGAACATGTGGCGTGTGTTTTTTTATAGATTAATAGTCATAAAATATAAATAATACGTAATTATAAGCACGCCACACTGATAGTTGAGTCACAGATTTGCATTGGATGTGACTTACGTGAAATGTCGGTTTGGTGTGTTTGTTTTCATAGTTTTTGTCCAACAGATGTGCATACATTCCCACTGCATTCTTATAGCTGCACACATAAATTTTTCTCACAGAACACTTTAGATTTGTCACAGAATAGATTTCTAACACGCAACACATGTTTTGATACATACAAAGTGTTTACATACATATGAGTGTCAAAGATGCTATGATATATCGTAACATTATAATGTATGTCATTTAAAATAGTTTCGAAATATGTCAGCGTCAAAGTTAACTGCAAAACTAAAGCTGCCACGTTTCCTAAGGAAAGGTGTGAAAATGTATGGCTAAAAATCTTTTTCCAAACATGGGACATCTTTATAATGTTACGATATATCACAGCATCTTTGACAGTCATATGTTTGTAAGCACTTTATACGTATCGAAACATGTGGTGCATGTTAGAAATCTATTCTGTGACGAATCTAAATTGTTCAGTGAGAAAAATTTACGTGTGCAACGATATGAATGCAGTGGGAATGTATGCACATCTGTTGGACGATAGCCGGCCTTTGTGGCCGAGTCGTTCTAGGCGCTTCAGTCTGGAACGGAGCGACCGCTACGGTCGCAGCTTCGAATCTTGCCTCGGACATGGATGTGTGTGATGTCCTTAGGTTGGTTAGGTTTAAGTAGTTCTAAGTTATAGGGGACTGATGACCTCAGATGTTAAGTCCCATAGTGCTCAGAGCCATTTGAAACACTTTTTTTTTTTTTTTTGCACGAAAACTATGAAAATAAACACTCCACAACATCTGTGTGGCGTGCTTATAATTATGTATTATTTATATTTTAATATTTTATATTTATATTTTAATCTGTAAAAAAACGAACCACATTTTATAATGCAACAATGAAAACCGTCTGAAGATGAATCGTAATGATTCGAAACCGGTAACGGTACCTTTTGTGTAAAGGAACTGAAAATAAATTTGTGGCCGGTTGCTGTCTCATCAAATCACATTTTCTTTCGATTTTCCAGTGATCTTTAGTACATATAGATTTTACTATTAGCACTATGAGTGATTTTGTCTTAAATGAGAATGCCTTTACACTGCATCACGCTCGTTATAATCCATTTGTGCGAAATATGTGATATCGATCTCTGATGAAAGGCTACCAATTAACAAACAATTAAGTGTCACATCTTCATAGAAATATTACGACCGTGGGCACAGTGAACCAGAAACCTCTTGGCATCTCTAGAGTGTGTCCTGGTTTAATGAACATAGTGAACCCCCGCCTCCCTCTCCCTGTGTTATTGTACAGCCATTTTTTTCATATGGGAGTACAAGGCCGTATCACCATTAGTACGCTCAAGCCTACTTCAGCACCGATGATATTCAAGCAAGTCGTCGTTCCGTCAACGTTTGCTTCTCACCGAGGGATGATGCCCTGTCCGCTCTTTTCACTCAGTGTTTCAGATATGGCATTCACGAGGCGGACAGCGTGAGGAGAAGAAGTGAAGCGAATTTTGGTGTAAGTACGGACGACATGATGAACTTTCGTGAGGAAGTAGTTAGAAGATTTGGGTATAGAAACCCAGACAAGGGTTAGAAACGACATGGAGAACAGAGGTGTTATGATGTGGCCAAGGGAGAACAAATTAGGGTTTTACCTCCGTCAACGAAGAGGTCATTAAAGAGGGGCTGGTGCCTAGGATTTGACAAGCATGAGAGAGGGACTTGCTGACATAACCTTCAAATGAACCCAGCAATCTTAATCACTGGACAGGGTTTTGAACCATTTTTTCTAGGATTCATTTTATGCATATCATTTAAAGACCATAATTTTGCATATATCGGATCGGTCGAGTAACTGAACGATGTGTGTATATATATATATATATATATATATATATATATATATATATATATATATATATATATAACAACAGTATGTGAAATAAAGTATTTCCACGCGCTTATATGTTCGCATAAAATATAGAAGACAAATACCCGCAATAACGTACAGTACTTTATTATCAAATACGGGTGATGGCCCTATATACTACTAAACAGTGAAGTCAGTATTAGGAAAAGTGAATGGATGATTTAGATTTCTTGGAAAAATTCTGGGAAAGTGCATTTATCTGTAAAGGTAATAGGATACAAGACACCTCTGCGACTAATTCTTTAAAAAGGTTCGCGTGTTTTTACAAGATCATATCTCCTTCATGAATGCGGATAGAAACTTGAGGTGAATTTTAAGTTGCACATAGAATTACAAAGATCTTATTTTCAGAAGTATCATCTGATTTCACAGTTACGCTTAGGATCAAAGTTTTTATTTGCCTTTTGTCAAGTGTTCAGTGCGTCTGCCATCGGACGCACACACACATACAGACAAGATTCAAACACGTCCCACACTTCTGCGGGCAAGTCTGGAGTTACTGCAGTCACTGTCGTTCCTGTGCGCTACAGTAGTTCACGCAGACATCTTGGAAGGCGAAGCACATAGACGAAGTATTTGACTGATCTCTAAAAATTAAAGAAAATAATAATTGTCACTTATTGTGAGATCAGGAGGACTTGGAGGTCAATGGTGCAGATCGAGATTTGTGTGCTGCTTGTGGCCGGCCTTCGTTAAGGCAACTCACTGCTAAGAAATGCTCTTAGATGCAGGTGCCAATGTACTGTTGTCCCGTACTCTTAAAAAGAGAAAATTTTAGTACATTCTCGGAGTTGAGCAAAGGTCTAGCAATAGCGATCGAGCTAGGTACGCCAGTGAGGTACTGAAATACAAGGGGCGTTCAGAAGTAGTGCGACCCTATTTTCGTGAAAGCAGGTTAGTTTTATTCAGGATGCCAATAAACCACACATTCCCCACTCTTTTGGCTACGAGACCCTATTTTTCAACATAATATCCTTGCAATGCGATGACCTCACGCTACGGCAACTTGAAAAAGAGAGGGTGGGATCCAGATGTAGGGTGATATATATAAGTGCGTATGATAAAGCACATCCCTCGACAATTTCTGTCCTCCATTACTCCTCTGTGTTACCACAGGTGACGTGTCGCTGATCTCATTTGTACTAAGATGCAGTACACGCGAGGCGCCCGTTCGATTCCTTCTACCGCTCTGAGTGGAACGCGTAAGTTCTAATAAATGTTCACCAACCTGCAGTCTTCTATAGTTGTTGCTCCGTGCACAGAGGGCAGCACGTAGGTCGTGAATCCGCTATATTTAGGCTGTAAGAAATTCTTAGCTAGCAACTGTTACTTTAGAAATAATTAAATTTACAATCAGTTTGTTTATAAGGGATGCCACTCGCTTTTTATCAGCAGAACACGGGAAACTGCACAATTACATTCCACTTTAGAGTCACAAATAATTTCTATTCTTCAACAAATTAATGAATTGCGTATTTCCGCAACTACAGTTCTCAGATTTACAAACTAGACATTGCAAGTTTTAACTGATACCGCGGCAGACAATATGACCGTCCTCCGAGACTGCCGAACCAGCTATTACATTTACAAACCAAAGATTACTAATAAAGTCTTCACTGACAACGACCGCGGAAGGCAACATGCTGCCGAAGCAGCTCTGATCTTACAGCCGTACCACTTCGCCCGCCATCAAAATTAGGTCCGATCCAAAGAGCACCGAAGTGCTTCGTGTGCCTTTTCGTTTAGCAGTTGTTTATTATTCTGTTGGTTGTTAATATATGTTTGATAATGGAGTGATAGCACGCTGTTGAGAGATGCTTTAATTTGAAATGCAATTAAGTGCGCTGCTTAGTTTGTCTAATATTAATAACAAAAGCTTATCATTTTGGTGCGCAACTTCCGAATGCAGCAGTCAGCCGCGGAGAACACAGTTTACGCGGTCTTTCTCAGATTCCCGTACCTCACACCATATTATGTTATCTTACCACTGCTGCCTTCTCAACTGCTCTAAGAAGAGCTTCTTGTAGCTGAATATGACGGCTGTAAAGCCATAAATATTACAACTCCACCATAGGGGGAGGGCCCGCATTGTACCACACACTACTGGTCGACGTTGCAGCAACGTCTTGCTACACCAGTAACCTCCACATCAGCCATGCACTGCTTCCCACGGAGTACATACAGCGTTATTACAAATGATTGAAGCGATTTCACAGCTCTACAATAACTTTATTATTTGAGACATTTTCACAATGCTTTGCACACACATACAAAAACTCAAAAAGTTTTTTGAGGCATTCACAAATGTTCGATATGTGCCCCTTTAGTGATTCGGCAGACATCAAGCCGATAATCAAGTTCCTCCCACACTCGGCGCAGCATGTCCCCATCAATGAGTTGGAAAGCATCGTTGATGCGAGCTCGCAGTTCTGGCACGTTTCTTGGTAGGGGAGGTTTAAACACTGAATCTTTCACATAACCCCACAGAAAGAAATCGCATGGGGTTAAGTCGGGAGAGCGTGGAGGCCATCACATGCATTGCTGATCGTGATCTCCACCACGACCGATCCATCGGTATTCCAATCTCCTGTTTAAGAAATGCCGAACATCATGATGGAAGTGCGGTGGAGCACTATCCTGTTGAAAGATGAAGTCGGCGCTGTCGGACTCCAGTTGTGGCATGAGCCAATTTTCCAGCATGTCCAGATACACGTGTCCTGTAACGTTTTTTTCGCAGAAGAAAAAGGGGCCGTAAACTTTAAACCGTGAGACTGCACAAAACACGTTAACTTTTGGTGAATTGCGAATTTGCTGCACGAATGCGTGAGGATTCTCTACCGCCCAGATTCGCACATTGTGTCTGTTCACTTCACCATTAAGAAAAAATATTGCTTCATCACTGAAAACAAGTTTCGCACTGAACGCATCCTCTTCCATGAGCTGTTGCAACCGCGCCGAAAATCCAAAGCGTTTGACTTTGTCATCGGGTGTCAGGGCTTGTAGGAATTGTAAACGGTAAGGCTTCTGCTTTAGCCTTTTCCGTAAGATTTTCCAAACCGTCGGCTGTGGTACGTTTAGCTCCCTGCTTGCTTTATTTGTCGACTTCCGCGGGCTACGCGTGAAACTTGCCCGCACGCGTTCAACCGTTTCTTCGCTCACTGCAGGCCGACCCGTTGATTTCCCCTTACAGAGGCATCCAGAAGCTTTAAACTGCGCATTCGATCGCCGAATGGAGTTAGCAGTTGGTGGATCTTTGTTGAACTTCGTCCTGAAGTGTCGTTGCACTGTTATGACTGACTGATGTGAGTGCATTTCA
This sequence comes from Schistocerca serialis cubense, assembly GCF_023864345.2. NCBI lineage: Eukaryota > Metazoa > Arthropoda > Insecta > Orthoptera > Acrididae > Schistocerca > Schistocerca serialis. The sequence goes on from NC_064641.1 coordinate 819,847,234, forward strand.
AGCACGACATACGCTTTCTCGGCTCCTGTCGCCATTTTGTCTCACTGCGCTCTCGAGCGCTCTGGCGGCAGAAACCTGAAGTGCGGTTTCAGCCGAACAAAACTTTATGAATTTTTCTACGTATCTGTAGTGTGTCGTGACCATATGTCAATGAATGGAGCTACAGTGAATTTATGAAATCGCTTTAATCATTTGTAATAGCCCTGTGCTTCGTGGAGTCAGACAGATGGAAGCCGGAAGTTGCGAGATCCCGGCTGTAGGGTGGATGAGGAAGAACAGTTCAGTGACGCTCTGTGAGCTCCTACAGGGTGCGCAGACTTGTCTGAGACCTTTTGTTGACATGAAAACGTTAGTTTGCATTTTTGTGGCGACGAAAATGCTGAAGTCGTTTCTTTAGTTTCATGAGGGAGCACGATACACGATCGTTGCACCATGAGGGAGAATATCGGACATAATACTCCCTTCAGAGTCCCAGAAGACCGTCGCTATGACTTTATCGGCTAAGGGTGCAGCTTTGAACATTTTCTTGGGAGGAGAAGTGGTGTGGTGCCACTCCAGGTGTAAGGTGGCTATAATTTCCCACCTTACAAGAACCTATGCACATACTTCGCCGTGATCTACAAACACAATTAGGAATCATGTGATAGGTTGTACATCGTATGTATGAATATCTAAAGGAGACTGACATTGTCACGCACGCCTTGTAAATAATTGTCAACGCTTATTGCATGAAAGGTGGCGGAGTGTCTTTACTATCATACTAGTAGAGGTTGGAACGCCAGTGGAGATGAAGTGGCAGGCAGAACTCAAGCTCAGGGTCGAAGACTCGCACAGGTGTTGGTCCTGCTTAAACACAGGAAGTAGCAAGACGGACGTTGAAACAACTGAGCGCTGGGGCACAATAGAGTCGCGACCGGCCGCTATTATACAGGGTGATTCAAAAATAATACCACAACTTTAGGAATTTAAAACTCTGCAACGTCAAAAGGCAGAGCTAAGCACTATCTGTCGGCGAATTAAGGGAGCTATAAAGTTTCATTTAGTTGTACATTTGTTCGCTTGAGGCGCTGTTGACTAGGCGTCAGCGTCAGTTGATGCTAAGATGGCGACCGCTCAACAGAAAGATTTTTGTGTTATTGAGTACGGCAGAAGTGAATCGACGAAAGTTGGTCAGCGTGCATTTCGAACGAAGTATGGTGTTAAACCTCCTGATAGGTGGTGTATTAAACGTTGGTATAAACAGTTTACAGAGAATGGGTGTTTGTGGAAAGGGAAAAGTTCTGGACGGCCGAGAACGAGTGATGAAAATGTAGCACGCATCCAGCAAGCATTTGTTCGCAGCCCAGGAAAATCGACTCGCAGAGCTAGCAGAGAGCTGCAAATTCCACAATCAACTGTATGGATCAGCCGCCAGGCAGCCCGTGACAGAGCACTTCATCACTCGCCTCCAAGAAGCCCTGATCTTACCCCCTGCGATTTTTTCTTATGGGGGTATGTTAAGGATATGGTGTTTCGGCCACCTCTCCCAGCCACCATTGATGATTTGAAACGAGAAATAACAGCAGCTATCCAAACTGTTACGCCTGATATGCTACAGAGAGTGTGGAACGAGTTGGAGTATCGGGTTGATATTGCTCGAGTGTCTGGAGGGGGCCATATTGAACATCTCTGAACTTGTTTTTGAGTGAAAAAAAAACCTTTTTAAATACTCTTTGTAATGATGTATAACAGAAGGTTATATTATGTTTCTTTCATTAAATACACATTTTTAAAGTTATGGTATTCTTTTTGAATCACCCTGTAGTAGAGCCGGAAGGATAACCGGATAATACTTCCGAACTTTGCAAATCTTGGATGCAGGTGAGAGGAACGTAGAAGCTGCACCTCGGAAACCACGCAGGCTGGGTTATGTCCAAGGATTTTTACTCAGAAGCGTACCATTGTACGAGTATAGGTTTCTCCTCGCAAACTTTCAGCGCTGGACGCAAAAGACTAAAATATGGTTGGTCGGCGTTTGGGGGAAGGTGTGGAGAGGGAGAATATTCCGTGGTTTCGGGAATATCATTCGTTTTCGGAATTACGATGGTGGGAAGCCGAACCTTGCTGGGAAGACAGCAGTGGAGAGACGCGGTCATCCGTTGTGAGCGCCCGTGTGTGACGGTCGCTCGATATCAGCTTTGTTGGCACCGACAGACTTGCTGTCTTTGCTCTCAGGAGAGTTTGTAGTTGGAATAGTTAGGCACTGTACTATTACGAACCTATGCGATTCTGAACTTCACCTCCGGGTTGGCAATCATCGTTGAGTACGCAGCGTTCACTAATTGAGAGCACTTTCTCTGCCTATATTTACGTTGAGACGTTATCTGAACTCCGTCCTTGTGGCTGGGAGTTCACGTTTCTGGTCTGTAGAACACAGAGTTTATTTGTGGCTGGAGTTCTTCCATCGTCGCAGACGAGTACGAGAACCATCACTTCGACGCACCGGACGCAGTACATACGGTGATATCGCAAATTTCTTCGGCTTATTAAGGCTATGAAAGCTAAACAGCTGTGATCACGTTAACTTAATTCCACTGAGGTTCCACACCACCGCAGATCATCTTTGAAACTAGTGTCTTTGGGTACATGATTCAGTCATTTTGCGTTATTGATATTAGAGCACGCAGTAACAATAAGGGGCAAGGTGGGCAACTGATCAGTAATTTTACTTAGCAAATGTAAACTTTGTAATATAAAGGGTTTTTTCATCTACAATAAATATATAAGCAGGAGCAACGTTTACCAAAAAAATGGTTCTAATGGCTCTGAGCACTATGGGACTTAACTTGTGAGGTCATCAGTCTCCTAGAACTTAGAACTACTTAAACCTAACTAACCTAAGGTCATCACACACATCCATGCCTGAGGCAGGATTCTAACCTGCGACCGTAGCAGTCGCGCGGTTCCGGACTGAAGCGCCTACAGCCGCTTGGCCACCAGCGGCCGGCAACAACGTTTACCATTTAGTAGTATTAGTTGCCTTCATCATTCATTTATGTTTAGGTTGTAATTCATATGTTAAAGTCCATTAAGAAATCCAAAGATCTCCTTCAGGGGGTAGTCAGACAGGCCAAATCATCATGTTAGCTTTAATTATTTTCCGTTGCGCACATTCGTTTTACACCAGCCTGGAGTAGCATCGTGGACTGGAATTGCCGTTTTGTTTCAGATTCGAAATCATGAACCCATGGTCTGTCCTTGCTCTTTATGGTCACCTGTTAGGCGGTGAGGAACCCAGGGGTCACAACCCCTTTGAATAACTCAACTAATGGACGAGTGTTGTAGCTTTATCAACAGAACTTCAAGCTGTGCAGCGAAGTGTTTGATTGTGATCTGTCGATCACCTCGAATGAGAGTGTCCGTACGTTCCAAGACTGCAGGAGTCACAGCTCTGTGCGGCCGGCCGACCGCGGAACATCGGACAAGTTCGCGCAACGTTGTTGCGATAATGATGGATGCCTCGCCCAACGACTCACCGTGCTTTTGTCCACTGCCAGGTCTCCGTAGGCATTCTGCAAGCGCTTACGAATATCTGTGATGCTTTGATTTTCCGCCAAAAGAAATTCAGTGACCTCTCTTCTTGGAACGCACGTTCGTTACCGAAGTCATTTTGAAGGCTATGAATGGTGCCACCAGCTATCAGAACTGTAGGAGTTTCAGCAGGAATATTCCACGATGTCGCGCAACAAATTGCACCTGTTTTCAGCCGAAATTAGCCGAAAAAATGTGTTCCATTACTTATTGAACACCCCCCGAAGCAACACGCAATGACGCCAAGCGAAACTTTACTTTCGATGTGTAAGTTCAAATCCACGAAAGATGTCTATCTTCATTCGTGCGGAGGATATATTGACATCGCGCTGCAGTCGCATAAATGTAAGAATTGGTCTCATGCGCAAGATATCTTTTGAGGTGTTGCGATTCGTGTCACTTATATAGCACACAGCAAGTGAAGTAAATGCTTCGCGCCACGTTCGTGCTGCAGAAAAATTAAGGAACATCTGCCGAAAATGGCTACAAGTTTTGCAATCACAAAATGGCCGTTTCTCCAGCGTGTTTGGTGCATCTGCTCCATTACCTAGTCATTGAGGAGCGATGGCCGTCCGTCGAGTTGTTCACAATGAACACTGCATAATGTTCGGAAAATTGCCTCCGCTTACTGTATACCTTGGGCACTAGATGACAAAGTTCGATCAGTGCCACGTCCTGTGTGTTCCAGAACCTTACTGCTTTGATAGTCTCGCGTATGGCAGCTGTATGAATCAGAGCCGTTATTTTCAGCCCTTACATCAACGACAATACGAGCGATAGGAACGAACAAACTGTTTATAAGACAGCCACGTCATTAAACTGTCGCACATGCAGACTTTTCTTTCGCGGCTGTATGGCTTGTTAGCATCGCTGTGTGTGAAACTTTCATTCGACATAATCCTCGCATTTCAATCGGTGTCCGCTCCTGGTAGCTGAGTGCTCAGCGCTACGGAATGTCATACCTAGCGGCCCGGGTTCGATTCATGGGCTGGGTCGGAGATTTTCTCTGCTCAGGGACTGGGTGTTGTCTTTATCATAATTATTTCATCCCCAACGACACGCAAGTCACCGAAGTGGCGTCAACTCGGAAGACTCGCACCAGGCGAAAGGTCTACACGACGGGAGGCCCTAGCCACACGGCATTTCCATTTCAATCGGTACTCGAGTATTGACGGCGCAGTCGGAAGTCAAACAACGAACATTTGCTGTCAAGCACTTCTCTAGTAACATCGGCTCCGTCCCAGGATGAATCTTTCACGCTGTTGTATAGTGCATCTATTACGAAACTCCCTGTGTGCAGCACTGGGTTACCAATCTGGATCCTTACTCTCCTTGAGCATTCTTACCGCTTAAATTTTATAAAAGAGGTGCATGCCAGTGAGCAGAAACATTATGGGATTTTTGGGACAGGCTACGTTCATTGGGCAGCGTTGCTCATATGATGACTGTAATTAATAAATCTCACTATTAACTCTCTTAATAAAGCACTCTCTTTCACCATACCAAGTGGATTTTGATTTAATGCCATCTAACGAGACACGTTAATTTTCTGTGAATGAAAGAGTGGCAGGTAATTCAGATACATGTGTCTGTCGCATCTGCAAGAGCCGTGCTGACTCACACGGGAAATTAAGCACTACGTGAATCTAATTCATCAAATAAGACGCAGTAGTAACGTAACATGCGGCCGACCATACGACGACATAATTCAAGTTTCACTATTTCCTTTACAAGTTTTCATGGAATTCTTAAAAGATGTTTCGGAAAATCTCGTACATTAACTATCTATTTGGGGCTGTATAATCGTTTAAATGAGATTTCATAGGCAACCATGAAATTTATCACGCAATGTATCTTACTTCCGAATACAAATGACAAGATTAACTAGTTTATGAAATTCACTCTATCCTCTCCCAGTTTAATCTGATGCAATTTTATTAACACACATTTCAGCAGTGGCATTTCTCTCAGTAAGAGCTTGGGTAAAATGATTAGACCAATAAAGGACGGTTTAGGTTGAAGCAATATTTACAAGGACCAAGGGGGAACAATAAGACTGGGAGACCAAGAACAAAATGTTCGGATTAAAATGGTTGAAAAACAGGGATGTAGTCTTTCACCCCTACCGTTAAATCTGTACATCGATGAAGCAATGATGGAAATGAAAGAAAGGTTCAGGAGTGGAATTAAAATTCAAGGTGAAAGGATATCAATGATACGATTCGCCGCTGACATTTATCCTGAGTGAAAGTGAAGAAGAATTACGTGATCTGTTGAATGGAGGAACGGTCTAAACAGCATAGAGAATGGACTGAGAGTAAATCGAAGAAAGACGAAAGTAAGGAGAAGTAGCAGAAATGAGAACAATGAGAAACTTAACATCAGGATTTGTGATCAGAAGGTAGATGCAGTTGAGAAATTGTGCTACCAAGGAAGCAAAAGAACCAGTAACGAACAGGGCATAAAAAGCAACCTAGCATTGCCAAAAACGGCATTCCTGGTCAAGAGAAGTCTACTGCTATCAAATACAGGTCTTAAATTACGGAAGAAGTTTCTGAGGATATACTTTTGGAGCACACCATTACATGGTAGTGGAACATGGACTTGGGAAAAACGGAAAAGACGAGAATTGAAGCATTTGAGAAGTGCTATTACAGAAGAATGTTGAAAATTGACTGATAACGTAAGGAATGAAGAAGTTCTCCGATGAATAGACGAGGAAAGAAATATAAGCAGAACAATTACAAGAAGAAGGGACAGGACGATAGGACATCTGTTAAGACATCAGGGATAGCTTCCACGGTAGTACCTGTAAAGGGCAAAAACTGTAGAAGAAGAAAGAGATTTGAATAGCACAGCAAATAATGGGGAAGTAGGTCGTAAGTGAAACTGTGAGATAAAAAGGGTGGCACGGGTACGAGTTAATGGATGGCAGCATCAAATCAGCGAGAAGACTGATGACACAAATAAATAAATGCGAGAGCTTCTTGACCGTTTCGGAATGAAAACTACGACTGTGATTGCAGAGAAATGCGGGAGCTCCTTCACCGTTGCGGAATGAAAATTACGATAGTGACTGCAGAGAGCTGCAGATAGAAAGCAAGCTACATTTGTAGGAAGACTCGCTACAGGGCGATTAAAAGAACAAAGAAGCCTCCCGTCCATAAACCTCTCTATGAGCGTAAGGGAAAGGTACTGAGGCAGAGAGAATTGAAGCTAATGGTGACATGAGATCTGATCCTCCTGAATGGATTGTCGATGGAGCATACTTACAATGTGATTTGCCATAATGGCCGGTGTTTTCCGACACCCGCTGCAGAAAAGGTTCTAAAGGTCTTGCTAGAAAGCAGACGCTACAGAAGTTCCCTTAGCGAGAGCACGAAATAAGCAGTGAGGACCCCTACACCCTACTGCTGGTTCTGAGTGGCATAATTTCGTGGAGCGTTTTCTATCTCGGATAAACAGCATTCGACGTCATTCCTCGCGAAGGTAGGGCCCTGTGCGCGAAGCAACAGCGTTGCACGTGTGAAGTTGGGAGCGAATGACCTTCAGTGATAAAGTTCTTTTAGGGCTTTTGTGAGAAAGGGAGCGAGTTAATGAGCGAGCATTTGCTAGGTAGATAGTGATCTCATATTACAACGTGTAGGTCATAATGTGAGCATGGGGTTGATCTGAGATTCTGTTATTCTGCGCAACGGATTAATCTTAGATGTACCCTTTACCCTGTGGCTCCTGCAAGATGCAATTTCCACCCCCACACTACTACAGAAGTCAGACAGACGCTCCTAACGTTCTAAAGAGAAATGCCTGAAAAACTTTCAGCAATAAATATCTTCTGGAGTCGTCCGCTGTAAGGAAATGACACAAAAATTCCTAAAATTTCTTACGTAACTAGTGGGATACTTGGGTACTGGAGTAGTGCTAGTTAGTGTAAGAAAAACATGAAACTAACGAAAGTTATTATTTATTTTGCAAAAATTCTGAGAAATCACAATGGCACTTTTAGTTATGAATTGAACAAGTTATATCCTGGTTCTTTCCGGAATGTGAAGTTACCTCTCAAGGATAGGATTCGCTAATAAAATTTCTATACAAAGTTAAAGACTGTTATTGACTTGGCAGAATGGCTGAGAGGCGCGCCTACTCAGCTTGAATAATTATCCTTTAGAATGTTGCTACATACGGTCCAGGCTGTCGCATGTGAAATGTAGTGAAGTGTACTGTTGTGGAGGAAATATGGGGCTTGCAATAGCTGTAGCGCGCAATACCGTAAGCTGTGATGACTGCTGTCTGCGCCGCTCGCCGCTGACAAATAAGATAACTCTCGTTCTATCTGGATTGACCTTCGCCAATCAAACTCTCCCTACGCCTTGATGAAGTCAAGGATTCCTATACACCCCTAGTCTAGCTATTGGCGTGGTACACCGGTCAGATAACCAGTCCACCGCGATGCCACTAAAAAATTCGCTCACAGGCGTTTAACTATAACTCTGTCTGTTCACACCTCACAATAAGTGTGTCGGCCAACACAGTGAACAACGCCTAATCGCAAGGACTCAATATAGAGAGTCGCACTTTGATTTGCTCTCGACAGAGGTGCTCTCCCAGTGAAGTACTGAGGAGAGACTTGTTCCTCACTCCAAGAGCGACAACGGAACGGCGCCTCTCCACGCCAGACATGAGGGGGTATATCTTTCGGTCTCTTCCATTACTCCTTCAGCTCAAGACGTCAGAAATATCGTCTGCCAATCAGCATTGCTCTTCTAGAACGGGAGAATGACGTTTCGTTTAAGGTGACCTATCCGGAAATCCGTAGCATTGGCGTTTGGCGTTTGCTGTCTCCCTGTGAAAATCTCTGAAACTGCGTGCTATGTGTAAAGAATGCGTAGGCTGGCCGCTCCCACACAATGTAGCGGAATTTGCTTTTAAGCCGAACACGGGGTCGTTCCTCCTTTCCCTCGGGCAAACGCTGCCCGCTCCACGGGCGGCCGCCGGCCGACGTAGATGGGTTGGGGCTGGCCTCCTGGCGTGCGATTGTCTCTCTTGAACTAAAAGCTCTTGTGACCGTCGTGTCTGGAATGTATGTGTGTACGCCAGCCTCGAGTATTTCAACCACGGTGTGCACTTGCGATTTATTAGTTATTTGCATATCGTTTACATGAATTCATACAACATTGACTTTATCTTATCGAGTTTGGGTTTGAATGAAGCGTCTTGATGTGCGGAATATGATTGTGAGGGCGGAATTTGTAAGCAATGAAGGTCAGGAGACCACGACGTCTTACAATAACAACGAAGCCGACTTGGTGATGTCATATACCAGATAATAATTTTCATTTGTTCCAATGAAAACTTGGCCGGCCATTGTGACCGAGCGGTTCTAGGCGCTTCAGTCTGGAACCGCGCGACCACTACGGTCGCTGGTTCGAATCCTGCCTCGGGTATGGATGTGTGTGATGTCCTTAGGTTAGTTAGGTTTAAGTAGTTCTAAGTCTAGGGGACTGATGACCTCAGATGTTAACTTCCATAGTGCTCAGAGCCATCTGAACCATTTTTTGAAGTCAAAAATTGTGTTGTTATTGTGTGTGTATCCTTCCTTTTAACTTTATATTGTGGTACTCTTATGTGTATGGAGGAGATACTGTAAGCCGACTGAAGACGGTGCAGTGCCTGTGACTATCTGTGGTGCTCGATTTCCAATCCAGTGCTCGGTCTGGAGTGTTTTAAAGGAGTTGGGTTGCTACGGGGGGTTGATCAGTGGCATAGAAAAAGTGACCATTTTAATCCCTCCTTGCGAGTCAGGGAGGGACTGGGAACTCCTAATTTAGCGCAATAGTGTATGTGCAGCTGACATACAAATAATCTGGGTCCGCCAACAAACGTTGCTGGAGAAATCCACAAGACAATGCGTCACGTGATACTGTCTCGCGCATCGATCTGCAGCTAAAGTGCGCGAGCTGCGCGGGATTAGCCGAGCGGTCTCAGGTACTGCAGTCACGGACTGTGCGGCTGGTCCCGGCGGAGGTTCGAGTCCTGCCTCGGGCATGAGTGTGTGTGTTTGTCCTTAGGATAATTAAGGTTAAGCAGTGTGCAAGCTTAGGGACTGATGACCTTAGCAGTTAAGTCCCGTAAGATTTCACACACATTTGAACATTTTTTAAAGTGCGCGAACTCTGCCTGCAGCCGCGAACTTGTTTTCGCCAGCCGTTGTGGAAGTTCCCAGAAGACAGGAGGGACGGAAGGTTGTATACTGTCCACATTTCTCTCTTATCTTATTCCCACGATACCGACGTGAGACATCCGATAGTAGCAGATTTGTTCGTCTACAACTACATCTACATACACACTTCGCAAGTCACCGTTTCGTACATGGCGAAGGGTACCTTGTACCTACTACCATTACTAGTCATTTCCATTCCTGTTCCACTCGCAGACACAGTGCTGGAAAAATGACAGTCAGTATAACTGCGTGCGAGGCCTAATTTCTCTTATCCCCGTGATCCTTATGCGAAATGTAAGATGTCGGTACTAGAATCGTTTTGCAGTCAACTTCAAATGTCGCATATCTAAATTTTCTCAATAGTATTGGATACAGGCTCCACGTATTTGCCAAAACATTGTTTTTCCTTGTCGCCCAAACATCTTTCAGCACCTCTGTGCCATCGTCAGTGAGTATTTTTAAAAATCAAGGGTTGTGTTAACTCGCTGATAAAAATTCACATTTACGTCGTTCAGTTGGCAGATGACAAGTTATCAGTGCAGGACGCCATACAGATGGTCCTGAAAAACCAAATAAAGTAAAATCACGGTAAGAACAAATACGAACAAAACTGTTTTCAGACGTCAGATCAGTTACAACCTAAATTATGTTCACTTTTTAAAGTTTTCAATAACCTACTGATGATGGCACAGAGGTGCTGAAACATATTTGGGTAAAAAGAAAAAAACAGCGTTTTTCCAAAAATGGCGGAACCTATATCAAATAATTTTAACTGTAAACACGAAAAAAATACGAGAGCCGCAAACCCAAAAAAAAAAACGAATATTTCTCAATAGTGTTTCACGAGAAGATCGTCACCCTCCCTCCAGGCATTCTCATTTGAGCTCACGAAGCATCTCCGCAACACTCGCATTTTAATAAAACCTACCGGTAATAAATCTAGCAGCTGAATTGCTTCGATGTCTTCCTTTAATCTGACCATGTTGGAAACCCAAACACTGCAGCATTACTCAAGAATGGGTTGTACCAGTGTTCTATACACGATCTCCTTTACAGATAAACCGTAAATTCTATTACGGTCATTACGTGGTCGTTTCATTTCATATTGCCTTGCAACGTTACTCCTAGATATTTAATTGATGTGACTGGATGAGCAGCATACTACTAACGCCGTACTCGAACATTATGAGATTATGTTTCCTACTCATCTGCATTAAGTTACTCATTTATTCATTTAGAGCAAGCTGCCATTTACCACACGAAAATAAAATTCGTCTGTCTTGCATCCTCTTCTAGCCACTCATCTTCGACACTTCCCTGCAACCCACAGTGTCATTAGCAAACAGCTGCTGGTTACTGCTCACCCTGTTTGTCGGATCGTTTACATATACAGAGAATAAGAGCTTTCAAATAACTTCCGGGAATTCAGCCATGTGACAATTTCAGCCACCCCCGATGTTTCGGCGCGAGAACCCCCCGCCATTTTCAAGGCAAACTGCAACGGACAGGCGACGTAACATGCAAATTTAAAACCTCGGCTCTCGGACTGATGCAGGTAAGATAACACACACACTGAACACTAGTGCCACTAAATGGGAAATGGAAATGAGCGTTTGGCGTCATTGGCCGGGAGGCCCCGCGCGGGGCAGGTCCGGCCGCCATATCGCAGGTCTTATTACATTCGGCGCCACATTGGGCGACCTGCACGCCGGATGGGGATGAAATGATGATGAACACAACACAACACCCAGTCCCTGAGCGGAGAAAATCTCCGACCCAGCCGGGAATCGAACCCGGGCCCAGAGGACGGCAATCCGTCACGCTGACCACTCAGCTACTGGGGCGGACAGTGCCACTAAAGATGACCAAAGTCAGGCTAATAGTTGTCACCATCCGGCTCAGCTTGAAGGACTACTTCGTACCTTGGTACACAGGGCACATGTCGTTTCCGACGCTGAGACTTTGCCAGCTGAGCTGTCCCATCTTGAAGTGACGTTTCGTCAAAATGGTTATAGGATAGATTGAACGTGCGTTGCGCTATCGACCAACTGAGTCGACACCTAAGTCTACTGTCTTTTTGCCTTACGTAGGAAACACTTCCAACAAGATCGGTCGTATTTTTCTGAAATACGATGTGAAGTGTGTTTTCCCACCTCCACCTAAAATTAGATTGCTTTTGAGTTCTGTTAAGGATGATATTGGTATGCGTAAGGCGGGTGTATATCGCATTTCCTGGAGCTGCGGCGTGGCATATATTGGTCAAACTATCATGGCCGTGGAGGACCGATGTAGTGAGCATAAACGGCACACACGATTGCAGCAGCCAAGTAGATCTGCTGTTGCCGAACATTGCTTGGATACTGGTCACCCCATGATATATAATAACACCGAGATATTGGCATGCACGTCCAGCTATTGGAATAGTGTTATTAAGGAGGCAGTTGAGATTAAATTAGCGAGCAACCTCGTTAACAGGGATGGAGGTTTCTGTTTAAACTGTGTTTGGAATCGGCTCTCTCCCTTGTCAAAAAACAAAGGGACAGAGCCAATGCTACCTCATCTGCGAGTTCGTAGTCTCACTATCTCTGACTTTGGTCATCTTTGGTGGCACTAGTGTTCAGTGTGTGTGTTATCTTTCCTGCTTCAGTCCGAGAACAGAGGTTTTAAATTTGCATGTACGTCGCCTGTCCGTTGCAGTTTGCCTTGAAAGTGGCGGGGTGTTCTCCCGCCGAAATATCGGCGGTCGCTGAAAGTGTTACCTGGCTGAATTCCCGGAAGTTATTTGAAAGTTGTTTACGCAAGAAGAAACTTAGATCTCACAGACAATAAGAGCGGTTGTACTCCACTTCCACTGCCGACACCCTTCTCTCCGATGAACAGTCGCCGTCGAGGACAACGTACTGGCTTTTATTATTTAACAAGTCTTCAAGCCACTCATACATCTAGGAACCCATTCATTACGCTCGTACCTTCGTTAAGAGTCTTCTTTGGTGCAACGTTTCAAACGCTCTACGGAAATCTAGGAATATGAAATCAGCCCGTTGTCCTTCTTTCGTTGTTTTCAGAATATCGTGCGAGAAAAAGGGAAAGTTAAGATTCACATGAGCTGTGTTTTCTTAATCTATTCTGATTTGTGAACAGAAGCTTTTTCGTCTCAAGAAAATGTATTATTTCCTAACTGAGAATACGTTCAAGAACGTCCATTTAGGTTCACCAAGCAATTCTGTTAAACTTTTGTATGACCTATACCACCCAGAAGCGGTTCTCTAGAATCATTCGACTTCTGTTGTGCTACTACTTGAGGTCTCCAAACACTGGAATACCTTGTATAGGAGCCGGAGGCACATGCCTCAATATAATATTTGAAAAGCAATAATTACTAAAAAAACTGACATGGTAAAATCCTGTTCAAACAAGGAGACGTATCAGAGGCTGTTACCTAGGTAAGCTTAATTATAAACACGGGCTGTATGAAGAGTTGTCCTTGGAAATTTTTGACTCCCTGCCACATTGAGAGGAACATCTCAGGGGATTTCTTGGGAACTATGATGGTTTAATGCGTGTGTCGGACGGTGGTTAAGACCTCTCGGCAGGTGTATTGTGCATCGGCTGCCTTCTTCTCGCTCCAAGGGACCATTTCTTCGATTTCCTAAACGAGATGGTCTCATTCCGCATTAGTGTCGCAACTCATCTAACTTTGTCTCACATCCCAGGAACAAAAAAAAAATTCAATCACGACATTTCTTGTCATCTAGCTATAAATTCCCCCTGTGGAAAAAAATGGTTCAAATGGCTCTGAACACTGTGGGACTTAACATCTGAGGTCATCAGTCCCCTAGAACTTAGAACTACTTAAACCTAACTAACCTAAGGACATCACACATATCCATGCCCGAGGTAGGACGCGAACCTGCGACCGTAGCGGTCACGCGGTTCCAGACTGAAGCGCCTAGAACGGCTCGGCCACACAGGACGGCATCCCCTGTGGACTAGCTAGGATTTTGCAAACTTTCTGTTTATCGTCCTCGCTGGCTGATCAGCAGACAGATTTCCCCAGTGCCAAATATAAAGATTCGGGCCATTATGGGCGTATTACGAAAAGAGGGCTGTGCTTGTCTTTGACTTCAGCTACCTCTAAATATAAAGAAATGTAAATTAATGCAGATGAATAGGAAAAAGAATCCCGTAATGTTTGAATACTACATTCGTAGTGTAGCGCTTGACACAGTCACGTCGATTAAATATTTGGGCGTAACATTGCAGAGCAAAATGGACAATGTAATGGCAGTTATGGAGAAGGCGGATAGTCGTCTTCGGTTCATTGGTAGAATTTTGGGAAGATGTGGTTCATCTGTAAAGGAGACCGCTTATAAAACACTAATACGACCTATTCTTGAGTACTGCTCGAGCGCTTGGGATCCCTATCAGGTCGGATTGAGGAAGGACATAAAAGCAATTCAGAGGCAGACTGCTAGATTTGTTACTGGTAGGTTTGATCATCACGCGAGTGTTACGAAAATGCTTTAGGAACTCGGGTGGGAATCTCTGGAGGAAAGGAGGCGTTCTTTTCGTGAATCGCTACTGAGGAAATTTAGAGAACCAGCATTTGAGGCTGACTGCAGTACAATTTTACTGCCGCCAACTTACATTTCGCGGAAAGATCACAAAGATAAGATAAGAGAGATTAGGCCTCGTACAGAGGCATATAGACAGTCAATTTTTCCCTCGTTCTGTTTGGTAGTGGGACAGGGAGAGAAGATGCTAGTTGTGGTACGAGGTACCCTCCGCCACGCACCGTATGATGGATTGCGGAGTATGTATGTAGATGTAGATGTAACGTATCTTTCGTGAACAATAGTAACACAGAAAATGAAAGTTTATCTGCTTCCGAAAGGCCATTTGTAGACGGCTTATTAATACTCAGGTTTACAATGTAAGTAAGTAATCAATAGCATTCAGATGTGGCCTCTTACTAAATCACTCCAAGCTATGAAATTTACAGGTTTCGAGTGATGACTGTTGAAAAATCTGATCGATAGTGTTTATAAGGAGCTGTTTCTTTTTTATCTATGGCCTAAGGTAATCTTGATCCACACATCGTTGCAGTGTGTGGTGGAGGGTGGTTTCGGCAGCAGTATCTTTCCCTCCCCCGTCTCCCCCTCGCTGTTCCATCTGCGAATGATGCGTGGGAATGATGACTTATGGAAAAGTCTTCGTATGAGCTCCAGTTTTCCTGATTTTCTCTTTGCGGTCATTTAGAGAGGCATATGTTGAAGGAAGTAAATAATAGCCAGTTTCTACGTGGAATGTAAACTAAGTATTTCAGTTAAATTCTCTGTTGTGCAAAACACCTCCCTTGTAGCATCTGCCACTGCAGTTTGTTGAGCATCTCTATTAAGCTCTTACGCTTACAAACACTCTTCACTGGATCTCCTCTATGTCTCCTATTAAGGGGAAACTTCTGCGAAATTGCAATACTTTGAAAAAGTTTTCAAGACAATATAACTAAATTTGGCACAGTTGTTAAGAAATGTTATATGCATACACACGTAAGTTTTCGTGCTTACAGACGCTATAGGTTTCTAATTGCAAACAATTCAAGTTTTTTCAACAAGGTGAATAGAAATGTTCCTTTTTTGAAAAATCTGTCAGAAGGAAACTAAGGCATTTTAGTACAAAGTTTGATATACCATTGTTACAGATATGTGTGGAACAGAATGTGATATCTTCTTTTGATGAAATTGCATCAAATTTAAGAGCTTTTGTCGTATATAAATGCCTTACTTTTGTATTAAGGGGAGTTGGAATGCCCCATCCCGACAATGTTCAATTTAGTGACTTGGCTTCCTTGTATTACAGGAACCATTGTAGCCATTGTATGAAATTTTTGCAGAACATTAAACTCTATGTTCTGAACCTACTGAACTGCAATAACTGCCTTTCTGCCAATGCTTCCGGAAATACAGTTTTTTAATTACACAGTTAAAATTTTGTGTACTTCTTTGTACGTTATCCTAAATAATTTTAATTATACATAACATTATGTTCTTCTTTTAGTTCAGTAGACTCAAGATATATATGGTATTACTCCCTGAAAATTTGAATACTCTACTCGAAGTGGTTTCTGAGATTTAGGGAAAAATGCAATAGAAAATGTAAATTTTCAGGAACGGCTTCTAAAGTTCCAAAATAATGTAACTCACTTAATATGTGCTTAAATTTTTAAGTTTTAGTCACTCAGAAGAACCCTGCATCATACTGTATATCATCCTCTTGATCTTTTTCCAAGGTTTTTTCTTATTTTCTTATTTCTGGGCTCTTTAGTGGCCAACTGTGCTGTATACTCTCAATGTGGCAGGCAGTCAAAATGCGAAACTTCTCCATCTATTCAAGTTCTCTGATGCAGTTTGCTCCAGGATTAATTCCCATATGCTGTGGCACTTTTACCCTGCCAGTGTTGCCATCATTAAAAGCAATAACAGCATCACTGACCCCCCACTTTAGTGTCTTCATTCCAACAAAAACATTTTTTGGTAAGCGAGTCCATATAAGATTATTGAACGACTCATTGGGATTTTGAGTCTGACCACGCAAACACTTCTTCAGTAATACACGATTTGCCAGGTCTCTGTAAACAGGTTTTATGATATCCATGACTGCTGCTGGGATGGGATGTTATGGCTGTATGAATAGTTTGAGTACTGGGCATTGCGGTAATAGCACCATGAATCAGGTCCAGGAGGGCAAAGGTGGTGTACTCGTTTGTCATCAGTTGACAGTCTGTGGAAGAAGGTAGCCCATACCGCCTGCTTCATTTTCAACAAATCCTCAGTATTATTTCTAATGGCCATCTCATAATACTGCTGTAGTTCGTCAATCATTTTGTCTGTCAGTCTGCTTCTTATGGTTTTACCATCAGAAAGTTTCTTGTCTCCTTAATTTTGTTTCAACTTCCTCAACCTGGTGCCCATCCTCTTCTGGACATGACCAACACATTCCAGTTTTGTGATAATCTTCTCACAATAAAACTGAGTGGCTACTGCACTGTTATAAGCTTTTGAGTCTCCATCACCTAAGAATTTAGTGTAACACACTCCCCTTTCGTTCACAGATAGTCTAAAAATTTCAATAGCTGCAGAGGTCTCCATCCCACCCCTTGCTCCTTCATATTTTCTGTCACAGATATGCCCGTCTTCATTCCCTTACTTACACTTACAACAATTATTGGTTAAAACCTGGGAATCTATGACCTTTCCAATACCCACACTGGTCATTGTAGCAACAGAATTCTTAGAACTGTAGCCGTGCTTCTGCCAAGTTGCAGCAAAAGTTACTAGTATCGTTTGCAGCATCCTTCATTGACTCATATGCAACAGATTCCACAGGAGCTCCAATAAATCAATCCTGCATACTTGTCGATATTACAAGTTGGGCATGGCATCTGCATCATGGCACACATTGTTTCTGCTACAGTGTGTCCTTTGCCAATAGCTCTCAATCCATAAAACCACCTAACATTTACTTCAAAATAATTACATTTACACTTATCAGAATTCCAAAATGAATGAGTAAATTTGCAGCTGACACAATTAATGATAAGTTTCCTGGCTAGTCCATTTGATACCTCACTGTCTTCATTTAAACTAACTGGCTCTCCACATATTTTACAAGACACACATTCATCTAATACCCTTGTTAGGAAGTGTAAATCTATCAGAATATAACCTAAACTACCATTGACATCACTTTCATTTTGATAAAACTGTTTATCACAACTTTTTTTTTTAATCTTCGAAGCACTAATGAATGTTTGTCTAGATACTGACAAGGTTGCCTGTATTTCATTGTCTGTAACTTCACACGCCACATGTTGAGCACCATGTTTCCCTTTATTCGAAAATCTATTACCACGAAACCCACGTTTCCTAAAAACACTTCGTTTTGGTGTCACACTTTACTTTTTGAGAGATGTCGAAGTGCTTAAAGATCTCCGAGGAAAAGTGATGAATAGATTGGTAAATCTATTCGTCACCTTTCCTCGGAGAACTTTAAGCACTTCGACATCTCTCAAAAAGTTAAATATGACACCAAAACTAAGTGTTTTTAGGAAATCTATTCGTCACTTTTCCTCGGAGAACTTTAAGCACTTCGACATAAAACGCGTGTTTATGCTGTGAAACGATACGATACTGTTTATGACAGTGCTACCAATACAAACACGTAATTTAACCTTTATAACACAGCAATCCACAGCCTTCTACATAAAAAATTACCGATTTTATTAGATCTTGAAGTGATACACGTAAAAATTTTCAACTGATACTTAAAAAAAAATACTTCCCATGTGAGTTTATATATATATTCCGATTTTTATGTCATTATAAAGTTTGCAATTTTATATATATATCATTTTATTCGGAAAATTGCAAATTTTACAATGGGATAAAAATCCAAAAATGTAAAATTTTTTCCCATTCTAACTCCCCTTAAAGAAAAATTCCTTCCACAGAATGTTCCATTATCGTACTGACTAGTTTCATTATAAATTTAAATACTCTAATTTCAGTAGATAATGAGGAAAAGGCAAATAATGTTTCTAAAATGTAAGTTGCAGGAAACCTGAACAAAGATTTGACAGTGTCATACAACCTCAAACCCTCACAATATAACCGCAAAGCACAGTCAACACAAACACATAATATTTTCAGATCATTAAGTGTAAAACCACTAACAGCTTGAATGCTGAGCCACATTCATCAAGTGATTTACTGCCATCAATTTTCCTCTTCGAAGCACTTATTTTTTTGCTTGAAGAGACGTCTTCATTAATTAATTTTGAGCTAATTTTCAAGTTGTTTTTCTGACAGTGAAAATACCGATACACCCTAACATTTTTAAACCCTTTACAGGAACGGGATATGGTGCAGATTGTCATAATAAATCTACAGACAATAACTATAGTAAAATTTACTTCTTTGCAACCAGGCCGGCCGCGGTGGCCATGCGGTTAAAGGCGCTCCAGTCCGGAGCCGCGCTGCTGCTACGGTCGCAGGTTCAAATCCTGCCTCGGGCATGGATGTGTGTGATGTCCTTAGGTTAGTTCGGTTTAAGTAGTTCTAAGTTCTAGGGGACTGATGACCACAGCAGTTGAGTCCCATAGTGCTCAGAACCATTTGAACCATTTTGCAACCAGATGTAAACAAATATCACAGTCCAAAGAATACAAAATCATTGGCAGTGATGCTATTCCACAGTCTTCTTGATGTCTTACACTAACATTCCCTGCATCATGGGTGCATAAAACTGGAAGAAACGCCACAGGAGTAAATAATATGACGAAATGGGCAACAACAAAGAAGAGTGGCCCCATACACAAATTTGCCAATTATTGTTTTATCACACTTAGGAGTCGAATTTCAACGTATTATTCAGGAATTGAAATTTAAATACCATGTAATAAATGAAGAGCTACTAAAATATTTTTCACAGTTCTGATCGCTTTCACGTATGTCCCATTGTAATGCATCCTTATAAGGCCTCACACTGACGAGAAGTACCCAACAAATAGTCGACCCTTGTTTCCAGGATGAATTACATTTCCTTAGGATTCGTATTGTGAATTTCAGCATGGTGAATATTTTTTCCAACACTTACTTTCATGTGGTCGTTTTATTTTACGTCGCTACGGTTTTTGCTGTTAGTAGTGTTTTTGCGCCAATGTCGTAATCGAACCCTAATGGTTTTCTTCGCCTGTTTGTGAGCTGTACGTTACATACGCAATATTTACGTTCAAGGTCGGCTGCTAGTCCCTGCATTGATTATAGATCGTCTTCTGGCGTTGCTGGAAATCCATGCATTATTCTGGCGTTGCTGCCTTCTTATAGAAAAGGGCATCGTCTGGGAACAGCCTCAGGGGGCTTCCGACGTTATCCACTACATCTTCTTCTTCTTCTTCTTCTTCTACTACTACACTTTCCGTTTTAGACCAATTGTGGGCGGTTACAGTTCCCATCTTTTTCTCGGTCTGTGAGGATATCTTTTCCCTTTTGGTTTAAGGTTCCTTCTCTGGCGTAGTAGTATCTCGCTAAGCAAAGAAGGGAAAGCAAGAAGGGTGGAAGGAGTATATAGAGGTCTATACAAGGGCGATGTACTTGAGGACAATATTATGGAAATGGAAGAGGATGTAGATGAAGATGACAAGAGAGATATGATACTGCGTGAAGAGTTTGACAGAGCACTGAAAGACCTGAGTCGAAACAAGGCCCCCGGAGTAGACAACATTCCATTAGAACTACTGACAGCCTTGGGAGAGCCAGTCCTGACAAAACTCTACCATCTGGTGAGCAAGATGTATGGGACAGGGGAAATTCCCTCAGACTTCAAGAATAATATAATAATTCCAATCCCAAAGAAGGCAGGTGTTGACAGATGCGAAAATTACCGAACTATCAGTTTAATAAGTCACGGCTGCAAATATTAACACGAATTCTTTACAGACGAATGGAAAAACTAGTAGAAGCCGACCTCGGGGAAGATCAGTTTGGATTCTGCAGAAATACTGGAACACGTGAGGCAATACTGACTCTACGACTTACCTTAGAAGCTAGATTAAGGAAAGGCAAAACTACGTTTCTAGCTTTTGACAATCTTGGCTGGAACACTCTCTTTCAAATTCTGAAGGTGGCAGGGGTAAAATACAGGGAGCGAAAGGCTATTTACAATTTGTACAGAAACCAGATGGCAGTTATAAGAGTTGAGGGACACGAAAGCCAAGCAGTGGTTGGGAAGGGAGTGAGACAGGGTTGTAGCCTCTCCCCGATGTTATTCAATCTGTTTATTGAGCAAGCAGTGAAGGAAACAACAGAAAAATTCGGAGTAGGTATTAAAATCCATGGAGAAGAAATAAAAACTTTGAGGTTCGCCGATGACATTGTAGTTCTGTCATAAACAGCAAAGAATTTGGAAGAGCAGTTGAACGGAATGGATAGTGTCTTGAAAGGAGGATATAAGATGAACATCAACGAAAGCTAAACGAGGATAATGGAATGTAGACGAATTAAGTCGGGTGATGCTGAGGGAATTAGATTAGGAAATGAGACACTTAAAGTAGTAAAAGAGTTTTGCTATTTGGGGAGCAAAATAGCTGATAATGGTCGAAGTTGAGAGGATATAAAATGTAGACTGGCAATGGCAAGGAAAGCGTTTCTGAAGAAGAGAAATTTGTTAACATCGAGTATAGATTTAAATGTCAGGAAGTCGTTTCTTAAAGTATTTGTGTGGAGTGTAGCCATGTATGGAAGTGAAACATGGACGATAAACCGTTTGGACAAGAAGAGAATAGAAGCTTGTGAAATGTGGTGCTACAGAAGAATGCTGAAGATTAGATGGATAGATCACATAACTAATGAGGAGGAATTGAATAGGATTGGGGAGAAGAGAAATTTGTGGTACAACTTGACTAGAAGAAGGGATCGGTTGGTAGGACATGTTCTGAGGCATCAAGGGATCACCAATTTAGGATTGGAGGGCAGCGTGGAGGGTAAAAATCGTAGAGGGAGACCAAGAGATGAATACACTAAGCAGATTCAGAAGGATGTAGGTTGCAGCAGTTACTGGGAGATGAAGAAGTTTGCACAGGATAGAGTAGCATGGAGAGCTGCATGAAACCAGTCTCAGGACTGAAGACCACAACAACAACAACAACAACAAGAAATCTCATTTTTAATCCTCATACTTATTTTTCTTGTCTTTAATATAATATCCACTATCCACATCCATATAACGGCGTTGGCAACGCGTCTGTTTTACAAATTTTTTGTTGCGTTTCTTTCTGTGTTTAACGCATTAAACTTTTGTTACATATTCCACAGATACTTTCAGATCTATATTTTACATCCAAGTTAGTTAAAAGATTTTAGGTGTTCTATTGTTTATCGCAAATATTATCTCAGTTCTCACTGAATATACAAAATACTTAACAGCGGCGTTCAGTAGATAATAGAACAATCGTTTTTTCTCGGCCAATGTCGCTTCACAAAATGCGGATATCTTGCGGGACATCCTGGAATATTCTCTCTTCTGCACGCATAATTTTATGAACTTCCGATAACTGGCGGCGCTAAACGCAGCCTCCAAAATGGTATTTGCCACTGAGGTGCGTTCGAAGCAGAGAGCTCTCATTGAGTTTCCTTTAGCGGAAAATCAGAGCATCGAAGATATTCGTAAGCGCTTGCAGAATGTCTACGGAGACCTGTCAGTGAACAAAAGCACGGTGAGTCGTTGGGCTAGGCATCTGACACTATCGAAAATCGAAACAAGGTCGCTCAAAGGTCGCCGGACGGCCGCGCATAGCTGAGGCTCCTGTAATATTGGAACGTGTGGATTCTCTCATTTGAGGTGATCGACAGATCATTGTCAAACACTTTGCTGCGCAACTGCAAGCCCTATTGATAGCACTGATACACTCGTCCATCAGTTGGGGTACTCAAGGTTGGTTCCTCGCCATCTAACAGGAGACCACAAACAGCAATGAAGGACCGTCTGTGCAGAGCTGCCTGCGTGTTACGATACTTTATTTAGTTCTAAAATTTCTTTTTGTAAATCGATTCCTCCTGAAAAAATCTGTGTAATGCCATATGCTTATAGGAGTGATATTACTTTTACCGAATTCTTTAGTTATATCTAGAATTCCATCTGCGAACTGCGTCGTGAATATAAATATTAAACAGCGTAGAACATAAACTACAGCTTTGCATCAGCCCTTTACTTATTTGTATAGGCTGCTTATACATACATTTTATATCCAAGATTATTGACATTTCTGTATACAGACTTTCCATACCTGTAAAGGGTATCATCTGTGCTTCGTTATTCTCCATAACTTTTCTCTAACCAAGTTATCAGGGCTTTCCAAGAATCAATAAAAGCAATATGTGCCCCTTTTTTAAACTTCCTGCTTTTCAACAAGCTACCGTACGATAAAAACTGCATCAGTTGGTGATTGGTCCTTTCTGAATCTGACCTGTTCCTCCACTAGCAAACATTCTGCTATTGTTTTAAGTCTTATGTTCAAAATTCTTGCATGAAGTTTATATATTGCGTCAAATAAGCTTACCACTCTATTTTTACGCGTATTTTTTGTCCTTTCTTATATATCACTATTACTTTTGCTTTCTTGCAATATGTTGGTACACATTTCTGCTTCCAGCACATGTTAAACCAAAACAGCCACTAGATCATTAACATAAATTTTATCAGCAATGAGCCTGCAGCATCCTCTTGTGGTACCCCTGAACTTACCTCTACATTGGTCGATTTGTGCCATTAGGAACTACTTCAAAAGAGGTCTATCTGCAACTTGGTCCTGAATGCAATCGCTAAACAGCAGGGTGGAACTGAATCGAATGCCTTCCAAAACACATAGAACAAGGCGTCAACTTGAACATCTCTGTCTACAGTGATCTGGATCTCAAGGATGAACAGAGCGTATTGAGTTTCTCAGTATCTCTCTGTGCGTTTCACTGAGGAGAATGAACAGAAAATCTACTACGTTGGTCGGCTTTGTCATGTTTCTTGTCTTCACATTAGACGTTTCGAACCCTCTGCTGGAATCTACTTTAGGATCTTTTGACGTCCTGGTTTGTGAAGAGAAAATTTGAACAGGGCCATGATCTGGCCAAAGAAGCTAACGGATTTTATCTTCAGTAACAATGGCCACAAAAGCCTACAAACGTATTAGGGAGATGAAACTTCCTGGCAGATTAAAACTGTGTGCCTGACCGAGACTCGAAATCGGGACCTTTACGTTTCGCGGGCAAGTGCTATACTATCTGAGCTACCCAAGCACGACTCACGCCCCGTCTTCACAGCTTCACTTCTGCCAGTACCTCGTCTCCTACCTTCCGAACTTTACAGAGCTCTCCTGCGAACCATTCTGGAAACATCCGCCAGGCTGTGGCTAAGCCATGTCTCCGCAATGTTCTATCTTTCAGGAGTGCTAGTTCTGCTAGGTTTGCAGCAGAGATTCTGTAAAGTTTGGAAGGTAGGACACGAGGTACTGGCAGAAGTGAAGCTGTGAGGACGGGGCGTGAGTCGTACTTGGTTAGCTCAGATGCTCAGACGGTAGAGCAGTCGCCCGCGAAAGGCAAAGATCCCGAGTTCGAGTCTCAGTCCGACACACAGTTTTAATCTGCCAGGAAGTTTCATATCAGCGCACATTCCGCTGCAGAGTGAAAATATCTCATTCTGGATATTAGGGAGTTAGTCGTTCCACAAACGGGTCATAATGCCTCAGTATAAGATGTTCCATTATTCTGTAACAGGCTGACGTCATCGATATAAGGCCGTAATTATGTGGATCTGTTTGGCGACCCTTGTTGAAAACGGATATCACCTCCGGTTTTTACGAAATATCAGTGTCTGTGTCATTAAGAAGTTCAATGCAATGTTCCTTTTGACATGCATCGTACTTCTCAATAAATTTCGTATTTATTCGTCAGTACCAGACCCTCGACTCTCGATAAATATGTCTTTACTCGACGGGAATATACGTAACGTACGAGTGAAGGTTGTGACACATGGACGCGAACATACGGAAGTTTGGGTGTGCGCATGATTCGTGCTCGGATGGCCGAAGCGGTTAAAGCAACCACTAACAAAAGCGGGAAATCTGCGTTCGAGGCTCGATCCGGCACAAATTTTCATTGTCATCATTCTAAAGGATGTCCCACTCGAAAGAGCTCCCATAAACACTTGTAGTAATTTCTCTGTAATTCCACTGTGTAATTTGTGACGTCTGACGTGGAAGCACTTCACTCTGTAATATCGTTTAACTGAACAGTGTGTGCCTGCGCGTCGCATTGGCTGTAGCTCAGTGTTTACTGACGATGTATCGCTGTTATGAGGAAGAGCGCGTGTTCCTTGTGAAACAATGTTGGATTACTGGTTCCATTAAGGCATGTCAGGGAATGTTTGTTGAGCAATTCAATGACCAGTATATACCTTCTAAGGCAACGGCCTTGCCGCAGTGGATTCACCGGTTCCCGTCAGATCACCGAAGTTAAGCGCTGTCGGGCGTGGCCGGCAGTCGGATGGGTCACCATCCAGGCCACCATGTGCTGTTGCAATTTTTCGGGGTGCACTTAGCCTCGTGATACCAATTGAGAGCTACTCGACCGAATAGTAGCGGCTCCGGTCACAGACAACCATAATAACGCCCGGGAGAGCGGTGTGCTGACCACACACCCCTCCTATCCGCATCCTCCTCTGCGGATGACACGGCGGTCGGATTGACCCGATGGGCCACTTGTGGCCTGAAGACGGAGTGCTTTATACCTTCTAAAAGCTGCATACTAAAGTCAGTGAACGAGATGGAGAGCAGTGGAACGGTGTTGGATCTCGACGGCGTGGTACGGCTGCCGTTATCGGAAGAGAAAGTGACTGACGAGAAAGAACGACTGCTGATCTCTCCGGCAAAGTCTGTTAGACATTTATTTCAGCGATGTAAAATGTCACAGAGTACGTGTTACAGAGCTGCGAAGAAAGCCGACATTTATCCATACAGGTTTACAGTCGTTCAAGAACTGAATGGCAAAGGCAGATGCATTACATTTTGCGATTGGTTTCAGCAATTTATTGCTCAGAGGCCAGGAATATTGCAGTACACATGGTTCAGCGTTGAGGCGTGGTTCCACCTCTCTGGCTATGTAAAACTCTCAGGATGCACGTTTGTGGTGTAACGAAATTCCACATGCATTGGTCGAGCAACCCTTGTATTCACGAAAGTTTGGCGTATTCTGTGCAATGTCACAGCTTCGCATCACGGGAGCAACTTTTTTCGAGTCTATTGTGACAAGTGCTGTTTACATCCAACTGTTTCGGGAATTTGTGAACTAGTTGGACGATGAAGAACTTGGCTGGTACCAACAGGATGGCGCCAAATGCAGACATCTCGAGTGACTGTGGCTGAGGCCGAATCACATTTCCCTGGCGACAGTAATTTCGAAAAGACTTTGGCTCCCAAGGTCGCCTGAATTAACACCACCTGACTTTTTTCTCTGCGGTGGCCTAAAACGTAATGTCTACGGGAACGAACCACACAGCTTGGAAAGTTTTAGGAGAGAAAATCATCCGTGGAATCCAAGCAGTGACACCAGATGTTGTGGCAGCAACATTCGAGAGTCCGCAGCGTTGTGTTAAAATGTGTTTGCAAGACGGGAGCCGTCACTTCCAGCACCTTTTTCGATTCATCTTTATTTCTATGAAATGAACACTCTTAGCTGCTTACAGGCATTGACATATGTCAACGGGGACAGATGAAAATGTGTGCCCCAGCTCGAACCCGGGATCTCCAGCTTACATGGCAGACTCTTCATCCATCTGAGCCAACGAAGACCCAGAGGATAGCGGGACTGCAGGGATTTATTTCTGGCACGCCTCCCGCGAAACTCACATTCTCAACGTATTGTCCCGCACTACATTCGTAGTTCCCCTGCCCACTATACTCATCACTCGCGGTGCGTTGCCGATTCCCGTAAGAGTTCGGGCACTGTTTGTGCATTCGCACAGAAGGAGAACATGGTCAAGTGGCTGGTGAGCCTTAACTATATACAGGGTGTTTCAAAAATGACCGGTATATTTGAAACGGCAATAAAAACTAAACGAGCAGCGATAGAAACACACCGTTTGTTGCAATATGCTTGGGACAACAGTACATTTTCAGGCGGACAAACTTTCGAAATTACAGTAGTTACAATTTTCAACAACAGATGGCGCTGCGGTCTGGGAAACTCTATAGTACGATATTTTCCACACATCCACCATGCGTAGCAATAATATGGCGTAGTCTCTGAATGAAATTACCCGAAACCTTTGACAACGTGTCTGGCGGAATGGCTTCACATGCAGATGAGTTGTACTGCTTCAGCTGTTCAATTGTTTCTGGATTCTGGCGGTACACCTGGTCTTTCAAGTGTCCCCACAGAAAGAAGTCACAGGGGTTCATGTCTGGCGAATAGGGAGGCCAATCCACGCCGCCTCCTGTATGTTTCGGATAGCCCAAAGCAATCACACGATCATCGAAATATTCATTCAGGAAATTAAAGACGTCGGCCATGCGATGTGGCCGGGCACCATCTTGCATAAACCACGAGGTGTTCGCAGTGTCGTCTAAGGCAGTTTGTACCGCCACAAATTCACGAAGAATGTCCAGATAGCGTGATGCAGTAATCGTTTCGGATCTGAAAAATGGGCCAATGATTCCTTTGGAAGAAATGGCGGCCCAGACCAGTACTTTTTGAGGATGCAGGGACGATGGGACTGCAACATGGGGCTTTTCGGTTCCCCATATGCGCCAGTTATGTTTATTGACGAAGCCGTCCAGGTAAAAATAAGCTTCGTCAGTAAACCAAATGCTGCCCACATGCATATCGCCGTCATCAATCCTGTGCACTATATCGTTAGCGAATGTCTCTCGTGCAGCAATGGTAGCGGCGCTGAGGGGTTGCCGCATTTGAATTTTGTATGGATAGAGGTGTAAACTCTGGTGCATGAGAAGATACGTGGACGTGGACGTTGGCGTCATTTGGACCGCAGCTGCAACACGGCGAACGGAAACCCGATGCTGCTGTTGGATCACCTGCTGCACTAGCTGCGCGTTGCCCTCTGTGGTTGCCGTACGCGGTCACCCTACCTTTCCGGCACGTTCATCCGTCACGTTCCCAGTCCGTTGAAATTTTTCAAACAGATCCTTTATTGTATCGCTTTTCGGTCCTTTGGTTACATTAAACCTCCGTTGAAAACTTCGTCTTGTTGCAACAACACTGTGATCTAGGCGGTGGAATTCCAACACCAGAAAAATCCTCTGTTCTAAGGAATAAACGATGTTGTCTACAGCACACTTGCACGTTGTGAACAGCACACGCTTACAGCAGAAAGACGACGTACAGAATGGCGCACCCACAGACTGCGTTGTCTTCTATATCTTTCACATCACTTGCAGCGCCATCTGTTGTTGAAAATTGTAACTACTGTAATTTCGAAAGTTTGTCCGCCTGAAAATGTACTGTTATCCCAAGCATATTGCAACAAACGGTGTATTTCTATCGCTGCTCGTTTAGTTTTTATTGCCGTTTCAAATATACCGGTCATTTTTGAAACACCCTGTATATACTAAGTTGGTATCTGTCCTTTCGCCGCGAGTAATGTATATAATGGGCAGGGGAACTACAAATGTAGTGCGGGACAATGCGTTGAGAATATGGGTTTCGCGGAAGGCGTGCCAGAGATGAATCCCTGCAGTCGCGCTGTCCTCTGTGTCGTTGGTGGCTCAGATAGAGCGTCAGCCATGTAAGCAGGAGATCCCAGGTTCGAGTCCCGGTCTGGGCACACATCTTCATCTGTCCGCGTAGACGTATGTCAACGCATGTAAGCAGCTAAGGGTGTTCATTTCATTGTAATTTCATTCTAACGAGCTGCATGGTCACCGATGGAATCTGTTCTTTCGGCCATGTCCGAAAGGACAGATACCATCTTAGTATATACATATTTATTTCCACATTAACAAGATGTGATATTTCGCTTAATTTTCATTTCCCGACTTTTATGCAAAGCCTTTAAGTATAACTTAAGAAAGAGTTTGTTTATGGGGCCTCTTTCGAGTAGGACGCTCCATACTGTACAGCTGAAGGTGACTCGCATTAAGCAAATGCGAATATATTTCGTGTACTTTCCCTTTTCCAGATCATTGCAACTGTGACGTACGAGTGTTGTTACAAGGGGATCGTCTTCTTTGGCACGTCTATGCTGGGGAGTACACTACTGACCTCTCGATACTCAAGTATTGCCCACTTCGGAAACGTTCGCCTCTCTTGCCCCACCCACGCCCATCACAGCGCAACGGCATTCGATGATGATGGTTTGTGGGGCGCTCAACTGCACGGTCGTCAGAGCCCGTACACATTCCACATCTGTACACAGTCGAGTACAGCCAGTTTCGTGAATGATGATGGAATGATGAGGACAACACAAACACGCAGGCCCCAGGCAGAGAAAATCCCCAACCCAGCCGGCAATCGAACCCGGGACCCCGTGATTCAGAGGTAGTAACGCTAGCCGCTAGATCACGAACTGCGGACAACGGCATTAGAGATCCTCGAGCAGTGAGACGCCTGGTCGCCTTCTTCCAGTCGCTGTCAGGTTTACGACGCAGCTGACAACCGTATCGAAAGGTGGAGATGTAAGCGCAGGGCGGTGCGCGTATTCACGGCGCTCGGACAATGCAGTGGACGTCGGCAGGTGCGCAACACAATAACGGCAGCCTCAGCCGTGAGTGCGGCGCAGACGCACAAAGAGTTGCGGGATGGGCCATTGTGCGCCGCATCCCATTAAGGCCTGCCTTTGTAGCTGCCGATGCAAACGAAGCGCTCCCCGTTCTGCTCTCCTCTGCCCCTGGCCCTGATTCTGCTCCTGGTTCTGGTCGTGGTTATGGTTGCGCTTGCGCTCCGCACCTGTTGCCCGCTGCATTGTTCTCGGGGCCGGGCGATAGGAATCGCAGCTGCTCGGCAGCCGGCCGGACCGAGGAGCGGCGGCGGGAGATGAATCGACAGCTGTTGGCGCTATCGATCTCACGTGCAAGGCGCGCTTGACAGAGAAATCGAGCGTCGCAGAGATCTATCACCTGCAGCACTCTTCTTGTTTACCTGTCACAAGTGACCGCTGGATGGTGGTATTGAGATGTACCATAACTGTTGTTATAACAATTATCATTCGACAGTCTTGCGGTAATTTAACGGCTCAGAAAGAGGCCGAGTAATTTCTTTAGAGTGAGCGTTAAAAAAAAAATAATTTTGTTTAAGAATGGGAAATTCACATGAATATTGTCAGCAGCTTGGCAAGTGTGAAGTAAAAAAAAAAAAAAAAAGTTCAAATGTGTGTGAAATCTTATGGGACTTAACTTCTAAGGTCATCAGTCCCTAACCTTACGCACTACTTAACCTAAACTATCCTAAGGACAAACACACACACCCATGCCCGAGGGACCAGCCGCACAATCCATGACTGCAGCGTCTAAGACCGCTAGGCTAATCCCGCACGGCAAGTGTGAAGTCATCGGCATGAGTACCACAAGGAATCTGCTAAATTTCGGTTACATGGTAAATCACAAAAAAGTCTAAAGGCTGTGAATTCATCTAAGTACTTAGAGATTACAGTTGCTAATAACTGTAACTGGAACGATAACGCAGATAATGTTGTGGGGAAAGCGAATCAAAGACTGGGATGTATCGGCAGAATTTAGAAAATGTAGCTAGTCTACTAAAGAAACTGCCTGCACTACGACTCTGCGTGCGCTTCTGGAGCATTGTTGCGCGATGTAGGATTAGCATCAGGTAGAATTTGACTGAGGACATCGATAAACGTTCACAGGAGAGCTGCTTGTTTTGTATTATCGTGAAATAGGGGAGAGCGCGTCACAGACGTGATACGCGAATTGGGGTTGCAATCATTATAACAAACGCGTTTTTCGTAGATCTTTTCACCAAGCTTCTATTACCAAACTTCTCCATCGACTGCGAAAATAATTTGTTGGGCCGGCCGGAGTGGCCGAGCGGTTCTAGGCGCTTCAGTCTGGAACCACGCATGTTCGAATCCTGCGTTGGGCATGGATGTATGTGATGTCCTTAGGTTAGTTAGCTTTAAGTAATTCTAAGTTCTAGGGGACTGATGACCTCAGATGCTAAGTCCCATAGTTCTCACAGCCAATAATTTGTTGGCGTCTACCTACACAGCGAGGAATGATCACCAAAATAAAATCAGAGCCCGTGCAGAAAGATTTAGGTATTTATTTTTCCCGCCCGCTGTTCAGGAGTGGAACGGTACAGAAAAAGCTTGAATATGGTTCTGTGAACCCATCGCCAGGTACTGAATTGTGAACTGCAGAGTAGTCATGTGGACGTAAATTTAGATGGTATTTACTATAATTAGAGGCTCTGACATGCAGGAGTAGGGAACAAAAGCCTTACTGCACTCTATTCACAAAATCAATTAAAAGGGGATATTATCGTTAGAATTTCGAATAAACCAAGAGCGAATTCAAATTAATCAGCGACTTGTCAATCAAGGAACACAATATCCTTATAGCGAACTGAGCAAATTTTACATATGTGGTCGGGAGCAACAACATAACGACAGTTGCATTACGGTAATCGGTTACGTGATTGGGTCTGCCGGCCACAACTACTATACGATTAGTTCATTTCATTATTTGATATGTTCATAGAAAAATGACTAATTATGTTTTACAAGTGCAGGGAAACACACGGGAAAGAACGGAAGTCTTCACAAACACCCAAGAGTCACTAGTATCCTCTGCTCTCCTCATGTGACATTCCACAGCCAAAGCCCGCGTCACGTAGGACGACGTTTCCGTGCGTAACAGCAGAGCGGTAAGGAAGCGTGGAGCGGATGAGGTCTGCGCATGCGTGGCCCACAGAGCGGACAAACAAAATACCATATTGCCAAACTGAGTTGCTGCGGACAACTATCAGGTTCATTTGCCTTCGCTACATCGTATTATACGTTCAAATCTGTGAGGGAATAATACATTTTAAAACCGATTTCGATGAGTCGTCTACAGGAGGGAAATATTACTTCACGTCGTCTGCTCTACAGCAATCGTCTGTGTGGCGTCGGAACACCTACGCATGTATGTGAGGACGTCATGTACAATTTTTCTCAAAACGGTGAATGTCTAAAGACAAGATCACCGAAAGTGATTGCAGTAATTGCCACTTATTGCGATTTGGACTATATTATAAGTGAAAATGCAACACACAACAAAATAAACCTCAAACTTAAACCGAAACCATTACAATTGTTTGACAACTGCTTCTACTCTATATAGAGTGTATAATTCGCGTATGTGGGTGTGTTTCACTGCAGCTCAGCGAAAATCATTAAGCCTGAAAAAGAATTACTGGTAGCAAAGACTAGCGAGAAACACTATCATAAAAATTTTCAGTATTTTATCATATTTTTCGGTGTGAACAGGCATTATGAGTTTAAACTAATTCGTTCGATATTGCGGTGAGAGAACGCATTTGTGATCCATTGAACAAGCAAACAATTATGCCTCTTCTGTGGATAACTCGACGGAATGCTGAACGATAACGTCCAAAACAACCGCTACCTTGACAGGTAATTCTCCCTTTTATTTTAAAGTAATTTTTCAGTTCGTACCTTGAAAATGACAGGGGTTTCTGTGTCGAAATATCGGGGTTTTTGATGAATTTAGCCGGCCGCATTCTCGCGGGTAATTGGGGCATACCACACACTGGGAAAAGCTTAAATTCTCCTTGGGCAATGCGTTGAACTTTATAGTCTGAATACTTCAGGCTACGTATTCCTAATCAGTAAAAGCCACAACGTCCTCATGCACTAGGCATGCAATTGATATGTTAACAAAAACATTTTTCAACCAGGAGTCTTTAAAACCAAGGAAGATTATTCCATTACTTTGTTTCAAACTCTGGATCGTAATAGCATCTGCTATCCGAGTCCATATCCGAAACAACTGACTGTAAATTTAGGATGATAGTTTCAAGGCTTTTATCCATCTTCACTTCCCTCTCAAAGTCTTATCTCTTAAACTTTTCAGCTTACCGCACACAGTGTGGCCACACTGAAGGGGATGCTGTTTATTGCTTCACGCACAAGCGTTTCGTATCTGTTATTTTGAATGGTTTGTTTTGTTCTCCACATAGCTTGTAACCTGTGCGCAAATTAATTCTATTGGATTATACTGATAGTGATGTGAGGGTAAATGGGAAACTGTGTGACCACATTCACATGCAAGAATGTCAAATTTGTACATTTTGTCGCCTTACTTTTATAAATAAACAAGCTGCAGGAGTTCAGCACGAGTCTGGCTTATATTGTCCGGAATATTTTTATTTTCAGCCAGAGCACAATATCCCCTTTCCTGGTGCAGAACGATAATTGGCATGGCAATTACAATGACCGACTTCGAAACAAGGTATGGCAAGACTTGCTCAGTGAACCACTTCTTCAAAGTGAAAGTTCATTTCCGAATGGTACTCACTACTATTTTTCTTACACGTAAATACAAGTTTACTCTCAGGAACCAAATCAGAAGAATAGCCAGCATGCAGAATAAGTATCCGAGAATCATTTTCTTCGGGAACTTTAAAACCACCAGTAGTACCATCATTCACTTTCCAGCCAATGGAATGATTCCGATTCACCCATGTTTTATCAAAGTAATACACTGTACTACAGTGACTGTAGAACTATCTCCCCCTGTTGCATCGTGCATCTTTATAAGGGTTCGTGCTGCTTCTGTGTCACTTCTTTCAATTAAAAACTCTCTTAACATTTTTGAAACCAATGTCTTGCAAAATTCTTTGCATTGACGAAGCACTTCCTTTGAAGCCTATTTCCTCAGGCATAATTGTAACAAGATTTTGTGATGTCGACTATTCCCTTCTTATACACGGTTTCAAACAAGGAGCGCTTTAAAATATCGATTTTCAAATGTCGTTGTGTTATAGGTATCTTGCGATTTCGATGCTTTCCAGGCGGCGAGAAAACAAATTTTCTGAGGTTTGGTTCAAATGGCTCTGAGCACTATGCGACTTAACTTCTGAGGTCATCAATCGCCTAGAACTTAGAACTAATTAAACCTAACGAACCTAAGGACATCACACACATCCATGCCCGAGGCAGGATTCGAACCTGCGACCGTAGCGGTCACGCGGTTCCAGACTGAAGCGCCTTTAACCGCACGGCCACACCGGCCGGCAGAGTTTCTGAGGTTTCTACAGCTATGAGACTTTCGTTTACTATTCTCTGTACAGTTCTCTTGCCGACTCGTGTTTCTGTAGTTCGTTCTTGAATCTTCAAAACGTCAAAAAGAGAAGTATTGTTTTCAGATTCACATTTGGGAAAGTTATCAATGCGGTACGAAAACCTCCCTGTCTAGTTGTGAAGCATCTATGTCTACGTCTACATGATTATTAGGTGTCTGGCACAGGATTCATCGAACCACCTTCAAGCTAATTTTCTACTGAAACTTTCTGGCAGATTAAAACTGTGTGCCGGACCGAGACTCGAATTCGGGACCGTTGCCTTTCGCGGGCAAGTGCTCTACCAACTGAGCTACCCAAGCACGACTCACGCCCCGTCCTCACAGCTTTTCTTCTGCCAGTATCTCGTCTCCTACCTTCCAAACTTTACAGAAGCTCTCCTCTGAACCTTGCAGAACTTGCACTCCTGAAAGAAAGGATATTGCGGAGACATGGCTTAGCCACAGCCTGGGGGATGTTCCCAGAATCAGATTTTCACTCTGCAGCTGAGTGTGCGCTGATATGAAACTTTCTGGCAGATTAAAACTGTGTGCCGGACCGAGACTCGAATTCGGGACCGTTGCCTTTCGCGGGCAAGTGCTCTACCAACTGAGCTACCCAAGCACGAACTCACGCCCTGTCCTCACAGCTTTACTTCTGCCAGTATCTCGTCTCCTACCTTCCAAACTTTACAGAAGCTCTCCTGCGAACCTTGCAGAACTTGCACTCCTGAAAGAAAGGATATTGCGGAGACATGGCTTAGCCACAGCCTGGGGGATGTTTCCAGAATCAGATTTTCACTCTGCAGCTGAGTGTGCGCTGATATGAAACTTTCTGGCAGATTAAAACTGTGTGCCGGACCGAGACTCGAATTCGGGACCGTTGCCTTTCGCGGGCAAGTGCTCTACCAACTGAGCTACCCAAGCACGAACTCACGCCCTGTCCTCACAGCTTTACTTCTGCCAGTATCTCGTCTCCTACCTTCCAAACTTTACAGAAGCTCTCCTGCGAACCTTGCAGAACTTGCACTCCTGAAAGAAAGGATATTGCGGAGACATGGCTTAGCCACAGCCTGGGGGATGTTTCCAGAATCAGATTTTCACTCTGCAGCTGAGTGTGCGCTGATATGAAACTTTCTGGCAGATTAAAACTGTGTGCCGGACCGAGACTCGAATTCGGGACCGTTGCCTTTCGCGGGCAAGTGCTCTACCAACTGAGCTACCCAAGCACGAACTCACGCCCTGTCCTCACAGCTTTACTTCTGCCAGTATCTCGTCTCCTACCTTCCAAACTTTACAGAAGCTCTCCTGCGAACCTTGCAGAACTTGCACTCCTGAAAGAAAGGATATTGCGGAGACATGGCTTAGCCACAGCCTGGGGGATGTTTCCAGAATCAGATTTTCACTCTGCAGCTGAGTGTGCGCTGATATGAAACTTTCTGGCAGATTAAAACTGTGTGCCGGACCGAGACTCGAATTCGGGACCGTTGCCTTTCGCGGGCAAGTGCTGTACCAACTGAGCTACCCAGGCACGACTCACGCCCTGTCCTCACAGCTTTATTTCTGCCAGTACCTCGTCTCCTACCTTCCAAACTTTACAGAAGCTCTCCTGCGAACCTATTTTTCTACTGTTCACTCTCGAACAGTGCACGGGAAACAGAACACTTTAATCTTTTCGTGCGAGCTCTAATTTCTCTTATTTCACTATGATGGGCGCCAACAAAGTATTTTTACACCCTGAGGAGAAAGTTGTCGACTGAAATTTCATGAGAAGATCCTGCCACAACGAAAAATGGCTTTGTTTTGACGATTGTCATGCCAATTCGCGTATCATATCCGTGATGGTCTCTCACTATTTTGCGATAATACAAAACGAACTGCTCTTATTTAAAATTTTTCGATCAATCGTATCTGCTGTGGATCCCACACTGGACAGCAATACTCCAGAGGAGGGCGGAAAAGCGTGGTGTATGCAGTCTCTTTAGTAGAACTGCTGCATTTTGCAGGCTTTGGTTTGCTTTCCACACAACATTATCCATGTGATTGTTGCAAATCAGGTTATTCATATCTGTAATCCCTAAGAATTTAGTTGAATTTACAGTCTTTGGATTCCTGTAAACGAAGATTTAAAAGATTCCTTTTAGTATTCGTGTGGGTCAATTCAGGCTTTTCATTATTTAGAGACAGTTGTCACTTTTCTCACCATACAGATATCTTGTCTAAACCGTTATTTAGTATTTTTTAATTGTATGATTACTTTATAAGACGGTAAAACACAGCATCATCTGCAAACAAACAGAGCTGCTCAGATTGTCTCTTAAATCTTTTACTCCATGATTTTCCGTCGATTATCCTTCTGACAGGTGGTCACGAACCCAGTCACACAACTATGACGATACTCCATAGGCACGCAATTTAATTAAAGTTTCTTGTGAGAAACTTCACGTTCATTACTGTCGCCTGATATATTCATTTGCAAATCTCACTAAAACGCTTACAGATACACATTCGCAACTATACTGCTACAACACAGTAACACCGACATCTGAATGTATAATTCTGCCGCACTGTGAATGAGACAGCATTGTCGCGATATACGGAAACAGCGCTGCGTGGGGGAGAGACATTCTCGCAGTCTACTTGTAACTCGCGGCTAGCCGCTAGGAGAGAGAATGAATCTTATGGCTGCTAGCAATTAATGGTCGGGAATGCGCAGAGCGCCTTCCTGCATGAAGCGAAGTGTAGCCCATAGGTAAACGTGCCCCCAATGTAAACACCTACCATCACGTGTCCAGGCACATAACGATAACACTGATTAAAAACACTTAGTGAAACTGGCTATCTATCAGAAAGAATAATAAAACCCATTGAGAGATATTAACCAGCGAAGAAAAACTGTGCAAAGTTATTTACCAAAACAAGGCATTCAAAGGCTGCCTACTTCCACGTGCTGAACTCGACAAAGGAATCACTGGCTAAATTCATTAACTTGCGATCTATCGGAGAGAATATTAAAAGACTATTGAGACATATTTAGCAAGGAAGAAACACTATACAAAGCTATTTATGGACACAACACACTCAAAGATTGCTTATCACGATGTGTCATGGTTACCAAAAGAAAACACTGATAAACTGCAAAAAAATTTACTAGCCGATTTACTGGAAAGAATAATGAAAGGCTTTCTTCAATACAAGCAAGAATCGGCTATATCGTTAACAAAATTTAATTAGACTGTAAAGACAAATAGTCGGTGACATAGCGGCCACCCTCGCCAGGCACAGCAAGTAACCAAACCAGACCACCCCCTTCAGGTTCCAGAAAGCGAGTGGTTTTGTTTACCGCCCAAGCGAGAGGATTTCGCAACAGGCGTTACGTTGCCGAACGCCCATTGTTCAACTTTAGCGACAGCAGTGCGCATGTATAGGCCCAAAGATACAGGTTTCAGATCCTTTACAAATTAGCAGGGTTATGAAATATTGCTAACTCAGTGCATTAACAACTTTTACGACTAACAGGATAGAAAGACTGGGGAACATGCCTTCAGTGCTCCAAATATTAGTCATTTCCCTACTTACATATCGTATTTGCTCTTTTGTTATCTAGGAAAGGTTAATACATCCTGAATTATGAAACCTGTCGGCCAAAATCTATCCAACGCGTTTTAAGGTTCTCATTGGGCTATTTTTTTTTATGGTTATCGTAAATGCTTAACAATGCCTTTAGTCGCTTCGTTCGACTTAGGGAATAAATCACCTTCAAAAAACGACTATTCGCACAATTTCGTCGTGGTTGTGTTTCCGTCGACGACGAACTTCGTGAACATCGGCCACAGCTGGTTGTTGCTGAAGAAACAATTGATAGCGTAAGTGACATGATCGAAGAGAGTCCAAAACTTGGTTGTCATGAAACGGGGCATTTTGGGAGACATTGAATACTTCGATACATTTGATTTTGCATAACATTAAGCTGTGCGAAACTATTTCCGATACATTCACAGTTTGACGGAAGTTGAAACACACTCTTGCCAGTAAGGAAAATGTTAAAGGAAGTCGACTGACGAGATTCAAAATCCACGTACAACATCGTAACAGCAGACAAAACTTCGATTTATTGTCAATAACGTGTAACTTTTTTGTTTCTGTTTTGTATATTGGTCTCCTGTTCCTAACATTGATGTGTTTGTATTTTAGTGCGAACG
The DNA here is from genome assembly GCF_023864345.2 of Schistocerca serialis cubense. Classification (NCBI taxonomy): domain Eukaryota; kingdom Metazoa; phylum Arthropoda; class Insecta; order Orthoptera; family Acrididae; genus Schistocerca; species Schistocerca serialis. The sequence continues at coordinate 819,885,083 of NC_064641.1, forward strand.
TTCTGTGAATTGAACAATGCGAGTGGCTTGCTTACATAAACGCTATTTGATGAAAAGAGTTACCAAATCTATCTGAAATTGCGTAACTGTATTCCAATGAAATTTTACTAAAAATATTAGCGAACTTAAAACTATACTAAAGAAGTTAATCTTGTGAAATTCTGTATTGCGCAGTGCAAGAACAGTGCTACAAAGCATGAGGTCTCATTATATGTCCTGCTATACTAACACAAAGTACTAACAGAGTGCACATTCTGCATAAGATTGCAACTGTACTTTGAAAGAATAAATGCCCAAAATGCTTCTGTTAAAATGCCTTGCAAATCTGCGTACCCAAACTGACCAAGTAAAACAGCGACCACTAAGTGACTCACATGCGTACGTGTAACACTCCACTGTAGGACTAAGAATGTCCGACAGAAGAAATGAGACTTTAACTAAACTGAACTGAAGCTGATGATAATTTTGAAATTCAGTGCTTGACAGTAAATAATCCTATTGTGTCCTAACAGTGATGTCAAAGTGGCCCTAACAGACTTCCCTAACTTACCTTCTTGGAAACGGTAGATCGTTACTGCTCAAAAGTGACGAAAGTTAAGATGCAGCGCAGCAGCAAACCAGCTAAAGAAAACGTTCCCCACGTGCAATTCAAGAAAAATCAGGTACGCTAAACACACCACACTTTAAGCGTTGAGTAACTGTGTTCCATTAAGTACAATACGGATACACACAATTACTTTAGTTTGGGGACTGTGAAAAAGAAACTGTACTTAATAAATGAGAAAGAAAAGATTAGTATTTAAAAACTGTATTATGAAACTGACTTTCATCAATTACATCCTTACAAAATTCACTTCTTATAAAAAAATAATACTTTGCCATGTAATTTGATAATGGAATGGTAAGGGGGTGGTGAATCGATAACTCGACGCCAGGTGAGCAAATAATTTTGCTTAATCTCGTCTCGACAATCGAACTAACCGACCGGAATCAATAAAGAAAAAATCACGCCGAAAATTTACCTTTCTCAAACTCATCACACAATACACGCTAGCAGGCAACCTCCCCATTCCTTACCTTATCAGTCCACCTAATTCTCTACATTCGTCTGCAGCACCACGACTCTAATACTTCGATTCCATTCTGTTCTGGTTTTCCCACAGTCGATGTTTCACTACCATACAATGTTGTACTCCAAACATACATTCTCAGAAATTTCCTCCTCAAATTAAGGCCTATGTTTGATACTAGCAGACTTCTCTTGGTCAGGAATGCTTTTTCCCAATGCTAGCCTGCTTTTAATGTCCTCAGCCTTAAAAAACCATATAATCAATATCTTCTGCGTTTGCATCTCTGTGTCCTGTAAGTTATTCTCAGACAGCTCAGCAGAGTGACCAACACCAAATTCTCTCATTTACTACTCTCGAATGCTACACGAACAAGGCCAATACTACTAACAACCGAAGTTTCCATTGTTTTTACTCATAACCTCTGTGGCGTATCATATCGACTACTGAAGACATCTGTCTGACAAAATATCCAGTATACAAGTATGAAGTAAGAGTCATCGAATAAAAAGAGAAGTCACATCAATCTAATCGAATACCAAAAATATGCCAGAAACCTTATAAAGGTGATGTTTGTAACGACGTTAAAGGCGGCCGCAATATTTGCACGCAGCTCAACTTGCACAAGAAGAAAACCCCAAGTTCGCAACACCCTTTGTCGTCATAGTGTTTACATGTTAGGCCTGGACCGATTTTGCTAGCCCGATCAAGCATTGGTTGTTTTTCACTAATCGTGTCTGTAAAGCATCTGTTCCAGTTCGGTGTACACGATGACGTGAGATTACAATTACTTTCTAAATATTCTCAAAGGATCTGGCGTACAGTTTCCTTATAGATTTCAATGAATGCCTAAACTGGACGAGCTGGAGACTGTAGGAGAAGAAATGTCTAAAAACCTTATTCACACACATTAATATTGTGGAAATTATTTTATTAACCAACTTAAAATACCAACGTTATTAAGAATGGTGAGAGATGATCGATGATGAAAGAATATTTTGTGCAAAATTTTTTGGTTAGAATTTTTGCTATATCCGAGATTTTGATTGGCAAAGGAGCAAACAGTCGTGCGTCCAACACTGGACAGTTCATCAGCCAGATAATCAACAGTAAAATGTCGATGAGGTCGCAGTGTTTGGTCCACTTGTTCCACGATTTCAGACGTCTGGATACGGCGCCTGCCATTCCAGCTATATGACCTTTTGCACGCAGAAAAGGTATTACAGCACGCACTGCACGACTGGTGGGAGCAACTATTTTCAAAGATTGTTGTTTGCTTTCGCCCACAATCAGTCGACTATTGAATCAAATCAGTAATTTCCGTATATTCACAGACGATAACACTGTTCTACAAAAAAAAACCTTTTTTTCCATTTCTGATAAAAAATATTGTGATCCTAGTTGTATTTTGAGTGCTGTATTGAAAACTATTTTTGGTTTTTTTGTGTCAGGGATAGTTTATGAGCAATCGCAATTTTATTTCTCTTTTCAGTTTCTGATATAGTGCAGCAAACGTGAGGTGAAATTCGACAAACAAATGCACATCTTTATGATGTTATAAGTTCATCACATTAATGGAGGGTGGGATCTAACATATAACACAGTAACCTTTGTGTATACACTTTCAAGCATTTATTTGACATGAGAAATTACAGAAAATTGACAAACAATGAGCCACTGCCTTGTAATGCACATCACTTTTTTCTCTTGTATTGTGAATCTTTCTTCTCTCGAATGATATTCCAGCAATAATCTGCTAACATAGAAGGTACCCACTTCCCTTCATAGCGCCTTTCTATGGTAGAAATGTCTTTATGGAATCTTTCCCCATGTTCATCCGATACGTCACTTCAACTCTCTGTGAAGTAGTCCAGATGAGAGTCCATCATATGTACCTTCAAAGACATATTGCACCCCAAATCCTGATATGCTTTGATCATATCCTTCACCACTGCTTTGTAGTTAGTAGCTCTTCATCTTCCGAGGAAGTTTTCCGACACCATCTTGAAACAGTCCCATGCGGTTTCTTCTTTATCAGTTAAACATGCTTCAAAATTTGCGTCTTTCTGCAGCTCCCTGATTTGTGGGCCCACAAATACACCTTCCTTTATTTTTGCAGCTGAAAGACGGGGGAATCTAGTAGCTAAATATGCAAACCCACAGCCTGTTGGATCCATGGCCTTCACGAATTGTTTCATAAGGCCAAGTTTGATGTGAAGCGGTGGAAGTAGTATATATTCAGGAGCTACCAGACTTTCACGTTGTACATTCTTTTCGCCAACTTTCCATCTTCGCCTAGGCCATTTCTTTTTCACGTAGTGAGAATTTCGGTCTCGACTATCCCACTCGCAAAGAAAACAGGCATAATTTGTGTAGTCTTGTTGCATTCCCAGTACCACAGCAATTACCTTGAAATCTGCACATACTTTCCATTCTCGATGAAGGCAGATCTGGGTAAACAATGTGCCTCTTCGACTTTTTGTTTGTAAAACCCTGAATTTTTGTTAGATAGAAATAACAATCAGTAACATGGTCCTTAGGCTCCCTCCACACCATGGGAACAGCAAACAACGCCACATTCTCTTTACCTTTCCACCACTGAGTTAGTTTGCAGTAACATGTAGCACAGCAGAAATGTGGTGCCCATTCTTTATATTGGTCTCCTACCTCTACTCCAAAAAAATGTTTGTATGCTTTCTTTATGACTAAAGAAATTTTCTTCCTGTCTCTGGCAAAAGTGAACTTCCCACAGATGTAGCAGAAGTTGTCTGGCTTATATCGACATCCACGACGACGCGGCGTTTCTGCAAATTTAAAAATACCACTTTGGTAATACACCTGTAATAAATTAATAGTAGGCAACTAGAGGAACGCTGATGTGTAAAAACAAGCAGTCGTTTTACCTTCAGCACCAGGCTCAATCAGTTTACACACAGGAACTAAAAAATTCAACCGTGCTCGGAAATATGACAGACAGTTATTTGTCAGCCAAAACGCCCACTCGTTAAGACTGACCAAAATTGCGGCTAACACCACTGTTGTAAACTCGATGCACCTGCCCCTAGGAGGCGTGAAGCTTTACTGCCGAGGCAGCGACCGGCTGTCGCCGTTCGAGTTAATAAGATGTTTCAGGGGGTCTTAATGACATAGGTGTGGCGGGGGATAACCTAATGATGTCTGATTCTTCCCACCTGCTGTTGCACAAGAAATTATCACGTTCTATCACTACTGGATGCGGCAACATACCCGTATTTCTCTATAAGGTCTCTGTGTTTGCCATGAACTGTGAATATACATATATATATATATACATATTACATAAAAAGTATCCCTGACAACGATATTTTGTTTACATATTTGAATTTCCCACTGTAAAATGGTCTAGAAGCACATACTTTAATATCAGAAATAGAACCCATGTCGAACAGTGTAATGGAAGAGCCTGCATTCTTGCAATTTTGCTCTGAGCTACCAAGATTTACTATAAGCAAATAGCTGTTACTTTTCGAACACGCCTCGTAAACACGCCTGATATTTACATGTTTCACAGTCTTACGAACGATCGTACACGGGTCACTACTCTAACTAAATAAATAGTTCGGCCATCTTCTCTATAGCTAATTTCATTAGTTTTAAAAGAATACCAAAGAAGATTGCAGAATCACAATATTTGGTTGGTCTCGCCGAAATTTTTCCGAGAGTGAACAAAAATGGAGAAGAGACAGTGCGAAATTTTTTTCCAATGAATGTATTACACTCGTTACGGTATCCGTCGGTATTGATGCGAAGAGACCATGAACCTCGGCTGGTCATAATGTCAAATTAAACACCTTTCAGCCGTCTAGTTTGCAACCTTATTTTATTGGGCAACCAGTTTCAGCGTTTCGCCACGCCATCTTCAGGCCCCTTAACGAAGTGCAGGAAGATTCTACCTCGGTTCTGATCAAAACAGGGGGCAGCAAGACTGGTATTAGTAGATTTTTGCTACCATAAGATGGCTGAAGTGATCGCTAGAGCAAAAATCTACTAATACCAGTGTTGCTGCTCCCTGTTTTGATCAGAACCGAGGTAGAATCTTCCTGCACTTCGTTAAGGGGCCTGAAGATGGCGTGGCAAAACGCTGAAACTGGTTGCCCAATAAAATAAGGTTGGAAACTAGACGGCTGAAAGGTGTCTAATTTGACATCCTGTATCGAACAGCCGAGTCCCGCAACCATATCTAAAAAGGTGGACATACAGAGATCTGGCTGGTCCGTTCGGCATCGCAAGTACTCTTACGTTAACAGCCCATGGACACGCTCAGAACAAACCTTAGAAGGACCTTAGGAACGCTAATGCAGAGGGAAAGCCAATAATGCGTTTTGCTGTGTCGCCGTTGTAACTACAGACAGTTATGGTATTTTGCAGTGAGACGCTGTTATCTTTTCCGAATGGCTGAGAAATATATAGCAACTGCTGTACACTAAAAAACTCCCCGATGACATGTAAGGCGGTCTAAAGAAGTGTGATGTAAAACGTAGCTCCTTCGGCGGTCAGAGGATATCCAAAAATCGCTCTGTAGATGTCGCCGCGTGTTTGTGTGTAGTGTACGTCTTATTCACCACTTCGCAGAGGCGTCCGATCTATTTCCTTCCAGGTCCGTACTGACAACAACTTCGCATAAGACGTTGATGTAAGATGATGTAATAGGCGGTGATTGTAATATACACCAAAAATAAAAGTATACCGAACCACCTTTTTAATAATACTATTCTAGAATGTAATTGACGATACGAAACCTTCCCGTTCTTTAGTGTGGGGCTTCTTCTTGTAAGAAGTCTCAGCTGATTACGTACGAGAATCCTATCGTGTGTTTTGGCCATTTTATATGTTGGCAGTGAATATCTTTAGCCCAAATATGCGTATCATACAGGATACCAATTTAGAATGATCAGTGATACTTATCTAGCTTGTAGAAGAATAAAAACATAATTTGTCACTCATGTAATTACAAAAGTAGTTTATTTATTTTGCGAGCTCTATACTACTGGTTGAGAATTTTGCGTCACCCTCTAAAAATGAGTCATGAAACGTGTTGGTTTTATTGCTAGTGCCGAAAGCCTTTCGTTGAATCAGTGTGACAAGCTAAAACATTATATCGGTTTGAGCGTCAGAACGGTTTCACAAGTACTGCTCTTCTCATTTCACTATTCACAGTTCCCCTGACACGCATTATTATTCGTCTCCACGGTCACAATCTCATGCTTTTACAGCAGTTCTCTCGTAAAGGCTCCCCAGTTGACAATACCACTAAGCAAGACATCTTGGAACAAGGAACTTCATGTATCCAAACCCTGATGAAACTATAATCGTTAGGAAGTTAATCTTGAAACTAAAGCTCGACGTTACTTCGCTTCCAAAAACGACTGTTTAATATGAAAGTAAAAACATTCATGATATTCTTGTTATGTACGAATAAATTGACAAACCGTCCTCGTAAACGAATGTGACTTAATTAGTTGAATTAATGAGTTGAGAACTGAAACATACTCGCACATCTATCAAATCTGTGTCAATATTGTCTTCTTATAGACCCAAACTCCCAAGGCCCAGGAAAGTTACAATGACGATTTAAAAAAAAGTTCTGAGATTGTAAGAGTGAAGAGAAGTCGCCCTAGACACTCTCTCGGTCTAATAAATTAAAACAAACAAACTGGCTGGCGCTTCTCCCGCCTTTCGATCTCGATAGACACCTTCCTGCCAGGCTCCAGTAATTAAGTGAATATCATGGTGAACGTACGTCGAACTCAGCACTTTAACTGTCCTGGAGCATAAGATTCAGAGTATATCCTTTTTCCCAATCACTGTTCTCCCAATGATTCTCGTTCTGCAGCGCAAAGAAGTAGGTTCGGTGGAGTCTTGAACATGTGAAGAATTACTGAAATCTACGATACCAGCGACGCCTTGCTCCTGCTGTATAGCAGGGGAGGGGCTGCCTAGCTTAACCCTGTAAGTAACAAAATGTTTTATCCGGGATAACAACAAAATACAGTACCTGTCAGTATGCACTGTTTGGAAATAGTACTAGCTGACCCGGCGAACTCTGTTCCGCCTTAAAGCCAATAAATAATCAGATTTTGGATGTTAAGTTCAATTTTTTATTAGGACAAATAAAAATTAAGTATTTTAATGATTCTTTATGTTTTTTGGTGCATAGCTTCCACTCTTCAATTCAGTACCTTGTGATACACGACATTTTTTGTTTTATTATCAGGCGCAAGAACAAACAACGCATATGGTCTTCCGACCCGTGAACATGCCACATATAATTGACCATTTGAAAAATATGGATATTCCGGATTTAAACCACAAACTTTCAAGGATTGGCCTTGTGATTTGTTAATGGTCATGGCGAATGCAAGACGGATCGGAAATTGAAGTCTTTTAAACTCAAACGGCACATCGGTTGGGACCATCGGGGTCCTCTGAATGAGAACTTCCTCACCTTCGAATTTTCCTTTGAGTATCGTCGCGTAAATAACATTGGTCATCAATTTACTTACCTCAAAACGTTTACCGTTGCACAGTTTTGGTTGGTTTATGTTTCGAAGCATGATTACTACGGAGCCAACTTTTAGGCGCAAATTGTGCGGTGGTATGTCAGGCACATCCTAAGAGCTTAAAAGTTCAATTGGATAGTTGGTGGCTTCATCTTCATTTGTTACACAGTCAATAGATTTGAATGAATGAATTTTACCAATGATCTCATTCTGAATTATGTAGTTTATGTCATCTACATCTTTATTCTTAGCAGCTAAAATTGCTCGCTCACTCAACCATTCATTACTTTTGTAGTTAGTAATGATGTTTGGGAATACTTTGTTGATAAGTTCGTCTTTCGATGAGACAAAGTTACAGAAATTATGAGGAAATGAAATCAATCCGCTCGATTCTTCGACAGGTACTCGACCATTACCGATAGTCAGCAACTGCACAAAGAAATCTTCAGCAGATGTATCATTAAGCAATGCAACTCTAATGTTTGTTGTCAGTTAAAGTTTCTTCACAAAGCGCCATAGATTCGATGATTTGAGGCAAGCATTTATTTCATTTGCAGCCATTGATCATGGAACTACTGGCAGTGTTTGGCGGAATTCGCCAGACAGTAAAATCATTGCTCCTCCAAAACATCTCGAGTCATTGCGTAGATCTTTCAGTGTTCGGTTAAGTGCCTCTAATACACGTTTATGAGCCGTTGTGCATTCGTCCCAGATCTTGGATGCTGATAAAACTTCGGCCACTGCTGAGTTTTTTGTAATATTACATGTTGGTTATTCAATAACTTGAAGATTTAACGGTAATTTTAATGCTGACTGAGCCGTACGGCATCTTTCTAACACTGTGTCTGCTATTCCGGAAGAACCAACTACAACCGCAATGTTGGATCTCGCACGAACAGTGGCTAAAACTACTGACATGAGGAATGTCTTGCCAGTTCCACCAGGGGCATCCAGGAAATATAAACCACTATTTCCATCATCAATTGCCTTCATTAATGTATCATAAACTTCCTATTGTTGGGGGTTCAACAGGGGTGCATTCGTTTGAACTACTAAATCTAATTTGCGTTTTGTTATTCCACGCCAGATGCGTTTCTGTTATACTACGTTTTATAGCGGTCGAACGGGATAAAAAGTATCCTATGCCCGTCTCCTGGTTCTAAGCTACCTCTCCACCAATTTTCAGCCAAATCGGTCCAGCCGTTCTTCAGTTATAAATGGTGTAACTAACACGACTTTCTTTTATATATATAGATTAAGTATTCATTACACATTTCTGAACGCACGCGTAATATTTTTCAATCTTTTTTTAAAAAAAATACACATAATAGTTTATTCATCCATTTTAAATAGTTTATGAACGCATGCATAAATGTCAATCATTACTTACAGATTTTGACAAAAAAATTTGACAGCTCCGAAACTAAAGAACTTTTAGGGAAAATAACGCATTTTTCAAGTATTCGTCAATTTTTCATTATTTTTAAGATGTATTCTGCTATTCGGGGCGGAGACAAATCCAACAAATCAAAAACCATGAAAATTTTTATTCCTCAATTTTTCATTATTTTTAAGATGTATTCTGCTATTCGGGGCGGAGACAAATCCAACAAATCAAAAACCATGAAAATTGGTCCAGCAGATCTCGAGTTATAAGTGTTGTAACAAACCCGACTTTGTTTTATATATATAGATTTCTAAGCCAGCCAGGAATTGTGCGGCGGTAAATATTCCTATCAGTGACTCAGGAGCACAAAATTATACATGGCAGTTTTACTGGTACGTTCGAAAAAATATGCAGGAAATTATCAATTTAAATTTTTGTTAGTAAAAATATGCCTTCAGAAGGAAGACATTTTCGAAAGTTGTTCACAACTAAATTTAGACTATGCTTACAAATCCACGTTTACAGCCACCTCAGTATCAGAGTCTGTTTCACGACTTCTGTGTTGTCACCGCCAGACACCACACTTGCTGGGTGGTAGCCTTTAAATCGGCCGCGGTCCGTTAGTATACGTCGGACCCGCGTGTCGCCACTATCAGTGATTGCAGACCGAGCGCCGCCACGCGGCAGGTCTAGTCTAGAGAGACTCCCTAGCAGTACAGCCGACTTTGCTAGCGATGGTTCACTGCCTACATACGCTCTCATTTGCAGAGACGACAGTTTAGCATATCCTTCAGCTACGACCTAGCAAGGCGCCATATTCAGTTACTATACGAAATATCCTCAAGAATGTATTCTGAACAGATAATATTGTGAATCATGTACCGTCAAGAGCGACGTTCATCATTAATGGATTAAAGTTAAGTATCAAACTAATTATGTTCGTTTTCTGAATTCTCATTCCTTGTCATGTTCCAGATCTCACGTCAGTATAGTTCTTCCCTCATCACGCCAGCCTGCATGAGCTAAACCGCGTGCATTTCGGCCTCCACTCGTAACACGGTGTTGGCTCTTCAGCTAACATAAAAACTTCAATCAAATGCTTCTTCAAGTACAGGCAAACATTGTGCCCTACCTGCTGAAACTGTACTAGACGTTTCAGCCACTGGGCTGCTTGACACTGTTATCCAGACTACCATCAGCTTCCGTAGTATTGCTTTAAACTGTGAAAATAGTAGCTAAACCATCTGCATCATTGTCTCCTCTGATTCTGAATCTTCTGCATGAACTTCTATAATCTCTTCTTCAGCCAAAACATCTGCTGCGCAAAAGTGTCTACACTCCTGGAAATTGAAATAAGAACACCGTGAATTCATTGTCCCAGGAAGGGGAAACTTTATTGACACATTCCTGGGGTCAGATACATCACATGATCACACTGACAGAACCACAGGCACATAGACACAGGCAACAGAGCATGCACAATGTCGGCACTAGTACAGTGTATATCCACCTTTCGCAGCAATTCAGGCTGCTATTCTCCCATGGAGACGATCGTAGAGATGCTGGATGTAGTCCTGTGGAACGGCTTGCCATGCCATTTCCACCTGGCGCCTCAGTTGGACCAGCGTTCGTGCTGGACGTGCAGACCGCGTGAGACGACGCTTCATCCAGTCCCAAACATGCTCAATGGGGGACAGATCTGGAGATCTTGCTGGCCAGGGTAGTTGACTTACACCTTCTAGAGCACGTTGGGTGGCACGGGATACATGCGGACGTGCATTGTCCTGTTGGAACAGCAAGTTCCTTTGGCGGTCTAGGAATGGTAGAACGATGGGTTCGATGACGGTTTGGATGTACCGTGCACTATTCAGTGTCCCCTCGACGATCACCAGTGGTGTACGGCCAGTGTAGGAGATCGCTCCCCACACCATGATGCCGGGTGTTGGCCCTGTGTGCCTCGGTCGTATGCAGTCCTGATTGTGGCGCTCACCTGCACGGCGCCAAACACGCATACGACCATCATTGGCACCAAGGCAGAAGCGACTCTCATCGCTGAAGACGACACGTCTCCATTCGTCCCTCCATTCACGCCTGTCGCGACACCACTGGAGGCGGGCTGCACGATGTTGGGGCGTGAGCGGAAGACGGCCTAACGGTGTGCGGGACCGTAGCCCAGCTTCATGGAGACGGTTGCGAATGGTCCTCGCCGATACCCCAGGAGCAACAGTGTCCCTAATTTGCTGGGAAGTGGCGGTGCGGTCCCCTACGGCACTGCGTAGGATCCTACGGTCTTGGCGTGCATCCGTGCGTCGCTGTGGTGCGGTCCCAGGTCAACGGGCACGTGCACCTTCCGCCGACCACTGGCGACAACATCGATGTACTGTGGAGACCTCACGCCCCACGTGTTGAGCAATTCGGCGGTACGTCCACCCGGCCTCCCACATGCCCACTATACGCCCTCGCTCAAAGTCCGTCAACTGCACATACGGTTCACGTCCACGCTGTCGCGGCATGCTACCAGTGTTAAAGACTGCGATGGAGCTCCGTATGCCACGGCAAACTGGCTGACACTGACGGCGGCGGTGCACAAATGCTGCGCAGCTAGCGCCATTCGACGGCCAACACCGCGGTTCCTGGTGTGTCCGCTGTGCCGTGCGTGTGATCATTGCTTGTACAGCCCTCTCGCAGTGTCCGGAGCAAGTATGGTGGGTCTGACACACCGGTGTCAATGTGTTCTTTTTTCCATTTCCAGGAGTGTATATGATGATCTGTCTAAGTCTACCAATCAACCAAATATGAGTAAATAATATGCCTTTTAAGCTCAAGTGCCTGCATAAATTGTTTTCGTCATGTTTCATATATTCATCAATCATCCTACAAGTGCAGTCATCAGGAATCTCTACATACCTGCATATAAAGTGAAGTTCCCTGCTCGATTTTGTCTGTATGTTTGGGATAATCTCCGGAACTACCGCAGCGGTTTTGATCCGGTTGCGACTAATGGAAAGACTGATTCACGAGGAAGGTCACGTATATAGCATTTATTTCGTGGAAATTAGCCGAACTGCGATGAATTAAAATACGCCGCCATTGCGAAAACGATGGCATTGTCATCTAATGGTACAGCTGCCGCAGCTCCAGACAATAGCGAAGGTTGAGCAGAGACCGAGTCGGTCCTTGTACTCTACCGATAAAGCGTTTGTCTGAAAACAGAAAGTGTGCAGGATCGAAACACGGTCAGGATAATGGTTTTTCACTGTCTTTTAAACTAGCATTAACCTCTCAATGATGTGGACACTCGCCAGGGGCAGAATGTTAAAGTATAGGTCGCCTATTCCCAGTTGCATATCTGGGTAGGGAGACGTAATTTGCCCAAGTGATGTTCAAATGGCTCCAGGCAGTATGGGACTTAACATCTGAGGTCATCAATCCCCCTAAACTTACAACTACACTACTGGCCATTAAAATTGCTACACCAAAAAGAAATGCAGTTGATAAACGGGTATTCATTGGACAAATATATTGTACTAGTACTGACATGTGATTACATTCTCACGCAATTTGGTTGCATACATCCTGAGAAATCAGTACCCAGAACAACCACCTCTGGCCGTAATAACGGCCTTGATACGCCTGGGCATTGAGTCAAACAGAGCTTGGATGGCGTGTACAGGTACAGCTGCCCATGCAGCTTCAACACGATACGACAGTTCATCAACAGTAGTGAAGGCGTATTGTGACGAGCCAGTTGCTCGGCCACCATTGACCAGACGTTTTCAATTGGTGAGAGATCTGGAGAATGTGTTGGCCAGGCCAGCAGTCGAATATTTTCTGTATACAGAAAGGCCCGTACAGGACCAGCAACATTCGGTCGTGCATTATCCTGCTAAAATGTAGGGTTTCGCAGGGATCGAATGAAGGGTTGAGTCATGGGTCGCAACACATCAGAAATGTAACGTCCACTGTTCAAAGTGCCGTGAATGCGAACAACAGGTGAACTAGACGTGTAACCAGTGGCACCCCATACCATCACACCGGATGATACGCCAGTATGGCGATGACGAATACACGCTTCCAATGTGCGTTCACCGCGATGTCGCCAAACACGGATGCGACCTTCATGATGCTATAAACAGAACCTGGATTCATCCCAAAACATGACGTTTTGCCATTCGTGGACCCAGGTTCGTCGTTGAGTGCTCCTGTCTGTGATGCAGCGTCAAGGGTAACCGCAGCCATGGTCTCCGAGCTGATAGCCCATGCTGCTGCAAACGTCGCCGAACTGTTCGTGCAGATGGTTGTTGTCTTGCAAACGTCCCCAACTGTTGACTCAGGGATCGAGACGTGGCTGCACGATCCGTTACAGCCATGCGGATAACATGACTGTCATCTCGACTGCTAGTGATACGAGGCCGTTGGGATCCAGCACGGCGTTCCGTATTACCCTCCTGAACCCACTGATTCCATATTCTGCTAACAGTCATTGGATCTCAACCAACGCGAGTAGTAGTGTTGCGATACAATCCGACCTCTATCAAAGTCGGAAACGTGATGGTACGCATTTCTCCTCCTTATACGAGGCATCACAACAACGTTTCACCAGGCAACGCCGGTCAACTGCTATTTGTGTATGAGAAATCGGTTGGAAACTTTCGTCATGTCAGCACGTTGTAGGACTCGCCACCGGCGCCAACCTTGTGTGAACCTTCTTCCTGTCACTTAAATTTCACGTCTGTAGCACGTCACCTTCGTGGTGTAGCAATCGTAACGGCCAGTAGTGTACTTAAACCTAACTAATCTAAGGACATCACACACATCCATGTCCGAGGCAGGATTCGAACTTGCGACTGTAGCAGCACCGCGGTTTCGGACTGAAGCGCCTAGAACCACTCGGTCACAGCGGCCGGCGCCGAAGTGATGTCCAACTGGGACAGTTACATCATGACGTTGAGTCATTAGCCATGTATACTTTCTCACGTACATTTCCTTCGTCGCATTTTTCTCCATACGAAGGTTAATCCAAAAAGCTACTGTAGGAGTTTACTAAGGCTTTCACTAATAGATACAGTGATTCACGAGGAAGGTTGGAATGATTATAAATATTTACCGCAAACTGCTGAACTATGGTCACCTACAGTTCCCCGCCACGTCCGCCCGTGTGTGGGGTCCACCCTGAGGAACTACTGTACAGATTCAGATGCTCGCGGCGGACTGGTGCGACCGCCCGTCGACAAATGAGCGGTCACGGGGTCTTTGATCCTGGCTCGCATTATCTGTGCGTTGCGGATGGGCATTTCGCTCACGACTGTAGGTGCTGCAGTACGCCGGCAAGTGGCGTGTGCTGCTTAAGTAGTGTAATTTATATGAAAGTGATGATATTCAGTTACCGGACGTTGGTCTCTGGTTTTTATCATAACTCTACGCAGTGCTCCTAAGCCCTAGACATACTAACACATTTCGCATAACGAGCATTACCAAGGAAGGTACATTATGCCTGCCCTAAAATAAAATTAAAAATAAACAAAATTCGTTAATCGTTGTTGGTTTATATCAACAACTTACTTGTTAAGGAGGTAATGATTTGTTAGTAGTGTCCAGAATATAAAAATACTTTTCGCATACTCTTAGCAACAGCGACACACTTTCAACAATGTGTATAGGCTATAGGTGGATACTTTATGGCAACCCTAAAACAATTTTAAAAATGCAAATTTTTTAAATTGTTGTACACTTGTACTAACAGCATACTTTTAAAGAGATACTGATGTGTCAGGTCCTGAAACAGAAATTACTAAATACGAGATTCATGAGGGAAAGTGACTTATACTATTATGACTTAAATATTTGGGTTCAGTTTAAATCAAAAATTGGAAACTGCCAGAAATACTTATTAAAACCAATATTTTTTTCAAACTTTTAAAATGTAAAATAACTCACTAGTTACAATAGTTTCAAAATATTGCGAGTGTTAAATAAAATTACTAATACGCCACAAAATTCGTCTGACCGTATACACTTAGTGCTACCCGTGCGAAGTTGCGGCGAGTCGATATCAATTTATGTTATGTCAGCGGCTAACATTTTCGAAAAAAATTATGAAACAATGTTATTTGCAATGCTAACTCTTCATTAGAATTTCACTGGAATTAACAAGAAAAACTGAATACAACTAGAAACTGAATTCACAAGAATCTATTTGCAAACGTGTATGGCGCGAAAGAAAACTACCTGTAAATACCCTTAAAAAGATTCCCCTAGTGACTTTCTACTGTATAACGTAACAAATGTTACTGTGGATTCAACTTGCCGTCGTTAATACCAGAAGGTATTAGAAGAGTAAATTTACAAGTAAAAAATGATAGCTGGACACAAAACCAGCCTAAAAGGCCATTGCCGGCCGGAGTGGCCGTGAGGTTTTAGGCGCTACAGTCTGGAACCGAGCGACCGCTACGGTCGCAGGTTCGAATCCTGCCTCGGGCATGGATGTGTGTGATGTCCTTAGGTTCGTTAGGTTTAAGTAGTTCTAAGTTCTAGGGGACTGATGACCACAGCAGTTAAGTCCCATAGTCCTCAGAGCCATTTGAACCATTTTTTAAAAGGCCGTCAGCAAATATTGATATCATTAGAGAGTAGTTCGCTGATATCTCAAGCCTTACGGACTCGTAAAACTGGTATTTACACTTATTAAAAAAGCTTTTTTGAATACGTTACAATCAATAACTCTATTGTTTGTACTAAATAAAGTAATAAACAGCAATTAAAGCGATCATATATATATATATATATATATATATATATATATATATATATATATATATATATATATATATACCGTGACCCGTGACGCGTTTCGTAACGGGACTGTTTAGCTGGCGCGAGAGTGTTCATGGAAACTCAACAAACTCCAGTGGCAGGCTTTAGAAGACATGCGTTATACACTAAAGCGCCTAAGAAACAGGTATTCGAATACAGAGGTATGCAAACAGGCAGAATACGGCCCTGCGGTCGGCAAGTAAGACAAGTGTCTGGCCCAGTTGTTCGATCGGTTACTGCTGCTACAGCGGCAGGTTGTCAAGATTTTGATTTGAAGATCTGAAGAGTTTGAACGTGGTGTTATAGTCGGCGCACGAGCGATGGGACAATGCATCTCCCAGGTAGCAATGAAGCGGGAATTTTCTCGTATGACCATTTCACGAACGTACCGCGAATATCAGAAATCCGGTAAAAAATCAAATCTCCGGCACTGCTGCGGCCGGAAAACGATACTGCAATAACGGGAACAACGACCATTAAAGAGTATCGTCCAAAGTGACAGAAATGCAACACTTCCGCAAATTGCTGTAGATTTCAATGCTGAGCCATCAAAAAGTGTCAGCGTGCGAACCATTCAACGAAACACAATCGATATGGGACTTCGGAGCCGAAGGCCACCCTTTTCCTTGATGACTGTACGACGCAAAGTTTTACGCTTCGCCTGCGATCGGAAACACCGACGCTGGAAAGGTCTTATGGGACCACACTGCTGAGGCCGGCCATTGTTCCGTAAACTTACACATTACTTAATCTAACCTAAACTAACCTACGCTAAGGACAACACACACACCCATGCCCGTGGGAGAACTCGAACCTCCGACGGGGAGAGCTGCGCGCACCGTGACAAGGCACTGATACTTCTCCTTTGAATGTAAAGAATGACTGACCTGGTAAAACTTTACTTTACTTGATTTTCAAACTACAGAGTGAAACTGAACGTACTGAGACAGTTTTCTCTTTACGTATTCTGATCATCACTAAACTGACACACGAAGTTTTAGCGCATCGGAATCTGACTTTCAGTAATCCCTACAAAAGAATAGCCCTGACTAACAATAACCTATACCCCACATGAGTCACTTACCTCACAAAAATCTTCGTTACTCGAGGTACTGCAATACAGCGAGCGCCAATACTGCCAGTTAAATAAAAGATTCTAACTAATGAAGGCGCTAACTACTGATAGGCATATAGTTAGCAAATGAAAGATTTTGGTAGAGAACAAACTATGTCTTTACCTTAATAATTTTCAAAAGTCATAATATATACATAAATTCTTGACATCCAGTTTAACAGATTTCCTTTTTCTGACGGACACCGTCCAGATCGTCAGCTCATATTAACTCTGGGATTTCTCTCCCCACATCCATCACTCCTGGCGTTTCACATCCAACTGCCCAATACTACACTGGCGGATAACTTCCAACAACGAGTCCAACCAGCCACAGACTGCACACAGCGCAGTCAGCGGTTTTAATACAGAGCGCTACGTGGCGTTGCCAACATAAAAACCTAAACAGCCTACTTACAGCATCCTAGACCGCGCGGCTACCTCGCGATGACTGGAAACGTGTTGCCTGGTCGGATCAGCATCGTTTCAGATTGTTTCGGGCGGGTACGGAGACAACCTCATGAATCCATGGACCCTGCATGTAAGCAGGGGACTCTTCAAGCTGGTGGAGGCTCTGTAATGGTGTGGGGCGTGTGCACTTAGAGTGATGTGGGACCCCTGATACGTCTAGATCGACTCTGGCAGGTGACACGTACGTAAGTATCCTGTCTGATCACCTGGATCCATTCATGTCCATTGTGCATTCCGATGGACTTGGGAAATTCCAACAGAACAATGCGACGCCCCACATGTTCAGAATTGCTACAGTGTGGCTCCAGGAAAACTCTTCTGAGTTTAAACACTTCCGCTGGTCACCAAACTACCCAGACCTGCGTAGTCACGAGAAGCCTACACAATATTAGGCAGGTTTACCAGTTTCTTGGCTCTTCAGTGTATATCACGGAGAGGCTTGCCATTGAAATTCTGAGAAAATGTATTCCAGGAAGAGCCTTTCAACATATTACATTTCACGCATACAAATCCGAGAAATTGTCACAGTGAAACACCTAGAGAAACTTGAACTCATACGGAGATTTCCCTTCAATTATTCTTCTCATGCACCGATCGAAAATCGAAAAGAGTACCCTTCACCACATACTGTCAACTGTTTTGGGGCACATAGATGTAGGTGTAGAGTTCCTGTCGGTGACGAATTCATTAGAGAAGGAGCATAAGCCTAGATGGTAGAAGGATAGGAAGGGAAACGTGCATGTCTTTCCAAAGGAAACAACCTTCCATTCGACTTAAGCGATTTAGAAGAAACACGAAATATTTAAATTTGAATGGCCGCAGAAAGATTTGAACCGCCGGAATTCGAGGTCACTTCAGCCAGTGACACAGCAAAGGGAATGCATCTCAGGACACTTGTGAACAATCTGCTAATCAGACACTACTATCCGCTTGCCGGATTGACCTGTGGTCTAGGGGTAGCGTCTTTGATTCATAATCAAAACGTCTTTGGTCCTGGGTTCGAACCCCGCCAGTGCCTAAATTTTGATAAATAATCAGCATTGGCGGCCGAAGACTTCCGGCATAAGAAGTCAGCCTCATTCTGCCAACGGCCTTGTCTAGGAGGGCGGAGGAGTGGGTAGAGGTTCAGGGCACTCTTTTGTCCTAGGGGTGGGAAATTGGCCCTAAAGGCGGAAGAATCAGCAATGATCAACGACATGAGGATGCAGAAGGCAATGGAAACCACTGCATTAAAGACACGTAACGTGTATCCACAGGACATGTTGCCTGTAATTGAAGAAGTGTCATGATGATCTCTCCGTTGGCAAAAGATTCCGGAATAGTCCCCCATTCGGATCTCCGGGAGGTGATCGACAAGGGGGAGGTTACCATGAGAAAAAGATTGAATAATCAACGAAAGGATAACGCTCTACGAGTCGGGGCGTGGAATGTCAGTAGCTTGAACTTGGTAGGGAAACTAGAAAATCTGAAAAGGGAAATGCAAAGGCTCAATCTAGATATAGTAGGGGTCAGTGAAGTGAAGTGGAAGGAAGACAAGGATTTCTGGTCAGATGAATATTGGGTAATACCAACAGCAGCAGAAAATGGTATAACAGGTGTAGGATTCGTTATGAATAGGAAGGTAGGGCAGAGGGTGAGTTACTGTGAACAGTTCAGTGACCGGGTTGTTCTAATCAGAATCGACAGCAGACCAACACCGACAACGATAGTTCAGGTATACATGCCGACGTCGCAAGCTGAAGATGAACAGATAGAGAAAGTGTATGAGGATATTGAAAGGGTAATGCAGTATGTAAAGGGGGACGAAAATCTAATAGTAGTTGTAGGGGAAGGAGTAGAAGAAAAGGTTACAGGAGAATATGGGCTTAGGACGAGGAATGAAAGAGGAGAAAGACTAATTGAGTTCTGTAACAAGTTTCAGCTAGTAATAGCGAATACCCTGTTCAAGAATCACAAGAGGAGGAGGTATACTAGGAAAAGGCCGGGAGACACGGGAAGATTTCAATTAGATTACATCATGGTCAGACAGAGATTCCGAAATCAGATACTGGATTGTAAGGCGTACCCAGGAGCAGATATAGACTCAGATCACAATATGGTAGTGATGAAGAGTAGGCTGAAGTTCAAGACATTAGTCAGGAAGAATCAATACGCAAAGAAGTGGGATACGGAAGCACTAAGGAATGACGAGATACGTTTGAAGTTCTCTAACACTATAGATACAGCAATAAGGAGTAGCGCAGTAGGCAGTACAGTTGAAGAGGAATGGACATCTCTAAAAAGGGCCATCACAGAAGTTGGGAAGGAAAACACAGGTAAAAAGAAGGCCATGCGGTTCCTGCGCTGCAGTCTGGAACCGCGAGACCGCTACGGTCGCAGGTTAGAATCCTGCCTCGGGCATGGATGTGTGTGATGTCCTTAGGTTGGTTAGGTTTAACTAGTTCTCAGTTCTAGTGGAATAATGACCTCAGAAGTTGAGTCCCATAGTGCTCAGAGCCATTTGAACCCTTTTTGAAGAAACCATGGGCAACAGAAGAAATACTTCAGTTGATTGATGAAAGGAGGAAGTACAAACATGTTCCGGGAAAATCAGGAATACAGAAATACAAGTCGCTGAGGAATGAAATAAACAGGAAGTGCAGGGAAGCTAAGACGAAATGGCTGCAGGAAAAATGTGAAGACATCGAAAAAGATATGATTGTCGGAAGGACAGACTCAGCATACAGGAAAGTCAAAACAACCTTTGGTGATATTAAAAGCAACGGTGGTAACATTAAGAGTGCAATGGGAATTCCACCGTTAAATGCCGAGGAGAGAGCAGATAGGTGGAAAGAATACATTGAAAGCCTCTGTGAGGGTGAAGATTTGTCTGATGTGATAGAAGAAGAAACAGGAGTCGATTTAGAAGAGATAGGGGATCCAGTATTAGAATCGGAATTTAAAAGAGCTTTGGAGGACTTACGATTAAATATGGCAGAAGGGATAGATAACATTCCATCAGAATTTCTAAAATCATTGGGGGAAGTGGCAACAAAACGACTATTCACGTTGATGTGTAGAATATATGAGTCTGGCGACATACCATCTGACTTTCGGAAAAGCATCATCCACACAATTCCGAAGACGGCAAGAGCTGACAAGTGCGAGAATTATCCCACAATCAGCTTAACAGCTCATGCATGGAAGCTGCTTATAAGAATAATATACAGAAGAATGGAAAAGAAAATTGAGAATGCGCTAGGTGACGATCAGTTTGGCTTTAGGAAAAGTAAAGGGACGAGAGAGGCAATTCTGACGTTACGGCTAATAATGGAAGCAAGGCTAAAGAAAAATCAAGACACTTTCATAGGATTTGTCGACCTGGAAAAAGCGTTCGACAATATAAAATGGTGCAATCTGTTCGAGATTCTGAAAAAAGTAGGGGTAAGCTATAGGGAGAGACGGGTCATATACAATATGTACAACAACCAAGAGGGAATAATAAGAGTGGACGATCAAGAACGAAGTGCTCGTATTAAGAAGGGTGTAAGACAAGGCTGCAGCCTTTCGCCCCTACTCTTCAATCTGTACATCGAGGAAGCAATAATGGAAATAAAAGAAAGGTTCAGGAGTAGAATTAAAATACAAGGTGAAAGGATATCAATGATACGATTCGCTGATGACATTGCTATTCTGAGTAAAAGTGAAGAAGAATTAAATGATCTGCTGAACGGAATGGTCTAATGAGTACACAGTATGGTTTGAGAGTAAATCGGAGAAAGACGAAGGTAATGAGATGTAGTAGAAATGAGAACAGCGAGAAACTTAACATCAGGATTGATGGTCACGAAGTCAATGAAGTTAAGGAATCCTGCTACCTAGGCAGTAAAATAACCAATGACGGACGGAGCAAGGAGGACATCAAAAGCAGACTCGTTATGGCAAAAAAGGCATTTCTGGCCAAGAGAAGTCTACTAATATCGAATACCGGCCTTAATTTGAGGAAGAAATTTCTGAGGATGTACGTCTGGAGTACAGCATTGTATGGTAGTGAAACATGGACTGGGGGAAAACCGGAACAGAAGAGAATCGAAGCATTTGAGATGTGGTGCTATAGACGAATGTTGAAAATTAGGTGGACTGATAAGGTAAGGTATGAGGAGGTTCTACGCAGAATCGGAGAGGAAAGGAATATGTGGAAAACACCGATAAGGAGAAGGGACAGGATGATAGGACATCTGCTAACATGAGGGAATGACTTCCATGGTACTAGAGGGAGCTGTAGAGGGCAAAAACTGTAGAGGAAGACAGAGACTGGAATACGTCAAGCAAATAATTGAGGACGTAGGTTGCAAGTGCTACTCTGAGATGAAGAGGTTAGCACAGGAAAGGAATTCGTGGCGGGCCGCATCAAACCAGTCAGTAGACTGATGACCAAAAAAAAAAAAATCTTTCCGCTCTGTCGGCCAAAGACATGAATGGGAAATGTCTTCCGCTACAAGCAATCGAACCAGCTACATGTAACGGCTTCAAGCAAGTGTACGAGACTTCGACTACAGCGGCCAGTCTTCGCCACAACCCTGTCGTGAGAAACTGACGCTGTAAGTCCCTGCAGTCCTACGTGTCGCAATCCCCACAGACAGCAGTGTGCTTACGTGCTACACACATGTGGGTCACCTCTCAGACCTGCTCTGTGACACAAAGAGAGAACGATAATCCTGCTTAGAGCGGGAGGCACTGGCGAGATTGCTGTGCCGTCAGAGCAGCTAATCTCTACAAGACAGTTCCGTCTAAGATAGCCGAACGGCGAAAGCAGGGGCTCTGATATGTCTTCTTCCTCCACAGGGAGACCGTAAGGAACTATATGAGGCAGAAACAGCTGTTTATTAAGGTGCAGAAACTCTGGGGTCAAGATGCGCAGCCGTCACGAACAACATTCTCAGTCACACGACTGTGAATGTGCCTTCAAAAGCTTCCGTTGTGTGACGCACATGACGGGTCAAATACAGTGCTGGCCATTAATACAGCAACACCATCAAGGCTTCATCCAACAAACGTCTCAAACTAGGACTAAATGCTTTCATGAGCGATTGGTTGGTATTTCAACGCAACTGCGCATAGTATATGGGAGTAACATCAGGTGTATTCTACAACGGGTTTCTCCTTCAGAAACGGCATTTCAATTTTGGGCGATTCTGAGAAGCTCGTGTCAGAAATAGATAGGTGTGCCAGCACAGTCGGAATTATACAGCGGTTTATCGTTTCGTAATGTTGCTGCTCGCTTTGTTCTGGATCGCAAGACAGTTATGGGAGTATGGTACAAATAGTTTTTCCAGTGGGCCCTATTCAACGCCGTGCAGGTTCTCAACTCCCATCATGCGTAGGGTGACCATCTTGTTATATGGAAATGTAGAGCCCAATGGTGAAAAAATGTAGGACATTTGAAACAAATGTAGCACGTTACCGGCCAAAGTAAATAATGTAAAATTATAATTTAAATGCTACATACACTGTAGAGCCAAAACATTATGATCAGCTGCTTAAAAGGTTGTTTGTCCGTCTTTGGAACGAAATACATCACAGGCTCTGCCTATCACTGATCCGACAGTTTGTTGGCAGTTTGTATGAGGCATTAAATTTCTACTCACAGGTCATTTAATTCACATAAATAACGGGCCGCTGATTTGGGTACGCGGTGATGGCGCCCGATATGGGCTCAATAGGAGTCACATCTGGCGAATTTGATCACCCAGACATCAACGCGAGCTCACTGTAATGCTCCTCAAACCGTTGTAGCCGGTTCTGACTCCTAGGCACGGACCATTATACTCCTGAAATATATCGCCGTCGGGCAAAACATCAAACATGGAGGGATGCAGGTGGTTCGCAGCTGCCAGAGGCTCTTCGATTACTACCACAGGTCCCACGAAAGCTCAGGAGAATATCTCCCATAGCGTAATATTGCTCCCACCAGCCTTGGTCCTTGGCGTCGTGCACATTTCAAACCTCCGTTCCCGTGGATAACGACGTTTGTGGAGATGACCATCGTCCTGGTGTAGCAAAAACGTGATGCATCATGCGAGGGGACGAGTTCCCCTTGATCCACGGCCCAGTCTCGACGATCCTGTGGCCACTGCAGTCGTAATTGACGACGTCATTGGGTCAACATGTGAAGACGTAGGGATCGCCTGCTGCGAAGCTCCATGTTCAACAATGTACGATAAACGGTGTGCTCCGAAACACTTATGCGTGTACGAGCATTGTGCTCTTTCGGCAGAGGTACCACAGATCGACACCTGTTCTGCTTTCCAGAGCAGGAAGCGTCCAAATCCCACGTTCTGTGAAGAGTCGTGGACGTCCAAGCACTTGTCAAATGGCTCTGAGCACTATGGGACTCAACTGCTGTGGTCATTAGTCCCCAAGAACTTAGAACTACTTAAACCTAACTAACCTAAGGACATCACACACACCCATGCCCGAGGCAGGATTCGAACCTGCGACCGTAGCAGCAGCGCGGCTCCGGACTGGAGCGCCTAGAACCGCACGGTCACCGCGGCCGGCAAGCACTTATCGCCCGGCGGTAGTTTCACTGTTGCCATTGCCAGAGTTAACGACTCTCTGTATTAAACTTCGCATACTGTATACCCCAATTCACCTACAAAATTATATCCACTTCGTACTGTTCGATCTTACGGACAATAACTAAAATTTCATTCTGTTGTTCCTGGAGTCACAATTATCGTGGCTAAGAGTGTACTGTACCCTTAGTTATCTTTGTGTTACTCGAAAAGAATGACGCGTTACATTAAATTCCCTAATTTATGTTTCCTGATTATCTTGTGTGACACATTCATCTGAAATAATTGACCCTAACACAAATCGAGCATTACATCTCTTCATCGGACTTAAAGATGAACCGAGTCACTCAAGCAGGATTTATGAATAGGGCGCACAAGGAACGCTATGCTTATCCGTCCGCTCATCTGAATCCTTTTGTCTCAGTACAGATTCATATCAAACTTCCTGGCAGATTAAAACTGTGTGCCGGACCGAGACTCGAACTCAGGACACTTGCCTTTCGCGGGCAAGTGCTCTACCATATGAGTTACCCAAGCACGACTCACAGCCCGTCCTCACAGCTTTCAGTTCTGCCAGTACCTCGTCTCCTACCTTTCAAACTTCACAGAAGCTCTTCTGCAAAACTTGCGGAACTAGCGCTCCTCGAAGAAAGGATATTGCGGAGACTGGCTTAGCAACAGCCTGGGGGATGTTTCCAGAATGAGATTTTTACTCTGCAGCGGAGTGTGCGCTGATATGAAACTTCCTGGCAGATTAAAACTGTGTGCCGGACCGAGACTCGAACTCAGGACCTTTGCCTTTCGCGGGCAAGTGCTCTACCATCCGAGTTATCCAAGCACGACTCTCACGACGAGTCGAGCTTGGGTAGCTCAGATGGTAGAGCACTTCTCCCGCGAAACGCAAAGCTCCCGAGTTCGAGTCTTGGACCGCCGCAAAGTTTTAATCTACAAGGGAGTTTCATATCAACACACACTCCACCGCAGAGTGAAAATCTCATTCCAGATTCATATCGTTACTCCTGAACGTTTAAACCATATGGTGGAGCTCACAGGTTTTTCAGTAAACAGTAGCCAGTTGCTAATTCTGCCCTTTACAAGTATGAGGACCGATTAAAAAGTGTCCGCTCGAAGGTCGTGCTGAAGGTCACTGAAGCAAAATCGCTGTGATCATGGAGAAAGTCATACTACACGTTAGATTGAAGATACCCTTACAGTAAAACAGCGTGTCCTGCTACGAGAAGAAACACGCTGTACATTCTCGTAAGACAGGGACTGTCGACCCTTCACGGCCTTTTTTAAGAGACCGAAGGCGTGATAATCGCATGAGCGGAGCTTACAGTATGCAATGTCCGGCACCGGTAGCTGAGCAGTCAGTGCGACGAATGTCAATCCTAAGGGCCTGGGTCGATTCCCTGCTAGGTCGGAGATTTTCTCCGCAGAGGGAGTGGGTGTTGTGTTGTCCTAATCATCATCATTTCATCCCCATCGACAAGCAAGTCGCCGAAGTGGCGTCAAATCCAAAGACTTACACACGGCGAACGGTCTACCCGACGGGAGGACCTAGTCAAACGACATTCATTCATTATACAACCTCGACTAAAGCCGCCTTATTCAGCAGTAACAAACTTATTTTTACGGGTCCCGCTCTGTCTTCCGCCACCAACCGCCATAATGGGAATAAAATCGTACTTTTTAATTATTGTAGCTTATAGACGTTATTCAGCCATATTTACAAGCCTCTATACTGAATACGTATTATTAAGGTATTACAGCTGGGAAAAGTCTGAATATGGTCTGAGGAATGGGTCGAAACCGGTTGCTAACGAATAAAATTTGGAAAGCCGATCGAGACTGTTTTCATTTGATATTTAAGTTTTATACCGATCGCTGTTTTGCTCCAATTACAGAATGCGTTCTAAAATTTCTAACAAATCGTCCACTAGACGCAGTACACAATGCTGTACAATGTGATCATACATTTACGTATCAGTGTTTTCTAAACCGCAATAAGGCTATCATGTTGTTGTTGTTGTTGTTGTGATCTTCAGTCCAGAGACTAGTTTGATGCAGCTCTCCATGTTACTCTATCCTGTTCAAGCTTCTTCACCTCCCAGTTCCTACTGCAGCCTACATCCTTCTGAATCTGCTTAGTGATGCAACTCTTGGTCTCCCTCTACGATTTTTTCCCTCCACGCTGCCCTCCAATAATAAACTGGTGATCCCTTGATGCCTCAGAAGTTGTCCTACCAACCGATCCCTTGTGTTAGTCAAGTTGTGCCACAAATTTCTCTTCTCCCCAATTCTATTCAATATCTCCTCATTAGTTATGTGATCTAACCATCTAATCTTCAGCATTCTTCTGTAGCACCACATTTCGAAAGCTTCTATTCACTTCTTGTCTAAAATATTTTTCACTTCCATAGATGGCTACACTCCATACAAATACATTTAGAAACGACTTCCTGGCACTTAAATCTAAACTCGATGTTAACAAATTTCTGTTCTTCGAAACGCTTTCCTTGCCATTGGCAGTCTACATTTTATATCCTCTCTACTTCGACCATCGCCAGTTGTTTTGCTTCCCAAATAGCAAAACTCCTTTACTATTCTAAGTGTCTCATTTCCTAATCTAATTCCCTCAGCATCGCCCGACTTAATTCGACTACATTCCATTATCCTCGTTTTGCTTTTGTTGATGTTCATCTTATATCCTCCCTTCAAGACACTGTCCATTCCGTTCAACTGCTCTTCCAAGTCCTTTGCTGTCTCTGACAGAATTACAATGTCATCGGCGAACCTTAAAGTTTTTATTTCTTCTCCATGGATTTTAATATCTACTCCGAATTTTTCTTTTCTTTCCTTTACTGCTTGCTCAATATACGGATTGAATAACGTCGGGGAGAGGCTACAACCCTGTCTCACTCCCTTCCCAACCACTGCTTCCCTTTCATGTCCGTCGACTCTTATAACTGCCATCTGGTTTCTGTAGAAATTGTAAATAGCCTTTCGCTCCCGGTGTTTTACCCCTGCCACCTTCATAATTTGAAAGAGAGTATTCCAGTCAACATTGTCAAAAGCTTTCTCCAAGTCTACAAATGCTAGAAACGTAGGTTTGACTTTTCTTAATCTAGCTTCTAAGATAAGTCGTAGCGTCATAAGGCTACCATAATCACGACAAAGATACCCAACCGTTACACCATCTCTTCCGTACTTCACTGCTGGCACTACAGATGTTGACAGGTAACGTTCTACAGCGATCGCCAAACCCAAATCGTCCGTCGGATTGCCACAGGGTACAGCATGATTAATCACTCCATTATCTCTTTTCGAGTCACCCATACCGAGAGAGGTGGCTCAGTGGTTACCACATTAGACTCTCATTCGGACGGACGACGGTTCAAACCCGGCTCCGGCCATCCTGTTTTAGGTTTCCCGTGATATTACCAAGTCGCTTGAGGGAAATGCCGAGATGATTCCTTTGAAAGGGCACGTCAGATTTCGTTTCCCATGCTTCCCTAATCCGAGCTTGTGCTCCTTCTCTAATGACCTCGCTGTCGACGGGACGTTAAACACAGATCTCCTCCTCCTCCAGTCACCCACTAGCCAGTGGCGTCGCTCTTTGCATAACTTCAACTGTCTCTTACCACTGATTACCGAAACGTGTAGCTTATGGGCAGCTGCCCGACCATTGCACCCCATTCTTTTTAACTCCCTACGCACAGTCGCTCCGCTAGGTGGACTGCTGGTAGCACTTTAGAATTTACCAGTGATTCCTTCCGCTCATTTCATGCCATTTTTTCAACCACCATTCGCAACAGTCGACGGCTACTGCCCGTCAGTACATGGCATGTGCCTAAAGTTGAAAAGCTGTTGTTCCCTCGTGTTTTCACCTCTGAGCTTTAGAGCGGCTGAAATGTCCGTGATGGATTTGCTGTTCAAAGAACATCGACGTTCGAGGTTACTGGCCCATCTCGACCAACCCACTCTCTTTCTCCACTGACAATACCTGCCAGCCTTTTATACACCGGCGAGTCCTCCGCCCGTAGCATATAGTGATCAGTTCTGATTTGGATGGGGGTGTCCGGCTAGGTTGGATCTGGTAGTGTATATTATTCCAGACCTATTACAGTAGAGCATATTTACGATAGAAGGTAACAAGGAGATGCACAGTAACAATGGAGACACGACAACACACCATAACATACCATATCAGCCAATAGCCTCACCCTACAAATTCTCAGTGAGTAGTGCATTTTAGTGCGCTCCAGACATGTAGCGTTAATTTTCATATTGATCCAAGTGTTTTGATGCCTACCTAGTTATCAAAGTGTTTGCTATGGATGACGGAATAGATACATGCCAACTGTTACACAAACGAGTTAG
Organism: Schistocerca serialis cubense; assembly: GCF_023864345.2. NCBI lineage: Eukaryota > Metazoa > Arthropoda > Insecta > Orthoptera > Acrididae > Schistocerca > Schistocerca serialis. The sequence continues at coordinate 819,913,411 of NC_064641.1, forward strand.
TCCAGTCATTTGGTAGTTTTATGGGTTTTGAAAGATAGTATATTTATCACAACCATACAAAACACATGCTCTCACATGCTTGGGGTCATGCCACACAGTCCACAGACGTGTAAACTACTCCAAAATAATGCTCTGCTGACACACAAACAAATCCTAAATTACCAAAATATTTTCAGAACAGACCTGCAAACTACTCCTAAATGATGCAGTACACCGATGTGCGGACATGAAATCAACTCGTAAACTGACCAAATAATGCAAAGCATAGCCTACAGACCTGTTAGGAAAATAATGCAACAGTCACATACTCAATGTGAGCAAGCACTGTCTACCAACTCCTGTCCATTAGACCGCACAGGAAGATACCACCAGCCCCCACAAAGTTACGCAGCCATTAGCTGTCAAACCACGCACAGATGCCCTCAAGCCTGAGGTGGCAACGTCCCTTTCATACTTGACACCTGAGAATTTCCTCTCAAAAATACATGATCACCTAAGCACCGTTGCTGACGTGACCGAATGGGAACAGACCTATTTGCAGAGCTCTTCGACGCCGGACACAAGCCAGTTAAGCCATCACTCACACGCTGCTGCTACCTGCAGTGAGCAGGTGGAAGTTGCTTCATTTTTGGGTATACAGTTAGAGTTCTCTGAGGGTTATACTGACATCACAGAACTGCAACGCTTGCTCACGCCGGTCCCATATGTGAGACACCTCTGGGCATCAGATGAGTTTTACCATTGCTGATGTGAAACCTGGGGATACTGACATCACCGAATAGCACAGGGTGCATTACTCCTAGTGTGACATGCGAAACACGTCAACTGTATTTAACTGCCCAGCATGACTGACGCAACGCCGCGAACGATTGTGTGACTGTTGCAGTATTTTGCTTGCAGGTCTGTAGGCTATGCTTTGCATTATTTGGTCAGTTTGAGAGTTGATTTCATGTCTGCACATCGGTGTACTGCATTATTTAGGAGTAGTTTGCAGGTCTGTTCTGAAAATATTTTGGTAATTTAGTTGTATGTGTGTCAAAAGAGCATTATTTAGGAGTAGTTTAAAGGTCTGTGGACTGTGTGGCATGACCCCAAGCATGTGAGAGCGTGTGTTTTGTATGGTTGTGATAAATATATTATCTTTCAAAACCCATCCCTAAATAAATTGCTCCCAAATAAATAAAGTACACTCCTTCCTAACTCTCTCCAGCAGCCCAGTGCAGGCTGTCATTTCCTCCTCCAGACAGTCATCTTGAGCTGTGTCACAGAACAGATGACAAATGGCTCTGAGCACTATGCGACTTAACTTCGGAGGTCATCAGTCGCCTAGAACTTAGAACTACTTAAACCTAACTAACCTAAGGACATCACACACATCCATGCCCGAGGCAGGATTCGAACGTGCGACCGTAGCGGTCGCGCGGCTCCAGACTGAAGCGCCTAGAACCGTTCGGCCACTCCGGCTGGCTGAACAGATGACAGTGCACTCTGGTGTTGGTACTGTGCACTAGACCAGGACCTGGTGGCAAACACACTGTTTGCCATCCATCTTGGATAATGGTACTTGCATCATCAGCTGACATCCTGGCCGCCATCTTGGATTACATAACGGAATGGACGACAGTGCCCTCTGGTGGCGGTAGTGCGTACTAGGCTCAGACCTCATGGTGAACACACTGTTTCCCACCAAAATTGGTCATCTTGGATAACGGTATTTGTCTCATCAGCTGACATAATGGCCGTATTCTTGGATTACATCAGGTAATGGATGACCACACTCTACGGTGGTGGTACTGTGTACTATGTCAGTTGGAGTCAGGATCCCATGGATGGCTGTATTGTATCTAATTGTTTAAATAAATGGTGCATGCAAAATAATAAAGAGTTATGTCCAGCATGGGCCGAGTCCTCTCCCTGCCGTTTCCTAGGATGAGGTGGCAGTTGGGTGACTTAGATTAGTGGAATTGCCCTTTCATTGCCGCCATTTTCTTAGGTTAGTAGAGATATTTCCAGAATGAGATTTTCACTCTGCTATGGAGTGTGCACTGATATGAAACTTCCTGACAGATTAAAACTGTGTGCCGGTCTGAGATTCAAACTCAGGACCTTTGCCTTTCGTGGGCAAGTGCTCTACCAACTTAGCTACCCAGGCATGACTCACACACCGTCCTCACAGCTTCAATTCTGCCAGTAGGGCACTTGCCCGTGAAAGGCAAAGGTCCCGAGTTCGAGTCTTGGTCCGGCACACAGTCTTAGTAGAGATAGTCCAATTCACGTATCTTCCCTCTAAATGTCAAAATTCCCACCAATCCCCAGGAAGAGGTGGCTGTTGGATAACTTAGGTTAGAAGAGGTAGCCCAAGTGACCTATTTTATCGCCATTTTCTTAGATGTGCTGCATTGTTCTAATGGTTTCGAAATGCCCACCATTTTCTTTGGGAGGGGGGGGGGGTTAGGTTAGTGGAGGTAGCCCAATTGACATATCTTCATACCAAAATTCGCCATCTTGGATGATGTCACAGCTGCCATCTTGGATGACGTCATCGCCACCATCTTGGATACATCTGGCAACAATGGAATGTCGGGTGGCACCACCCTTGTCCCCTTATTTGTGAGAGAGAGAGAGAGAGAGAAGGAGAGAGAGAGAGAGAGAGAGAGAGAGAGAGAAAGAGAGAGAGAGAGAGAGAAAGAGAGAGAGGGGGGAGAGAAAGAGAGGGGGAAAGAGAGAGGGGGGGGCAGAGAAGGGGGAGAGAGGACAGCAGTGACAGGCGAGAGAGAGAATGGGGAGAGAGGTTGTATGTGAGACAGAGCCTGTGTGTGAGACAGAATGTTAGAGAGGAAGAGTGTATGGGAAACGGAGTGTGAGAGAGGGAGAAAGAGAGAGAGAGAGAGAGAGAGAGAGAGAGAGAGAGAGAGTGAACGAGAAAGAGCAACAGACAGAGAGAGAGAGGGTGAGGGATGGAGTGTGAGAGTGCAAGACTGTAACAAGGACAGAAAGAGGCAGAGAGGGCAAAGTGCACACATTGATGAAATTAAAACAGAATTGTTTCATGGACTGTCTCAGTTGACATAATCCTCTTGAACAACGCAAACATCAAACAAAAATATTTAAGTGTGAATGTATGCTTTCCCGGCGTATACAGCTGGCGAAGAGTTCTCGGGCTTCCAGCCGGGCGGCGATGTCTTCAAACTGCGACGTTTCGACGCGTGACATACTCATCATCTTCTGGCGAAGTGCCGAGACTTTGCGGATGCCGGTCCCTTTATACCTGCGGTGTGCCCCCCACCACCTGGCCGCGGGAGGCTGGGTCCAGCGGAGCCGGCGGGCGGGGTGGAGGGGGAAGCGGGTGCGCCGTTCGTGTCTCCGTCAGAGCATTCTGATCGCGTCTCGTGAGCTGGACGGTTCTTGTTGCGTTCCTGGCGTACTGCGGCTAATGCTGGATTCCAGGCCGCGCTCAGTTGAAGCCTTCGTCCCTGTTCACAAGGTTCTCGTGGACCCGTATTTCTATTGATTCTTTAATGACGCTATCCCAATAGCTCCCGGCTCGGCACAGCACCCTGGTGTTTTCGAAATCGAAGGTGTGGTTTTCTTTGATGCTATGTTCAGCTATAGCAGATTTCTCTATCTGTCCAAGTCGAACATGCCTGATGTGTTCCTCGCACCTTTTAGAGATGCAGCGCTGCGTTTGACCAATGTACTGCACACCACATTGGCAGGCAATGCTGTATATGCCAGGTGTGTTTAGTTTGAGTGGGTCTTTAGCTGAGCCCAGCAGCTCTTTCGTCTTCGGCGGTGGTCGGAAGACGGTATTTATGTTCGATTTTCTTAATAGCCTCCCGATTTTGGCTGATGTGGGCCCCAAATATGGAAGAAAGGCGAGTCTCTTGTTAACTTCCTCTTCCTCTTCCTGAAATTTGTCAGCCTGTCTCCTCTTGAAGGCCCTGCCAATCTGTGTTTCACTGTACCCGTTTTTCCGAAATACCTCGCTTAGGTGGTGTAATTCTTCTGAGAGGCTTTCTTTGTCACAAATGACGTGCGCCCTATGTACCAAGGTGGTCAGTACTGACTGGCGTTGCGCCGGATGGTGGCAGCTGGTTGCATGGAGGTACAGGTCTGTGTGCGTCTTTTTTCTATACACTGAATGGCCCTGCGTGCCATCCGCTTTTTTTCTGATCGGTATGTCCAGGAATGGAATACAGCCATTCTCTTCTACTTCCATCGTGAAGGTGATATTTTCATGTATGCCGTTTAGGTGGTCCATAAACTCCTCCAATGCCTGCCTGCCATGCTGCCATATCACGAAAGTGTGGTCCACATAGCGGAAGAAGTGCCTGGGTTTACGGTGAGCAGTTTGTAGTGCCACCTCCTCAAAGTGTTCCATATAGAGATTCGCGATACCTGGAGCAAGGGGAGATCCCATGGCCACTCCATCCACTTGTTCATAATGCTCTCCATTGCACTTGAAGTAGGTGGTCGTAAGTGCATATTCAAAGAGCTTCACTGTTTCAGGCTCGAAGTACTGATTAAGGAATGCACGTATCCTGATCGCATGTCACCTGAAAATGGCAGAAGCATTACCGGCACACACTTGGGAGTGGGTTGACCGCAGCTCTCACGCCGACAGTGAGGTGCAGAAACGACATGTTGCCGCAAAACAGATCAACAAATTCGGCAGACTCTCTGGAGCTCAGTCGACCCAGAAAATGACAAATAGCACCAGAGCTATTGTAAATTTGACAGATAAGGTGCTAGATGCAGCCACAACTTCTGTCCTCTCGAAAGGGTTGAACTTTGCACCTGTAACAAGGACCATACCGAAACGGGACATCATCAGCAGCGTAGAGGAAGCAATCCGGGGCCTACCCAAGGAGGAAGCTGAGCAGATCCGAAGGGAGACCTGCAGGATCATCGACAAGTCACGACTCCCTAAATCTAACATTACTGCGCCGGAGCGAGAGGCTATCCGCGCACTGAGGGATGACGCTGACATCATGGTCCTCCCAGCAGACAAGGGAAATGCGACGGTGCTGATTCGCACAGTCGACTACCAACAGAAAATCTGCTCTCTGCTGCAAGACCCAGCCTACAGGAAACTCAACAAGGACCCTACATTGACGATGACCAGGAAAACCGTGGGGCTACTGAAGATCTACCAGAGGCAGTGCAGAAACGGCTGTATCCCAGAGCGCCAACGACACCGCGCCTGTATGGATTGCCCAAAATTCACAAAGATGGGGTGCCTCTACGGCCGATTCTGGACACTATCAACTCGCACAGTTATGGACTGGCCAAATACCTTGCCACACTATTGAAACCACTGGTCGGACACTGCAGTCATCACGTGAAAAACTCCGCAGATTTCGTTAGAAAACTGAAGGACATCCGAATACAGAGTGATGACCTACTCGTGAGCTTCGACGTCACCTCCGTGTTCACGAAAGTACCGCTACAAGACACCGTGGCGCTCCTTAATCAGTACTTCGAGCCTGAAACAGTGAAGCTCTTTGAATATGCACTTACGACCACCTACTTCAAGTGCAATGGAGAGCATTATGAACAAGTGGATGGAGTGGCCATGGGATCTCCCCTTGCTCCAGGTATCGCGAATCTCTATTTGGAACACTTTGAGGAGGTGGCACTACAAACTGCTCACCGTAAACCCAGGCACTTCTTCCGCTATGTGGACCACACTTTCGTGATATGGCAGCATGGCAGGCAGGCATTGGAGGAGTTTATGGACCACCTAAACGGCATACATGAAAATATCACCTTCACGATGGAAGTAGAAGAGAATGGCTGTATTCCATTCCTGGACATACCGATCAGAAAGAAAGCGGATGGCACGCAGGGCCATTCAGTGTATAGAAAAAAGACGCACACAGACCTGTACCTCCATGCAACCAGCTGCCACCATCCGGCGCAACGCCAGTCAGTACTGACCACCTTGGTACATAGGGCGCACGTCATTTGTGACAAAGAAAGCCTCTCAGAAGAATTACACCACCTAAGAGAGGTATTTCGGAAAAACGGGTACAGTGAAACACAGATTGGCAGGGCCATCAAGAGGAGACAGGCTGACAAATTTCAGGAAGAGGAAGAGGAAGTTAACAAGAGACTCGCCTTTCTTCCATATTTGGGGCCCACATCAGCCAAAATCGGGAGGCTATTAAGAAAATCGAACATAAATACCGTCTTCCGACCACCGCCGAAGACGAAAGAGCTGCTGGGCTCAGCTAAAGACCCACTCAAACTAAACACACCTGGCATATACAGCATTGCCTGCCAATGTGGTGTGCAGTACATTGGTCAAACGCAGCGCTGCATCTCTAAAAGGTGCGAGGAACACATCAGGCATGTTCGACTTGGACAGATAGAGAAATCTGCTATAGCTGAACATAGCATCAAAGAAAACCACACCTTCGATTTCGAAAACACCAGGGTGCTGTGCCGAGCCGGGAGCTATTGGGATAGCGTCATTAAAGAATCAATAGAAATACGGGTCCACGAGAATCTTGTGAACAGGGACGAAGGCTATCAACTGAGCGCAGCCTGGAATCCAGCATTAGCCGCAGTACGCCAGGAACGCAACAAGAACCGTCCAGCTCACGAGACGCGATCAGAATGCTCTGACGGAGACACGAACGGCGCACCCGCTTCCCCCTCCACCCCGCCCGACGGCTCCGATGGACCCAGCCTCCCGCGGCCAGGTGGTGGGGGGCACACCGCAGGTATAAAGGAACCGGCATCCGCAAAGTCTCGGCACTTCGCCAGAAGATGATGAGTATGTCACGCGTCGAAACAGAGCGGCCTGAGCTGGCGAGGCGAGCGCATCGCTGCTGTTGCGCGCTTCGCTTACTCGGCCGTTGAGAGCTCGTGAAGAGGTTTTCTGTGCTGTGGGCGCTGCGGAGAGCAAATTGTCGTGCGTTGTTTTGACAACGCGTGCAAATTGTCGTGTTCCGCGCCTCACAGCATGGGAAAGAAGGGTGCGCAGAGGAAACCTGCCGCTACGAAGGCTCCTTCGGTTGTGCGACTCTCTGAGTCTGCCGACCGTGCAAGGAACTCCCTAGAAGACGAGTCGCGGCCTGTCCCCCCTTTGTACGTCAAGTGCAAAGGCGGGTGGACAGCGCTGTTCGACACCATGACGAATTGCGCTCGGAACGAGGTGGTCTACGAGTCTGTCGATACAGACTCGCTGATCTGCGTTCGAGCCGCAAACGTGGCCGACCACAGGGCGATCAAGGTCGCAGTGGCCGACCACATCGTCGACGCGCCGCCGGCGCGTGAGAAGGCACCTTCCGTAGGAAGGATGAAGACGACTAAGGCACTCCTCAGACGAGGCAGCGGTCCGGGAAGGGCTGCTGCGAGCCGGGTTTGGTAATGCAGCCGCAAGGTTGCACAACCGGACCAACAGGAAGAGGGCGCCGCTCTATGCAGTGACCGTGCAAACGGTCGACGGCGGGAGCGACATCTTCGACTTGCGGAAGTTGCTGGGCTTCCCGGTTACGACGGAGGCTCTCCCGATCGCCATGGATCCTCAGCCCCAGTGCTTCAGGTGCCAGGGCGAGGGCCATGTTGCGAAGTACTGCCGCAACGCGGCGCGGTGCGTCAAGTGCTCAGGTGAGCACGACAGCCGCGCCTGCGACCGCGGCAGCAACGCTCTGCCGACTTGTGTTCGGTGTGGCGGCCCGCACGTCGCCAGTTGGCGCGGTTGTGCGGCTTTCTCTAGCCGCAACCGTGCCGGGGGCGGCGAAGCGGCCGCGGCCGCACCGACGCAGCAGCAGAAGAGAAGACGACGTCGGAAACGGCGTAGGGCGGAGAACAGCCCGGTGCAGCTGAGGGACGGCGCAGCAGCAGATCCACCTGCCAGGGGCGGGGACGGCCGCTCGGAAACGGGCAGCCAGGACGCAGCTCGCCCTCCCGCGAAGAGATGTGACCTCGAGCTCGGCATCGCCGTGAAGGAGGCCACAGCAGCCCTCAAAGCCGTCATGGCGGCGGAGAGGGCTGCCTTCGCAGCCGCCGTGGCTGCAGAGAAGGAAGAGGCCTTGAGGCAACTGCGAGCAGTCTTCGCCCAAGGCCTCAGTGCAGTCGTACCTGCGAACACTCCTGCGACCTCGCAGAAGGATGTTCGCGCGCCTGTCCCAGCGGTTGCCCCAGCAGCACCACAGGTGAAAGGTGCAAAGAAGAAAACCGCCAGGGCAGTCTTCATCGCGCAAGCGTCGCCGCGCTGCCGCGCCGAACTTTTATGTTACAGGGAGTAAGCCACTGCGGCCGGCCCAGGAGACAACGAGGGAGCCCAGCCGCGGCACCGGACTGACCCAGCTAACGACCACGCAGTACATAGGTAACGTTGCACGATACCTCACTCTAACCCCCCTCACCTTGCATGCTCTGTCGCAGCTAGCAAACCGCTACTGCTCTTACTACCCGTCCTACTGTCGCAGAGGTTTTTTTCTCTTGGCGCAGGCTTGGCACTTTTTTTCCTCTGCTCTTACAACCGCTACCCTTCGATCGTTTTCGACCACTTCTATCTCCTGATGGACCATGTTAATGAGTAGTCTTACCCAGACGCATGGATAACATCACAGCCTGCATCCTGTGACGCCTGATTCAAAACTAACATGCATACGGAGGTGACAGTAGAACTTTTGTGTTGGTCACCACGTTGGTGCGGGCGTGGAGGGGCCCCATCCTTTATTACTCGTCGAAACGTCGCAGTTTGAAGACATCGCCACCCGGCTGGAAGCCCGAGAACTCTTCGCCAAAAATGTTTAAATTCCACAACAGAAACTTCTGTTGCAGTATGTTTGTATCGTAAAAGGGTTCGTAATCGTAAATGCTCTAACAAATTTACGAAACTAATATTTGCCAGCTTTTTTGACATACTTAGATTTAGTCTGAATGACAAGCTCTCTCATGATCACTCATAAGTAACAGCCAAAGCACGTGAACGCAGATCAGTCAATATACTACTTGCAAGGTATTGTAAGGGCCTTCTGCGCAGCATGGGATGGAAGGATGCTGCACGCTGTTTAGAATGTCTTTAGAGACGGATAAGCATTCCGTTTTTTCCGTGAGGGGTTTCTTATTAGGAAAAATCTCTATCTGATGCTGAGTGAAGTATCTTGCTTAGGAATACGGAATTAGAAGGCACTTCTTCCCTGTCTATATCATTTACTTTCCAGATAAACTGTTCCCAAGACCTGTTACTTCACAATATGGCATCGGAACCGGCAGATTGTTCGAGAATCTGATTAGCCTTCGAGGAGATAGCCACTTAAGGCAGAAAGTGACGATAAACTTAATGTGTAATAGATCCGCTGGTACGATAGTTCCGCTTTAAACTCAAATTGTTACATCTCTTTTTGATACAGTGTGTTAAGTTTGGGAACAGTTGAGGTACTATTTCTTACCATTTACACTGAAGCGCCAAAGAAACTGGTATAGGCTTGTGTATTCCAATACAGATATACGTAAACAGGCAATATGCGGCGCTGCGGTCGGCAACGCCTATGTAAGACAAGTGTGGTGCAGTTGTTAGATCGTTTACTGCTGCTACAATGGCAGGTTATGAAGATTTAAGTGAGTTTAAACGTGGTGCTATGGTCGGTGCACGAGCCATATGACATAGCATCTCCCATGTAGCGATGAAATGGGGATTTCCTGTACTATCATTTCACGAGTGTACCCTGAATATCAGGAATCCGGTAAAACATCAAACCTCCGACATCGCTGCGAGCGGGAAAAGATCCTGGAAGAACGGACCGCCGGCCGCTGTGGCCGAGTGGTTCTAGGCGCTTCAGTCCGGAACCGCGCGGCTGCTACGGTCGCAGGTTAAAATCCTGCCTCTGTGTTCCACGTTGGGTGTGGATCTCAATAATTGACACAAAGGTCAGGGGAAGTACACGTAGTTCCGTGAAGATGAGCGGTCATACAAAACTTACGACACATATCTCGTGCATTACATCTGAGAGTGGTTTGCACGAATTTTTGGCGCTTGAGAAACCTCATAGGGTTGAGAAAGTAGAGTCTGACTTTCAGTCTTAAAAATTCAGCTTTAATATAATCTGGAAAAGCTGGTGAATCAAATGTCAATGTAAATGAGTCTGATTTTTCTGATTTTTCACCCGCACGACGCATTACTTCTTTCGCCTCAATTCTGTTCCACTGCAATAGCACACTCACTCAAAAATCTGGACTCCAACAGGTTTTTAACTTGCTGTGATGTCGATATTTCGACAAGCAATGTGCTACCGCGCAACCGTTTAACAAGTTTGAGGGTTCCAGCCAAATCATCAAGGCCTTTCTGTACATACAAATGCGATACCGTCTCAAGCTTACCTTCTTCTCTCATGATCACTAGAAACACATTTTGACACGCTCGGTGCGCCCTGTTGTGATACAACGCCTGAACTTTAGATGAAGACTGGTCAAGAGGGCTATCCTCCAGAGCTCGCTTTGAAGGATGGGTGTGGGTGCCACCCAACTGACACCCGAAACGTCGGGAGCAAGTGTGTGAGGAGTCATGAATGCCATAGTGTTCCCACGAGCAGCTAGGGTGTTAAACGGTCCTCTCAGATGGAGCCCCACTTGCCTGAGTAAGTCTTATTCAACAGAGGAGCACCGCGTACCCCAGAAGCTGCCGCTAACGACTGTTCCACCTCAACAGCCATGCATCTCATCGGCGCAGAACGCACCTTGTATATAGATTGACGGATTTGTTACAGAGGTTTTTACTATCCTCACGATTCAGGCGATCAAGCCAAGATTCCCGTTCCCCTGTGACACACAACGTTCCACCACCGCACCATACGATGGCCGCAGAAGCATGCCCAGAACTTAACGGTGACATTACTACTACTACTACTACTACTACGTGATCAGACCGCACGCAACTACAAGTTTCCTCCTCCACTGTATTCTGTCCATTGCTGCCATCCGCCATTCGTCCACATCTATTGACATTTGTTTTAAATCTTCATGGAGTCCATCCCTCCAACGCTTCTTGGGTCTCCCTGGCGGTCTCTTTCCTGTAGGTGTGAAATCCAGGAGCTTCCGAGGCCATCTGTGATCCTCCATCCGGGCCACATGGCCGGCCCACTGCATTCGTTTGGCTTTGACAGCTCCTGCTATGTTGGGCTGCTGGTATAGTTCCTCAAGCTCTTGGTTGTATCTGATCCTCCATTCCCCTGTATCTGCATCCAGAACCGGGCCGAAGATCTTCCGAAGCACTTTTCTCTCAAAGACAAGGAGCTTATGGAAGTCCTGTTTCCGGATACTCCATGTCTCACAGCCATATAGAACAACAGACTGGATCAGGGTTTTGTACAGTCGAATCTTGAACTGTCTGGAGAGAGATTTGGACCGAAGCAGTTGTGCTAGGCTGTGGTAAGATCGGTGACATTAAGAAATCCTATACATGGCGTAGGGATAATAGAGGAGGTTACAGTGTCTACACAGGCATACAGACATTCACTGTTACTCGATCATTACGCATATGGGCGGAAAAGGGAGGAAGAAATCGATAATTCTGCTACGTCATATTCTGCACCATGCAGTGGTTTGCGGAATACGTATCTAGATGTAAGTTCCTGTCTAGAATATGGTTACGACGTCGGTAACCTATAGCGATTTGCAGAGGATTGAGGCTAGTCGGCGTTGGAGCTGAATGTACATAAATGTAACTAATGAATCTAAAATACCCAAACAGAGCTACTACTGTTCTATTACGTCACTGACTGCAAATAACTAGAAGCAGTACCAGTTGTAAAAAATATCTGGACTCGAGCGTCTGCATGGTTGTGAATTTTTCCCTGAACGTTAGTGTGCTATTATTTTCGTGTGATAGTTCTCTGCATAGAAAGTGACGGGTAGAGGGCTTGACAGTCTTATAACTAATGGAACAGTGCTGTCACAACGTGATGAGATTTAGTGAGAATTAGCATGGTCTGTGACTTGGCTGGGGTTATATATTGTAAGTAGGCTGTTTAGATTTTTATGTTTGTGACGCCACGTAGCGCTCTGTCTTAAAATCGCTGTCTGCGCTGTGTGCAGTCTGTGGCTGATTGGACTCATTGTTGGAAGTTTTTCGCCTGTGTAGTGTTGGGCAGTTGGATGTGAACAGGCCGTAGCGTTCGGCAGTTAAGGTGAGTCGCCAGCAGTGGTGGAGATGGGGAGAGAGACGCCAGAGGGCTGAGATGTTAATATGAGTGGACGATCTGGACGTAAGTCCGTCAGAAAGAGAATTATATAATGACTTTTGAACACTATTAAGGTAAATACATTATTTGTTCTCTATCAAAATCTTTCATTTGCTAACTATATGTCTATTAGTAGTAAGTGCCTTCAGTAGTTAGAATCTTTTATTTAGCTGGCAGTATTGGCGCTGGCTGTATTGCAGTAGTTCGAGTAACGAAGATTTTTGTGAGGTAAGTGATTCATGAAGGATATAGGTTATTGTTAGTCAGGGCTATTATTTTGGAGGGATTATTGAAAGTCAGATTGCGTTGCGCTAAAATATTGTGTGTCAGTTTAATAAGGTTGAGAATAAGCAAAGAGAAAACTGTCTCAGTACGTTCAGTTTCGCTCTAGACTTTGAAAATCAAGTGACGTAGAAGTTTTACCAGCACAGTCATTCTTTTAATTCAAAGGAGAAGTTTCAATATCGCCATATTGTAGGGATTATTAAAAGTCAGATTGCATTGCGTTAAAAATATTGTGTGTCAGTTTAGTGATGATCAGAATAAGTAAAGAGAGAAATGTCTGAGTATGTTCAGTTTTGCTCAGCTGTTTGAAAATCAAATAAAGTAAGAGGTTCAGCAGCACAGTAATTGATAAATTTTTCTAAGGGGATGTTTCATATGGCGACCCGGCCAGGATTCGAAGACTGGGAGATTCTTGAGAATATGGAGAGGGGGGTGGGGGCTAAGGGATACTCTCACAAAAGGGAGTCTGACAGATGGTGTCTTTACCGCTTCTTCTAATTATTGTGAGCAAACATATTACTTCCTCCCCTATACGTCTCTTGAAATGACTGCAGTAAGAAAATTAGTAGCTACAACTCGACTGTTTGATGAACTGAACGAGCAAGTATAAAAATGTTCATGGAAAGACGGTAATGCGTCTCAGGATCGAGATAAATAGGGCAATCATGGTGATAAGGCTGTAGGAAAAAAGGTGATGTGCTATTTTTCTCATTGTGATAGCTTTCTGGTCACTGGTGGCTTGGGGACTGGACAACTTTCTAACTGATGGAATAGTACTGTCTGAACGTGATGGGATTTCGAGAGAATTAGCGGGAGCCTGGGATTTGGAGGGGGACTTCTCCTACTCGTCAAAATCAGGTGGATTGAAATGCTGTACATCAAAGACTGAAAGATTGTGAGAAAATGGGGGGCGGGGGTAAGCAATACTTTGACAAAGAAGGAGGGGAGGGCGTTGAGAGGTGAGCTCTTTACCGCTTTTCCTAGCTGTTGTGAGCAAACATATTACAGCCTCTCACATACGTCTCGCGAAGAGACTGCAATGAGAAAATTGAGGGGTAATACGGAGGTTTTTACTGAGATACAATCGACAGCAGAAGTTCCGTCGATTGACTTCTTCAACTTTTGTAGTCCTGTCTTTCTCAGTTCCGTGTGATATTACGGTATGTTGATAATTTTTACTTTATGGACCGTCTGACAGCAACTGAATAAAACACAATTTTTAGTGCCACTAATTGTGGCACTAAATTTTGTGTTTTATTCAGTTGGTGTCAGACGGTCCATAAAGTATAAATTATCAATATGCCGTCCGTCGATTGTTTTGTCGATAAATAAGAGACAACATTCTTCCGTGAGCTTTGTGTCCCTGTAAATGAATGGACAGGCAGTTCAGTAGGTTGATTCTCGAAAAAAGTTTTAATCTGCCAGGAAGTTTCACATATCAGCGCTCACTCCGCTGCAGAGCGAAAATTTCACTCTGGACTAAATTTACATCTGTCTTGGAAGCCATCATACGGTGTGTGACGGAGGGTACCCTGTACCACTAGTAGTCATTTCCATTCCTATCCCACTAGCAGACAGAGCGAGGGAAAAAAAGGCTATCTATATACCTCTGTATGTGCGTTAATTTCTCGTATCTTATCTTCTGAGAAATGCATCTTGGCGGCAGTCGGTTTCAGATGTCGGTTCTCCAAATTTTCTCAAAAGTGTTGCTCGAGGAGAACATCGCCTTCACTCCAGGGATTAATCACCGTGCAAAGAGATTAGTCAGTCAATTTGATGTCAATTGCGATCCGCCGGTTGGGTGGAAGCGATGGCTAGAGTGCCACGGGTATGATTCACGAGCTGGGGCGGTAATCAGACGTTTTTTTGTTGCCGCGAGATGTTTTAACGAAATTTCAATCTCCCACCTACGCAGGGGCAGATGGCCATCGTAAAAAAATCACCTGTATTATCGAATTAATAAAGTGATACGCTTATTAACCTAATATTTACAACTCTTGTGTGCTGTCACTAAGCCACCTTAAGAAACTTTGTGGGTGACGAGGCGTTTGACTACCTTAAGAGATTTCGAAAGTAAGGCGGCATGCTGTGACAGATATAGAGCAAGCTCATAGCACTCTGTCATGAACCAAAAATGAGTTTAATATTCTAGTCCTTTGATGCAGATATAAGGCTGATAAGAACAGATTTTTTTTTACCAGATGAGTGAATACTTAGAGGAAATATAGCCTATGTGATACTGTTGTACAGGATTTTCACACTAAGAACGATAATTAAGCGATGTGAAAACGAGTGTATGCTTCGATTTATCCTGTCTTCGAAAATGGGAGGAATCTACATTCTGTGTGAGGAATTCCAGGTGCAAGGACAACAACATCCCGGCCTCGGTTTGGCTAAAGTGGAGTTTTGAAACTGGGGAGGCTATGTCACGGGTGGAAATGCAGTTATAACTCTGTGTCCAAATTGCGCCTGCTTGTCTCACAGTGTGCTAGGAGTTTGCAGCGGCCTACGTGGTCACGAGAGCCCGGCCGACCGGAAGCCGCAGTTTAGCCAGTCGCCAGCGGCAGGTACAAACAAACCCTCCAGCTCTTCAGGTACACAGTACACTCACAAGGGAACCTCCCCATCGCACCACCCTCAGATTCAGTTATAAGTTGGCACAGTGGATATGCCTTGAAAAACTGAACACAGATCAATCGAGAAAACAGGAAGAAGTTCTGTGGAACTACGAAAAAAAAGCAAAATATAAAAACTGAGTGGTCCATGTGCAGGATAAGCAACATCAAGTAGTTTGTGAGCTCAGGAGCGCCGTGGTCCCGTGGTTAGCGTGAGCACTTGCGGAACGAGAGGTCCTTGGTTCAAGTCTACCCTCGAGTGAAAAGTTTAATTATTTATTTTCACACAATTATCAAAGTTCAGGCACTCACACATAATCAACTTCGCTCTCCAAAATTCTAGGACATGTTCAGATTTGCTTGGACATATGCAGGATTTGACGGTCTACACACGGAAAACTTTGAAAACGTTAAAAACATATGTTTTGACAGCACAGGGAAAACTGTGCGACTGTGAAACTGTTGCATTCATTTGTTGCAGTTTATGTGACAAACACTTATGTTTTCGTCACTTTTTTGGGAGTGATTATCACATCCACAAGAAAACCTAAATCGGGAAAGGTAGAAGAATCTTTTTACCCATTCGCCAAGTGTACAAGTTAGGTGGGTCGACAACATATTCCTGTCATGTGGAGCACATGCCGTCACCAGTGTCGTATAGAATATATCAGACGTGTTTTCCTGTGGAGAAATCGGTCGACCTATGACCTTGCGATCAAATGTTTTCGGTTCCCATTGGAGAGGCACGTCCTTTCGTCTACTAATCGCACGGTTTTGCGGTGCGGTCGCAAAACACAGACACTAAACTTATTACAGTGAGCAGAGACGTCAATGAATGAACGGACAGATCATAACTTTGCGAAAATAAAGAAATAAAATTTTCATTTGAGGAAAGACTTGAACCAAGGACCTCTCGTTCCGCAGGTGCTCACGCTAACCACGGGACCACGGAACTCCTATGCTGACAACCTCCTTGATGTTGCCTATCCTGTACATGGACTACTCAGTTTGTATATTTTGCTTATTTTTTCATAGTTCCACACAACTTCTTCCTGTTTTCTCGATTGATCTGTGTTCAGTTTTTCAAGGCCTATCCACTGTGCCAACTTATAACTAAATCTGAGGGGGGTGCGATGGGGAGGTTCCCTTGTCAGTAATTAAGACCCGTGGTCTAGGGGTAGCGTCTTTGATTAGTAATCAAAATTGTTGCACGTTAGAACTTCGCCACCACTTATGTTTTGAATAAAAATCGTCAGGAATGGAGCCGAAGGCTTCTAGCGTAAGAAGTCATCCTCATTCAGCCAACTGCTTTCTCAAAGTGGGCGGAGGGGCGGACAGAGGTTCTCTCTAGCCATTAGGGTGGGAAACTGTCCCTATGGTGGAAGATCGCCAATAATAAACAGCATGAGAATGCAAAATGCAATGGAAACTACTGCATTAATCCCACATAATGTGTATCCACAGGACATGCGGCCTGTAACTGAAAAAGTGTTATGATTATCTCTACATTGACAAAGATACCGAAATGGTCCCCCATTCGGATCTCTGGGTGGGGACTGCCAAAGGAGAGGTGACCATGAGAAAAAGATTGGCTAACGAACGACAGGCTAACATTCTACCAGTCGGGGCGTGGAATGTTGGGAAATTGAACGTGGTAGGAAAAATAGAAAATCTGAAAAGGGAAATGCTAGAGCACAGTCTAGATATAGTAGGGGGTCAGGAAAGTGAAATGGAAAGAAGACATAGATTTCTTTTCAGTAAGTATAGGGTAAAAGCAACAGGAACTGAAAATAGTATAACGGTAGTAGGATTCGTTATGAATATGGAAGTAGGGAGGACGGTGAGTTACTGTGAACAGATAAGTGATAGGGTTGCTTTCATCAGAATATACAGAAAACCAACGCCGACAACGATAGTTCAGGTATACATGCCGACGTCGCAAGCAGAAGGTGAAGAGATAGAGGAAGTACAAAAAGATTTTGAACGGCTAATTGAGTACGTAAATGAAGGTGAAGTCATGGCGGATTGGAATTCAGTAGGGGAAGGAGAAGATGAAAAAGGTTATGGGAGAATATGGGCTTCGAACTAGGAATGAGAGAAGAGAAAGACTAATTGAGTTCTGGAATAAATTTTAGATAGTAACAGCGATTACTATTTTCAAGAACCACAAGAGGAGGCGCATACTGTGGTGTCACCGCCAGACACCACACTTGCTAGGTGGTAGCCTTTAAATCGGGCGCGATCCGGTAGTATACGTCCGACCCGCGTGTCGCCACTATCAGTGATTGCAGACCGAGCGCCGCCACACGGCAGGTCTAGAGAGACTTCCTAGCATTCGCCCCAGTTGTACAGCCGACTTTGCTAGCGATGGTTCACTGACAAATTACGCTCTCATTTGCCGAGACGATAGCATAGCCTTCAGCTACGTCATTTGCTACGACCTAGCAAGGCGCCATTATCATTTGCTATTTATCTTGTGATGCATGTACCGTCAGACCGATGTTTACCAATTATGGATTAAAGTTAAGTATTCCAGAAGCTACGTACTTTCTTTACTAGACTCAACTCCTTTAACTGTTCCAGACCTCACGCCAGCCTGCGTGAGCTTAAACACGTGCCTTTCGGCTACCTCATAGTGGCTTGGCTGTCTTGCCAAGTCACAACACATACTTGTTAAAGGCCGGGAGATTCAGGATGATTTCCGTTAGATTACCGCATGGTCAGGCTGAGATTTTGAAATCAGATACTGGGTTATATGGCGTACCGAGGAGCAGATATAGAGTCAGCACACAATTCATTAGTGAAGAAGAGTCGGCTGCTGTTCAATAGACTAGCCAGGAAGAATCAACGTGCAAACAAGTGGGATACGGAAGTACTAAGGAACGAAGAGATATTCTTGAAGTTGTCTAAGGCTATAGGTACCGCAATAAGGAGTAGCTCAATAGGCGGTTTAGTTGAAGAGGAATGGACAACTCTAAAAAGGGCAGTCACAGAAGTTGGAAAGACAAACATACGTACAAAAATGGTAACTGCGAAGAAAACATGTGTAACAGAAGAAATACTTCAGTTGACCGATGAAAGAAGCAGGTACAAAAACGTTCAGGGAAGTTCAAGAATACGGAAATATGTGACTTAGGAATGAAATAAATAGGAAGCGAAAGTAAGCTAAGGTGAAATGGCTGCATGAAGAACGTGAAGAAAACGAGAAAGAAATGATTATCGGGAGGATTGAGACAGCATGTAGAAAAGTCGAAACAACCTTTGGTGAAATTAAAAGCGCGGATGGTGACATTAAGAGTGTAATGGGCATACCAGAATACTCTGCTTGTAAAGCTGTATTTCAAAAATGATGATTGTGCACATGTCGCCCTGCTGAAGTTCCGGACACTGAAGGGTTTGAAAAAAGGCGTTGATCCGCTGAGTGCCGTGGGTCTGGAGAAAATGATTCGGAAATTCGAAGAGACGGGTGTGCAACCTGGTAGAGGGAGGAAACGAATTGATTCGACGTCATTGGAAGCAGTGGCTACAGCAGTGCAGGAGGAGACAAGTCTCGGTGTGCAAAGGTGTAGTGCACAGAGAACTGCCCAAACATTGGACATACCCGTGAGCACGGTGCTTAATATCCTATGAAACATATGAAACATCATTCTCTGCAGTCAATTCAAAATTACCCATGTGCTGGAGTTGCCTCCTGTTGATCTGCCAGCAAGAACGTGACTCCAGAAACACTTCGATCAGTTGTGGAACATGCTGTTTCTCGATTCCAACTTGTTGCAGAAAACGGTGTACAGCATATTGAACATGCTTTGCGCCAGTTACATGGAAATTAATAATCTAATTTGAATTTTATTGATGCTTTTTATGCGGTTTTTGGCCTCAGGGCAATTAAAAACCTATTTTTCCCATCCAATGTGATAAGACATTGCCGTAGGGGATGTTCTTACGTAACTAACGGTACAACACCTGTACATCCATGCACACTGAGTAGTACAAATTGTTTAACGTCAAGCATACAACTTAGGCATTGTTATATGATTTATTTGTCGTCTGTAGTGGACCACTATTAAATTATGACGCCCAAAGAGCCATCTGTTGCTTCATTTGTAACTATTTATTTTTCTTCTGCCATACGTTTTCCCCTCCTTCTCCGATAATATCCCGTTGCAATTTGACGTCATTCTGACCAGTGCTGTTATTTCTACAGCGGTTTGAAAGTTTAATTATAATCACCCTGTACATGCACTAGGGAATGTTCCCTAACCGTCTACTGCCACTATAACACATATACCCTGTACGGCTGTGTGACACTGGTTGTACGCACTGTTACTTTACCGATTTTTTGTTCTTTATACCTTTTTAGCACTGTTGGTATTTGTTCTGTAGTTGAAATCGATCTGCAACAAAATTCGGAATGTTCGCGTCTGATCGCTGCCCCTCCTCCCTGAACGCAATAACTAGCGTAAAATATCCCCCCCCCCCCCCCCGCCAAAGAAAAAAACAAGGTATATTCTGTTTTGCCGTAAGAGTGGTTATACAGTATTATTATAATAGAATCGGGCATCGACTACGATGTGCAAATAGTACAGAAAAACAATTATGTAAACGGCCGGTTGCGCCAAGAGACGGAATTCTCTGCGCGATGCCTCCCTAGTTATGTATCAGTGGTAGCGCTACGTAACTGACTGTCTTATGGGACAGTGTCCAGCCCTTGTAGCTGAGAGGTCAGCGCGACAGAATGTCAGTCGTAAGGGCCGGGTTCGAGTCCGGGATGGGTCGGAGATTGTCTCCGCTCAGGGATTGGGTGTTGTGTTGTCCTAATCATCATCATTTCACCCCGCTCGACGCACAAGTCACCGAAGTGGCGTCAAATCGATAGACTTGCACCCTGCGAATGGTCTACCCGACGGAAGACCCTAGTCACACGACACGACATGGCACAGTGATTGTGAACCACTAAACTGAAGGGCTTGCAACATGCACTAACTGAATAACTGCTGCTGGAAGTCGAAAGGGCCAATACTCGGTTGCAACAGCTTCCGATATCAAGATAATAATAAAGGCAATGGTACTAAAACGAACCATGTATAGAGGGTTTGAGGCCACCGCATTTGCGCTGGCAAAACTATCTGATACACAACACTTAATTTCTGATGATGATGATGATGTTTGGTTTCTGGGGCGCTCAACTGCGCGCTTACCAGCGCCCGTACAAATTTCCAACGTTTGCTCGGTCGAATCTCGCCACTTTCATGAATGATAATGAAATGATGAGGACAACACAAACACCCATCATCTCGAGGCAGGTGAAAATCCCTGACCCCGCCGTGAATCGAACTCGGTCTTAATTTCTGTACCTAAGGATAAGCAGATGAAGATGCCAACCGAAAACTGTCCTTTCCTTTCAGTTTTCACAATTTTTTAAATATCTTACTCTCATGGGCAACACTGTTTGTTTCGCGTGGTAGAAGTAGTCTCTGTAAACAGGACAGCTGGTCTAAAAAAACAGCTTTTTCGGAGTTGAGTAAGCTTTCTGTTCTAGAGTTCTTCTACACAACAAGAGGGATATTTATTTTGGAGTATAACCGTCATAGACTGTTGTCAGGAACTGTGTCCGCCATAAAAAATTGTCTTGCAGTACACAGAAACGTCACAAAATTTATGTAACTGTGTCGCGTGGCGCAATCCAAGTTTGTTGTTCTGGAAGACTCGCCCTGGAAGCGAGGTGTTATTGACCCAGTCCGTTGCATGTCTCCAAGGCGAAGAGGCTTTAGGAAATCGTTAACAAAAATGAGTGTTACATAACTGTCTGTCTCTATATTTAGTCATTTCCTTCACACCAGACACAGGTCGCTGGTCTCCCACTCGACAAACTATGAACTGAATCTCCGAATCACAACCCCTTAAAGTGACAACGAAAACACAGGGCGAAAAAAATAAATAAATAAAATAAAAAGAACTTGGACGAAGTGCTAGTATTACTTACCCGAAACTTTGAGGAGATGGCTAATATACGGTACACGATAGCCCACTAACACTTTACTTGCAGCTGCCTTGGAGGTTTTGGAGGTACGTGTCTGAGACGATCACTGTCTTACGATTTAGATATTTGAGCTGTGAAGCCGAGAACTGGATCGTATTCATTGGAAGATGTGGACTTCCTTTCTCTAAGTTCAGCAGGATTGGAGTACTGCATAAAGATGACAGGAGTACTCCACTCTTGTTCTCTCTACCTGGCGTTAGCTAAGCTATTCTGGAGTTCTGTATCACCTAGTCACTCTCATTTATTTGTAGCACGTTATTGCAACAAATTATTAATTGAAATTTTATAACGTTCTGCTCCTAGCATTTTACCCCTGATAACTTCAGAATTCCATTGTAGCAATCTGAGGCTTTTCATGGATGACGCAGCTGTCAGGAAATTCTGCACATCTCAACAAAATATCAGGTTTATGCAATTATGGACATCATCCTCTTACTATGCAAAAACGCAATGCTGTGGAATTCAGGAAATGTGAAAGTGTAGCATCCTTTGACTTCAGTTACGATTGGATTCAGTCATTTCAAACAAATATTTCGGGGTAGCAGCATGTAGGCAAATGTAGTGGATCGACCATGAAGCGTCAGTTGTAGGTATAAAATGTAGGAGGCTACAATACGTACTTAGGATATGCGAAAACGCAGTTTTACTAAAAAATAGGTTATTTGAGAAATAGTTCTACGGTGAATACATAAATACGGCTCAAGTGAATGCGATTCGTATCATGGACTAATAGAACACATTAAGCTTATACAAAGAAAGTGGTGAGGAGTTGCACGCTTGACTAACTGGCGAGAGTGGCTGACAGAAATGGTGAAAAACCTTAAGTGCTAGACACTCGAAGAAAGAAGACGTACTTTCTGCAATAAACTGCATTGAAAGTTTCAAGGTAAGCAAAAAGTCGCACGAAGGGGCATAAGATGTCAGTTTTCCCACGTTTCAGCAGTAAATGGAAGGAAAGGGAACCCTGATGTACACTTCACAGATGTAGTTGCCATGAGCAATACCTCTGTGTGTCTTAATTCGAATCAGTCAAAAAATGGATCTGAGCGTTATGGGACTTAACTTCTGAGGTCATCAGTCCCCAAGAGCTTAGAATTACTTAAAACTAACTAACCTAAGGACATCACACACATCCATGCCCAAGGCCGGATTCGAACCTGCGACCATAGCGGTCACGTGGTTCCAGACTGAAGCGCCTAGAACCACTCGGCCACACCGGCCGGCTCGAATCAGTCAAAAAAGTCGTGTATCCAAAAGTTTTTGTGCAAAGGGTTTTTAGGTCGTACGATCAATTAAATTTAATCGTGCAGGAAGTGGACGTACCAGAAGAATTTAAGCCTGTGTAATTCAACCCACAAAGAACTTCATTACAAAGCGTATTTGCTAATATATGTCGTGATCCATTATTAATAATATGAAAGCAATGCTACATGCACAACCACAACTAACAATTATTTATGCAACAAAACAAGACGTATTTGTCACAGGGAATTATTCGCGGTCGTTATTTATACAAAATAAGCTTATTTTTCGCCTGTCGAACGCTGATTGTGGTTTCGGGTAATGTTGCCGATCTTCAGATCTGCTAAACAACAAAATATGTTACAATTGGGTTTTAATCCTGTCTTACGAAGCTTGAATGTTTTTGTTAGCTAATTACAATACGTAAGTAGTATAACACACTATATTTCTTACTTAGAGACTAACCTTTTCTAACAGAAATATGAGTTCACTGTCATACGCTAAAACCATACTTACATGCTGTCCCTTTACGTTAGAATTTTTGAAAAAAATTGATTGGTTCGAACAACAGCAGTGTTAACGAGTGTCCTATGTCAGTACTAATTGTTGTAAAATACTATACTGAAATAATTCATCTATAAAACATCTGAAGCATTATCCATAAAACATTGATGAGGATTTCTTAGCTTTGCAAACATATAAAAATTTAAAACAAATTTATATTAAAAAGTTTAAAGTAAGAATTCCCTGTACATACATGTACAAACCTTACAAACACATTAAAGTAAGAATTCCCTGTACATACATATACAAACCTTACAAACACATTTCTGTTATAGGGAAACCTAAACAACTTTTAAAAAACCTTTCCAAATGTCATAGAAGGACCATCATTTTATCTTGAAACTCTTCCATTGCTCCCTGTTTGCATAAAAACAACAACATGTGATTGTGGGTACGTCTTGATGCAAAAACACTGCATTATTTATTTATTTATTCTCATACTAGTTTTAGCGACAATATCACCATCATCAGTGGGTTCTTTAATTCTGAAACATGTAAAAAATAGCATAGTTATAAAGATCAGAAAACATTATTACATGTGTAGTGTATGGTTCCAAATCTTGTGTTCTGTGAATAGTTTCGTAATACCTTATTTACTTTAACTCACAGTGTCATTTTTACGTCTGTTGACACTGTTTCCGGCATATTTTCTGTGTTTTTACTGCCATTTCTTCGGCATACAGCATGTCGTCTGAAAATGTATGAGTGCCTGCTAGTAATACGGAAAAGTGGACTTAAATATGTCAGCGTTATACTAATGGGATTGCGGTAGAGTTTCGGATACTGTTTTGGAATGTACCGGGTTGTTAAGTAGTTTTTTATGTACTCAAGTTCGTTGGTCGGCTTGCAGCTGCTTTTAAAAAACAAAGAAACGTAACCTTTACACCATAATCGTAACCCAAAACACACACACACACATTCAGAAACCACCCCTCCATAACACACAGTGACATAAATAAGGAACAGAAGTCGTTAGAACTCTCACTGCAATTTTCAAAAACTTCTCGCAATATGCGATACTTTCTCGCAACACACGGACACAGCAAGGTTGTGTAACGATTTGGATTACGAACAAGGTACAAAAGAAATGCTTTTCTGTGTTTTATAAGCAGCTGGAAGCCAACGAACGAACGTGAGTATAAGACAAACTACTTGACAACCTGGTACGCACAAAAACTGTATCCAAAACACTACCTCAATCCCTACAGTATCACACTGACATATAGAAGCCCACATTTTCATATTACTAACAGCCACTCATACAGTTGCAGACGATATGCTGTATGCCGACGAAATGGCAACAAAAATGCCGGAAACAGCGGTAACAAACCTAAAACCGACGCTGTAAGTTAAATAAGGTATTACGATGCTATTCATAAAACCAACATTTGGAGCCAAACAGTACACATGTAATAGTGTTTTATATTGTTTACAACTATGCTATTTTTTTGCATGTTTTAGAATTAAAGAACCCACTGATGATGGCGATATCGTCGCTGAAACTAGTTTTGGAGAAAATAAACAAAAAACAAATTTGTTTTGCATCGAGGCGGACCAACAGTCCCATATTACCAGCATAGAGGGAGCCTTTTTTTTAATTTTAGGGCCAGGTATCCTAACCACTTTCTTTTATATATATATTTCTGCGGGATCAGGTCATGGGCTGGCGGAGGAAGGGTGGGCAGTGGCCGCAACCCGAAGCCTGGCAGCCTGGCCACCATGTCTCCACCCTCCTTTTTCTGGGGATGTGGTCCAAGGTATGAATGGGATTTTTAAAAAAATTTAAAATTTTATTACTATTTTTTTAAATTTTTATTTGAGGTGATTTTTGTGTTTATTGTTTTTTATTATCTTTCATAAGTGCTAAACACAACATACAGAAACGAAAGGTGCCATTCACACTTCCAAACGTGTAAACGGCTCCTAACACCGTCTAGATTTAAACTGTTCTTTAGAAAAGAAACAAAAGAAAACAGGACCCTGCAATGGCCCTGTTGACCTGTGTCCAGATCGGCTTCTCGCTAACTTAAAAACTATGTATAGTCCTCTGAATACATCAGGCTTGAACTTAGTTCCTGAACGTTGAGCTATCTCCTCGCTTTACTTCTCATACCCGGAACACCCCAACTAGCCTGAGGGTTCGTGAATAACGAACCCAAGTAATTGGAAAAAGATGTTCTACATTTCACGTGTCGCCGCAAGATACCATGTTGCTCTTGGAGTATGTACCAGAAGTCTATGATGTTCTTGTCATCGGTGCGATACAAATAATACGTCGCTATCCCTTTCATCCAGTTTACGGAGCTCTTCCTGGCGGTGGGAAAGTATACTTTGCCCGGGAACAGTAGATCGTCAGCTTTGATCGCTGTGTGCGTCGTACGCAGTGAAAGGGCCAGTATTTTCCTCGTTAGAAGAGAACGGTTGATTGCCGTGCAACAAACTAAACGGTGCTCATCGGAGTCGACGACCGCGCAGTGGGGGCATATCGGCGCGTCGACCAGATGAATAGAGTGCGGTCGTTGACGGTTCGGAAATTTGCCGTTCATGACTACATACTACAATGCACGTACCTCTGTAGGGAGAGAGGAAAGGCCGGCCGGAGTGGCCGAGCGGTTCTAGGAGCTACAGTCTGGAGCTGCGTGACCGCCACGGTCGCAGGTTCGAATCCTGCCTCGGGCATGGATGCGTGTGATGTCCTTAGGTTAGTTAGATTTAAGTAGTTCTAAGTTCTAGGGGACTGATGACCTGAGAAGTTAAGTCCCATAGTGCTCAGAGCCATTTTTAGAGAGGAAAGATGGGCCGCTCTCCATATTCTCTGCCCCTGTATCGCCGGGTACTTCTGTTCGGCCACATTGCGAGATTGTTGCTGAAGGAAGCTTCGAAATAGCGGATGGTAAAAAAGTCAGTGTAAATTTGAAAACTGAACAAATCACGGAACAATGTAGATAGAGAGGTACAAATTGACACACATGCTTGGAATGACATGGGGTTTTATTAGAACCAAAAAAATACAGAAGTTAAAAAAATGTCCGACAGATGGCGCTTCATCTGATCAGAATAGCAATAATTAGCATAACAAAGTAAGGCAAAGCAAAGATGATGTTCTTTACAGGAAATGCTCAATATGTCCACCATCATTCCTCAACAATAGCTGTAGTCGAGGAATACTGTTGTGAACAGCACTGTAAAGCATGTCCGGAGTTATGGTGAGGCATTGGCGTCGGATGTTGTCTTTCACCATCCCTAGAGATGTCGGTCGATCGCTATACACTTGCAACTTCAGGTAACGCCGAAGCCAATAATCGCACGGACTGAGGTCTGGGGACCTGGGAGGGTAAGCATGACGAAAGTGGCGGCTGAGCACACGATCATCACCAAACGACGCGCGCAAGAGATCTTTCACGTGTCTAACAATACACATGTCATTCGAAGCATGTGTGTCAATATTTACATCTCTATCTACATTATTGCGTGGTTTATTAAGTTTTAAAATTCGTACTGACTTTTTGATCACCCGGTATGTCTTTCGTTGTGAGCAGCCTGGTCTCCGGCGAACTGCCCTGAACGTAACTGTAATCGACGAAGAAGTCTCGATGCTGTGCGAGCGGTGCCGTTGATGTGGCTACATTCGTTGGTGGACAGAATGAATGGGGAGCCACTTCGTTGATCACAGGGCCCATTAAGGAGACGTCTCGGTTCTCCAATAGAGTTGCATCGTACTAAGAAACAGCGCACGCGCCCTGTTCCTCACGTTTACGAGTCCGATGCCTCCTCCCCTCGGTGGCAGCCTCAAGGTATCGTAGCGGATTTTGAAGAGAAGGTCAGCACTTACGAAATGCCCGAATGCCGACTGTAGTCTTGGCGCGATCGTGGTGGGCTACGGCAGTATGTGTGTCAAGCGACATATTTTCGGTACCAAAGAGACGCTGACGTAATGTGCGCGCTGGAACATAGGCTACCTATGGCGCGCAGTGCATGTAGTCGTACTAATGAGCGAATGTTCCTTGCCCGGCGTTGCAGACGCTGGTCCAGGATCTTGCACTGCATGTACATCTACATCTACATCCATACTCCGCAAGCCACCTGACGGTGTATGGCGGAGGGTACCTTGAGTACCTCTATCGGTTCTCCCTTCTATTCCAGTCTCGTATTGTTCGTGGAAAGAAGGATTGTCGGTATGCCTCTGTGTGGGCTCTAATCTATCTGATTTTATCCTCATGGTCTCTTCGCGAGATATACGTAGGAGGGAGCAATATACTGCTTGACTCCTTGGTGAAGGTATCTTCTCGAAACTTCAACAAAAGTCCGTACCGAGCTACTGAGCGTCTCTCCTGCAGAGTCTTCCACTGGAGTTTATCTATCATCTCCGTAACGCTTTCGCAATTACTAAATGATCCTGTAACGAAGCGCGCTGCTCTCCGTTGGATCTTCTCTATCTCCTCCATCAACTCCATCTGGTACGGATCCCACACTGCTGAGCAGTATTCAAGCAGTGGGCGAACAAGCGTGCTGTAACCTACTTCCTTTGTTTTCGGATTGCATTTCCTTAGGATTCTTCCAATGAATCACAGTCTGGCATCTGCCTTACCGACGATCAACTTTATATGATCATTCCATTTTAAATCACTCCTAATGTGTACTCCCAGATAATTTATGGAATTAACTGCTTCCAGTTGCTGACCTGCTATTTTGTAGCTGAATGATAAGGGATCTATCTTTCTATGTATTTTCAGTTCACATGCAAAGTAATATTTATACTGCTTTCGCTTGTTTACTGTAGCTCACAACCGCATTTTGGAAGAACATGGAACTAAACCGTCCTGAAGATGACGCTGCAAAGTCGATCGAAATGTCGCTTTTATGGTAGTTTTTAGTGGTTTTAGTCTGACGAGGCTTAATGCCCACAGGCGTTCGACAGGCAGGTATAGGTACAAGGAAGGTAACTGTGAAGAAAACTTGTATACCAGAAAGAATACTTCAGTTCATTGACGAACGAATGTAAAAAAAGGAATATAGCAGTACACGTCGCTTAACGAATGAAATAAATATGAGGTATGGAGCAGCTAAAGCGAAATGGCTGCAGGAAAAATTTGAAGAATCGAAAAAGATGTGGTCGTCTGAAGGTCGGATTCAGCATACAAGAAAACGAAAACAGACATCGGTAAAATTAAATGCAAAGGCGTCAACACTAAGAGTGGAAGAGTAATAGGACTGTTAAGAGCAGAGGAGATAGTGGATAAGTGGCAAGAGATCGCTGAACGCCTCTACGAGGATGAAGAACTATATGGTGACGAGACAGTAGTAGTAGTAGTAGTAGTAGTAATAGCAGGCATAGTAGATCCAGTATTCTGCTCAGAGTTCAAAAGCTACTTAGAAGATTTCAATAGAGAAATAACACAGCCAACCGGTAGCAAATAATTGTTTAATACATTGAACTAGAATTGTTTCTGCCACATTTGTTTTTCTATGTATTATTTTATAAGGTTTTTAAATTTTCATTCTGATGAAGACATCCTTAAAGATGTAGAAATCTAGGCAAACGTATTAAACAATTATTTGCAACCGGTTGGCTGTGTTAATTCTCTACTGAAACTTAATGTGCTTGCTGAAAGACAGCCATTTTCAGAACCGCTCTTTGGAAGACTTGCGTTAAAATAAAGCGGAAGATACAACACTTCAGAACTTATGAAACCGCTAGGTGATGTGCCAAGAAAACGACTTTTCACATTGGTGTGCAGAATGTATGAGACTGGAGAGACACCATCAGACTTTCAGAAAAAATATCAACAATCTCGAAGAAAGCAAGGGCATAAAAGTGTAAAATCTCTCGTACAATGAGCTTAACAGCTCATGTATCCAACTTGCAGACAATAATAACATATACATTTCCGTCCTCAGTGAAACTGAAGAAGAATTACATGATCTGCAGAATAGAACGAACAGTGTAATGAATACAGAACATGGATAGAGAGCAAATCGAAAAAAAGACGAAAATAATGAGAAGTAACAGAAATGAGATCAAGAAACTTGACATCAGGATTGATGGTCACGAAATAGATGAAGTTAAGGAAGTCTGCTTCCTAGGCCGCCAAATAACCAATGAAGGACGGAGCAAGGAGGACATAAACAGCAGACTAGTAGCACTGGCAAAAAGGGCATTCCTGGCCAAGAGAAGTCGACTAGTATCAAACACAGGCCTTAATCTGAAGAACAAATTTCTGAGAACGTACGTTTGGTGCACAGCATTGCATGGTGGGACAACCGAAAAAGAAGGAAATGTTTGAGATGTGGTGCTACAATCAAATGCTGAAAACAATGTGGACTGAAAAAATATGGTATGAGGAGGTTCTCCAGAGATTCGGCGAGGAATAAAGTACATGCAAAACAACGACAAGAAGTATGAACTGGATAGTAGGACATGTTTTAAGATGTCAGAGAAAAACTTATATTTGCACTAGAGGAGTGTGTAGAGGTTTAAAACTGTAAGGGAAGATGAAGATTGGAATGCAGTCAACAAATGGTTGAAGCCGCTTTGGTGAAAGCGGTACATTAACATGAAGAGGTTGACATAGGAGAGGATATGGTGGTGGGCAGCATTACTCAGAAGACTGGTGCAAACAAAAAGCCCAAAAGAATCGTATTGTAAATCTCATTGGCAGTGGAATTAAGGTTATAATCAAGGGGTAACTGGAAATTGTCACTACGTTGCCAGATACTAGGCTCATCATGTCCGTCATCATCATTAGGAGTATCGTCACCATGAGCCATTCGTCAACCACTTTTAGGTAAAGGCATCGGCTGAATTTCTTCATGCATTAAGGTTTTCTTTGCTGAATCCTAACGTCAGCTAACCGTTTTCCAATAGATTTTCGTCTGAAACATTTTTATATCTTAGAATTCATCCAAACACTTCTTTGGTGTATCCATTATCCAGCCTTATGATAACCTGTCCCAGCAACCTGCATTTCATTTTTCCTACGGAAACAAATACACCTTCCTCTAAAGAATGTTCTCCCATGCATTTTTCTGTTTTCCTGTATTTTCTGGTTATTCCTGGGCCTTTTTTTTATTTTTGCTTGTCAGATAATGAATGTAGAGTAAATGTTGTAGAATGATTTTCCATTAAAAAGATCATGTGTGACTGTCATACTTGTATACCAAAACCACCTAACTATAAATTTCCTATTTCAGAAAATTATTTTCGAAAAATACTTACTTTTTCTTTCTTCTTTTACCTTGTTCAGCAGATACAGTGGAACAGAATGTTTCATTATTCTTGTTCCGCTGTTTATTTTTTCCAAATTAATTGTTTATTTGGTACAATTTATTCATATGTTTACGTTATTTTATCGTAATGGCAAACTAACGCCACTCGGACTGGAGGTAACAAAACCTTGTTTGACTCTTCTAGGAACAGACGCTATCGAAGTTTAAACAGCGAACTTCACACTGATGGCGAATACCAACCACTAACGAAACGTGATGGTCTTCTTTGGATCATCTCTATTTCCTCTATTCATTCCACATGGTAAGCTCCCTCACTAGGAAGGGCGCGTCACCAACTTCACCAGTTATTTTGAGGAGACAAATGCACACTTGCAAGATATAAGCCCCAGCAATCGATCACGCCCGAAAATTTGGGCCGTAATTCTGATAGTACCCAGTAATGATGCTCTGAGCATACAGGTTTTAAACGTTCGCGCTGGGCGGTTGTCACTTGCTCCGCCCCACGGCAGCTTCCTAATGGCCGAGTGCGAAGTGCGATACAGTGGAGTGGGTAAGAGGTTTGTGTTCATAAGCGGTGAAAAAAAAAAGGCTCAAATGGCTCTGAGCACTATGGGACTTAACAGCTGAGGTCATCAGTCCCCTAGGACTTAGAACTACTTAAACCTAACTAACCTAAGGACATCACACACATCCATGCCCGAGGCAGGATTCGAACCTGCGGCCGTGGCGGTCTCGCGGTTGTAATGGTACTTTGACTTCCGCAAAGTTATAATTTACGATCGCGCACGCAGAAGAGCGCTGCGCCAGCGACCGATTTTATAAATAATTTTGTTCTTTTTTTTTTACTTTGGCGTAGTTTTTTTGTTTTTTAGGAACTAATGGATGTCTCTCTCTCTTGTCTTGATAAGAAAGACGTGTATTTTTCCGCGATGTGTTGAATGTGCTTTTCGTGGAAATTAAAATTACATTACAAAGCGAGGTTGTTTCAATAGCTAATGAGGAGAAGATAATAAAAGGTAACACTACACGGTTCCAGACTGACGCGCCTAGAACTGCACGGCCACACCGGCCGGCGATAAGCGGTGAACCAAATTAGCAATAGTGCGGCGCCTCTAGGAGTGGTACGGTATGACAGTCAAATAGCAAAGTTTAAACTTCGAACGATGAGACCTTCTGAAAGTCGTGACTGGCAAGCATGTTATATGCGGTTATTCGCAAACTTTTATGAAAGAGAGGCGAAAGTGTATTGTCTTTGCCATGTTATTTATACCTTCCAATTTCGTGGCAGACTTCATACAGGGTGTTACAAAAAGGTGCGGCCAAACTTTCAGGAAACATTCCTCACACACAAATAAAGAAAAGATGTTGTGTGGACATGTGTCCGGAAACACTTAATTTCCATGTTAGACCTTGTGATGTCACTGCTAGACACCACGCTTGCTAGGTGGTAGCCTTTAAATCGGCCGCGGTCCGGTAGTATACGTCGGACCCGCGTGTCGCCACTGTCAGTGATTGCAGACCGAGCGCCGCCACACGGCAGGTCTAGAGAGACGTCCTAGCACTCGCCCCAGTTGTACAGCCGACTTTGCTAGCGATGGTTCACTGACAAATTACGCTCTCATTTGCCGAGACGATAGTTAGCATAGCTTTCAGCTACGTCATTTGCTACGACCTAGCTAGACGCCATTATCAATTGCTATTTATCTTGTGATGCATATACCGTCAGACCGATGTTCACCAATACTAAGTCCGAATCAAGGTCATGCGCTTTAACACGCGTACACCAACCAACAACGTATTCTACAAATGCGGTAGCGTCAGGTAACAAAGTATACTACAAATGCAGTATTCCAGAAGCTACGTACTCTTTTTGCTACTATAAGACATTGACCTGTTCCAAACCTCACGCCATCCTGCGTGAGCTTAAACGCGTGCTCTTCGGCCTCCCGTCCTTGTGGATTGGCTGTCTTGCCAGTCCACAAAAGACCTCATTTTGGTTTCGTCAGTATGTACGCTCAATGGAGCACGTTATCATAATTTCATATGGGATACTCTACCTGTACTGCTAGAACATGTGCCTTTACAAGTGCGACACAACATGTGGTTCATGCACGATGGAGCTCCTGCACACTTCAGTCGAGGTGTTCGTACGCTTCTCAATAACAGATTCGGTGACCGATGGATTGGTAGAGGCGGACCAATTCCATGGCCTCCACGCTCTCCTGACCTCAACCCTCTTGACTTTCATTTATGGGGGCATTTGAAAGCTCTTGTCTACGCAACCCCGGTACCAAATGTAGAGACTCTTCGAGCTCGTGTTGTGGACGGCTGTGATACAATACGCCATTGTCCAGGGCTGCATCAGCGCATCAGGGATTCCATGCGACGGAGGGTGGATGGATGTATCCTCGCTAACGGAGGACATTTTGAACATTTCCTGTAACAAAGTGTTTGAAGTCACGCTGGTACGTTCTGTTGCTGTGTGTTTCCATTCCATGATTAATGTGATTTGAAGAGAAGTAATAAAGTGAGCTCTAACATGGAAAGTAAGCGTTTCTGGAAACATGTCCACATAACATATTTTCTTTCTTTGTGCGTGAGGAATGTTTCCTGAAAGTTTGGCTGTTACTTTCTGTAACACTCTGTAGACAACTTCACGAATGAAGCTCTAGATATACAAGCATCAAAAAAAGTTTTGCATACCTCGGTTCCCGGAACTCCTGAAAATAGACGTTGACTGTGGACATTGTATCACAGACACAGTCGCTTTGACTGTTCAGAGGTGTCACTAAACCTACCCAAAGATGTAAACAACCATGCATAAGCAGTGCCTATTAGACGGAGGGGGCCCGACAGCCTATCAGTTCCAGTCATTCCACCAGGAAGGAGGTACACGGATCGAGTTGTCTGTACTTATACCACGCCTAGACGGTCAATACCGCGGCTTATCGCGTCCGCATTGTTACTTTGTGCCAGGAAGGGCTTTCAACAAGGACACTGTCCAGGCATCTCGGAGTGAATCAAAGCGAAGGTGTTCGAATATGGAGGAGATAGAGGGAGACAGGACAAGCCTCGCTCAGGCTGCCCAAGGGCTACTACTGCAGTGGATGACCGCTACCTACGGATTATAGCTCGGAGGAACCCGGGCAGCAACGCCGCCGTTTTGAGTAATAGTTTTCATGCACCCACAGGACATCGTGTTACGACTCAAACTGTGCGCAGTAGGCTGCATGATACGCAACTTCACTCCCAACGTCCATGGCGAGGTCCATCTTTGCAACCACGACACCATGCAGCGCGGTACAGATGCCGAATGGACAGCTGGAGGATTGGTATCACGTTCTCTTTTTGGAGGCAACCCCGTAGGGCTGAACGCCTTGGACACACTGGCCAGCGACTTCAGCAAGTGGAGGTTCCCTGCTGTTTTGGGGTGGTATTACGTGGGGCCGACTTACGCCGCTGGTGGTCATGGAAGGCGCCGTAACGGCTGTACGACACGTGAATGCCATCCTCTGACCGATAGTGCAATCATATTGGTGAGGCATTCGTCTTCAGGGACGACAATTCGGGCCCCCATCGTGCACATCTTGTGAATGACTTCCTTCAGGGGAACGACATCGCTCGACTAGAGTGGCCAGCATGTTCTCCAGACCTGAACCCTATCGAACATGCCTGGGGTAGATAGAAAAGGGCTGTTTAGACGACGTGACTGACCAATCACTCTGAGGGATCTACGCCGAATGGCCGTTGAGGAGTGGAACAATCTGGACAAACAGTGCCTTGATGGATAGTATGCCACAACGAATACAGGCACGCATCAATGCAAGAGGACGTGCTACTGGGAATTAGAAGTACCGGTGTGTACAGCAATCTGGACCAGCACCTCTGAAGTCTCGCTGTATGGCTATAAAACATGCGATGTGTGGTTTTCATGAGCAATACAAAGAGCGGAGGTGATGTTTCTTCCAAGTTTTTGTCCAGGTTCCGGAACTCTCGTCAGAATAATGTTGTAGAATGCTTTTCCATTAAGAAGATCATGTGTGACTGTCATGCTTGTATACCAAAACCAACGAACTGTAATTTGCTATTTCATAAATATTAGAACCTTCTTTTCGAAAAATACTTTTACTTACTTCTTTTACTTTATTCAGCAGATACACTGGAACAGAATCCTTCATTATTGTTGTTCCAATGTTTATTTTTTCCAAATTACGTGTTTATTTGGTACAGTTTATTCATATGTGTTGTGTACATAGTTCCGCGTAGTCAGCGCGTACACAACTTTCCCACTAGAGCGCACCCCACTAAGCACAACAGCGCAGGCGCAGCGCTCGTCCGTCTCCGCACTACGAGACGACGGTGCCATAGAGACGGACCAAATTCTGCTTCCGCTGATCCACGTATTAATATGTAACGCAGCCAATGAGATTGCTGCTAGCGTAGAACCTTTTCTCCTCACGGATCACACTCGCGCAGTGATACATGAACGCGTGAGGTACTATAACGAGTGTACAGACCTCCGATTAGTCAGTCTGCATTAGTCTGCACCTGTCTGTACCCGTCTACATTAGTCTGTACCAGTCTATAGTCAAGCTTCAGTCTGCGCCTAATAAGATTATCATATTCCTGTACATAGCCATGAAGATAAATGTATAGACACTTTGTCAAGTATCAGAGATATGTGAGAATGATTGTCAATTGTAAACAGCATCCAGAATCAAGTTACGTAATGTCTATGCTTTTTATTATTTTAATAAATGTGTGTGAAAATTAATCAAGTTCTGTTTAAAGTTGGTCACCGTCAATGCTACTCTAACCGTGCAAGTGGCATTTCTATCGGCTGACCTAACGGCAGAAGATAAACATGCTACGATAAGACCACGAGACATATTGCTGACACTCGCCTACTTTAGAGCGACAAGTCAAATAATCTGATGGTGTGTGTACCGAAGGTCTTACAGTACGCACACCACAATATTTTTATGTTATTTTATCATAATGACAAACTAACGCCACTTGGGCTGAGGCTGAAATACCAGATAACAATTCACATCTTGTCGTCACCAGTATCTAAGTGTGGCAGAGACTTTGACTTTTGGAATGCATCCTTAAGTAGCTAAAACAATTGCTTAATTTGTGGTGACTGGTATGTCGTATTAGTAGTCGGGTACATCTATTGTTGTAAAATAATGGAGGTGCTTCTTAAAACATGTTAACAAAGGGCGATTTAGAGTGGTGACCATCCAAGAGGATGCAAAACTTTTTTTGATGTGTGTCGATTAAAATAGTGGATTGACTTTCGATGCTACTTTACGTGAGGATCTGAGGCTGGCCTTTCATCACAGTCGCATTTGTTGAACAGCTTCATTGGTACAGTAGAACAGGGACGTAAAAACGAGAAATTAAGTGGTGACGTAGCTTGGTGACGTAGCTTGCTGTGGATTGAGTGACAAGTAGCCGGTGCGTGCGAATGTTTAAAACCTGTACGTTCATAAGGTCGTAACTGCATACAGTTGTAATTATGGTCCAAATTTTCGCGCGGTGTCGATTGCTGAGGCTTATGTCTTTCAAGCGCGCTTTTTCTCCTCAGAATAAGAGGTCAAGTTGGTGAAATTCCACGTTAAGGAGCGAGGGGTTTTGTAAGTTATCTCCTTTCTGGGAAGACTTCTTTTTCTGAAAAAGCACCCAGCGAATCTCTGTTTCAAGAACCGCTTAAATTAGGGTTTTTGTAGGTTACTTCCTTCCTGGGATTCACCCAATCAATCTCTGTTTAGCATCTGTTTTATGTGGTCATTCTAATTTAAAATGAACATAAAACAGTCTCGACCGCAACTCTTTTTTTAAGTTACGTGTTTTATACCATCTTCAGACCTCATGATGATAGGCGGCGGCAGAGAACGGAGGAGGCGTTACGGCTCCATGAACGTTGCTGACGGAGTCATAACGCGTGCTCAGTTGACTGCCACCGCCTATCATGATGGTATAAGGTCTGAAGATGGTCTAAAACAGATCGAAACCGGTAACCTAAAAAAAAGTTTCTAAAGATCAAGACTATTGTTGTTCATTTTAAACCAATAAAGAAATCGCTGTTCTCTAAGAGAAATGTTTTCAAAAGTTACTGATTCAAATTTGAATCTCTCTGTAAGCGTACTCCCTGATATTTGTTGGATGTGACTGTTTGCAGTGTTATTCGGCAGCCGTGTTATCAGACAACAATAGGTCATTCCAACTATTTACGAGCAATATTTGACACCTGCAACATATCGCGTTTACAACTTGGAATTCTCTGTGGAAGAGGTAGGGCCTAAGACGTACTCGCTATGAGGTGAGACACATTGGTTAACGCAAGCAGACGTGTCCTGGAGAAGCCTAGTTCTCCACAGGTCATGTTGATACAAATTTGTAGCATATTTTCTTAGCAACTTTAGGCAACAATGACGTTCACCCCACACTCCTGCTCCGCATTATGTGCCTCGCCTTACCACTGATTGATCGGTTAATCGTAACCTCTCTTCCATTCTTTCTTACTTGCCTTCTTTAGATACATGTACAATCAAGTTAGTTGTCTTTATTCGCGTTGCAATGTTTCCTGAAGGGCCATTGGAAGGATACAGGAAAGCTGTTGAAGTACAGCAAAAAAGAACTTTACCGAAATAAAGAAGATATTTGAATTACACTACCCTCGCACGAGGATGAATTATCAAGGCCCGGACCTAAAGAGTGTACATTACGCAGCAGGAATTGTCGGATAAAGCAGGACGTGTTTTTAAACCGTGATGCTGTCAATAAGCACAATATTCAACTCTTTTTTTTTAAACCCATCGTTTAAACAGCACTGTAATTGTGCTCTGTGTGCGAATTACCATTTCTGCGAAGTGTTTTTAATTTTTTGAATTTTACCCTTTTATTTACTATCTCGTCAGCACTTTCTATGCTTTCTTTTCATGGGTACATTTCATGTTAGCTGGTTATAATTGCTGTAGACATTTCCCCGAGGACTGATACTTCATTATGTTAAATTTAAATCACATGCAGCATTAGGCGTTGTTAATAATTTCACACGGTAATTCTAATGTAACACTAAGTACTTCTTCGCTAATGCAATTTCTGATATCAAATTTTGTGGATAAAGTGTTGTAGTTACCGTAAATACGTCATTTTTAACTACATATATCACATTACGAGTGAACGATCGTCAGGCATACCACCTCCCCCCTTCCACTTCTCATTCGTAATTGTAGTCTGCGCGTATACGATGAGTACCTAACATCGTTTCACATAGCCCTTCTCTACGTTGCCTCGACCAACGCAGACCATTCGTGTCAAGAACCTGAAGTAAATTCTTTTACCAGTGGAATTGATGCAAGGGTCATGAAATCATATATAGTACATTTTAGTCCTTACGGATTAGTGGGAGCTTCTTGTGCTTTCCCCGTGAGCAGCTTCAAACAGCACAAAAAAAAATATTGATATTCACCTGACGGTGCTCGTATAATCGTTTTGGCAATTCCGGACAATAACAAAAAGTCAGCTGGCCGAAGTGGCCGTGCGGTTCTAGGTGCTGCAGTCTGGAACCGCGAGACCGCTACGGCCGCAGGTTCGAATCCTGCCTCGGGCATGGATGTGTGTGATGTCCTTAGGTTAGTTAGGTTTAAGTAGTTCTAAGTTCTAGGGGACTTATGACCACAGCAGTTGAGTCACACAGTGCTCAGAGCCATTTTGAACTAAAAGTCATTTGTGATTATACATAGATTATTGTTCCTTCGAGTGGAAAATAATTATTGGAAACAGAAGTCTACTTGTCTCAACATGATCGGGCCACACGCCATAATGCTCGTGAATCAAGTACAATGTTACAGGGAACATTTTCAACATATTCATATTCGTTAAAGGGCAACTCTGAACTACCAACTCGGTATTGCCTATAGCCCTTGCTTGCGATAAGGCTTGTTGAAATAAATGGGCTATATTGGTGGAAATGGCGCGAAACTTCGTGGAACTGCTTAGAAATTGTGTCAACCATGAGACCCATGATTAAGAAGATATCTACAACTGCTTTTACATTCGTACTCTGCAAACCACTGCGAAGTGCTTTGCAGAGAGTACTTACCTTTTTACTACTTACTGAAAGCTTTGCCCATTCCACTCACGTAAGGAGTACGGGAAGAATGATTACTGAAACGCATCTGTGCGCGCTGTATTCTAATATTGTTGTCGCGATGTCTGCGGGAGTGATAGGCAGAGCATCGCAGTACATCTCTAAGTTCATCAATTAAAGCTGGTTCTTCCAACTTCGTAGCTAGGCATTACCTACATTGTTTGCCCCTATCTTCAAGCATCTGCCAGTTCACTTCTTTCAGCGCCTACGAGACGCTCTACCATGAGTGAAATAAACCTGTAGCTACTCGTGTTGCCCTTTTTTGAATACGTTGAATATGCCCTATTTGATACGAGCCGTGTATACTTGAACAATATTATGTGACGGGTCGCACTATTGTTTTTTAAGCGCCGGCCGGGGTGGCCGAGCGGTTCAAGGCGCTACAGTCTGGAACCGCGCGACCGCTACGGTCGCAGGTTCGAATCCTGCCACGGGCATGGATGTGTGTGATGGTCTTAGGTTAGTTAGGTTCAAGTAGTTCTAAGTTCTAGGGGACTAATGACCTCAGAAGTTGTCCCATAGTGCTCAGAGCCATTTTTTGTTTTTTTTTAAGCAGTTGTCTTTGGAGACATACTGTATTTTCCTAGTAGCCAATCAGTTAACCAACGTGTGCCACCTGTTTCGCCTACGATTGATCGAACCAGCTATTCTCAGGGTGTAGGTAATGAAACATTATCACATGACATGCAAAAGTAAATCGATCTTCATATAGTTCTTAAACATTTCACTGCAGAACTTAATGCAATGTAAGTGGGCTTATGAACTAGCAATTTTTCATAAATCATTCATTCCCAACTCGTGAGAGCACTGTGGACGGTTACATTGTTTTGTTTTTCCAGCGAACTGTAGACTGTTGCAGAGCTTCGTAGTTTCCAATCAATTATCCCAGCAGTCTCTCATCAGAGCACAGGGATTCCCAAATCTAAATATTTTGTATGTTTGTGGTATACGAAGCTTCGTTTATCCAGTCAATTATCTCAGCAGTCTCGAACTGAGTTACAGATATTGACTGTGAATGATTCGATTGTTTGTGATACTAATCACAGCACCGACACGTAACGAAAACCGAAATTGATGATCATTATTCACATATATAGAATCCACGATACTGTTCACAGCACCGACACGTAACGAAGGCCGAAATTATTAACCCGTTCACAGCACCGACACGTAACGTAAAGCGAAATTGATGATCAACATTTGTATATACCGAGGCCAAAAAGCGTAACGAAAGCCGAAATTATTAACCCATTCACAGCACTGACACGTAAGTATACAAAGGCCAAGAATTTATTTCACGACATACTCCTAAAATCATCATAGACTGAATATGAAATTTCACTTCCTGCAAGCAACTGCGAGAGTGATTACTTTTCATCTTTCTCAGTCACTTAGGTTTGTGTAAATGAAGTTTAATCACTATTTTAGCAGTTTGTCTTTACTAGCTCCGTATGGTCTATTGCATTACGGATTCGTTTTCAACATTCTTTAACTCTATATTTTTTTATCGCCTTCAGTTCCAAAGATATATGTTTCACAGAACTCCTTTATTTCTCGTTGAGAAGGCCGATGCACCTACTGTTTCTATCTCCCGGCTGCACTCGCTGACTGTTTTAAGATGGAATGGCGCCTGTCTTTGTATTACGTCAGCACAGCTAACTATTCTTTTCGCTCTTGGACGACAAGTTGCCTTCAGTCAAACAGCTTTCCTGAAAAATAAAAATAAATTTGTAATACTACGTAGACATATTCAGTGGAGGCTAGTGTTTTTGCTTTACTCACTTGCGTCAATTTTCCCGCCACTTTTCTAAGAAACATCCCGTATGTGGCGCCCTCAATATTTCATGTCAGTAGGGGCAAAACCTTTGCACCATGCGTTTGATTTAGAAATGTTAAGGATATTGTTATCTTCCCCTCATTTTCGCCTATTGGTTTTCTACAGTGGGCCTCCAGTACCTAGCCAACGTTATAAACATAAACAAACTGACGGATGACTATAGTAAAAGTTGGTCTTACATTTCCAGATTTTATATTTTCCCAGCATTTACTTTATTTTCTATTGGCGCAGCAGTAAGTCCTATTCTCTCACTTAATTGTTTTACTGCCATTACAGTTTTCTGATGGAAAACATTACCCTCATTTTTACACTTCTGAACCACTGCCACATGTTTTAACATCGATTTTGAAATCGATTTTTGTGGAAGCTATATCGTGTTACCTCTCAGGCACAACCTATGAGATAATGCATAGCATAAAATTGTACCTTTTCTGGTTAAAAGCATTTTATGGCGATCAGCTGTACACATTCAATTTTA
Organism: Schistocerca serialis cubense; assembly: GCF_023864345.2. Taxonomy (NCBI): domain Eukaryota; kingdom Metazoa; phylum Arthropoda; class Insecta; order Orthoptera; family Acrididae; genus Schistocerca; species Schistocerca serialis. The sequence continues at coordinate 819,954,054 of NC_064641.1, forward strand.
TTCTTTGCCGGTTTCGAGTTTTACAACCATTATCACAGGAAGACAAAACAACAAAACAGAAATCGTATACGGTATACACAGACGAAAACAACGAAAAATGTAAGAATTACTTGTTAGTACATCAAAATCATGGTCAGTACTTACAGGGCACAACCGGTGCATCAGGTGGTTAAACATTACATACTGCCCATAAATGACTCTTCGCATACTAATTACAACGATGTCTCACAGTGGTAAGTAAAATTCACGTAATTCAGCCAGCATCATAACTCATACCGACAGATTGCGTCTACGCTACTGACGGATAACAGGTGGAAGTAATCAAAGGTATATGTAACCTAAGATGACCAAAAGGTCTAATATCGGAGAGTAAAAACATACGAAGACCTGCAAAGGTGCGTCCGCACGATGCCTTTTTTCTGTTAAACTTTGCGCATGCCGTATATTTTCAATAGCGCAACCAAGCATACCCATTTGTGCTTGTGTGATTTCCTCGAAATGGAGGCAGTGCTTAACTGCGAATTGTTTCATGGGTTAGGTGGGAATTTCTTGCACTGTTTACCAGATGACAGACAATTGGGGCTCAAGCGTGTTTTGTGGTTTAGTGTGTTGAGGTTATGCTCGAAGGTGATTTACGTGCAATGACGTATGCTGACTCCCATGAAGGGGCACAGAAACTTCTGGATGATTACAAAGAGAAGTCATGTGGAAAGCCAAATATGAGATGTGATGCCCTAAGTGTTAAGTATTAAATAAAAAGTCTCCGATCATAGAAATGTAAAGAATATGTCTCGAAGTAAAGAAAAAAGATAAGACATCTACAAGTTGTGTCAAATGTGTATGAAAACTAGACGATTTTTCATGTTGTGGCGACTAAATAGCGCATCAATTAAGAAGCCTGGCACCTGAAAAAAGATGAGACTGATGTAATTGTTCAACCAAATATTAGAAATTGTAATGAAAGACACTGACGATGCAAAAAATACAAAACTGGTGAATGCAACCTCTGTTTCAGTTAATTCTGGGTCTGTGATATTTCCGAAATTGTCAGGTTCGAGGATGTTCATTTAAATATAATCTTTAATGATTAAGGTTGAGTAAACAACTTCTTTTTATAAAATGAATTGCAAATAACGTATTGGAAGCCATAAACACTAAGAACCCCCGTTAATTCTTCCTCAGTTTCAGGAACAAACAGTGAAATGTTCTGCTTTGAAATTCGTGATACACAGTTTAAACAGGTATACAGGCACTGTCGCCTGATAAACAAAGTAAGAGCCTACGGAATATCAGACCAGCTGTGTGGCTGGATTGAAGAGTTTTTAGAAAACAGAACACAGCATGTTGTTATCTTCATCAATGGAGAGACGTCTACAGACGTTAAAGTAACCTCTGGCGTGCCACAGGGGAGTGTTATGGGACCATTGCTTTTCACAATATATATAAATGACCTAGTAGATAGTGTCGGAAGTTCCATGCGGCTTTTCGCGGATGATGCAGCATTAGAAAACTGTAGCGAAATGCAGGAAGATCTGCAGCGGATAGGCACTTGGTGCAGGGAGTGGCAACTGACCCTTAACATAGACAAATGTAATGTATTGCGAATACATAGAAAGAAGGATCCTTTATTATATAATTATATGATAGCAGAACAAACACTGGTAGCGGTTACTTCTGTAAAATATCTGGGAGTATGCGTGCGGAACGGTTTGAAGTGGAATGATCATATAAAATTAATTGTTGATAAGGCGGGTACCAGGTTGAGATTCATTGGGAGAGTCCTTAGAAAATGTAGTCCATCAACAAAGGAGGTGGCTCACAAAACACTAGTTTGACCTATACTTGAGTATTGCTCATCAGTGTGGGATCCGTACCAGATCGGGTTGACGGAGGAGATAGAGAAGATCCGAAGAAGAGTGGCGCATTTCGTCACAGGGTTATTTGGTAACCGTGATAGCGTTACGGAGATGTTTAACAAACTCAAGTGGCAGACTCTGCAAGAGAGGCGCTCTGCATCGCGGTGTAGCTTGCTCGCCAGGTTTCGAGAGGGTGCGTTTCTGGATGAGGTATCGAATATATTGCTTCCCCCTACTTATACCTCCCGAGGAGATCACGAATGTAAAATCAGAGAGATTAGAGCGCGCACGGAGGCTTTCAGACAGTCGTTCTTCCCGCGAACCATACGCGACTGCAACAGGAAAGGGAGGTAATGACAGTGGCACGTAAAGTGCCCTCCGCCACACACCGTTGGGTGGCTTGCGGAGTATAAATGTAGATGTAGATGGAGAACTTTCAGGAAACATTCGTCACACACAAAGAAAGAAAATACGTTATGTGGACATGTGTCCAGAAACGCTTACTTACCATGTTGGAGCTCATTTTATTACTTCTCTTCAAATCACATTAATCATGGAATGGAAACACACAGCAATAGAACGTACCAGCGTGACTTCAAACACATTTTGTTACCGGAAATGTTCAAAATGTCCTCCGTTACCGAGGATACATGCATCCACCCTCCGTCGCATGGAATCCCTGATGCGCTGATGCAGCCCTGGACAATGACGTATTGTATCACAGCCGTCCACAATACGAGCACGAAGAGTCTCTACATTTGGTACCGCGGTTGCGTAGACAAGAGCTTTCAAATGACCCCATAAATGAAAGTCAAGAGGGTTGAGGTCAGGAGAGCGTGGCCATGGAATTGGTCCGCCTCTACCAATCCATCGGTCACCGAATCTGTCGTTGAGAAGCGTACGAACACTTCGACTGAAATGTGCAGGAGTTCCATCGTGCATGAACCACATGTTGTGTCGTACTTGTAAAGGCACATGTTCTAGCAGCACAGGTAGAGTATCCCATATGAAATCATCATAAAGTGCTCCATTGAGCGTAGGTGGAAGAACATGGGGCCCAATCAAGACATCACCAACAATGCCTGCCCAAACGTTCACAGAAAATCCCACACATGTTGATTGCGAAAATTTACAATTTGATCACGTTGGAATGAAGCCTCATCCGTAAAGAGAACATTTGCACTGAAACGAGGATTGACGCAATGTTGGATGAACCATTCGCAGAAGTGTACCCGTGGAGGACAATCAGCTGCTGATAGTGCCTGCACACGCTGTACGTGGTACGGAAATAAATGGTTCTCCCGTAGCACTCTCCATACAGTGACGTGGTCAACGTTACCTTGTACAGCAGCAACTTCTCTGACGCTGACATTAGGGTTATCGTCAACTGCACGAAGAATTGCCTCGTCCATTGCAGGTGTCCTCGTCGTTCTAGGTCTTCCCCAGTCACGAGTCATAGGCTGGAATGTTCCGTGCTCCCTAAGACGCAGATCAATTGCTTCGAACGTCTTCCTGTGGGGATAGCTTCATTCTGGAAATCTGTCTCGATACAAACGTTCCGCGCCACGGCTATTGCCCCGTGCTAATCCATACATCAAATGGGGATCTGCCAACTCCGCATTTGTAAACATTGCACTGACCTGAAAACCACGTTCGTGATGAACACTAACCTGTTGATGCTACGTACTGATGTGCTTGATGCTAGTACTGTAGAGCATGTCAACACAAGCACCGAAGTCAACATTACTTTCCTTCAATTGGGCCAACTGGCGGTGAATCGAGGAAGTACAGTACATACTGACGAAACTAAAATGAGTTCTAACATTGATATTAAGCGTTTCCGGACGCACGTCCACGTAACATCTTTTCTTTATTTGTGTGTGAGGAATGTTTCCTGAAAGTTTGGCCGTACCTTTTGTAACACCCTGTATAAGTCTCTGGTCACTAGCTAACGAAAAGTTGTTGCCAACCTTACCAAAGTAGGTTCCCAAGCAGAAAATCTAAAATATCGCTTCGACCTCGTGAAATCTACAAATAAAACTTTGCATTTCTCGTAATTCTGTTATTTAGATGCTTTTTAATCGACAGTCGCCTTTGTGTTTTCTTTTTCTGTTGCGTTTTCATCATAATAAACGCAACACAAACTCCCGAAGAAAGAAGGGGATGCATAGTAGACTGCTTTCACAATGAGGCGCACTGTTGACACGAAACGCGCATGCGTCCTTTCTACTAATTTTTGTGCATGCGTTTTTATACCCATGCGTCTCCGATTGCGCACGAGGAAGGAGGCATCGAGAGGCATCATACCCTAATAAAGTCACCAGAGGAAGTCAGAGAGCACAACTGATAGTAGTTCAATGTTGGCAACATGTTGTGGTACTATCAACAAACGACATTAATTGAGTTACAGCATGAGGAAAACAAGCCTAGATGATGCTACACGAAATATGCCAACCAAATAAATCGTAAATCCTAAGACTTGTAAGATACGTATTTTTTTAGTATGATAATAATATTACTATGTAAAAGACATGTGTAGATAGTAATTACTGTCCATAAGCTTGTCGTCCATGTGAGGCAATGACATTGTCCCATATTTGTCACTGCCAGGGCTGGGACTTCTCGGTACGGCAATCGCTGGGCTATACACAATCTCTGGAATGGGTTGTCGACCCGTAGACGACTGTGCTGCTGCGTGGTCGTGCGTGCTGTGTTTACAAAACCACAATGAGTTCTGCTATTGTGGCAGCAAAATTACCTATTATGGCTGAAGTACATAGGATATAAAATGCAAACGTGGTATAGCACGATAAAACAGGAATTTGTTAAAACTGAATATCAGTTTCTTAAGAAGTGTTTTGTGAAGATACCTATCCGGTGTAATTTTATCTTGGAACTCTTCCATTTGGTCCGTGTTTATATAGAAAAACAGTAATATCAGAAATTGAGTCCGCCTTGATGCAAAACACCTTGTTATAAGTTTATTTCTTTATTCTCCCAAACTAGCTTCGGCAACAAATATCACCATCATCAATGGGTTATTTTTAAATCTAAAACACACAGAAAAATAGCATGGCTATACAAACTCAGTAGCACATTCTTACATTTTTACTATTCGTTTTTTTGAAATATAGTTTTCCATGGATACTTTCATATCACTGATGATGGTGATATTTGTCGCCGAAATTAGTTTGGGAGAATAAAGAAATAAACGTATAACAAGGTGTTTTGCATCAAGGCGCAATAAATTTATGATATTACTGTTTGTCTGGTATGCAAGTAAAACAAGGACGATGAGCAGTTCAGATAAGAAAAAAAGTGGAACCTTTTGAGTATGGTGTTACAAAAGAATGCTGATGATTAGATAGGCAAATCGAGTAACTAATGAGGAGATAGTGAATCGAATGTGGGGAAAAATTATAAGAAATGACTAAAAGAAGGGATCAGTAATAGGATACGTCCAGTCATGAAGGAATGATCAATTTAGTAACGGTGGGAATTATAGGGGTAAAGAATTGTAGAGGGAGACTAAGATGTGAATGCAGTTAGCAGGTTCAAAGGGCTGTGGATTGCAGATTGCAGGTGCATGAAGGGGCAGGACAGTACAGCATGTAAAGCTGCGTCAAACATCTATAACTGCATCAAACCAATCTTTGAACTAACGACCACAACAACAACAACAACAACAAGAACAACAACATTGAAAATCGGCACATGTAAATTCGTGTTTGAGATAAATTAAGTAATTTAATACTTACTGAAGAATGCTAAGCTTTACGAGCACTTGTTTACTACAAGAGATGTGTTTCACAATATCGAATACGAGCAAATGTTCATAGGTCTTAAGATATGCACTTTAAAGCCCATGTTTACTACACAGTATTTTCTTGTTTTGATCCACACTACAACATCTGAAAGTTTCCTACCCTACAATCTTAGGAAAAACAGGTCCGGTTCCTGTATTCTACTGTCAAAGGTGTCAGAACGATTTTCGTTTATGAATTTCTGCTCGGTCGTTTCAGTTGGAGGTCCTCTCAAACTGATACATTTTCCGTTCTCCAACATACCTGAAAGTTGGTAACATCGCCAGAGAATCACCCTGTATAACGGTTGGCAGACTTCATGGCACATTCATAAACCGTCCATTCATCAATTCTAGAAAGTAAAAAATGAATATGAATTTCGAATGGTATGCAAGTGTATTTGAAAAGTCAAGAGATTTTGTGAAAATTATTGCAAACTAAGAATCTAGAAGAACTCTTCAATGAGAATGTTGCGAAATAGTACTATCTAGTATCACCAAATTGAAATCAGATGTCTTTTGTGAATTGTTTTGTGCATTACATGACTTGCCTTTAAAAGGAGAAACAAATTCAAACCCTTTCTTCTATGATTTATTGCAGTTTAGAGCAGCCAGGTGACGAAACATTGTGTAAAATTTTTAAACCGCCCCTAAAAATGCCTGTTATATTTCTAATGGAAGCCGAAATTAATTCGATTCTGAAAGAAACTGTACATTACTTCTCTGCATGGGTAATTTGCTACAGCTGTCAAATACACTGGTGTCCAACATTAAAGCAACAAACAGAAATTTTGCAAAGTTGCGTTAATTTTGCCACAAAACAGTATAAACAAGTGATAATAAAGTAGAAAGGGTGTAAAGAATACAGAAAGTAAACAGCCGCAACACGCATAACGGTAGACAAATATATTTATCGTTTTTTTTCAACTTAACGCATTTAGTCACACATTCTGACAACAGGTTAACGCCCTCAGTCCGGTGTGTTACCGCCTGTGACAGTAGTGCAGCCCTGACAACGATGGGGCATGCTGTAAATGATGTCATCAATCGCATATTGAGCCAATGACGCCCATTCTTGCTGCATAGTTGCTCGCAGGTCTTGGAGAGTGGTTGGTGGATGCTTACGGGTTGCAACCCGTGTCTCTAGTGAAGCCCAGACTTGCTCTGTGGGATTCAGATCGGAAGAGCGAGCAGGCCATGCTATGCGTGCAAATTCTTCCGTTTCCAAGAAAATATCAAGCACTTTTTGCTCTATGAGGTCGAGCATTATCGTCCATTGGTACGAAGTCTGGGCCCACAGCTCCCCGCAATATCCCCACTTGAGGTCCCTAGATCTCTTCACGATACTTGACAGCAGTTAAACCTTGCCGATTCACCCTTACAAGCTCATGAAGAGGTATTCGAATGATCATCATAACCCCTGCTCACACTGTTACGGACCGTTCTCGATATCGGTCTCGTTCGACAGTGTGTGGGTCCCGAAACCTTCAGATGCGAATCCGTTGAGATTCAATCTCCAAATCTGGACTCATCTGTGGAAAGAACGTTGGCCCGCTGTACGACCGTCCAGATGGCTTGTTGACGATTCCACTCTAGACGTTCCCTTCCGTGAAGATGCGTCAGAGGTACACATACAGAAGCCTTCTCTACTCAGTTTATCCCGATACAACACGTCCAATGGGTGCTACGAGGTCAGAAGCCAGTTGTCGTGCAGTAGTAAGGCGGTATCGTCGTCCCCTTACAGCGAAATAAGGGTCCTCTCTAATGTCACACGTGGTCGGCCCTGCTGTGGTCTTCGGGATACAAAATGGTTCAAATGGCTCTGAGCACTATGGGACTTAACATCTGAGGTCATCAGTCCCCTAGAACGTAGAACTACTTAAACCTAACTAACCTAACGACAACACACACATCCATGCCCGAGGCAGGATCGAACCTGCGACCGTAGCGTTCGGGATACAGTTCCGGTAGCTATGAACTGTCGCTACATCCGAAAAACTACAGAATGATTCACGTTAAGCCATCGGGCCACATTATTTTGCGACTGTCCTGCTTCAATTCTTCCTATGTCCCTTCACCACAGCACTGTCTATAACCCTGCAAACACTAACCCGTTTGATAGGTGCCCTGATCGTCGTTTGCGTGGTTGTTCGTTGACCGGATTGCTATTTCCCGTCCAGAACATGTTATTACGGACGTGGATTAGACACAGGACGGGGAAATAATGGTTTGTTGCTTTAATTTTGGACGCCAGTGTATTTGAAGAAAAGCACTGTATAGCTATCAGCCGGCCGAAGTGGCCGTGCGGTTAAAGGCGCTGCAGTCTGGAACCGCAAGACCGCTACGGTCGCAGGTTCGAATCCTGCCTCGAGCATGGATGTTTGTGATGTTCTTAGGTTAGTTAGGTTTAACTAGTTCTAAGTTCTAGGGGACTAATGACCTCAGCAGTTGAGTCCCATAGTGCTCAGAGCCATTTGAACCATTTTTTTTATAGCTATCAGCTGTACAAATTCAGTGAACATTCTTGTGCGACAAAAACTGATTAGCATCCAACCTTAGCTGCTGGAATACTAGTTCAACTTCAGGGTCTGCTGCCTGAGCCTATATGTGCAAAGATAAGTATTCCTCAACAAATTTGTGTTCTTGTGACTAATCATTATCGGTGTTCTCCACTCATTGTGTTTTCTATTTTTTAATCTTTTCACTCCCTTCCCTGAAAGGGATAGGGCGGGCCGCTAGAGAGCTTCTTCATGCTCTATTCGTCCTTAGGTTTGCACTTATTTATAGTGTTTCCCTCAGCACACTATAAATAGTTGAGGGTGGCTACAAGTAAAACCTCCTTCTCTGATTCTATCAAAAATGTTGTGAGGGGTCCACTTGTACTTGGAGCCCGATTTTGTGATTTATTTAATGAAAAATGACTTGAAATGGTTCACACATGTAGAAGAGATTTTATCTTTGACACCACTGAACCAAAGATGCTGCCTGAGTGGCAGAATGGATTGTAAGTAGGGGCGCGCGGAGCGCAGAAGCAGGTGCCGTTGCGCTCTCTTAAAAGTAGGATGTAAGACTAAGCTAGTGGCTAGCTGTGAGGATTTAGCTGTTGGCCTATGGACGGAGCAAAAAAAAAATGTTCAAATGTGTGTGAAATCTTACGGGACTTAACTGCGAAGGTCATCAGTCTCTAAGCTTACACACTGCTTAACCTAAATAATCCTAAGGACAAACACACACACCATGCCCGAGGGAGGACTCGAACCTCCGCTGGGATCAGCTGCACAGTCCATGACTGTAGCGCCTCAGACCGCTCGGCTAATCCCGAAGGACGCAGAATAATAGTTTCGTAAGGTAATGAAATTTTGTATATTTAATTTTAAGTATGCAGCAACGCAATGTGGATTTTGATAATCTAACAGCACCGTCCCTTGAATGTAGGAACCAATTATCTTCCATCAGATTTAATGTATAGGTTTATTAGGTATACCTTATTTGTAATATTTTGTGTATTTCGTAAACCTGATACAAGGAAGTTACATTTTGCAATCTACACTACTGGCCATTAAAATTGCTACACCAAGAAGAAATGCAGATGATAAACGGGTATTCATTGGACAAATATATCATACTAGAACTGAACACGTGATTACATTTTCACACAGTTTGGGTGCATACATCCTGAGAAATCAGTACCCAGAACAACCACCTCTGGCCGTAATAACGGCCTTGATACACCTGGGCATTGAGTCAAACAGAGCTTGGATGGCGTGTACAGGTACTGTTGCTCATGCAGCTTCAACACGATACCACAGTTCATCAAGGGTTGTGACTGGCGTATTGTGACGAGCCAGTTGCTCGGCCACCATTGACCAGACGTTTTCAGTTGGTGAGAGATCTGGAGACTGTGCTGGCCAGGGCAGCAGTCGAACATTTTCTGTATCCAGAAAGGCCCGTACAGGACCTGCAACATGTGGTCGTGCATTACACTGCTGAAATGTAGGGTTTCGCAGGGATCACATGAAGGGTAGAACCACGGGTCGTAACACATCTGAAATGTAAAGTCTACTGTTTGAAGTGCCGTCATTGCGAACAAGAGGTGACCGAGACGTGTAACCAGTGGCACCCCATACCATCACGCCGGGTGATACGCCAGTATGGCGATGACGAATACACGCTTTCAATGTGCGTTCACCGCGATGTCGCCAAACACGGATGCGACCATCGTGATGCTGTAAACAGAACCTGTATTCATCAGAAAAAGTGATGTTTTGCCATTCGTACACCCAGGTTCGTCGTTGAGTACACCATCGCAGGCGCTCCTGTCTGTGCTGCAGCGTCAAGGGTAACCGCAACCATGGTCTCCGAGCTAATAGTCCATGCTGATGCAAACGTTGTCGAACTGTTCGTGGAGATGGTTGTTGTCTTGCAAACGTCCCCATCTGTTGACTCTGGGATCGAGACGTGGCTGCACGATCCGTTGCAGCCATGCGAATAAGATGGCTGTCATCTCGACTGCTTGTGATACGAGGCCGTTGGGATCCAGCACGGCGTTCCGTATTATCCTCCTGAACCCACCGATTCCAGATTCTGCTAACAGCCATTGGATCTCGACCAACGCGAGCAGCAATGACGCGATACGATAAACCGCAATCGCGATAGGCTACAATCCGACCTTTATCAAAGTCGGAAACGTGATGGTACGGATTTCTCCTCCTTACACGAGGCATCACAACAACGTTTCAGCAGGCAACGCCTGTCAATTGCTGTTTGTGTATGAGAAATCGATTGGAAACTTTCCTCATGTCAGCACGTTGTAGGTGTCGCCATCGGCGCCAACCTTGTGTGAATTCTCTGAAAAGCTAATCATTTGCATATCACAGCATCTTCTTCCTGTCGGTTAAATTTCGCTTCTGTAGCACGTCATCTTCGTGGTGTAGCAATTTTAATGGCCAGTAGTGTCTTTTGTCAAACGATGTCAGACCTTTTGTCATCTAGCAATCCAAGTATAGTTAACTACGTCAGTAAGTGAGAATTGTAGAACAGTTGAGAAGTTTACTGATTTTGAAGCTAACGTAAAATGTTTCATATCAGATTTTGTGAAGGAGAAACTGTATTTTGAATAAAAGTTTCTATCTGAACCATTCTGTCTAAGCATACCCCCTTATCAGTACCTCACCCACTTCGACATCATGTTTATTTAATTCCAATGAATAATTTTTAAAAGAAACTATTTTTCAATCAGAATCGGAAAAGTATTAATGTTTGTAACAGGTTTAATGCGGGCAGCATTGCACAGCGCTGAGCCAATATCCAAAATTATCATTGAACATTTGCAAGGTCATTCATTTATCAACTAATCTACTGATATTTATTTGTATGAAGCTATTTTACGGCCGGCATTGCACTTCGCTGAGCCAAGACTGAATATTTTGTATGCCTACTGTTGAGAGTCCACAGCTCGTGGTTTCGCGATAGCGTTCTCGCTTGAAGAGCCCGGTGTCCCAGGTTCGATTCCCGGCGGGGTCAGGGATTTTCACCTGTCCCAAGACGACTGGGTGTTGCTGTGTCGTATTCATCATCATCATTCATCCCCATTACGGTCGGAAATGGCGACGGCAAATCACCTCCATTAGTACCTTGCCTAGTATGGCGGTGCGGGTCTCTCGCATCGTTCCCCTACGATCTGTGAAGAAGCGTGGGACTTCATTACTGTAGAGTGAACAGAATACCAATATTACATCCGTTGTGACTCAAGTGCTAAGAGAAATGTAATTCATTGTTTGTTTGCATAGGGAATTTTATCAATTTATTGCACAGGGCCATAGAACTCGGTGCTCACGAGACTGAGTAAATTTCAGAGGGATTGATTTCATTATAGGCATTACATACCGATTTTCCTGATTAAGTTGTTTAATCTAAATCTACATCTACATCTATACTCCGCGAGCCACCTTACGGTGTGTGGCGGAGGGTACTTATTGTACCACTATCTGATCCCCCCTTCCCTGTTCCATTCACGAATTGTGCGTGGGAAGAACGACTGCTTGTAAGTCTCCGTATTTGCTCTAATTTCTCGGATCTTTTCGTTGTGATCATTACGCGAGATATATGTGGGCGGTAGTAATATGTTGCCCATCTCTTCCCGGAATGTGCTCTCTCGTAATTTCGATAATAAACCTCTCCGTATTGCGTAACGCCTTTCTTGAAGTGTCCGCCACTGGAGCTTGTTCAGCATCTCCGTAACGCTCTCGCGCTGACTAAATGTCCTCATGACGAATCGCGCTGCTTTTCGCTGGATCATGTCTATTTCTTCTATTAATCCAACCTGGTAAGGGTCCCATACTGATGAGCAATACTCAAGAATCGGACGAACAAGCGTTTTGTAAGCTACTTCTTTCGTCGATGAGTCACATTTTCTTTGGATTACATCATTTGCTCAGCAACACATTACATAGTAAATTTCCATAAGACAAACATTACGCATTGTATATCCATTAGGAAACACGAGTAATATAATTTTAATTTAAAGAACGTTACAGTGTAATACAACAGCTGGCGAAGAAGATGGGATGGAATGTGTGCAGGTTACCCTTGTTGCTTGTTATTTACTTCTTGTGATTTCTTTTGATGTGCCTAGTACTTTAGTTTGACTCAGGATGGACACTATTACTGAGAAGAGTGTCATTTTGTACGCAACGTACAATCTAAATTCATTACAGACATGGTTTCTACATCACAAAAAGTGTTCTCTAATGCGTGTTATTCAGTTACAGAATGAGAAAATCCAGCAGTTGCTGCAAGTCGTGACGCAGCTGAACACGACACAAACAGCAGAATCTACAAGCAGCACTGCAGCCTGAACCTCAGCCCCAGCCTCCATCAGCCATTCCACCATTCCGCAGTTTCAGGGCTGGTCGGAACACTAAGCTCAGTTAATGAATCATCTGGAGGCACACCAGCGGCAAGGTATGAAGAGCAAAGCACTTTTTCTTACCGTAATGAGCATGGAAGTTTACAGACTCACGCTGAAGTTGTTTCTGACAAACAACCAGAACAATTACAATTTGAGACCTTGCTTTGCTGAACCAACAATTGGCTCCTGCTAGGTTGAAGTTTTTTCCGCATTCAGCGGGCAGCAGGCCAAGCTCATCACTTAATCACAAAGTTTAACTAGGGATTACAAATTTTTGTGTCCTTGTGGAAGATTATACAGTGATTTCATGCTCTGTGACGCTATAACTACAAATATTTGTGACTATAGAATTCGTGCTGCTATGGTGAAACCACCTGATCTTTCTTAGACACAGTGTTGCAGTTAACTGAGGCTCACAACACTTATGATTTAGCCAACTGTGAGATGCAAATGCCAAACATTAACGAATTGCATAGTGACAGTGTTAATAGTGCTACAGAACGTAAACAAAGTCGTGGCGAGCCCGGCCAGTGTGACACAGCGTGTGACGTCACGTGCAGAGACAGACAGTGCTATGCCGCGTCGGCAGAACGCCGGTAGACAGAAGAACATAGCAAAGTCTTGCTCAGAGTGCTTTAGTAACCATAAGCGTGCTCAGTGCCGAATACACGGCGCTATTTGTTGTTTTTTGCAACCCAAAACGTCATGTTCAGTCAGTGTGTATGAAAGAGCTGCGTAGAAGCAAATTCCAAAGCTGCCACTAATCCAATAATTCATCAGTGTTGTGACGGCACAGCCAGCAACGGAACAGTGCGACCTGGTGGCCGTAGTACGTGGGCTGTTTGGAAAGTAAGGAATGATAGGTCGCGAAATGGAAACCACAGTGAAAATCAAAAAAATGGATCAAATGGCTCTGGCATTATGGGACTTAACTTCTGAGGTCATCAGTCCCCTAGAACGTAGAGCTACTTAAACCGATGTAACCTAAGGACATCACACACATCCATGCCCGAGGCAGGATTCGAACCTGCGACCGTAGCGGCCGCGCGGTTCCAGACTGTAGCGCCTAGAACCGCTCGGCCACCACGGCCGGCAGTGAAAATCAAAAATGTTTTATTTGCAACGGTTAGGTACACCTTGGAAGACAGAGATTGGAATACGTCAAGCAAATAATTGAGGACGTAGGTTGCAAGTGCTACTCTAAGATGAAGAGGTTAACACAGGAAAGGAATTCGTGGCGGGCCGCATCAAACCAGTCAGTAGACTGATGATCAAAAAAAAAAAAAGGTACACCTTCCAGCTACTTCTCTAAAGTCGCCGCTCAGACTTAGACATTTGTCATAGCATTGTACCAATTTCTCAATTCCTTCATTATAGAAGGACTGCACCTTCATTGCCCCTGCTGAGTGCGGCCGAGAATTATCGTGCAGAACGAATGGCATGACTGTTATGTTATGTGGACTGCATAGCTTCAGGCGAAATCTTTCGCCAGGCCCTCATACTTAGCGGGAGACGCTAATTTCTAGCCACCTTTACGTTCTCGCTGTGAGCTCAGAACCGAAAAGAGCGACATGATGCGATCGACAGGCGTACTAGACAGTGTCCAACGCATCTGTGCAAAGCTTCATCAGATTTGCACTGTATTTTCCATTTCTCGACCGATCGTTCCTTACATTCCGAATAACCCTCGTAAATGTTGTGAAAGCTCGTCCAAGTACAAAACTTAGCAAACACCAGCCTGGCGATTTTCATGTACCAAACAAATCACGCCGATGCAAACACAGGTCCACTACTAAATCTTTGCCCATTTCACCTGTCACGTACTTCAGTTGCTCCTAGCAACAGGCAGCTAGTGACAGTTCGCTCTCAGATGTGGAAAACAGTCGGGACAAGGTGTTTGTTGCTTTGACAGTAGTTAAGGAAGATGTCAACTGGGCACTGGTACTACAGTTACACTTCTGAACAAACTTACTTACGAACGATTAGGTTCACCATTACTGAGTCCAGCTACGCATGCATCGTCATCTTATAATGGAGAGGAAATTTCAGTTTCAGGGACTTTCAGTATGCCGGCCACTTTTCAAGGTGTAACGAAGACAGTTGTATTCACAGTGCTTCTGCCAAATCTTTGTAGATTATTTTTGGCTTAGATTCTTTGTCATTTTCGGATTGTCACTCCACAAGTCAGTGTTGCAAATTTCAACAGATGTGCCTGTAGACAAGCTTCAAGCTCTGTGTGGCAAATTTTGTGAACTTTTTGACGACGTAATCGGTTGCATGAATGTTTTAGCTCATATGTCACTCAGAGACAATGCGCAACCAAGGATTTGTCAAGCTAGGCAAGTGCCCATTGCCATTAGGGAACAGGTCGCTGAACAATTACGGCAATGACAAACTGATGATGTCATTAAGCCAGTCAGTGCAAGTCAGTGGTCTTCTCCATTAGTCATCCTTCGAAAACCCTCAGGACGTCTCCGACTGCGTGTTGATTTTAAGTCGACTGTGAACTCAGACAATGATAGAGACCCCCTTTGTCCCGCCCAGAGGAACTGATGGCAGATTAGGCGAGGCTTGTTATTTTTTGCAAGATAGACTTGCCGGATGCTTTCCTCCAATTGCCTTTGGATGACTACTCAAAGAAATTTTTGGTTATTAACACGGATCTCGGGCTCTTTGAATTTCAAGGCCTGGCCTTCGGTAATGCCTCAGCACTGGCGATTTTCAATGCTTTTTAGAACAAGTGACTACCAACCAAGATGCCTTCTTGCTGAAATTACCTGGATGACACTGTGCTGTCTGAACGTTCTGCAGAAGAACATTTAGCAAATCTCGAGTGCCTTTTTCAAGTACTGTTATCGGCAGGCCTCAAGTGTAGCAAGGACAAATGCTCTTTTTTCTGGACAGAAATAGAATATCTGGACCATTTCATTAGTCTGCAGGGTATTCACACCACCCAGACTAATTTGCGAGCCATCAGAAATTTGTCGGCTCCCAAACATCCAAAGGAATTGCAAGGAGTGTTGGCGAAACTGAACTACTACTTCTAATTCATGCCTCACGCCTGTAACATTGCAGTTCCACTTCACAAGTTACGGCGTAAGGATGTTCCGTTTGCATGGACCAAGGAATGTCAGTTGGCTTTTGGTCAATTGAAACAGATGCTACTTAGTAACACGTGCCTCATATATTTTGATCCGGCTAAACCGATGGTGTTAGCCGTTGATGCTTCTTGTATTGCCCTAGTCACCGTTCTGTAGCATCGTGTCGGGTCAACGGATCGTCCAACAGCATTTGCCTCCAATCTTCTAAATAAGACTCTGCAAAGCATTGGCGGTCATTTATAGTATAACCAAGTTTCATCATTACTTCTATGGAAGGATGTTCTACTTGGTCACAGATCATAAGCCATTCGCTTCATTCTTCCTCCCAGCCAAGCATGTTCCATCACACACGGCGCAGAAATTGCGATGATGGACTCTTGTACCGCCCTACGGCTCAACATTCCTACGCCAATGTGTTGCCATGGTTACCGGCTGAAAATGAAGAGAGCTAGATTCCGAAACATCGCATTGTCAGATGGATTTACGCTTCCGCAGTTCACCATTTTCCCATGGACTTTCGTCACATAGCACAGGAGACATCTGTGGATACAGATTTAAGCGATCCGCGAGTGGAGCAGAGGGGGAGAAATATGACTTCGGCGCGAATTGTGCCCTCCGCCACACACCGCTGGATGTAGAAGCATCGCGCTGAATTGCATGCACAAAGAGTGGCTAGCGAGAGTGAAAGACATTGTTCGGCCGAAGTACATCGATACTTCGCTCACTGTCAAGTCTTTTCAGTGCAGAGTGGTGTTTTACTGTCAGACATCGAAAATGACCAGGCCCCTGGTCATCATCCCACGCACCCTTCAGCAGGACGTTTTAAGATTGTGGCATTAGGGACACTGGATTATTGTGAGGTCAAAGCAGCTTTCTCGAAGCCATTGTTTCTCGCCAGGGTTTGGCGCCCAGATTGAAGATATGACGTCATGCGGCGTCGTTTGCATTGAGCAACAGGCTGCTCCACCTCAAAGCTTTTCTGACTTTCGGGCCCCAGCGGTCCGTGGAAACACATCCACATTGATTGTGGTGGACATTCCTAGAATAAACGATGACGTATTATAGTGGATACCTTCAGTCGTTTTCCCTTTGTAGTTGTTATGAACTCCACGACATCGGCCAGTGCTATCAGAACACTTACATCAGTTTTTTGCATTTGGGGCTTGCTGGAAGGGTTAGTATCTGATTAACGGACTGGAGTTTACTGTTGTGGTTGGCAGGAGAGCCAACACCGTGTTACTAGAGGAGACCGAAACGCACGCGTTTTAGCTCACGCAGGCTGGCGTGAGGCCTGGGAGATGACAAGGAAATTAGAATTTAGAAAAACGGACGTAGCTGGTGGAATACTTAACTTTAATCCATTAATGATTAACGTCGCTCTTGACGGTACATGATTCACAATATCAATAGTAACTGAATATGGCGCCTTGCTAGGTCGTAGCAAATGACGTAGCTGAAGGCTATGCTAAACTATCGTCTCGGCAAATGAGAGCGTATTTTGTCAGTGAACCATCGCTAGCAAAGTCGGTTGTACCACTGGGGCGAGTGCTGGGAAGTCTCTCTAGACCTGCCGTGTGGCGGCGCTCTGTCTGCAATCACTGATAGTGGCGACACGCGGGTCCGACGTATACTAACTGACCGCGGCCGATTTAAAAGCTACCACCTAGCAAGTGTAGTGTCTGGCGGTGACACCACATTTACTTCACAGGAATTTGAACAGTTTCGCGTGGCCAACGGTATTGAACATGTGACCACAGCGCTGTTCCACCTGCAATCCAATTCTGAAGCTGAATGTTTCATGCGAACATTCAAGGCACAGATGAGTAAATTCCGTGAAACTCATAGATGCAAGCTTTGCAGCTGTTCCACCCACCTACTGTGCGATGCCTCGAGATGGACCTTCCCTGGCCGAACTCTTCTACCTGTATTGCCGACGGCAGCGCATCTTGCTTTCTTTGCTAGACCCGCCAACGAAGAGTGCCGATCAGTACAAAGATTCTCATTTTCAGGTCTAGGACGCAGTATTATTCAGGATCTTCCGGCCGAGGCCGCGATGGCAACAGGGTACCTTTTCACATGTCCTTGGACACATGATCTTGGCTTCTTCCCCTACAGGGCCGCTGCTCAAAAGACTCTACAGTCCGGAAACTGTGTTTTGTTTTACAGATTCAGCTCGCAGCCAGGGCCAGATGGCATCTCAGCCTGCGCACTTCCTATGGAGGTGGACGCGCCCTCATCCCTGATGCCATCATCAAATGGTTCAAATGGCTCTGAGCACTATGGGACTCAACATCTGAGGTCATAAGTCCCCTACAACTAACCTAAGGACATCACACACACCCATGCCCGAGGCAGGATTCGAACCTGCGACCGTAGCAGCCTCGCGGTTCCGGACTGCAGCGCCAGAACCGCACGGCCACCGCGGCCGGCTGATGCCATCATCACAGCAGCCCATGTCCCCATGGGCGATTCATCTGTCCCCTACCGCCTCTCTCTCCCAGGGGGTCCTCCAGCGTTCAAGACTCCGGCCCTGGATGTAGGCGTGCACTCTCCTTGCAGTTTGCCAAGTGTTCCTCTGGAAACTCAGGAAGAATGCTGGGGCGCAGACGGGAACCTGTCGCCAACTTCAGTCCCGGGTCTCGTTCCATCTGCTACACCTACACCCAGACATCCATCTCGCCGTCGGTTCGCACTTGCAACCACGACCTGAAGATTTGGGGAGGGAGGGGGGGGGGGGGGGGAGAGGGAGGAGCGTGGTGGCACAAGAACAGCACGCACCACCACGCAGCACCACAGGCGTCATTAGGTCGACAACCCATTCCACAGACGGTGTATAGCCCAGCGATTGCAGTACCAAGAAGTCGGAATGGTGGCGCCGTCACAGAAGTGATATGCTAGGCTCCACAGCAAAGTGGGCACCTCCAAGTCAGCTCTACTACCGAGAGGACCGCCTTCTACTTGTGCACTTCGGTCTGCATCGTTTGCTCCTAGCGAGTCCCCAGCAGCCCGTCTTCAGTGAACATTCTACTGAGACAAGAACTGTTTGCTATCCAGCCTTAGCTTTTGGAACAGTAATTGAACTTCAGGATCTGCTTCCTATTTACACAAAGCTGAGTATTCGTCAGTAAATGTGTGTTCTTGTCACTAAACTTTATCAATTTCAGTGTTCTCCTCTTTCTACTCTCGTATTGTTTTCTTCAGCACACTATGAATAGTTGAGGGTGACGACGAGTAAAATCCCCTTCTGCAGTTCCATCTAAAGTGCGATACTATCTCATTTGCTATTTATAGTGTCTCATTTCCAAATCTAATTTCATTTAGTTTCATTTGTTTTAAATGGATTACATTCCATTACTCTTGTACGAATTTTGTTGATTTTGATCTTATAACCCCGTTTCAAGACAATGTCCATTCCATAGAAATGATCTTTCAAGTCCTTTGCTGTTTTTTACAGAATCAGAATGTCATTGAGAAATCACAATATTTTTTATTTCTTCTACCTGAATCTTAATTCCCTCTCCAGATTTCTCCCTAATTATCCTTTACTGCTTTACCTTCAATCCCTGTATTTTATCTGTGCTACCTTTAAAACTGTAAACAGTCAATTCCCGTTAACACTGTCAAAAATCTTCGCTAAATCTACAAATCCTATAAACGTAGATTTGTCTTTCTTTAACCCAACTGCTAAGATATGTCACAGGGGCAGTATTACCTCACGTGTTCCTACATTTCTGTGCAATCCAAACTGATCTCCCCCGATGATGACTTCTGCCAATTTTTCCATTTTCCTGCAAGTTATTTCTACAAGTATTTTGCAACCATGAATTCTTCTTTTTTAGCCCGCCTGAGTTAACTGCTGGACATAGGCCTTTTCAATTTGTTTCCATTGCCTTCGATTTTCAATCACGTGGAACCATCGTATTCCAGACACTAGCTTGCCGGTATCAAGCCATCTATTTTGGGGTCTTCCGTGCCTTTCATGAGGTCCCATGGTCTGCAGCGAGAAATTCTAGGGGTCCATCTTCTGTGATCTTGTTGAGCTACGTGTGCGAACCACTTCAGTCTCGCAACTCTCCATAGGACGCCTGTTACCTTTATTCTCCTTCTAAAGTCCTCTAATCAAATCCTATACCTGATGCTGAGTCCTAGCACCGTTGCTCCATGGCTCGTTGTACGCACTGTAGTCTACAAGCAGCTGCCTTAGTCATAGTTTCCAGACCAGAAGTTGTAACTGATAGTATGCACAAGTTGTAGCCAGTAGCCTTCAGATTATTTGAGACATCCTTGTTGGTCAGGATAAATCTTAGTTTCGGGAATGCTACCCAGCTTAGTCCTACTGTGTGAAGAATTTCTGAATTTTCATTATTTTTCCCTAGTTTAATTTTTGGCCAAGGTGGATGTATTTATCTACAGTTTCTATAGACTTGTTTCCGACTGTAGGTGGTTGGTTGTCTGGGCTTAGTATTTTTCCTTTACTGATATTTATTTCCAAGCCAGGCTTTGCAGAGGCAAGCTTTGGTTCTTCTATCATACTTTTTGGTTTCTCCAAATCTTTCTTTATGAGCACAGGTGGTTCAGACATGAGCCACTGAATTTTATTCCTCTATTATTCCAGTATAGTGCTCGTACCTTTCAGTGCGAGGGTGAACAGTTTCGGAGATATGTGTGATCATGGCAAACACTTTTGCCAATTGACATCTTACAAGCTGGTTCAGATACGAGCCATTATTCCTGTGGTTTTCGTGTCTATTGATCTGAATACATCTTCCAATACCAGGATGAACTGTTTCGGAGAGACTGTGTCACGCTTACGAACTCCTTTGCCGCTTTGGGTCTTACAGGTGATAAGGGCTTCATCCACCCTATCATTGTTGCTTGTTCATAAATGAATACATATACACTCCTGGAAATGGAAAAAAGAACACATTGACACCGGTGTGCCAGACCCACCATACTTGCTCCGGACACTGCGAGAGGGCTGTACAAGCAATGATCACACGCACGGCCAGCGGACACACCAGGAACCGCGGTGTTGGCCGTCGAATGGCGCTAGCTGCGCAGCTTTTGTGCACCGCCGCCGTCAGTGTCAGCCAGTTTGCTGTGGCATACGGAGCTCCATCGCAGTCTTTAACACTGGTAGCATGCCGCGACAGCGTGGACGTGAACCGTATGTGCAGTTGACGGACTTTGAGCGAGGGTGTATAGTGGGCATGCGGGAGGCCGGGTGGACGTACCGCCGAATTGCTCAACACGTGGGGCGTGAGGTCTCCACAGTACATCGATGTTGTCGCCAGTGGTCGGCGGAAGGTGCACGTGCCCGTCGACCTGGAACCGGACCGCAGCGACGCACGGATGCACGCCAAGACCGTAGGATCCTACGCAGTGCCGTAGGGGATCGCACCGCCACTTCCCAGCAAATTAGGGACACTGTTGCTCCTGGGGTATCGGCGAGGACCATTCGCAACCGTCTCCATGAAGCTGGGCTACGGTCCCGCACACCGTTAGGCCGTCTTCCGCTCACGCCCCAACATCGTGCAGCCCGCCTCCAGTGGTGTCGCGACAGGCGTGAATGGAGGGACGAATGGAGACGTGTCGTCTTCAGCGATGATAGTCGCTTCTGCCTTGGTGCCAATGATGGTCGTATGCGTGTTTGGCGCCGTGCAGGTGAGCGCCACAATCAGGACTGCATACGACCGAGGCACACAGGGCCAACACCCGGCATCATGGTGTGGGGAGCGATCTCCTACACTGGCCGTACACCACTGGTGATCGTCGAGGGGACACTGAATAGTGCACGGTACATCCAAACCGTCATCGAACCCATCGTTCTACCATTCCTAGACCGGCAAGGGAACTTGCTGTTCCAACAGGACAATGCACGTCCGCATGTATCCCGTGCCACCCAACGTGCTCTAGAAGGTGTAAGTCAGCTACCCTGGCCAGCAAGATCTCCGGATCTGTCCCCCATTGAGCATGTTTGGGACTGGATGAAGCGTCGTCTCACGCGGTCTGCACGTCCAGCACGAACGCTGGTCCAACTGCGGCGCCAGGTGGAAATGGCATGGCAAGCCGTTCCACAGGACTACATCCAGCATCTCTACGATCGTCTCCATGGGAGAATAGCAGCCTGCATAGCTGCGAAAGGTGGATATACACTGTACTAGTGCCGACATTGTGCATGCTCTGTTGCCTGTGTCTATGTGCCTGTGGCTCTGTCAGTGTGATCATGTGATGTATCTGACCCCAGGAATGTGTCAATAAAGTTTCCCCTTCCTGGGACAATGAATTCACGGTGTTCTTATTTCAATTTCCAGGAGTGTATTTCAGGAACCTGATATACTTTTAATTTATCCTGTCTTTTCAAGGGCTTCATGACTGTCCGAATCTCCACGGAGTCGATAGCACTTTGGCAATCTATAAAGACCAGATTAATCGTGACTTTATACTCGGATGTTTTCTCAAGGGAAAAGGCAAATGGTACCGATCTGATCCATATTAGAAAAACCTTTCCCAAATCCCACTTGCTCAAATGGTTGATAGAAATCCAGTTCTCTTGTAAGGTTTTAGCCCGGAGTCTGTAAAGATGTGAGAACAAACAAACCAAGTTATATACGACTTATAAACTGTGTACCGTAACTGGTCTGTAACATGTCACTACGCGATCTTAATTTTGTCTCAAATATCTTTGTTTTGTTAAATTTGCTGGGAGAACGGAGACATGTGATGACCGTAGGAGCCAAGTTACAATATTTTCTCTTGTGCACAACAGCTCTGACGTGTCAGCACTGTAGCTGGCAGGGCTGATCGCTTTCGACACGTGACTCTTTCCCTAAGTTTCTCAACGGTAGTGAAATCCTAACAACTCGTAGGATACCTGTGATCATCATTCTTGTCTGTCGGCAAGATAGAGCGCACCCTTTGAACTGAGGAAGTTCGCAAGCGTCACGAATATGCTCTCCCTGCAGGGACTGAAGTATCTAAATCCGCCATTTTGTGCATCTTCTGCGTGAGTACTGTCCGTATTCTGGGGTCTCTAGCAACCGTGAACCTCTATTTTAGGTTTACACAACGAGCAAAGACATAGCAAACAGTGTGCCAACCTTCAAACAAACAAGGAAAACACTGTTTGCGCTTTTCAAAAATTTTAGCAGTTTATCTCCTGCGATTTGTACTGGACAGAGAAATCCTTGGTTGTCAGGTTGGTAATCATTATGGAATCTTTCCTCGCGGACGTCGTGTTCTGGAACGAGGGAGGGTGGTTGTAGAGAGGACGTGGATCCGTGAGGACCAACCTTAGATTGACGAACCGCTGGTCTGCAGGCATGGACGGGTTTACTGTTTGAGTAAGTCCTTTCAACTCTGAGCAACTCGCAACTTGCGAGTCCTTTAACTCGTGCTGCATTTCTATTAAATCAGAGTTTAATTTCGTATTCAAGATTTTCTTTTAATTGCGTCTGTGAGCTGCTCAGACCTAATGGAACTCCGCCAGCAGTCTTCCTTGTTACTAATTTCAGTTGCTCTTAAATAGCTGGTGTACAATAAGTTGTTTGGTTTGATAGATCCATCTTCTTTTTACAGAGTCTCTTTTAATCATTAATTTAACGATGTTGCACATCCATGTTTGTGTATCTGTGAGCATTTTGTGGATAGTTGAGATTTCATACATTTTGGTTTCAAGCTAACTTTCTCTTAATATATAGCGTGATTCAAAAAGAATACCACAACTTTAGGAATTTAAAACTCTGCAACGACAAAAGGCAGAGCTAAGCACTATCTGTCGACAAATTAAGAGAGCTATAAAGTTTCATTTAGTTGTACATTTGTTCGCCATTTCAGCCAATAAAGATTTTGGTCCCTTTTTCTTCGAAGGTGCTACTGTAACTGGACTACAGTATCTGGAGATGTTAGAGAATTAGCTGTTCCCTCAGCTCGAACAAGAAGCACAACAATTCATATTTCAGCAGGATGGAGCGCCACCACATTGGCACTTATCTGTCCGTAACTACCTGAACGTCAACTACCCGAGGCGATGGATCGGCCGCCAGGCAGCCCATGACAGAGCACGTTATCACTGGCCTCCAAGAAGCCCTGATCTTAACCCCTGCGATTTTTTCTTATGGGGGTATGTTAAGGATATGGTGTTTCGGCCACCTCTCCCAGCCACCATTGATGATTTGAAACGAGAAATAACAGCAGCTATCCAAACTGTTACGCCTGATATGCTACAGAGAGTGTGGAACGAGTTGGAGTATCGGGTTGATATTGCTCGTGTGTCTGTAGGGGGCCATATTGAACATCTCTGAACTTGTTTTTGAGTGAAAAAAACCTTTTTAAATACTCTTTGTAATGATGTATAACAGAAGGTTATATTATGTTTCTTCCATTAAATACACATTTTTAAATTTGTGGTATTCTTTTTGAATCACCCTGTATAATTCATTCAACAAAGTCAATTTTTTACGTCATTGACCTCAGGTTATGCTACACTCTTCATCAACGAAATAAAGTAGATTAATTAAAAGTGATCCATTTAACTTATTTCGCTCAACTTCATGACTTTGGACAGGTGAGCCTTCATTATTCAAAATTTTGTGAATATGTTCAGTCACATTTGTTTATTTTCATCAGTCTAATCAGTCTAATCTAAAAGCCGTAAGTTGAACTAAATACCTAGGTATTACAATTACGAACAACTTAAATTGGAAAGAATACATAGAAAATGTTGTGGGGAAGGCTAACCAAAGGCTGCGCTTTATTGGCAGGGCACTTAGAAAATGTAACAGACCTCTTTTAGAATACTCCTGTGTGGTGTGGGATCCTTACCAGATAGGACTGATGGAGTACATCGAAAAAGTTCAAAGCAAGGCAGCACATTTTGTACTATCGCGAAATATGGGAGAGAGTGTCACAGTAATGATACAGGATTTGGGCTGGAAGTCATTAAAAGAAAGGCGTTTTTCGTTGCTGCGGAATCTTCTCACGAAATTCAAATCACCAACTTTCTCCTCCGAATGCGAAAATATCTTGTTGACACCGACCTACATAGATAGGAACGATCACCACGATAAAATAGGGAAAATCAGAGTTCGTACGGAAAGATATAGGTGTTCATTCTTCCCGCGCGCTATACGAGATTGGAATAATAGAGAATTGTGTAGGTGGTTCGATGAACCCTCTGCCAGGCACTTAAATGTGATTTTCAGAGTATCCATGTAGATGTAGATGTAGATTTAATCTAGGCTTTCATTGTGCCGCCGATCCCTTACAGTACAAGTACCCCCACCGAAATCAATCTGAAAGCTTTTCAGTGGAAATATTTGATTCTTATGTTTTGTATAAATGGTTATTCAGCGAGCAGATATCTAACTTTTCTTTGAAGGCGTAAAATCGCTGGGAGGCTTTTTCTTTTTGGGTGACTTCGTGAGAGTGGCAGGCAGATTTCAAGACCGTTGCTAAACCCCAGAAAGTGTCACTGAAAAGTGAAAGCAATCTCAAAAAGGGAAGATCAAGGAGAGAAAGTAAAATTTCAACTGATAATTGGATGATATCCGCACTAGTCATGAGAGAAAGTAAAATTTGAACTGATAATTCTACAATATCCACAACTGTCAGCACGTACCTTCCTTCGCACTGGAATTATTACATTCTGTTTGAAGTCTGAAGGTATTTCCCTTGCACACCAAGTGCACTAGTTTCGTCACGCCCGGCTCTCTCAAGGATCTTAATAATAATGACATTACACAGAAGAAGCACTCCATCATCAGGCCACAAGTGGCCCATCGGGACCATCCGACCGCCGTGTCATCCTCAATGCGGATGCGGATGGGAGGGGCGTGTGGTCAGCACACCGCTCTCCCGGTCGTTACGATGGTTTTCTTTAACCGGAGCCGCTACTATTCGGTCGAGAAGCTCCTCAGTTGGCATCACGAGGCTGAGTGCACCCCGAAAAATGGCAACAGCACATGGCGGCCCGGATGGCCACCCATCCAAGTGCCGGCCACGCCCGACAGCGCTTAACTTCGGTGATCTGACGGGAACCGGTGTATCCATTGCGGCAAGGCCGTTGCCCACATTACACAGAGTACTGGCAAAGTATTGTGTCAGACATATTTATGCTTACACGCAGTTGACACTCCCGCGCCCACTGTATCCCCTTTTGGCGCCTAAAACAGTGCTGGCGGCGCTTGCTGGTCCGCAAGGTGCCGCTTGGCAGCCACGGCCCGTCCGCCGGACGCCTAGCGGAAGCCAACAGCGCGGCCGCTCGCGCTACGCGACCTCCGCCCCCACTCCGCCCCCTCCACAACGCAACCCCACGCGTCCATTGTTGTAAACGAAGCGCGCCTCTAAAATTACAAACGGCGCCTCTCTCCCAGTGTCCGTGGGCAGCGCGAGCTGAATGACAAACCAGCCGCGCTCGTGAATGGACGGCCCGCCTCTGCCGAAGTCAAGGGCTTTGTCCAGGAAGTTGCGCCAAAACAAAACACAGTTACGAGCCGTTTCCCAACAGGCATCTGCTCGTGGTCCGTTTGGGAGGTGGGCGGCCGAAATGCTGAAGCTGATACTTATCAAGCGTGCACAGTGGTCTCTATACTAACTGGATGGCGAACTTCGGCTGTCACAGCGTGCTGTTAGCGCCGCCATATTGCAGTTAGGCAAGAAACTGTATGTGATATTTTAGTTAGAAAGGCGGCACTCGTTTTCGTTCGGAAGTATCTACATTCTTGACGATAATAAAACTAGCTAGATTAGCATTAAAGCAACGAACTACCAATTTCGTTTTACGCTCATGAACACTGAAGTCTACTGTAGTATCGTAAATATAAAGTACCTAAAAGCGAAGCAATATTTTTCCCAGGCGTAAGGAACAGTTTCATTCACATATGTAATGCACTTAATCAGTGGCGACATCACCTTTGGCGTCGGCAAAAAACGTAATGGGGTTTATTTAAACGTGAATTTGGATATCTACAACAATATGCTAATTATTGTCAGGCACCATATGAAACAACCAAAATTACGTGTGACACTGATACGAAAATTGTTCTCTTTTTTGCTGAACTAGTTCACATGTACCAACGTCGAAATTGCGATGAAATCAGTTAGCTTAAAGCGCATATTTAACTGAGAACTAACGTATATAAACAGTTCAGTCAATCTGGGTAAATTTGCACCACTTTTTTCCGTCTTTTTCAAAGTACTGCACACGCAATCTACATCACAACAGACACCAAAATTTCACCCGTATTGCTAAGGTGTGCTTGGCAATGAGGAAATATGTACTAGAGACGCTCTCTTGGAGTAAAATTTCAATTTTAATACTGGTACAAAATTACTCAGTCATTCTGGGTAACTTCAGTCTTAAAAAACATAGTATTTTTCCCATATCTAATGTTCTGAATAAATTTACATCCCATCAAAAGGAAAGCAGGTGTTAATAAGAAGTAAAGACAGTCTTGGTTCAGTTTCCAGATTTACTTTGAAATATCAAGATATTTGTATCAACCTGACTTTGTTCAACTTAAATCACTGTCAGAAGCTCACTTCACAATCAAAGTAATTAAAGAAAAATCACAATCCTAAGAGCTTTCAGGGAGGTGGAAAGACATTTGAATGAATCACAGAGGTAATAAAAACGTTACATTTGGTACAAAATAATACAAACAGGAGGAACACCAGCCATTTGAAACAAGAATAGCAATTGGTACAAAGATACTATGATTAGTTAAAAGTTACCCTGATTGTAATGTTCCAAGGAACACCTTCATATGTCTATGTACTTTTTTATCATTTGTAAAATGATGAATACTGTAAACATTAAGCATGAGCAAGGGTATTGAAATGAGAACACAGAAACACATTGAAACACCAAATTTATTTTTGTCATTTCCATACATTTTTAACCACTGCTCCAATGTTACAGGCACTACACTACACATTATTGAATAAAATTGTCTTACACTAGTTGTATTGTGACCTATTTTCTCAAGTGAAAACCTTTTCCCATGTTTTCAGCCGCACCTGAATGTACCTGGATGCAATCTTACGTACAAGCTGTGTCTCATGCAAATCTTCAATTCCGCATTCATTATGGAAGTCATGGTCAAGATTAGGGAATGAATAGTTCACAAATTTTTTAAGAACACACATGAGAATCTTACTAATTAAATGCTTTTACCTCATGTCACCATTGACAACAAACATTTGAAACAATTTTTCTGAGTTCTCCACCACAGAGTATACAGCATTACTTGTTTCAATAAGCTTGCCTCGGCTTACAAATTTTGTGCATGAGCTCTTTTCTGCAGTACTAAAAAGTGCATATGTTGCGTCATTACAAACAACGGGTGGCCTAAGAATGTAGAGGCAGTCTTTACATGTAACCTGTTTTGAAATTGTGACGGCAACATACCCCGAAATGTAGTACAAAATGTTCTGCCTGTATGTGGAAAACAGAGTACCCTCTTCAATAAGTGAGCGCCATTTTTCTGCTTCGTCTACAAACATACAACAATCATCTACAAGAGGACAAATGGCTCTGAGCACTATGGGACTTAACATCAATGGTCAGCAGTCCCCTAAAACTTAGAACTACTTAAACCTAACTAACCTCAGGACATCACACAACACCCAGCCATCACGAGGCAGAGAAAATCCCTGACCCCGCCGGGAATCGAACCCGGGAACCCGGGCGTGGGAAGCGAGAACGCTACCGCACGACCACGAGATGCGGGCACAAGAGGACACTTTTGTGATCGGAAATCATACAGTCCTACAGGTACCATTGAACACATGTTAAAATTTGTAGTTTCCCCCAACAGTGCTAACATTAGTGCCTAAAAGCAACTTGCGCATAACACACTTCAACTGATATGAATTTGTGTTGTTATTCCAACCACCTCTAGATCTCACAAGTGAGAAGAAGAGTTCAATATGATCTTGGGAAAACTTATATGTCAATAAACATTGCAGAGGAGAATTTTCCTAGTCATTATTTCCAGTGCAATGGCTTTAATCGAATGCATGTTCAAAATTATGCCAAAGTATTTCTTGGGTGCTGCAGGAGAGAAACACCATTTACTTTTAAACTTCTTATATACGATTCTGTCTGATGAAAATGCCAATATGCCTGGTTACTGAGTTTCAGACTGGCTTTACATCCGGAAGCTAGGGGATTTCTGGAGTTAAAGACATCAAAAATTCTGTCTATAAATCTCAAAAACTCTACTGTTGCCTCACTACCATGGAATCTGGGATTGCCAGCTCTTCTCAAAAAAACTATAGTACCTGCAACACTAGAACTGAGTGTTTGAACTGCTAAGCTGACATTCATCTTTTTATTAACATAATTAATATGTTGTCCTGTTAGCAAATGTCATGCCTTCCTCAATTTGCAACTCATTTAGTTCTTTTAAGTACTGCCACTTAATATGGCCATTTGTAGACTCTATAACACCTACTTCTGCTAATGCATTTCGAGCAAGTTTCACTAAATGACACATATCCAAAACACAGTAAACATTGTGATTTGAAAATGGGTGAAGGAACTGAGAAGAAAAAACGTTTTGATGAAAATTAATACTGCATCCCAATGAACGAAGAGTATTTATATTTGTTCTTGTGCCATCACAAGTGACTGCCCAAATTCTGATGCCTGAATTGCTTAGCCTCTCCAGAGCAGAGTTTACTACCTTCGCCTGCACACTACCATCAAAGCCGTTCACTAAAAAATACGCTACAGGACACTTAAATTTACCTTTTATGGACACAAGCATAAAAACTAATGCCTCTGAAGCTTCTTTCACTTTTTTTGATTGTTCAACTTCTCCTCCAAAATCTACAAAACCTGTATACCTCTTAGTTTCCTGGTCCCACACTACCTGTTTTCTAATTGCCATACTGTCTATTATGAGGCCAGAATCTTTAAATTCAGTCCTCACTTGATGGTTAAACTCAAAGTACCTGAACACACCACTTAAAAAGCCAGGACACAATTCACAGTCCCTGCCCAACGAGAAATCAGTGATTTGTGAGGCAGAGGCATTAATGTCTGTAAATATTCATACGCCTTAGGAGAGTAAAAATACACTGTCATTGCAAACATTTTAATGTCTGTTTTGTACCTGTTTCCCTTGGAAGACACACTTTTATTCGCCAAATTGCACACTAATTCCACCTGAGTCCCTGTTAGTTGATTCAGGAATTCATGCAGCTTCTCTGTTAGATGACCCTGCTTTTTCAGAGCACTTATGATGTCTTTCATTGAATAGTTTTTCTTCTCTCTTCTCCTGATTTTTTCCTGCAGGCTCTTGATTTTTCTTCTCAGTGTCTCCACAACATCTGGTAAAAAATTGCATGTGTCAGTGGCCTTGTAAATCATTTCTATTTGTGTTTGAGATCCACATTCCTTCGATGTTTCACAACTCTGAGAAAACTGAAACACGAATAGAAAACAAGTAGTACAGGCATGAAACAAAGTTTGGCAAGTACTTATACGAAAACATGTTTGTTTGAAAACAGAAACAATGTTTATGTTAAGTGACTAACCTGTTCAATATAATCATGAGTTTCTACAGTAGGCTGTTCAGTTGTTATTCTAATCTGTCGCCTTGGTTGCTTTTCCTTGGGCATTAAATGCGTCGGAAACGCAAACTGTGATGGCACTGCATCAGGCTTGAGATGCCTCCTCGAAGTACCAGGCCTTACTAAATAATCTTCTTCCAAGAAATGATCTCCACTCAAGAAACTAGCCCTTGTAGGCGTGAAACCTTTGCGTTTAGTGGCAATGACCCACTGTTTCAGCAAATCGCCTTTTTGCAGAGGAAACCTGTCCAAAACAGAAGACACTTTGTCTCAGGCAAGTCAACGACCAAAATATTTACGAGATTGTTGTCATTTCTTGACATTCAATTATTACCTGTGGAAAGTTAAATTAGTTTCCTTGTTCCACCGGTTCGTACAGTTGTATGCAGAGCACGAAATAACCATTTTACACTCACAACATACACTTCGTTAACACCAAGAGAAACTTTTTGCCTAACTAAAAGATGGCGGACGATATAAACAAACACTTCTGAGACGGCACGGATAAGCGCTATGGTCAAAGACAGAAGATGTACATCCAGTTAGTATGGAGATCACTGAGCGTGCGGATCCGATGTGGAACACTACTGCACAAGGATATACGAAGTGTACTCACAAACTATCGGGAATTTTGTAATTTCGGCGGTTACATTAGTCCGATTCACGCGCCTTTTCGTTGTTGTGTTGATAAACATGTCAGAAACGTAACCGAGCACTGTTAGCCATATTGGAAGCTAGTCTGACGTCACTTGTCATGAAGATAACACGTGTTTGTATACGAGTAGCGATTATTGACTTGTTTTAAAAATAAATTATGGAATTTGAGTTAAATTTTGCTGTAAAAGTGGAGCAAAATATAAAAACTTTTTAGAAATATTCAGTTTTGATTTTGCTGAGTTTTCTGTCAGTAAAACAAGGGTTTACAAATGATACATACTGAGATGACATGCTAATATCGTATCGGACTTCCTTTTGCCCGGAGTAGTGCAGTACTCGACGTGGCATTTGGCTGAACAAGTCGTTGCAAGTCCCCTGCAGAAATACTGAGCCATGCTGTCTCTTCGCCGTCTATAACTGCGAAAGTGTTGCCAATGCAGGATTTTGCACACGAAGTGACCTCTGGATTGTGTCCCACAAATGTTCGTTGGATTTATCTCGGGCGATCTGGGTTGCCAAAACATTCGCTCTAATTGTCCAGAATGTTCTTCAATCCAATCGCGAACACTTGTGTCGTCCATAAAATTTCCATTATTGTCTGAGAATGAGAGGTCCCTGATGGCTGAAAATGGTCTCCACGTAGCTGAACATAACTGTTTCCAGTCAATGATCAGTTCATTTGGACTAGAGCAGGCTGTTCCAACCGAGCACCAGGGAGCCGGAGCGCTCCGGAGCGCTCACTGCGGCAGCTCGGAGCCCGCGTGGAGGGGGAAAGCGAACTCACTGCCCCCTGGCCGCATGCAGCCGTAATAATCCGTGCTCAATGACAGCTATGACTAGCCGCGGGAGCCCTGTACCTCTGTTGGAGGATACCTTTCTATTCATTGAGAGGCATGGTCGACCACAGTGTTTTGTATGTCATAAAGTATTTAATTCTGCGAAGAGGTACAATATACAGAATTAAATACAGTCAAGTAGAAGGTGTTACACGCAGAGAACTGGTAGCCAGGCTTAAGAACGACATACCAGTAGACGTATGTTTAAAAACGGATTCGTAATACGGTGGGTATCAAAACATGCAACATAGTTCGTGTTCTGTAATGCACCAAGAGGCACTGTGTGCTGAAACAGTAGAGCTAGGTGGCGTAATGAAAGATGTCGTGAACTGTGTGAATTTTGTGCGTCGTCAAAGGATTCCTGAAAGATGTGGAAGCGGAGTATGGGGATAGTTCTTACCACAGTACAGTTCGTTGGCTGAGTCGTGGAAAAGTTCTTGATGTTTTCTTTGCCATTAGTGAGGAAATACCCCTTTTCTAGAAATGAAAGGGGAAGAAATGCGTTGTCTGAAAGATATAAAATGGATATCAGACCTGGCGTTCCTAGCTGACATAACTATGCATCTGAATAATTTAAATCTGTCATTGCAGGGCAAAGGGCAGCTAATCGTTGACATGCACGACCAGATCAAAGTGTTCATGGAAAAGTTACGTTTATTTGAGAGGCAGATGAGTAATGGACATCTAACGTTCTTCAATCATCTTGCTTCTTTAAAACTACCTGAAGGTACTACTTTCGGCGATTACCAAGCAAACTTAAAGCAGCTCATCACGTCGTTTGAAACACGATTCCTAGACCTCACTAGTTTGGAAATGGAACTTAAGGTGTTCAGCACTCCCTTTTCAGTTTCCACCGATGACTTGTCATCGTCACTTCAATTGGAGATTATTGATTTGCAAAATTCAACTTTGTTGAAAGAGAGGTACTACAACACGTTGTATTTCTCACGAAGGTAGTGTTCATTACAGAAAAAACATTTCCCAAACTTCACAACAATGCCGCTCAGATCATGAGCATGTTCGGATCTACGTTTTGATGTGAGCAGCTTTTCTGAGGAATGAAAACGGTTATAAAGTAAGGAACGATCGCTTCTTCAGGATGCAACAATGAAGGCCATCCTCCGAATTAACGCTGCGAACACTTTGACGCCTGATATTTCCGATCTTGCAATGAAAAGAAAATTTCAAACTGCAGAGGCCCAATAAATTCAGTATGCAATTTCTTGTAAAACATTTGTTTCTTATTTATTTCCTGAAGATCGTATTTCCTGGTGTAGCACGTCACCACGTCTTAGCAGCTAAGAGTGTGAGGTTTTCGATCTTGTAAGACGCAGCTGGCACATCCAAAACCCTTGCCTTGCCGCCTGCCTCAGCCAGCCGTGCCACGTGCCGGCGTGCCGGCCCACTTGACTGGTCACAGCGAGCGACGCGGCTCCCTGGAGCAGGGAGCGCTCCGCGGCTCACAGCGGAGCCCACGAGCTGGAACAGCCTGGACTAGAGGACTCATTCCATTCATTGTAATCACAGATCAGACCACCATGGAACCAAGACCTGTTTACACACTTCCTAGTTGACTACTTAGGTGGCTCTGAGCACTATGGGACTTAACTACTGAGGTCATCAGTCCTCTAGAACTTAGAACTACTTAAACCTAACCAACCTAAGGACATCACACAAACCATGCCCGAGGCAGGATTCGAACCTGCGACCGAAGCGGCTGCGCGGTTCCAGACTGAAGCGCCTAGAACCGCTCGGCCACACCGGACGGCTGAGTACTTAGGTCCATGGCATCGTGGGGTCTGATTCACACTCTAACCCTACCATCAGCTCTTACCCACTGAAATCGGGAGTCGTCTGACGAGACCACGGTTTTCGTTTAGGGTCCAACCGGTATGGTCACAAGCTCGGAAGAGGCGCTGTCGGTGACGTCGTGCTGTTTGCAAAGACTCTCACGTCGGTGGTATGCTGCCGTAGTCCATTAACGCCAAATTTCGTCGCACTGTCCGAACGGATGAGCTCATCCTACATCCCGTATTGATTACTACGATTATTTCATGCAGTGTTGCTTGTTTGCTAGCAATGACCGCTCTAAGCAAACGCCGCTGCTCACGGTCGTTAAATGGAGACCGTCGGCCACCTGTGTTGACTCTGGTGAGAGGTACTGCTTGAAATTTGGTATTCTCGTCAGACGCTTGACACTGTGGATCTTGGAATATTGAGTTCCCAAACGGCTTGCGAAATAGATTGTCCCATCCGTCTAACGTTGAGAGTATGTTAATTCCCATTGTGCTGCCATAATCACGTCAAAAACCTATTTGCATGAATCAGCTGAGTACAAATGACAACTCCGCCAATATACTGCCCTTTCATACCTTGTGTACGCGATACTACCGCCATCTGTATATATGCTTATCGGTATCCCATGACATTTGTCACGCCAGCCCAAACATTTCCGAGACGCCATGAAGATGTTGAAGATTACGAGCGTTCTCGATGCCACATCACGTCAACAACCAATGAAAACGTGGAAAAAGTTAAAGAAATGATTATGAATTATCACCGAATTACAATCAGAGAGGTTGGTGATGAAGTTGGAATATCAGCTGGTTTGTACGATGGAGTCTTTCGAATGTTTTGGGTATGAAACGTGTGACAGCAAAATTTGTATCAAAGGTATTGAATTTCGAGCAAAAAGTTGCTCAAGGGTCTCTAAATAAAGTCAGCAATAATGCAGAACTAGTGAAACGTGTCATAACGTGTGATGAAACATGAATTGACGGGTATGACGTCGAAACTAAGGCTCAATCGTCCCAGTGGAGGCACTCTGGATCGCCAAGGCTGAAAAAAGCTCGGCAAGGGCGGTCGAATATGAAGGTTCTGATAACTGTTTTCCTCGACTTTAATGGCAAAGTGCAACATGAGTTCTTGACAAAAGTCAAACGCTCAGTAAGGAGTACCAACTAAAAGTTCAACACGGTTTACGGGAAGCGGACCTTAAAAAGTCTAAATTTGTGGAGAAACAGTTCATCGCTTTGCACCATGGTAATGTACCGGCTCACCTTCTATTGCTCGTTCGTGAATTTTTGGCGGAAAGCAACACAGTAATGATGCCCCAGCTTCCATGTTCACCAGATATGGCCCCGTGTAACTTGTCTCTGTTTCCAAAAAGGAAGAGAACCTTACCATAAAGGGCCGTAGTTTGAAAAGATTATATGAGATTAAAACAGCATGCTGACCGTCAAGTGCTATCCCAAAGATCGAGCTCCAGAACTGTTTCGGGGAATGGAAGAAGCGCTGCCGTAAGTGTGTAATACCTAATGGAGACAACATTGAAAGTGATAAATTGATGTAGACGAATAAATGAAATTCCCGGCACCTCTTGAACTCAATTTGGACATGGCACTGCGTATTCTGAAGCTAGAACATTGAGCAAAGGCAGAAGCTAAATCTTTATCGTTCCTTATTATTTGAACACCATTTTTCTATATTTTCCTATCCAGTATCCATTTCTGCAGTGAACTGGATTAAATGCGGTCACTGGACAAACTGTGAGTCACACCCATAAAAGAGCACACTGGAGTGGTGTGGATGGTGTTGATCTGGAGGTCATGTGACGCTTCACTGCTGACTTAAGTCATGACAGGAACGCAGTGTGTATGTGCCAGTTGACTGTCTCGGGTCAGTGCAGTGAGATGTTACAGAACAGCAAACAGGAAATAGCGTATCCCCCGAACTCATGTAACGGCGTAAGAATAGTGCTCGTACGAAAATACTAATCGTCAAATACCAGATATGATGCCTTTTTAAGGACAATCAGTTTTAATCTCGACACGAACAGCTGCTGTGACTGAATACTAATCCACCTCCACCTGTGCTCGTACCTTGTCAAAGACAGTTAGTTTCATATCCGGCTGCAGATGCTGCAGACAACGAATGCAGGATTCTCAATAATACTCTGTTCATCGTAAGAACAATCCTAATGTAAACAAACACATGCACGCCGATTGGTCAATGGTCTTAGCACACATTCTCGGGTTGTGTTACGACGTTGGAAGTAGACCGCTAATGAAACTTAGTGTTCTAAAGCATTAGAAAACAGCAATGGTTTTGCCAATCAGGAAGTATACTGCTTATATGCTTATGCTATTTATTTCTTACTGCAGATCTGAGGGTACAGTCGCTTCCTCGTAATAGTTCTGAGCACGATGTTACGGATAGTTCTCATCGGTCCATGTCAGCGTGGTTGGTAAATAATCTTTCAGTTTCTCCCTAGCATGAAATATCTAGATTTTCACCTTATTTTTAATAAATTTGAGAAATGTAGTATAATGTCTTCACAAAAATAACACTGAATGTACACAGATGTATTAACGTAGTGGATATATTAACTGATTTATGTATGCAAGGCTGTGCGTTCGATTACATCTTAAGTTAAATTTTTGATGTTTATCGAAATTATATCCTATGTTGTCCACTTGGAAGTAAATGGAGCGTGCGGGGGAAAATCAACCTTTGTATGTGACAATGGACAGCTCACCATTCTTCAGTTTGTATGTGGTGATCTTAACGTATAGGAGCGTTCAGTTATCTATGACATTCTGAAGAAACATCCGGAGGGTAGGAGGGTGCGTGGAACCTCTCCCGCTGTGAGTTCTGAAGAAAATGGCGTGGAGTGTCCTAGCCTCAAGTCCCCACCTCCGAAACGCTTCTCAACAGCCATGCGGGCAGTTATTGTGCCGCTACTCACTCGTTCGTGTTTACCATATGTACCGTAAAAATTACTGAAACTGCGTCGTGTTATTTTGTGAAATATAGAAGAGGAACACCGTTAAACAGCAGTGAAAAACTGACGGTTCTCAACGTTTTTGATAAATTATCGCAAAAAAATCCGTCGCTACCGGCTACTGAACCTGCAACAATATCACCCGAGTTTACCGGTGTTTCTTTGACAAGTGTAATGTGTGCGCATAAAGAAAAACGTAATACGAGTAAACTGTCAACTCCAGAAAGATAAGAAAACGTCAATCGTGTGTTTAAAATGCTATGCAGTCGAAGGTGCATGCATTTTTCTTCAGAAACGAAGCGCGTGCAATAAATGAGGCATTTCAAGATGTAAATACTGATGATGACTTGCCTATTATTAAAAGAACGACATTTTATACAGTGATGAAAGATATTTATTTTCGTTTCGAAAATGGGAAATTTTGTAAACCCTCTTCGACAATTTTGTAAAGGGCTTGTCGCTACTGCTGTGGAGGCCGAGTTGCCAATGTTGTTACGGTAGGCCGAGTTTGTGAGATCGTGGAATGGCATCTGTTGCAGTACACCGCTAAGGCACTTTCTCCCAGCCACTATTACACAAATGGCTTTGAGCACTATAGGACTTAACATCTGAGGTCATCAGTCCCCTAGAACTTAGAACTACTTAAACCTAACTAACCTAAGGACATCACACACATCCATGCCCGAGGCAGGATTCGAATCTGCGACCGTAGCGGTCACGTGGTTCCAGACTGAAGCGCCTAGAACCGCACGGCCACACCGGCCGGCTCTACTATTACACAGCTATGCCCGAGGGTCAGATAACAGGATAGGAGAACGAAGGTTCTACAACACTCCAACAAATTAGTAACAAAGCACACAAATGAGTTGAAAAGGATTACTTATCTTTGCGACTTGTCGAATAATGAAGTCTGCAACGTAGCATGTAACATAACAATGTTCCGGCGTAACGACAAGCGCCGGTACGACGATGAAGAACGGAAGAGCAGAGAGACCCGTGAGACATCAGCCAATAGTAAGCTTACTAGGTCGACACCGAGACAGGAGCGGTATCTGTACGAAGAGCATTTAAGCGCCGCGCCGCCTAGCCGCGGGCGCAGTGGAAGGCGAGCCGTCATACAAACGCCACAGCAGTGACTTGGGAGTGAACTGTTTTGGTTTGCTCGCGCTGAAATTGTATATACCAAAGGACACTGATTATTTGCATGGCACCATTTTCTTGCGACACAGCTTTGTGAATATGCAAAGTTAAGTATTGTCAATTTAACTTACTGTAATGCTGTCTAGCGATCCGAGAAAACAGCTTCCTTCGCACCCTATATTAGACGAGTGGGCAAGATACTTCAAACACAAAGGAGGGTCTCAATTCCTAAGTGCAAATAATCGTAGGTAAACTTCACAGTACACAGCAAATGCAATTTACAGCAACTGTCTGTTCATTTCGAAGAGTTCAGTAAACGACGTTCCCAGTCTAACAAGGGGAGGCCGCCAATTGTGAAATTCAGATTCGATTCATACTGCGCATAATAAAAGCTCATGGCCAGAGGTGTAATGTGGCAAAGCACCAAGATACACTTCTCAGCCGTTGTCGAGAAAATCGACAGTTAAAAGAAACCGTTGCGGTGAAATACTCTCTACGATGAACTATTATCTACAGCGTCGTGGCGCAGCGGTAAGCGCTCGGGTTCGTAATCCGAAGGTCGCCGGATCGAATTTCGCGCCATGCAATTTTTTTTATTAGTTTCTTGTAATTCAATTGTATATATATATATATATATATATATATATATATATATATATATATATATATATAAACTATTAACGAATTGCTTATGCATGTTGGTGAAGGCGGATCGCTCTCCAATTGTACCGCCTCCATTTTTCCGTTTTTTTTTTTTAACAGGGTGTACCAAAACTCTCCCGTCCGCACTGATTTTGATTTTCGACGATGTTATAAGTTGCGGTAGGGACCGCATCTACCTTCTTTCGAAGTTAGCAGGCAACTACGCTGTTATGCGGTGGCTCGTTTTGGCCCATTCAACATCTGTCCTTCAAGTGTAACGAGCGAGTAACGGAGTTTATATTTCATACCTGCCACAGCAAATTTGTGTTCGTGGGGTCTCTATTCTAATTCGAACGTTTGACTTACGCTATACGTATTCGTTTCGGAATATCGTTTCTACGTCTTCCGTTAACTATACGTGGTTAACATTATGAAGACAATTAATACCATTTGTGAAATAGAACTTTGTTTGCGGAAAACATAATGATGATCGAAGTCGCCAGTTTTTCCACGACAAACGACTTTCAACAACTTAGAATTACAAAAAACAAACACAAAAAAAATTCTGCATGGCGCGAGATTCGATCCGGCGACCTTCGGACTATGAACCCGAGCGCTTACCGCTGCGCCACGACGACGCGGAAAACTACTAATAGTAGAGAGTATTTCACCGCAACGGTTTCTTTTAACTGTCGATTTTCTCGACAACGGCTGAGAAGTGCATCTTGGTGCTTTGCCACATTACACCTCTGGCCATGAGCTTTTATTATGCGCAGTATGAATCGAATCTGAATTTCACAATTGGCGGCCTCCCCTTGTAAGTCAAACCTGGACGATGATCTATAACCAAGTGGGCGAGAACTGTTCTTCTATCTTCCGAGTAGGCTTCGGTACGTCGTCGTCCGATCATTGGCTGATTGTAATCCGCTGGTAGTTGGCCGAGGCGAAGTCGATATCTTCATCCTCAACGCCGCCCGTGGCGGTGGTTGAACTCGAGCAAGTGGTGAGTCTCTGAGGCAGTGGTACCAGCTCGTATCCTTGCGCCTGTGGTGCTTTTGCCCTGGCTGTGACTTGTTCGCATCACACTGCAGGAAACGTAATAGCTTAATTATAGGTAGAGAGATATTGCTTTGTGGAAGAGGCGTTATCACGCGAAAAAATAGAAGATATTTTACCTTGACGAAACATGGGTTAACGCAGGACTTGTGACACAAGAAGTGTAAATTGACAGATAAGAGACAAGCTTTGGTTGCGTGTATGCCATATGGGTTACAAATCCGACTTGGAAAAGGAAAAAGGCTAATTATTGTATTGTATTGTATGTTAACCGGGTGCCTAGAAACGACGGAGAGGCTCTGTCCCCGCCGCAGCCGCAGTGGTTCACAACCCCACGACGACTACCGCAGTCCACTTCATCCCTCCGCCGCCCCACACCGAGCTCAGGGTTATTGTGCAGTTCGGCCCCCGGTGGACCCCCCAGGGAACGTCTCACACCAGACGAGTGTAACCCCTATGTTTGCGTGGTAGAGTAATGGTGGTGTACGCGCACGTGGAGAACTTGCTTGCCCAGCAATCGCCGACGTTGTGTAGCTGAGGCGGAATAAGGGGAACCAGCCGGCATTCGCCGAGGCAGATGGAAAATCGCCTAAAAACCATCCACAGACAGGACGGCTCACCGGACTCGACACAAGTCCGCCGGGTGGATTCGTGCCGGGGACCAGGCGCTCCTTCCCGCTCTGGAACGCCGTGCGTTAGA
This sequence comes from Schistocerca serialis cubense, assembly GCF_023864345.2. Lineage (NCBI taxonomy): Eukaryota > Metazoa > Arthropoda > Insecta > Orthoptera > Acrididae > Schistocerca > Schistocerca serialis. The sequence continues at coordinate 819,994,117 of NC_064641.1, forward strand.
CCGATCGGCTAACCGGGCGAGCTCAGCTATGGTACTCAAATGATTTCTGAATCAAAAGGGTCTGGAGATTTTCTTGAAGACAAGAATGGTAAAGTGTGCCTAAGATTGTTCAAAGATATTCTACAGAAATTAGAGCCCAACAGAGTTATAATGATGCACAATAATTCATATCGTATTTTTAAGGTTGAGTGAGGCCACAAAAATCCTGAAGGAAAGAAGACGCTGTAAATAACGGCTGATGTGGAAGGGGAGCAAATGTCGATACTACTGTGATTCAGCCTGAATTACTGGAACAGGTTGAAGTTTACATTGTAGATCACAACATTATTAACAAAACGGAGCAGTCTGCGGGTCACGTCGTTATGTTACCACCGGAGCATTGCAATTTTAACCCTGTATAACTTACTTGGAGCCAAGTTAAAGGACGTGTAGCAAGAAATACTGACATTTAAGCTCTCAGACGTGCTTGAATTAATGCCCGATGCTCTCTGTTGCACGCCACTGCCTAGCGCTGGTGTGATCCAGAACAGCACATAATAAAAGAAGACAGAATGTGCCACTTGGATGATTTCATAGATAGTGTTGATGATCGGTTACTCATCAGTGTTGAAGATTGCAGTTCCACTGAAGAAATGACTTCTTCAGGTTCAGAGATGCAAGGAGGTCAGAGGTTACCACACGACTGAGGTGAGTGACACCTTAAGTGGCTTCAATACTTCATTACAGAGCAAAACCGCTGCAACACGTTCTTAAAATCACACATGCGTCTCACAGATAAACTGTACTGTATTGATGCAAATATTTTTATGGTGTTTTCCTAAACTGAAATATATTTTCCGCTTGGTCCCTTAAGAAGCGTATTTTTGGAATATTACTGTATATTAATATTTCCCTTCCAAATGGCATTTTAAGTTTTATTTTTTCTCTGCTGTTTGTCGAGTTTATTAATTATCTGCAGGTATAATATTTGATCTGCTTCCGAATGTCTTATTTTAATAATTTTGACGTGAGCGATTCCAGTGTTGTAGCATTTACAAATACCTGTTTGTGAGAAGTGTTAAAATAAAAGAGTTGGAAAAGGATTAAATAAAACGTATCAACATTCAGTTGTGGGCTGTCGAACAGAAACAGATACGCTTCCACACAATTATCTATAGTTGTTCACATCATTGCGGGCTTGATGGGCCGTCTTCCCTGTTTAAATGCTCTGGTAAAATGTTGTGCGTGGGGTTATCTTCGCTGAGTAGTGCGGAAGAGCTACGCTCCCACATTAAATGTAACATTATTGTACGCGACTATATTCAGCTGAAGGTCCGCGTGAAATAAAATTCAATGAGACAATAACAAACGCAGAATAGTATGGAGCGTAATGTTTACATCAGGATGGCTTTTACAATGAACCTTTAGCTTCCGAGCGAGCATTAAAAAGTCTGGCAGTCGGATGTCTCGCAAAAGGGCATTATCCACATTGGCCCATAAAGGTGTTCGTCGACAATGGACCATATAACACGAAATTGGGCAGTAAAGTGCCGCGGGAATGTAGTGTGGTCCGACGAGTCACAGTATTGCCTGATGATGCAAGCCGGCGAATGTACTGACGATCCAATGCGATGTTTACCTCAGAGTGTGTAGTTTACGCTGGAAATGGTTCTGTGGTATCTCGGAGTGTTTCTTCGGTCAGAGACGTGGACCCACTCATTCAGGTTACCGTGAACACGAACGAGAACGTTTATGTCAAAATTCTCGGTGACCCAGTGCTGCCTTTTCTTCTACATGGTGTCCCATTTATCTTGACCACCTGAAACGTCCCGTCAGAAAAATTATGAATTACTGTGCTGGTAAACCTCTTACGTTATTTGATTTACAAACAACTGAGCAAAACTCAACGTACTCAAACAGTTTTCTCATTACTTATTCTGATCACCACTAAACTGACACACAATATTTTTAGCGCAACGCAGTCTGACTCTCAATAATCCATACAAAAGAATGGCCCTGTCTAATAATAACCTATACTTTTCATGAATCACTTACCTCACAAAAATCTTCGTTACTCGAACTACTGCATTACAGCGAGCGCCAATACTGCCAGCTAAATAAAAGATTCTAACTACTGAAGGCACTAACTACCGACAGGCATAGTCAGCAAATGAAAGATTTTGATAGAGATCAAATAATGTATTTACCTTAATAATGTTCAAAAGTCATCATTCATGACATCCATTTCCTTTTTCTGGCTGACACAGGTCCAGATCGTCAGCTTATAATGACCTTTCAAAACTCTGGCATCTCTCTTTCCACATCCACCACTGCTGGCGGCTCACCTCCAACTGCGCAAAGCTACGCGCTGTTCCCGTCCAACTGTCCAACACTACACAAGCAATTATTCTAACAATGAGTCCAACCAGCCACAGACTGCATACAGCACAGTCGGTGATTTTCATACAGAGCGCTACGTGGCGTTACCAACATAAAAACCTAAACAGCCTACTTACACACCCTAAATAACTGTTTGTCCTGATACAAATTACAAAATGTTTCAAGCAAATGTTCTTTAACCATCAGGGGGATAACAATCAGCATGACTGCCTTCGTTGTAGCTTTGTTTCTTTACAAAGATATGAACAGCGGTACGACTTTTTTAAATGGCACCCTGTATTTTTTACGAGGTAATTCACTTCCTCTCCTAAAGACCTATTCAAAAATGTATCAGAGTGTACCATTCACTGAAACACATCGTTATTAACATTGACTTTGACGTTCCCAGAGCTTAGTGCAGGTACTCGGGGTTATGGAACACTTCCACGTGCTGACGTTGACAGAGGACAAATGTAAACATAAATAGAATGCACACCCGTCATTCCGTCAACCATCGTCAGTTGAAGAATTGTGTGAGAAGATTGTACGCCAACGAAGAGAAGGTAGAAATGCTACTCATCTATGGGGAAGCAGAACAGTAATTCCAATACTGTTTTCTTATGTATGGGTACATTTAGTACAGTAGTTTAGTCCTTTTAAATACTGTTGTGTAGGGTTGGCATACAGTAAAGTCTGTCCTTCCTACAATATGCATCGACATAACGTTTCTTTTATTGTTGTTGTTGTTGTTGAAGGTAGGCGAAATACTACGCAGGTAGCGGAACTGTACAGAAAGCGATGTCCTGACAAGAACCCACCTTCCCGATGGATGTTTTCTCGTCTTGTTGCGACGCTTCAGGAAACGGGAAGTTTCAACCCACGACAACGGAAGCGTCGTAGCACTCGCCCAGACGAAGCTGCCGAAGTTACTGTTCTCGCTTCCGTTGCTACGAATCCACATGTGAGCACACGACAGCTTGATCACGAGATTGGCATTGCTAAAACCAGTGCACATCGTATTCTTACACGTTACTGGTTCCATCCTTTCCATGTACACCTACATCAAGAATTGCATGGGAATAATTTCCAGAATCGTGTACGCAGCAAATCCTCGCCAACCCGAACTTCTTCTCCCGTGTTCTATTTATCGATGAATGTTCTTTCTCAAACAAAGGACAGGTAAATACAAGGAACATGCATTATTGGTCCAGCGACAACCCATGATGACTTAGACAGGTGGAACATCAGCGTCAATGGAAAGGTAGTGTCTGTTGTGAGATGCTTGGTACTACAATTATTGGCTCTTATTTCATCAATGGTAGTCTAAACGGCACAGCGTATGCCAACTCCCTCAGACGAATTCTTCCTCCTCTTCTGAATGAAGTGTCGCTAAGAACCAGAATGCTTATGTGGTGTCAACACGATGGATGTCCAGCACATAATGTCTTGCGTGCACGTCGTGTTCTGAACCGAAGGTATCCTGCCAGATGGATTGGTCGAGGAGGAACAGTTACTTGGCCTGCGAGGTCTCCTGATTTAAATCCTCTGGACATTTTTCTTTGGGGATGCATTAAAGACGTTGTCTGTCGTGATATTCCAACAACTCCAGAGGACATGCAGGAACGTATCGTGCTTGCTTGTAATTCTCTTCAGCAGGCACCACTGGAAGCAGTAAAAAATTCTTTCATTCAACGAGTGCACCTGTGTCCAGGGTCACCACTTTGAGCACCTTTGAATGTTCTACTCCTGGGTAATAGTGCAGGAGAGTCAAAGTCAATTTTGTATTATGTTTTTACTGTTTTTGTTTTCTGACAACTCCATAAAGTGTATGAGTTCGTGATCCCGGGCTCAAAGTCAGTGTTGTATTACGCAATTAATGACGTTGTGTTTCAGTGAATGGTACACTGTGATACATTTTTGAATAGGTCTTTAGGAGAGGAAATGAATTACCGAATAAAAAATACAAGGTGCCATTTAAAAACGTCATACCGTTGTTCATATCTTTGTAAAAAACAAAGCTACAACAAAGGCTATCATGGTGATTGATGGCCCACTGACGGCTAAAGAACATTTGCTTGAAACATTTTGAAATTTGCATGTGGACAAACAGTTATTTATGGTGGTCAAGATGAATGGGACACCCTGTATATTTTCACAATGAGTATGCTGCGAACACTCCAGTCCTCCAAGACGATAACAGCCGTGATTGCAGCGCTGCACATTTATTTTTCTGGTTTGACAACACCAAGGCGCCGAATCGCTGCGCGAATGGCCCGCTAAATAACGCGACCTTAACCCCATACGGATTGACTGTGACAATTTGGGATCGCAAATGAAACTAAATAATCATCATCCACTCAGTCTGGTAGCTCAGCCGAGCTAAATTATCCATGAGTGACTTCAGATGGATGTGGTCTACCATAAAGAACTCGTGGACTCACTTACTCGCCGAAATGACGCCATTATCAAAGCTAGAGGCTCCGTTACACGCTAAATCTAGACACATACTTCGAATGCCATGGGGTAGCGCATCTTGTGCCACTTCCAGTGATTCCGTTGTCCGTTCCATTCGCAAGTGGAAAGAGAGAAAAACGACTATCTATATGCTTCCGAAGGAGCCCTGATTTCTCTTACCTTGTTCTATCACTGCTTAAATGAGACATATGTTGTTGGCCGTAGGATCGTTCAGCAGTCTGTGGCAGTTTCTCCGATCTTTCCTAGTAGTGTTTCCTACGGGGAGGCTAAATTTTCGTCTTATATGCTTACAGCTTACGAGGGAACCTCCCCATCGCACCCCCCTCAGATTTAGTTATATGTTGGCACAGTGGATAAGCCTTGAAAAACTGAACACAGATCAATCGAGAAAACAGGAAGAAGTTGTGTGGAACTATGAAAAAATAAGCAAAATATACAAACTGAGTAGTCCATGCGCATCATAGGCAACATTAAGGACTATCTGAGCGAAGGAGCACCGTGGTCCCGTCGCTGGCGTGAGCAGCTGCTGAGCGAGAGGTTCATGTTTTCAAATCTTCCCTCTAGTGAAAAGTTCATTTTCGCAAAGTTATGATCCGTCCGTTCGTTCATAGACGTCTCTGTACACTGTAATAAGCTTAGTGTCTGTGTTTTGAGATGGGAACCTTGTTATTGAAGTCGCGAGCTATATTTGCTGGATTCATATTGCCCACGGAATACATCTCACGTATTTAATGCACTCTCGTCCAAACAGGCAGCCAGCCAGCCAGGGAGCCTCGTTAGCAGGAATTCTCTCTCTTCCGTGCGCTGTAGTCAACTGACGTCGTGTGTTTGGATGTTTGTTTAGGTGTAGCGTCCCCATTCTACAGCGCAGTTACCTCGCATCGGACGGACGGGCGGACGGGTCTGAAAATAAAAAACTAAAATTTTCACTCGTGGGAAGAGTTGAACCAAAAACCTCTCGTTCCTCAGCTGCTCACGCTAACCACGGGACCACGGCGCTCCCTAGCTCATCTTATCCTTGATATTACCTATGTTGCGCATGGACTACTCAGTTTGTATATTTTGCTTATTTTTTCATAGTTCCACACAACTTCTTCCTGTTTTCTCGACTGATCTGTGTTCAGTTTTTCGAGGCCTATCCACTGTGCCAACTCATAACTAAATCTGAGGTTCCCTTGTTAGAAGGAGATCCTGGAAATCACTGTTTTCTATCAGATTCAGCATAGCAGTCAGAGGCCATACGGAACTAGCTCCTGTAAAAGGGTTTACGTCACTACATTTTCGATGGAACATAATTGAATTTCTTGCCCCACGGTCCGATTCGGACACGTTTGAATTTTTAGAACATTCAGAAGTGAGGAAATTTTACTTCTACCTATGACTGAAACTTAACAGTTACACAGAAAATGGAGGACAGCGACGGTTTAGCGTTTAAGCAGTCATGTGCAAAATTTGTATACAGTGTGTATTAATTACTAATGAAACCTGACACGGGTGAGAATATGGTATAACAGAAACAAAACCTTTCCTATAAATGTGTCCTCAAACGAGCTGTTTGCAAGACAAATGCGAGTGGGTGGTTATCAACGGCCGCTGACCTTAGGTCAACATTTTCTCAAGAGAAATTGTGTGGACTGGTAACTATAGCCGTTGAAATCATATCCTTGAAATCACCAGATCCAGATTCTGTTTTGAAAGATTTTTTCAAGTTAAGGCTAGAAAAACTGCACTGTAATGTTTTCATCCAAGGGAAAAATTTTCACTACTTATACTGAACAAACGCAGGGATTATGAACGACTGCATTAACAGATCTCTCTCGAATTCACCGATATTCGTGTTTTTCTTTTCAGGTTCACACATAAAACCTTTAGCCATGTTAATCAACTCTCAACTACTGTATTTTCAAGGTAAGTTTTCTAACATTTAACTCTTTAGTGGTGAACTTCCTTCATTTGTAATATGCATCTTAAGCAGTTAGATAGTGTCTTGTGTTTAACACGTCAGCCTAAAATGAAATGACATTGTTTGTATATCTGTCCTGCTTTTTTACCATGAAAAGTGAAATAATTTGTAAACTATGGAACTAAGAAGTACCATTATTAAATAAATAAATTACCATAAATTTTATATTTTCTTTTTTCACTCTTTTAATGGATATCCCATTTGTACTGAAACTAGAACAATACGGCTGGTCTAGTTCTTCCCGCTTTCACTAGAAGCTTTGAAAAATATTAAGAATTCCTTAAGTGGTGGAAATGATTTGTTTCTTCTTTGAATATTTAGATCCGGAAGAAATTAAAAAATGTATTTTTGTTAAATAGGAATCTACTTATTTTAAAAGGGAAAAACAACTCACTTTCACGATCAATAGTTACTGATTTATCTTTAAAGGTCTTTCCAAGATCCTAGGGAGAATGACAACTAATACCTGAGGCGGCAAGGGGGGAGGGGAGGTGGCAAACGATAAGACGCTGGTGTGGAAAAACGCTCTCGAATCGACCCTGCTTGGGATAAAAACACGTGAAACTGGCAGGGTGGCCAAGTGATATAACAGTTCCGTTCAGATAGCACCTTCCGTGCTCGTCGATGGGAATCACATTGCTTGCAGCAGGTTTTTTTACTGTATCAGAATTACGATATTCAACAACTGGACGTAGTGCAATAAACAATCGCAGATTCATCTGTGTGTGTGTGTGTGTGTGTGTGTGTGTGTGTGTGTGTGTGTGTGCGGGGGGGGGGGGGGGGAGAGGGAAGTTTTTTCATTCAACTGGTCTTTAATTTGCTTTGCATTAACATGTTAAGAACTTTGTTTCTGGGCCTGTTTTCATCAATCTTAAATAGATGTCCATGGAACTGTGGGTGTCTTTTCCTAAATTTGTCTGTGTGTTTGTAGAGTACCTTTGTAGGTCGTCTGACCCAAGTTCCGTCTCACTGGACAGCGTCGTAGATTTTGCTAACAAGTTTTCATTCTTCTTTCTTATGTCATGTTGCTGTGGTTTCAGTCGCATGCAAGACTTCTGGGTTCCCGGGTTCGATTCCCGGCGGGGTCAGGGATTATCTCTGCCTCGTGATGGCTGGGTGTTGTGTGATGTCCTTAGGTTAGTTAGGTTTAAGTAGTTCTAAGTTCTAGGGGACTGATGACGTAAGATGTTAAGTCCCATAGTGCTCAGAGCCATTTTTTTGCAAGACTTCTGCTAAAACAACCGTGTTGTAGCATCGTAGTTTTGCATTAAGAGATTCCATGCCAATTTTGTAGTTTAAATATTCTTGGAGACTATGTTCAGTCCCGTGGGTTTTATGGTTTCTCCTAAGAACTTGAAGACAGTGATCTGTGACATTTTGCTTTACTGTGTTTTCAGTGGGAGTTTCCTGGCTGATTTGGCTTTTTCATAGGAAATTGGGAGTCCTGTTTTACAGGAGATTTGATGTAGTTTATCTAGCGCCAGTTTGGCTTCATATTTGTTATTCATTAATACAGCCTCGTCATTTGCAAAGACAAGGCATTTCACAATGACTCTTTCTATCTTCTCTTCTCCAGTTTTGGTAGCACTGACTTGGCTTTCCCATCTTCTGACTACTTTTTTCCAGTACGATGTCGTGGTAATAATCCGTCTCCCTCTCGGAAGCCTGTGTGAATTTCTAAAGAGTTTGACATTTTTCTACCTTGAATTTCACTTTTTAGGTGGTTCCAAAGTTTCCTGGATGGTAGCTCTGGTCTTTCTATCGACTCCAGAGTCTTCTGGGTTATTAATCAGCGTTTGTCTGAGAATTGTAATCTTTTTTGAAACTTACAAATTTGAGTATAGTTTTCCGGTACGTCTACGTGTAGTATGGTTGTGAGATTCCAGATCTGCTCAATACAGGATCTCCCTTTCCTAAAGCCTGCCTGATATTTGCCAATCTGTGTACCGACTTGTCGCTCCAGTCGGTTCAGCAACACTTTAGAAAGGACTTCATAAGCAACTGGAAGAAGCGAGTTTCTTCTGTAATGGTTAGGATCTGTTTTGAGTCCTTTCTTGCGGTGTGGGTATATAGGGCGCTCTTCCGTTCTTTTGGGATTTTCTGTGTTTTCCAGACTTTTGGTATCATTCTTTGAATTTTCAGCGTTATGATTCTGTGGTCCAGTTCCCACAAGTCTGCAACAATTCCGTGTTCGTCAAGAGCTCTGTTGTTTTTACAATGATTTGATTATTTTCACCGTTTCTTCATGTGAGGGTGGAAGCATATCAGGATTTGGTGCTGGATTTGGAAATGTCTCGCCGGAGGTGAGGAGTGAAGTGAAATATTTGGCTAGAATATTACAGTTATTTTTTGTATTGGTTTCCAGGCATCTTTCGTGTCGTTGAAAGCACAGGCTAGGTGGTTGGTAGACAGCAAAAGTTTCTCTGAAGGTCTCGTACAAATTGGGAGAGTTGTTCTTGGTATAGTCTTCTTCTATTTCATCGCATCTCCTACTATCGTGTCCGCCACTGGTAGCTGAGTGGTCAGCGCGACGGAATGTCGTGCTTAAAGGCCCGGGTTAGATTCGAAGCTCGGTCAGATATGTTCTCCGCTCAGGGACTGGGTGTTGTGTTGTCCATATAATCAACATTTCATCCCCATTGACACGCAAGTCGCCAAGTGGTGTCAACTTCAAAGACTTGCACCAGGCACACAGTCTACCCAACGGGAGGCCCTAGCCACATGGCATTTCCATTTCCCATTATCGTAGCTCCGTTTTTCTCGAGGACTGATTTTAGAGACGTTTCTCCGTACCTGCTTCAATGGCTATTGAAATAATTCCATATTTTAATCCTATATTCGACAGCCTGATCTCATATAATGTTCCTCCTCCTACGTTTTTTCTTCTCAGAGGTTAATCCAATCTTATTGTTTGCTGCACTTTCAAAACAAGTTCAGACCATTTTGTGGTATCAACCCTACTGATTTCTTCAATGATTTTCTTCTTTTTCAGTTGCAGGTATTCGGAATCAGTCCGGAAACTCTGAGTTACTTTTGTCCGCTTTTTGTTGAACTGAAATTTTAGTTTGACTTGGAGTAAGTGGTGGCCTGTCTCGAAAAACCCTCTCCTGTGTTTTGCAATTTGAACTTCTGTGATGTTCATTCTGGAAACAGTAATATAGTCAGTCTCTAATTCCAGAGTGTTTTATGGGGTGGCTTCAGTGTCTTTAGTTTTTGTGTAGGTTTCTGGAAATGTATTGATATAATTTTGGGATTAATGTTTTGGCAGAAGTTTGTGATGTGTTCAAATTTTTATTGGTCCTGTTGTGAGCGCTGTACAGTGCTATTATTCTCCTATATTTTGTATATATTCCTAAAATGGTTCAAATGGCTCTGAGCACTATGGGACTTAACTTCTGAGGTCATCAGTCCGCTAGAACTTAGAACTACTTAAACCTAACTAACCTAAGGACATCACACACATCCATGCCCGAGGCAGGATTCGAACCTTCGACTGTAGCGGTCGCGCGGTTCCAGACTGTAGCGCCTAGAACCGCTCGTCCACTCCGGGCGCCTATCTTTTCCTAAATAACCATTGAAGTTACACAATAGAATCATGATGTGACGTTTAGGAATTTCGTTCGTGATTTCTTGCAGAACTTTCCTGTATGGAATCTGTAATTCTAAGAGTCGAAATAATTTTCATCTTGTAATGACAGAATTTTGATGTTGTATCTGTCCAGCGTATTTGCTAGGTGTTTCAGTTTTCCTGGTTTCAATAGAGCGATTACTATTAGAGTACCCAAAAAACATTTTTGTTTCATTCAAAGAGGTTTTGAAAAGATCTGATCCTTCTCCATATGTCATGTCTGGTGCCCCAGAATCCTATTACCATAATGGGAATCCAGTCAATTGATTGGGGCAACTTTTTTTCTTTTGGTTCTGGCGACTGTCAACGGCATCGATATATTTGTGGAAATGCATAATAGACACTGAACTGTGTTACAATCAATCATTCACTGCCGGTTTCGATCATGGACCATCTTCACAGTGGAAAAATAGCTACTGTGATTTCAAAAAAATGGCTCTGAGCACTATGGGACTTAACTTCTGAGGTCATCAGCCCCCTAGAACTTAGAATTACTTAAACCTAACTAACCTAAGGATATCACACACATCCATGCCCGAGGCAGGATTCGAACCTGCGACCGTAGCAGTCACGCGGTTCCGTACTGAAGTGCCTAGAACCGATCGGCCACTGCGGCCAGCTGCTGTGATTTCAAAATTATTGTGAACAATAATCAGTCGTCCTTTCCTTTCAGACTTTATTAAAACAAATCTAGATTTCAGCTAGTAACTGACCATATTCAATGGAGTATTTCAGAATTTTAATACATACCCTGTTGTTCAGACTCCTGTCACAGTTCATGAATGAATGCATTTATCCAGCTATTAACAGGGGCCTAGGACAGCGGAATTCTTTCCTGTTGTTCTACCTTGGTTGTTTAAGTTGAAGATCGGTTTACGGTAATCTTTGGTGCAGATGACGACATTGTAAGATTTCATTGTTGTTATAAAGCCAAATGTCTAATAACCTCACCAACTAGCTAAACAAAGGCTGACCTACAGCCGCTGGATATCCGGTCTGATGGTGTGGAGTTGTATATTTGCTCCTCAATGGGTATTTCGTTTCCCCAGTACCACCTACATCGGGGAGTTTTCCCTCGTCCACCACACAGGGAAGCGCCTGATGGGGGATCTAACAACCCCACATTATATTTACCAATTCTCAATTTTCTCAGCTAACTTTCGGAGAACAAAGCTGTATGTAAACTAAATATCACGTAAATGGCAAGGGATTCTACAAGATTACAAGCTGTGTTAATTGCGTGGCATTTTGCGACCAAGGCTTGTCTGAAGACCTGCTCACGTGGAGCAACTTGTGGCCTGACTGGCAACAGAGACGTTCCTGCCAAGATGAAGCGTCCATCCACAGACTGACCATACTTCACAGACTGACAATACCTGCTGTAAACAACAAGCCCGGCACAGCGCGAAATACTCGCCACCAAAGAGAGAGAGAGAGAGAGAGAGAGAAACACAACATACAGACTGACTTTCCCAAATGTGGGCGGAAAGAAACGGCATTCCTTAATTTGCAAATTGCTGTACACTGGCGTTCACAGTCGTAGCGCCAAGGGGAATATTAATGGTTAGAGCACGCTACGAGTGTAGAGCCTGTAAGTTACATACGTACATGTTATATTATATAGTTATGTGAATTTCATTTTCTTGGAAATTATGATATAGAGATGTAATAAGTACTGGTGTATACAAATTATTGTTGTTATTCTGATACATTTTAGGTTTTTCTATGTTTGTATTGACCAATTAGGATCATGTAACAACTTCATACTCTCTATATCTTTCCGTACGAGCTCAGATTTCCCTATTTTATCGTGGTGATCGCTCCTCAAATGGTTCAAATGGCTCTGAGCACTATGGGACTTAACTTCTAAGGTCATCAGTCCCCTGGAACTTAGAACTACTTAAACCTAACTAACCTAAGGACATCACACACATCCATGCCCGAGGCAGGATTCGAACCTGCGACCGTAGCGATCGCTCCTCCCTATGTAGGTCGGTGTCAGCAAAATATTTTCGCATTCAGGGGAGAATGCTGGTGATTGGAATTTCGTGGTAAGATTCCATCGCAACGAAAAACGCCTTTCTTTTAATGATGTCCAGCCCAAATCCTGTATCATTTCTGTGACTCTCTCTCCGATATTTCGCGATATTACAAAACGTGCTGCGTTTCTTTGAGCTTTTTTGCTGTACTCCGTCAGTCCTACCTGGTAAGGATCCCACACCGAGCAGCAGTATTCTAAAAGAGGATGGACAAGGGTAGTGTAGGCGGTCTTCTTAGTAGGTCCGTTACATTTTCTAAGTGTCCTGCCAATAAAATGCAGTCTTTGGTTAGGCTTCCCCACAACATTTTCTGTGTGTTCCTACCAATTTAAGTTGTTCGTAATTGTAATACCTAGGTATTTAGTTGAATTTACGGTTTTTAGATTAGACTGATTTATCGTGTAACCGAAGTTTGAGTTCCTTTTAGCACTCATGTGGATGACCTCACACTTTTCGTTCTTTAAGGTCAACTGCCACTTTTCGTACCATTCAGATATCTTTTCTAAATCGTTTTGCAGTTTGTTTTGATCTGGTAATGACTTTACTAGTCGATAAACGACAGCGTCATCTGCAAACAACCGAAGACAGCTGCTAGATAGGGAACAGCAAAGGGCCTATAACACTACCTTGGGGAACGCCAGAAATCACTTCTGCTAGTCGACGACTTTCCGTCAATTACTACGAACTGTGACCTCTCTGACAGGAAATCACAAATCCAGTCACATAACTGGGACAGTATTCCATGATACTTTTTCCTTTAGGCTATGCTGTTGTTCCTATTTTCTTATTTCTTCTGCCTTTATTCTTATAAAGATTTTTCTCTTGCTTCTGATTCTTTGAAATTTCGTTCTGGTTCTTTTCTTATTTCCACATCCAAGCTATTGATTTCTTTCTCCGGAATTACAAGAATATTTGCTTCGTTAGTCTGTTCTCACTAATTTGGCAGAGGTGTCAGAAATGAGGATTAACTTTCGCTTCGGCATCGCTTCTCACACTTTATTCGTACTTTGGTATTCCTCATAACGTCTCATTATCTTACCGTTTGCACTTTGTATTGCACCCATTATTTTTCTAATAAACCGTCTTTCAAGTATCTCTATTCTATCCAACTTATAGATCATTGTTAAGCATTCACATTCTTATAAACATTCTCGTTTCACCATTGTGTTCTAGTGTTTTAGTTTTATATTTCAAGAAATGTGTTTTTTGTTTTAAACACACTGCTGTTCGTGAAAATTTCAAATTCGCGAAATGACCTGAATTAATCCCAGATAGGAGGATATATAAAATACTATAATAAGTGATTAAGATTTATGTTGCACAGCAGGATAGTAAGCAAGTGCAGGAATACAATTTTGTTAAAAATCGACAGAAACGTCACTAAGCGGAGCGCGTCTGCCGCCTACACAACTGTGTCGTAGCTAAATGTCAAAACGGAAGGCCCACAGTACAAGAAAGCTGCGAGCCCGTTTCGTCAGACTGTGCGAGAGGGCATCCAAAAACTACTGAGCCAGCACTCTGGCGACAGTGTGGAGCAAACAGAACGCCCTTCCGTAATGAGGCTAAATGTACTAACATCACCGAAAGTTGTCATAAGAACGACTTTCAGGATGCGAACTTCGTATAAAGAAACACATTCAGAAACCCTGTTGCTAAGCGCCAGAGAAACTGAGAGCGCTGACAGGCTATCCTTCGTGTTGCTGCCGTCTCTTCCACCTACACGACATCTCGACAACCGACAACAAAGGCATGCAGATTTCTGGAGCCTATCCTAAGAGCAGCTTCACTCACTGACAGTGCCGGATCTCTGACGACGTCCAGAGCCACGCCAGGCTGCTTGGACACACGGCCGCCAAATCCTGGTGCTACGGTGTCGCAGCACTTACCGCGGCTGCAGCCCCGAATCCTCCCGAAAACAGGTAGGTGAGAAGGTAACAGGTCCGAATCCTCCAAAACTGACACAATGTGACAGAGCCTGCGGCCACTTCGCAGTTCGCAGAGGCAGATCGTTGTAGAGTGAACATGTCCTCAGACGATCTTACAGTTTCAGTAAGTAGGGAGGGAAGGAAAAAGTTGGTTTTGAAAGGTAGCACCTTCGGTTTTCAAAAACTGCTGAAAGGTGGTCTAGCTCGATAAACGTGCAACATTAATGGCTGCAGAAGTTTTGTTAAAGCTATTTCTATTGCGGAGCTGGATGTCGTGGAGTGTCAAGAAAAAGAGCACAATCATGAAGAAATGCCTCATAAAAATTTCAGAGGTAAGAAATCATTTCTGACCCCAAGAGAAAAGCCATAGAAGATATTTGTGAGAGACCGTCCAAAATAATTTACCAGAAGTTAAAAGTAGAAGAAACGCAAGTTATAACTACGAGAGATGTCAACAATTTTCGTAAACCTATTTACAAAGCTAGGCGCAAAATTCTGCCAAAAGTGTCCACGAATGCTGCATATGTTCTTGATGTTATCAACATGCTGAATGTGGTAACCACAGACGGCACAAAGTGTTTATTAGAAAATAACACCGAGAAAAAAGTGATCATATTTTGTGTCTCTGCAAATCTTAAAACATTAACGCAGTGTGCTGTGCAAAGTTTTTTGTCAGCTGTTTACAATACTTGGGTTAGTTAATTGCCATTACATTCCATTGGTCTTCTCTTTATTGGACGACAGCTAAACTTCGTCGTATCAGTATGTATTTCAAAGCGTTGTTGATAAATGTAGTGATATAGGTTTGAACTTTTCGCCATCAACAATGTTTTCTGACTTTGAAGAGAGCATAATGAAAGCTGAAAGTGGGGTCTGCCCTGATATTCGCATTCAAGGATTCAAATTTCATTGAACACAGAGCTGGTGGCGAAAAATACAAACATTGGGGCTTGCACATGACTAATACGCAAAAAATGAAATTGGAATGTTTCTGTCGTACATATTTGGTTTGCCCATGCTGGCTCCTGGTATGGTTGGCGACTGTTTTGTTGACATTTTCATGGCAGAGATACCTGCATCAGAAAAATAAGAAGGTTTATGTACCAGATTTTACATTAACAGCATCAAACTCCGTGCATTACTTTTTGCATAATGCGAGTACAAACAGGCATGCAGAAGAAATTA
The DNA here is from genome assembly GCF_023864345.2 of Schistocerca serialis cubense. Classification (NCBI taxonomy): domain Eukaryota; kingdom Metazoa; phylum Arthropoda; class Insecta; order Orthoptera; family Acrididae; genus Schistocerca; species Schistocerca serialis. Next base: position 820,009,690 of record NC_064641.1, read on the forward strand.
TAAAAATATTTTTTGCCGTCTATTGCTCTCCTATAGACCATTCACATTAAGTGTTGTTAACAAACTCCTATATTCAGACATCGGACAAAAAATGGTTCAAATGGCTCTGAGCACTATGGGACCTTAACATCTGTGGTCATCAGTCCCCTAGAACTTAGAACTACTTAAACCTAACTAACTTAAGAACATCACACGCATCCATGCCCGAGGCAGGATTCGAACCTGCGACCGTAGCAGTCGCGCGGTTCCGGACTGAGCGCCTAGAACCGCTAGACCACCGTGGCCGGCAGACATCGGACACTTATCAATTTGTTGTATGTATAGATTTGCTGGAAATGTAACCATAATTCATAAAATGAACACTGCGATAGAATATGTGTTGCGAAATCATGATTTACTATTTTAATAGGTTAATTATGAAGAAATCAAGGCTATAAATGATTCCAGTTTCTAAAAATAAATATATAAATAAGATAAAAGATAAAACTTTCAAACATACAACACACGCGAAAATTTTTTACATCTTCTACTGTAACTTCATACGCTTTCCTTTGCCTGCTTGGAGTATTCATAACGTTTAGAACTGCTACCTCCCGATTCAGACGGGAGGATTCGGTTCCATCGTTTCCAGACCCTTGCGGACTTAGGAGGATTCGGTACCATTTTTCTGACCGGGGGAGGGTTAGCGGCTGCGCCCCTGAGCGCAGGCAATATCAGGACCCGCGCTCAAGGTCCTCGTTGGGCACTGACGCGCTTCCAGGGCAGCATGGACTCTGCGTGAGCACTGCGATGTAGTGCCAGGAAGAAGACGGAATGGTTGTAAGACACTTGCCAATAAATGATTGTTAACTGAGAGATTTGTCATTAGTGCCCCGGCGCTCTACAGCATCACTCACCTACCACTCTACGCTCGACCTACTGATGACAGCGTGACCTGAGCCCAGGTCATAATATTGCTGAGAGGTCCCATGCACAAGGCTCTCTATTGTGTGGCCGGGCAAGTCAGAGTTACACAGTTCTCTGTCGGTGCAGAGCCATTTAATCAAGTGGAAATATGCAAGCAAGTTCCGATATGCTGCTGCTGCAGTTATGCATATGTGGATACAAGAGGCTCGCGCACAGTAACGAGCGAGTACTGGACCGCACAATACGCTCACATTGAAGGATGACTGCTATCATGTTCGCATGGCCACAACCGACAGAAAGTTGCGTCCCCAATATTGGCTTCTCCTTTGAGCACTGCTACGCCTATGGATGTGGCTGAGTCAACGGTCCGACGCTGTCTACTAAGGGCTGTGCAGTGTTCTAGTGCAGCCCGTTCTTATATTTGAAAAAGAAAAACGTATTTTTGTAGAAACCATTTAATCTTGTATCTCTCCATCCAATGTAATCAAATATTTCTGTAACATGTACATTTTTGAAATTGCAGTGTGCAGTAGATATGACATACCTCAGACAACAGTATGTACACCTTCTATAACTCTTGTCATCTCTGTAAGTACAATTCACTGTCAGAAACTCCTGTTTTTTAACCTCTAAAGTGCCTTTTCTAAATAAAATTTTTTTATCCTTGTCAAAAGACGCTAGTAACCTACACTGTCCTTGACCTGCGAATGTGAAAAGAGGTCTGTACTCTTTACCAACACCAGCTATGTAAATAAACAATTCTCCACCTGAAGATGATCGTATGAACCATCGAAACGCGTAGTGGCAAAATAAACAAGTCACTGACGTATAAACTTTTTTTTGTGTAAGCTTCTATCTTCACTGTCAAATACACTCGTAGATTTTGTAATGGCGTCGCTGTTCTCTTTAATGTCTGATATTGTTGCATTTCCAACTCCGTATTATTAGAGTGTTAAGCTCGACCCACTAACACATTTCTTCAACCGGTCTATTGTTTTAAGTTTTCAGAAAACAGTAAGAACAACGCATATGCATTTATTCGCCATTACGAATGGTATGAAGATGCAAAGATCTGTCACAAGCGAAGGTCGAGATATTGAGATATCAACACAGAATAATAATATTGACGGTTCTACCGGCACCTCTTCATGGTGTGCGCGTAAATTTAAATTTCCAGGCTGGAAAGCTTTTGGTTGACCGATTTTTCGATTGATCGGTATTCGGATAATCGGTGCTCTAATGTTAGAAATCTGTGACACTTTAGAAGTGGAAGGGGGACGAATGATGTCAAATTGTATTGGATTAGTGAGTGACTACAACAAGAAATTTTGACCTCCCTCCAGAACCGAAATCTAAATTCACACTTCGCAGCGAATCACACTGACAACGAGACCATCAGACCTGTCAATCAAAGATTTTGATGAGTCTTAGGTATATGGCTACCACGCTGGAAGTAGAGGTTTAAACGTACAGATTTTGATGAGTCTCGGGTATATGGAAAAATTTGGACATTTGTGGTACAGACTGTGGGACCAAACTGCTGAGGTCATCGGTCCCTAGGCTTACACACTATTTAATATAACTTAACCTAACCTACCCTAAGGACAACATACACACCCATACTCGAACCTCCGACGAGGGGGGGGGGGGGGGGGGGGAGCCGCGTGAACCGTGACAAGACGCCTAAGACCGCGCGGCCATCGCGCGCGGCAGGGTATGTGCCGCTACGACGCTGGTGGTAGAGGTTCAAACCCCGCTTGTGCATTTTTTCCCTCAATTTCATCGTACAGAATATCATTCAGTAGTGCATCTCCTGCAAAATTATTCAAAAATAGTCATTTTCGCCGTAGTAATTTCATTAATAAATCAATCTTTACTACACATTTTTTTGAAACCCTTTAAACACATTTATTAACCTGCTTTAACAGGAATGCTGAAATATGCGTGGTTCGCACTTTAGTTGATCGAAGGAAGAACAATCTTTCTGGGTTGAAAAAAAACTGTGTTTTCCGGTCTCGCTCATAAACAATCCGTGTGCCTGCAAGGCAGTAGCCTTCATTAAATGTGCATGGTGCTTCCCATGAATTTGTGTTTCGGTTGCTTCTACCACAAATGCCATCCGTAAGACGATGCTGCAACTATTTATTCTGTAACAAATGGAATACACCTTTGAAGAAAGTTTGCTGTAAATTTTGATTTATTAATGAAATCACTACGCCGAAACTGTCTGTTTTTGAATAACTTTGTACGGCATATACTAGTTAATGATATTCTGAACGTTACAAAAAAAAGTACATGGGCGATATTTGCATCCGTTCCGTCAGGATGCTGGCCGAAAATGATTGTCGCTGCGCTACCATACTAACTCAACAGATGACTAATGTGCACTTACAGAAGGTACGCATTAAACTTCAACATCGTTTTTCTCGGAAACTAGGAATCATTGCATGAAAAACCGCTAGCCATGTACTCCGGACGGATCCCTCTACAGCAGCGGTTCCCAGCATTTTTAGACCATTTACCCCTGATTACAGACTACAATTAGACATTAGGTAGCACCCCTCCCCCCCTCCCCCCCCCCCCATTCCCTGCACCGTCTGCGCCCCTCCCACACTGTCACCAACTTTGGCACCTAATTAAACTGCGGAATAAAATACTTTTCTTGGAACACTTTTATTTTTTAAATGATGAATGATATTTAGTTTGTGTCTGTTAGAATGATTGACGAAGCAATTCGTGGTGCATCGCAAGTGCTATTCACAACTCCTTCTCAGACAATAAAGCTAACAATCGACAGTGAGGGTACGCATTTGTTGCAAAACATACTTCCTCTGCATACTCCTCTCCATTGCGACACGTGCTTGACCTGCACACTGTAACCCCATTTAAAGTCAAGCAAGTTAAAATGTGTGCACTATACTTACTGTTCGTAAATTACTTGATTGCTGCACTCCTTTCTTCTGAACTGGCTGAAATTGGAAGACTTTATGCTGCTAATGCTTTGTGACTAACCGCAGCCACTAATAGTGATAATAATAATAATAATAATAATAATAATAATAATACTGTGTACAGCACTATTGTAGCCCTTATGTAGTTACTACTGTGTCGTGCTGTCAATTAATTCATTTAAGTGTTTCGATGAGAGTAATGAAGCAATTTATGGACTACTGCAAATACTATCTACAAGTTGGAGAAGACATTTTCCTGCGGTATTTAGCACTTGTTACGTATAGCTAACACTTGGTTCAAGAACCATGAAAGAAGGTTGTATACATGGAAGAAGCCTGGAGATACACTCCTGGAAATGGAAAAAAGAACACATTGACACCGGTGTGTCAGACCCACCATACTTGCTCCGGACACTGCGAGAGGGCTGTACAAGCAATGATCACACGCACGGCACAGCGGACACACCAGGAACCGCGGTGTTGGCCGTCGAATGGTGCTAGCTGCGCAGCATTTGTGCACCGCCGCCGTCAGTGTCAGCCAGTTTGCCGTGGCATACGGAGCTCCATCGCAGTCTTTAACACTGGTAGCATGCCGCGACAGCGTGGACGTGAACCGTATGTGCAGTTGACGGACTTTGAGCGAGGGCGTATAGTGGGCAAGCGGGAGGCCGGGTGGACGTACCGCCGAATTGCTCAACACGTGGGGCGTGAGGTCTCCACAGTACATCGATGTTGTCGCCAGTGGTCGGCGGAAGGTGCACGTGCCCGTCGACCTGGGACCGGACCGCAGCGACGCACGGATGCACGCCAAGACCGTAGGATCCTACGCAGTGCCGTAGGGGACCGCACCGCCACTTCCCAGCAAATTAGGGACACTGTTGCTCCTGGGGTATCGGCGAGGACCATTCGCAACCGTCTCCATGAAGCTGGGCTACGGTCCCGCACACCGTTAGGCCGTCTTCCGCTCACGCCCCAACATCGTGCAGCCCGCCTCCAGTGGTGTCGCGACAGGCGTGAATGGAGGGACGAATGGAGACGTGTCGTCTTCAGCGATGAGAGTCGCTTCTGCCTTGGTGCCAATGATGGTCGTATGCGTGTTTGGCGCCGTGCAGGTGAGCGCCACAATCAGGACTGCATACGACCGAGGCACACAGGGCCAACACCCGGCATCATGGTGTGGGGAGCGATCTCCTACACTGGCCGTACACCACTGGTGATCGTCGAGGGGACACTGAATAGTGCACGGTACATCCAAACCGTCATCGAACCCATCGTTCTACCATTCCTAGACCGGCAAGGGAACTTGCTGTTCCAACAGGACAAAGCACGTCCGCATGTATCCCATGCCACCCAACGTGCTCTAGAAGGTGTAAGTCAACTACCCTGGCCAGCAAGATCTCCGGATCTGTCCCCCATTGAGCATGTTTGGGACTGGATGAAGCGTCGTCTCACGCGGTCTGCACGTCCAGCACGAACGCTGGTCCAACTGAGGCGCCAGGTCTCTTCCACCTACACGACATCTCGACAACCGAAAACAAAGGCATGCAAAGTTCTGGAGCCTATCCTAAGAGCAGCTTCACTCACTGAGAGTGCCGAACGCTCCCGGCGCAGCCGCCCAGCGGCAATCGGCCGAGTGCCGAAGGGTTGAGCCTGCTTCCCTTCGACGCAAAGCCGCGCAACCAGTCGCGGACTGCCGCGAAAGAGCTTCGGCTCGCAGCTCCCGGTAGCCTCTGGTTACCCAACGCCCCCAACGTGATTCTCACGTTCTTTTAGGGACTCTGAGGCAGTGCCAGGGCTCCTTCACGGGACCAAGCCCGCGTGCTGCAGGCCATTCTTCTTCCGCACCTCCTTCAGGTGCCACGCTTGCACGAACAGCGCATGGTAGCGTAAGTAGGGACCACCCACTTCCATAGGGAACAAGTAACACTTCTCTCGCCTTTCGAGAAAAGTAAAATTGTCGTTTCCCCCTTCCCACCCAATAAACAATCCTAAGTGCGAGATGGCGGACGCTACTAGCACTTCCCCTGCTATCACCCGCAGCAAGACTGCAACACAAGAGGCGCGAGGATCGACTGCACCCGCCGAAACCCGCGCCCCGCCCGCTACCGAAGGCAAGGGAGCGGCTGGCGACGCTCGACAGCTTGGCGCGAAAGCGCAAAAGCAGCTCGAGTCGCGCCGGCTAATCACCGAACTTTTCGGGGCGGACGTCTCTCCCACCAAAACAACTACACTAAACATCACTTTACACTCACCTGTCACTGGACAGTCATGTACCATTCTCCCACCGGCGCCGCAGTCTCAAGAGACCGAGGCAGCGGCGGCGGATGTGGATACAGAAAACCACTACACAGAGCCCTGGCAGGTGGAGGCCCCAAAACGCAGACCCAAAAAAACACCAGCACAAACAAGCGAGCAACCAAACTCGCTAGGCAACCGAAAGGCGCTGTTGCCTACACCCACTAGCTCATCTCAGGCTAGCAACATTAACACAAAACAAAACGCAAACACAGCTGTGGCGAACAACAACAAAGCACACAAAGCCACAGCAGTGCCCACACAACACAAGACTGGTTTCCACCCAGTTGTTATACAAAACTACGGGAACCTTAGTGCCCTTAACACGGCATTCGCGGAGAGGCACATAAACAGCACATTACATGCAAAGTACTCGGGGGATAGGGCCTCACTGTACGTTGCCACAGACAAAGAATATAAAGATCTTCTGACCTTCCTCAAAGATCGGAAGATCGAACATTACACGTACAGAACGCTGGACGAGAGAACCCAGCAGTACGTGATCAAGGGAGTGGACCCCAGCACCCCCAACGAGACAGTACATGCGGCCCTTTGTTATCTGGGATTCGACTGTAAAAGTGCCTCCCGGATGACAGGGTTCCGTACACACGCACCGTTACCACACTACATGGTTGAGTTAGCCGACACGGCTGATTCCCGCGCCATCCTGCAGATAAAGAGCTTTCTGCGGATGGACGTACGTGTAGAACTCTATGAACCACCCAACGTCCCCCAACAATGCAACAACTGCCAGCGGTTCGGCCACTCGGCCTTCCGCTGCGGCCTGGCAACTCGCTGCCGCGGATGCGCTGGCAATCACAGATCCAACACATGCACACAAATACAACCAAACCAGCGACGCTGTGCCAACTGCGGTGGGCCCCATGCGGCAAACTTCAGATAGTGCAACTCATACAAACAGGCGCTGAAGCGAAAGCAAGACAAAAGTAGGGTACCGTACGACATACCACGTCCAAGGCCAGCGCCGAACCCAGTAAGGAACGGCGTAACGTTTGCCACGGTTGCACGCCCTGGCGGGACGGCACAGGCTGCGGAACCTCAGCGCCCTACACACACACGTGAAACAACCGCTGCAACAGCCACACAACAACCACAGGCAACACCTGAAACCCAGCAAGCATCGGTACCAACACCTATGCCCCCAAACAACACGACCCCACTCCCGGAAATCACGCGCTGCGAAGAAACGCACCATGTACAGGAAAACACACCCACACAAGAACCCCCCGAACCCCAAGCCCAGAGGAGGAATAGACGTACACGCAAACACAGGGCGGGGAACACGAAATCACCACAACAGGCCACACAGCAACAACGGAACAGCAACACACAGGAAAACAGTCAACAAGACACCGAGACTGTAACTCACACTACCATCCCCCTCACCACAGAAGTAACACAGGCGCCACAACCTCTGCCACAAAGCACAAATGCCGCTCCTAACAACACACCAATACCCGCACAAGCGGCCGCTAACTCCACAACAGCACCTCAGGCTGCCACACCCAACACCAGCACACCACCTGGGGGAATACTGGAAACACTATTCCCCCGACACACGACCGTTCAAATCCTTACCAAGGTGCTGACGGCCGTCACTACACTCATCACCCAGCTCATGAGCGCCGAACCCGGGCAATACTGGGCTGTCATACACACTGCCATCACAACACTCTTTCACACTCTTACATGAATAATACACCACACCCGGCCCATAACGCAGACCCGCATACACTATCACGGATCCTGTTCTGGAATGCAGACTCAATCCACAACAAAAGGGCAGAATTTGCCGCGTTCATGGAGCGCAAGGGAATCCTTGTCGCGCTACTGAGCGAGACTAAACTTAAACCGCGCAAGCAATTAAACTTTCCTGGCTATTGTGTCTATCGTACCGACCGACCGGGCGACGCCGTGGCAGGTGGAACTGCAATCGTCATACACAAAGACATTGAGCACACAAACGTAGAGCTCCCTGAACTGGAAAAAATTGAGGCTACGGCCGTCAGAGTCAAGTTCAACGGAGCCTACACCACGCTGATATCGGTATACAACAGCCCTGTAGGCATCTCAACACGCGATATCAGCACATTACTCAACATTTCACCGCGAGTAATAGTCGCTGGAGATCTGAACGCAAAACACCCAGAATGGAATTCACGCATACGAAATCCCAACGGCAAAAAACTGTACAAACATTCGCTAGGCAGAAACTACATTATACTAGCGCCGACTGAACCGACGCACATTCCATATCAGAGGGGACACAGGCCAGACGTGATAGACATGGCCCTCATCAAGGGCATTACAGCGACACTCAACGTTGCCGTTAAAAACGATCTGCCCTCAAACCACCAACCTGTAATACTATACATTGAGGAAACACTGCAGCACACAGAACAACGCAAGATGTTGGACTACGGGCGTGCGAATTGGACATTGTTCAAGCAAACGCTTGATAGCCACATCCCACCTATACACGAAATTAACGAAACAGGACAAATTGACGAGGCAGTGGAAACCCTCACTAACGCCGTCCGGGACGCAATGGCAGGCACCATACCTGATCGCACCTCACAACAACGCAGTGCGGCCCTGCCCCAGGAAATCCTGGGCCTAATCTCAATGAGGAATCGCCTCAGGAGACAATGGCAGCGCACCAGGCGTCCGTACTTCAAACGGCACATTAACAGACTACAGGGCATCATACACGATAAAATACAAACACATAGAACACAACAGTGGAATCAAAAACTCGAAGGGCTGGACACCGCACGACCTGGCGTGTAGGCAGCTAGCCCGACACTTCACCAGGGAGAAAATATACACCCCAACGCTTCAAGGGCCTGACGGACCTGCATACTCAGCGGAAGAGAAAGCAGAACTAATGGCTCGAACACTCGCAGCGTCATTCACACCGAACCTGGTACCATCAGATCCAGTGTTCACACTTGCTACTGACCAAGAGGTTACACGCATTCTAGCCCAACCATCGCGCGACGACATTCGACATGCTAGCACAGCCGAAGTCTCCTGGGCTATAATGCATTCCGCTGCTAGGAAAGCCCCTGGTCATGATGGCATTCAAAACCGTGTCCCCCAGGAGATCACGGATAAAGCAACTAACACACATAACGAATGCCATACTAAAACACCAACACTTCCCCGCCTTTTGGAAGACAGCCAAGGTCCTGATGTTCAGGAAGCCGGGGAAAGACCACACAGCCTCCCACAAAATTACCGACCCATCAGCCTTCTGAGTTCGCTCAGTAAGATTGTTGAGAAGGTGATTCTCAAACGCATCACTAGGCACTGCATAACAAATGACATCCTGAGACCGGAGCAATTCGGATTCAGGAATCACCACTCCACAACACAACTCCTACGGGTCGTTGAACATATAACACATGGCTTCAACATAAACAAAGCTACAGGGGCAGTGTTCCTGGACATCGAAAAGGCTTTCGACCGTCTATGGCACAACGGCCTCATCCGCAAACTCAGCGACGCGGGATTCCCTGACGGGCTGCTGCGTCTAATACACTCATACCTCACAGACAGGAGTTTCAACACTGACGTGCAGGGAAAACAATCAACACAACACGGTATACACGCGGGAGTACCCCAGGGAAGCATCCTAGGGCCCCTGCTGTTTAACCTCTACATAAACGATCTCCCAACCACACGCAACACAATGATGGCAATCTACGCGGATGACACAGCCATCCTTGCGCAAGATTGGAAACCATCAAACATTACGTCACGCCTACAAACTGCACTCAGAGTGGCCGAGCCTTGGTTGGAGAAATGGCGTGTTAGAGTAAACGTCGACAAGTGCGAAGCCGTTCTGTTCACTAGAAGACCGAAGCAACTGCGCAAACACCGTTACTGCAGACCAATAACTCTACATGCACGCCCAATACGTTTCCGTGAGAAAGTCAAATACCTTGGTGTCTGGCTGGACCGGAAATTACTCTGGGGGGACCACATACAACACATGACCAACCGAGCTAGCGCGAGGCTCAAACAGCTCTATCCTATGCTCAACAGGCGTAGCACACTGAACAGAAGGGTGTCGAGGTCAATGTACATGACACTTATCCGACCCCTGATGACGTACGCAGCTCCTGTCTGGGGATACGCTGCGCCTACACGTCTGCGCCGTCTGCAGCTCATACAAAACAAAGTACTCAAAAGCATAAGCAATGCTCCACGATACACACGCATCGCGGACCTTCACCGGGAATACCGACTTGAGACTCTCACGGAGGTAATCCACAAACTCACCACAAGACTATACAGAAACTCCAGACATTCGCAGAACCCGTTTATTCTGAATCTGGGGAACCACAACCATAGATGGAAACATAAAAGACCAAAAGACATACTTGTAAGGACATAACATCTATGGCCAAGCATACGCAAACATAACGGCACAGGCGAGCCCCTGTTAATCAGACCCATTACTGGATATCCAGCTGGATTGGAATACACTGCCGAATAACTGGCACCACACTGGGAAGCCGTACCGTACACTGCATGCAAACAAGCTCCACACATCCCCCACACAGTGAGATGATCTATGGCCGATCTCCCACTACTGTATAACGATCTTGATTGTTCCAGGAATGCAGCAGCAGCAACAACTGGGACACATCGCCATCGCTTGTCATGGTAATGATGCATGATACCTATACTAACAAATCCAACCTTGCATGAACTATCGCAGCTAGTAAGCCACTACTGCTCTTACTACCCATCCCACTGTCGCAGAGGTTTTTTTCCCACGGCACGAGCCATGGCACTTTTTTTTTCCTCTGCTCTTCAAATCGCTACCCTCACTCGCGTTTCGTCCACTATCTATCACCTGATGGACCGTGTTAATACGTAGCCTTACCCAGACGCACGGACAACATCACAGCCCAGCATCCTGTGATCCACTTACTAGACAACTAACATGTTTACGGAGGTGACAGTAGAACTTTTGGTTTGGTCACCACGTTGCTGCGGGCGTGGAGGGGCCCCATCTTTCTAGGTAGGTAAGAAGGTAACAGCACCGAATCCTCCCAAACTGACACAATGTGACAGAGCCTGCGGCCACTTCACAGTTAGCGGCGGCAGATCGTTGTAGAGTGAACATGTCCTCAGACGAGGTTACAGTTTCAGTAAGTAGGAAGGGAAGGAAAATGTTGGTGTTGAAAGGTAGCACCTTCGGTTTTCAAAAACTGCTGAAAGGTGGTCTAGCTCGATAAACGTGCAACATTAATGGCTGCAGAAGTTTTGTTAAAGCTATTTCTGTTGTGGAGCTGGATGTCGTGGAGTGTCAAGAAAAAGAGCACAATCATGAAGAAATGCCTCATAAAAAATTCAGAGGTAAGAAATCATTTCTGACCCCAAGAGAAAAGCCATAGAAGATATTTGCGAGAGACCGTCAAAAATAATTTACCAGAAGTTAAAAGTAGAAGAAACGCAAGTTATAACTACGAGAGATGTCAACAATTTTCGTAAACCTATTTACAAAGCTAGGCGCAAAATTCTGCCAAAAGTGTCCACGAATGCTGCATATGTTCTTGATGTTATCAACATGCTGAATGTGGTAACCACAGACGGCACAAAGTGTTTATTAGAAAATAACACCGAGAAAAAAGTGATCATATTTTGTGTCTCTGCAAATCTTAAAACATTAACGCAGTGTGCTGTGCAAAGTTTTTTGTCAGCTGTTTACAATACTTGGGTTAGTTAATGGCCATTACATTCCATTGGTCTTCTCTTTATTGGACGACAGCTAAACTTCGTCGTATCAGTATGTATTTCAAAGCGTTGTTGATAAATGTAGTGATATAGGTTTGAACTTTTCGCCATCAACAATGTTTTCTGACTTTGAAGAGAGCATAATGAAAGCTGAAAGTGGGGTCTGCCCTGATATTCGCATTCAAGGATTCAAATTTCATTGAACACAGAGCTGGTGGCGAAAAATACAAACATTGGGGCTTGCACATGACTACTACGCAAAAAATGAAATTGGAATGTTTCTGTCGTAGATATTTGGTTTGCCCATGCTGGCTCCTGGTATGGTTGGCGACTGTTTTGTTGACGTTTCCATGGCAGAGATACCTGCATCGGAAAAATAAGAAGGAATATGTACCAGATTTTACATTAACAGCATCAAACTCCGTGCATTACTTTTTGCATAATGCGAGTACAAACAGGCATGCAGAAGAAATTATAAAAATATTTTTTGCCGTCTATTGCGCTTCTGTAGACCACTCAAATTAAGATTTCTTAACCATCTCCTATATTCGGACATCGGACACTTATCAATTTGTTGTATGTATAGATTTGCTGGAAATGTAACCATAATTCATAAAATGAACACTGCGATAGAATACGTGTTGCGAAATCATGATTTGCTATTTTAATAGATTAATTATGAAGAAATCAAGGCTATAAATGATTCCAGTTTCTAAAAATAAATATATAAATAAGATAAAAGATAAAACTTTTAAACATACAACACACGCGAAAAATTTTTACATCTTCTACTGTAACTTCATATGCTTTCCCTTGCCTTCTTGGAGTATTCATAACGTTTAGAACTGCTACCTCCCGATCCAGACGGGAGGATTCGGTTCCATCGTTTCCAGACCCTTGCGGGCTTAGGAGGATTCGGTACCATTTTTCTGACCGGGGGAGGGTTAGGGGCCGGCGGCTGGTGGCCGAGCGGTTTTGGCGCTACAGCCTGGAACCGCGCGACCGCTACGGTCGCAGGTTCGAATCCTGCCTCGGGCATGGATGTTTGTGTTGTTCTTAGGTTAGTTAGGTTTAAATAGTTCTACGTTCTAGGGGACTTATGACCTCAGCAGTTGAGTCCCATAGTGTTCAGAGCCATTTGAACCATTTTTGGAGGGTTAGCGGCTGCGCCCCTGAGCGCAGCCAATATCAGGACCCGCGCTCAAGTTCCTCGTTGGGCACTGACGCGCTTCCAGGGCAGCACGGACTCTGCGTGAGCACTGCGATGTAGTGCCAGGAAGAAGACGGAATGGTTGTAAGAATCTTGCCAATAAATGATTGTTAACTGAGAGATTTGTCATTAGTGCCCCGGCGCTCTACAGCATCACTTACCTGCCACTCTACGCTCGACCTCCTGATGACAGCGTGACCTGAGCCCAGGTCGTAATATTGCTGAGAGGTCCCATGCACAAGGCTCTCTATTGTGTGGCCGGGCAAGTCAGAGTTACACAGTTCTCTGTCGGTGCAGAGCCATTTAATCAAGTGGAAACATGCAAGCAAGTTCCGATATGCTGCTGCTGCAGTTATGCATATGTGGATACAAGAGGCTCGCGCACAGTAACGAGCGAGTACTGGACCGCACAATACGCTCACAGTATAGGATGACTGCTATCATGTTCGCATGGCCGCAACCGACAGAAAGTTGCGTCCCCAATATTGGCTTCTCCTTGGAGCACTGCTACGCCTATGGATGTGGCTGAGTCAACGGTCCGACGCTGTCTACTAAGGCTCGGCTCTGAGCACTATGGAACTTAACACCTGAGGTCATCAGTCCCCTAGACTTAGAACTACTTAAACCTAACTAACCTAAGGACATCACACAAATCCATGCCCGAGGCAGGATTCGAACCTGCGACCGTAGCAGCAGCGCAGTTCCGAACTGAAGCGCCTAGAACCGCTCGGCCACAACGGCCGGCTGTCTACTAAGGGCTGTGCAGTGTTCTAGTGCAGCCCGTTCTTATATTTGAAAAAGAAAAACGTATTTTTGTAGAAACCATTTAATCTTGTATCTCTCCATCCAATGTAATCAAATATTTCTGTAACATGTACAACATTTTTGAAATGGCAGTGTGCAGTAGATAGGACATACCTCAGACAACAGTATGTACACCTTCTATAACTCTTATCATCTCTGTAAGTACAATTCACTGTCAGAAAGTCCTGTTTTTTAACCTCTAAAGTGCCTTTTCTAAATAAAATTTTTTTATCATTGTCAAAAGACGCTAGTAACCTACACTGTCCTTGACCTGCGAATGTGAAAAGAGGCCTTTACTCTTTACCAAGACCAGCTATGTAAATAAACAATTCTCCACCTGAAGATGATCGTATGAACTATCGAAACGCGTAGTGGCAAAATAAACAAGTGACTGACGTATAAACTTTTTTTTGTGTAAGCTTCTATCTTCACTGTCAAATACACTCGTAGATTTTGTAATGGCGTCGCTGTTCTCTTTAATGTCTGATATTGTTGCATTTCCAACTCCGTATTAGAGAGTTAAGCTCGACCCACTAACACATTTCTTCAACCGGTCTATTGTTTTAAGTTTTCAGAAAACAGTAAGAACAATGCATATGCATTTATTCGCCATTACGAATGGTATGAAGATGCAAAGATCTGTCACAAGCGAAGGTCGAGATATTGAGATATCAACACAGAATAATAATATTGACGGTTCTACCGGCACCTCTTCATGGTGTGCGCGTAAATTTAAATTTCCAGGCTGGAAAGCTTTTGGTTGACCGATTTTTCGACTGATCGGCACTCGGATAATCGGTGCTCTAATGTTAGAAATCTGTGACACTTTAGAAGTGGAAGGGGGACGAATGATGTCAAATTGTATTGGATTAGGGAGTGACTACATCAAGAAATTTTGACCTCCCTCCAGAACCGAAATCTAAATTCACACTTCGCAGCGAATCACACTGACAACGAGACCATCAGACCTGTCAATCAAAGATTTTGATGAGTCTTAGGTATATGGCTACCACGCTGGAAGTAGAGGTTTAAACGTACAGATTTTGATGCGTCTCGGGTATATGGAAAAATTTGGACAATTGTGGTACAGACTGTGGGACCAAACTGCTGAGGTCATCGGTCCCTAGGCTTACACACTACTTAATATAACTTAACCTAACCTACCCTAAGGACAACATACACACCCATACTCGAACCTCCGACGAGGGGGGGGGGAGCCGCGTGAACCGTGACAAGACGCCTAAGACCGCGCGGCCATCGCGCGCGGCAGGTATGTGGCGCTACGACGCTGGTGGTAGAGGTTCAAACCCGGCTTGTGCATTTTTTCCCTCAATTTCATCGTACAGAATATCATTCAGTAGTGCATCTCCTGCAAAATTATTCAAAAATAGTCATTTTCGCCGTAGTAATTTCATTAATAAATCAATCTTTACTGCACATTTTTTTGAGACCCTTTAAACACATTTATTAACCTGCTTTAACAGGAATGCTGAAATATGCGTGGTTCGCACTGTAGTTGATCGAAGGAAGAACAATCTTTCTGGGTTGAAAAAAAACTGTGTTTTCCGGTCTCGCTCATAAACAATCCGTGTGCCTGCAAGGCAGTAGCCTTCATTGAATGTGCATGGTGCTTCCCATGAATTTGTGTTTCGGTTGCTTCTGCCACAAATGCCATCCGTAACTGCGTTTTAGCACACAAGCGATAGCGAGGAAGACGATGCTGCAACTATTTATTCTGTAACAAATGGAATACACCTTTGAAGAAAGTTTGCTGTAAATTTTGATTTATTAATGAAATCACTACGCCAAAAGTGTCTGTTTTTGAATAACTTTGTACGGCATATACTAGTTAATGATATTCTGAACGTTACAAAAAAAAGTACATGGGCGATATTTGCATCCGTTCCGTCAGGATGCTGGCAGAAAATTATTGTCGCTGCGCTACCATACTAACTCAACAGATGACTAATGTGCACTTACAGAAGGTACGCATTAAACTTCAACATCGTTTTTCTCGGAAAATTGCATGAAAAACCGCTAGCCATGTACTCCGGACGGATCCCTCTACAGCAGCGGTTCCCAGCATTTTTAGACCATTTAACCCTGATTACAAACTACAATTAGACATTAGGTAGCACCCCTCCCCCCCCACCTCCCATCCCCTGCACTGTCTGCGCCCCTCCCACATTGTCACCAACTTTGGCACCTAATTAAACTGCGGAATAAAATAATTTTCTTGGAACACTTTTATGTTTTAAATGATGAATGATATTTAGTTTGTGTCTGTTAGAATGATTGACGAAGCAATTCGTGGTGCATCGCAAGTGCTATTCACAACTCCTTCTCAGATAATAAAGCTAACAATCGACAGTGAGGGTAGACACTTGTTGCAAAACTTACTTCCTCTGCATTACTCCTCTCCATTGCGACACGTGCTTGACCTGCACACTGTAACCCCATTTAAAATCAAGCAAGTTAAAATGTGTGCACTATACTTACTGTTCGTAAATCACTTGATTGCTGCACTCCTTTCTTCTGAACTGGCTGAAATTGGAAGACTTCATGCTGCTAATGCTTTGTGACTAACCGCAGCCACTAATAGTGATAATAATAATAATAATAATAATAATAATAATAATAATAATACTGTGTACAGCACTATTATAGCCCTTATGTAGTTACTACTGTGTCGTGCTGTCAATTAATTCATTTATGTGTTTCGATGTGAGTAATGAAGCAATTTATGGACTACTGCAAATACTATCTACAAATTGGAGAAGACATTTTCCTGCGGTATTTAGCATTTGTTACGTATAGCTAACACTTGGTTCAAGAACCATGAAAGAAGGCTGTATACATGGAAGAAGCCTGGAGATACTAGAAGGTATCAGAGAGGTTACATAATGGTAAGACAGAGATTTCGGAACCAGGTTTAAATTGTAAGGCATTTCCAGGGGAAGATGTGGACCCTGATCACAATCTATTGGCTATGAACTGTAGATTAAAACTGAAGAAACTGCAAAAAGGTGGGAATTTAAGGAGATGGGACCTGGATAAACTGTCTAAATCAGAGTTAGTACAGAGTTTCAGGGAGGGCATAAGGGAAAAATTGACAGGAATGGGGGAAAGAAATACAGTAGAAGAAGAATGGGTAGCTCTGAGGGATGAAGTAGTGAAGGCAGCAGAGGATGAAGGCAGCAGAGGGCTAGTAGAAATCCTTGGGTAACAGAAGAAATATTGAATTTAATTGATGAAAGGAGAAAATATAAAAACGCAGTAAATGAAGCAGGCAAAAAGGAATACAAACGTCTCAAAAATGAGATCGACAGGAAGTGCAAAATGGCTAAGCAGGCATGGCTAGAGGACAAATGTAAGGATGTAGAGGCGCATGTCACTAGGGGTAAGATAGATTCTGCTTACAGGAAAATTAAAGAGACCTTTGGAGAAACGAAACCCACTTGTATGAATATCAAGAGCTCAGATGGAGACCCAGTTCTAAGCAAAGAAAGGAAGACAGAAAGGTGGAAGGAGTGTATAGAGGGTCTATACAAGGGCGATGTACTTGAGGACAATATTATGGAAATAGAAGAGGATGTAGATGAAGATGAAATGGGAGATACGATACTGTGTGAAGAGTTTGTCAGAGCACTGAAAGACCTAAGTCGAAACAAGGCCCCGGGAGTAGACAACATTCCATTAGGACTACTGACGGCCTTGGGAGAGCCAGTCCTGACAAAACTACCATCTAGTGAGCAAGATGTATGAGACATGCGAAATACCCTCAGACTTCAAGAAGAATAAAATATTCCAAACTCAAAGAAAGCAGGTGTTGATAGATGTGAAAATTACCGAACTATCAGTTTAATAATTCACAGCTGCAAAATACTAACGCGAATTCTTTACAGACGAATGGAAAAACTGGTAGAAGCCGACCTCGGGGAAGATCAGTTTGGATTCCGCAGAAATGTTGGAACACGTGAGGCAATACTGACCCTACGACTTATCTTAGAAAATAGATTAAGGAAAGGCAAACCTACGTTTCTAGCATTTGTAGACTTAGAGAAAGCTTTCGACAATGTTGGCAGGAATACTCTCTTTCAAATTCTAAAGATGGCAGGGGTAAAATACAGGGAGCGAAAGGCTATTTACAATTTGTACTTAAACCAGATGGCAGTTATAAGAGTCGAGGGGCATGAAAGAGAACCAGTGGTTGGGAAGGGAGTGAGACTGGGTTGTAGCCTCTCCCCAATGTTATTCAATCTATATAGTGAGAAAATAGTAAAGGAAACAAAAGAAAAACTCGGTGTAGGTATTAAAATCCATGGAGAAGAAATAAAAACTTTGAGGTTCGCCGATGAGATTGTAATGATGTCAGAGACAGGAAAGGACTTGGTAGAGCAGTTGAACGGAATGGACAGTGTCTTGAAAGGAGGATATAAGATGAACATCAACAAAAGCAAAACAAGGATAATGGAATGTAGGCGAATAAAGTCGGGTGATGCTGAGGGAATAGGATTAGGAAATGAGACACTTAAAGTACTAAAGAAGTTTTACTATTTGGGGAGCAAAATAACTGATGATAGTCGAAGTAGAGAGGATATAAAATGTAGACTGGCAATGGCTAGGAAAGTGTTTCTGAAGAAGAGAAATTTGTTAACATCGATTATAGATTTAAGTGGCAGGAAGTCGTTTCCGAAAATATTTGTACGAAGTGTAGCCATGTATGGAAGTGAAACGTGGACATAAATAGTTTGGACAAGAAGAGGATAGAAGTTTTCAAAATGTGGTGCTACAGGAGAATGCTGAAGATTAGATGGGTAGATCACATAAGTAATGATGAGGTATTGAATTGGGGAGGAGTTTGTGGCACATCTTGACTAGTAGAAGGGATCGGTTGGTAGGACATGTTCTGAGGCATCAAGGGATCACAAATTTAGTATTGGAGGGCAGTGTAGAGGGTAAAAATCGTAGAGGCAGACCAAGAGATGAAAACACTAAACAGACTCGGAAGGATGTAGGTTGCACTAGGTACTGGGAGATGAAGAAGATTGCACAGGATAGAGTAGCATGGAGAACTGCATCAAACCAGTCTCAGGACTGAAGACCACAACAACAACAACACGTGTATGTCTCACTTTTGTCATCAGCGATGTATGGGGCAGAGTACAACATATGTGTGTAGTGGATGGACTATATGAGGGACCTGTAACCTGTATCGGATTAATGAAGAAGTAATTATAACTTATATAGGGTGTACATAAAAACATGGAACACTTTCAATTATTTATTGCACAAGAACCAAACATTGTACATATATCATACATATGTAATTTTTAAGAGAAAACCTGAAAGATTTTTTTTTCTTGTATACCGCCACAGCGTAATTTGGTAATTTGCCGATAGTCAGCGCTAGTCGCAAACATGGCAAGTTCAGCTGCGGAGCGAGCTTACTGTGTTTTGGAGTTTGACAAAAAATAGTGTGCTGTTCAACGGATGTTTAGAACCGAGTACGGTAAGAAGACACCAACAAAGAAGGCCATTTACCACTGGCACAACAAATTCGTTACTAGATGTTGCTTGTGCCTGGTCATGTCGAAAACTGTACGGGCCATTCTTCTTTGCCGTGACCACTGTCACTGGATATTACTACTTGGATATGCTGCAGCAGTGGCTGATGCCTCAAATGCACTCCGTTCATCTTTCAGCAGGATGGGCCTACATCCCATTTTCATCGTGAAGTTGGTGGGTACCTGAACACGGAGCTGCCGCATCGTCGGATCGGCGGTGCTACGGAAGGGGACAGCTGTTTCATGAAATTGCCTCCCTGCTCACCAGATCTCGCTCCGTGTGACTATTTTCTGTGGGGGACACATTAAAGATCTGGTGTATGTACCGCCTCTACCACGTGACGTAGCAGAGCTCCGGGAGAGAATACGGGAAGCGACTGCCACAGTCGACGATGCCATGCTGGGAGGTGTATGGTGAGAATTTGATTACTGTATTGACGTCTGCTGGCTCACTTATTGTTCGCATATAGATTTTTTGTAAAAAAAAAAAATCTGAGTTTCTTTTCAAAATCCAATATGTATGACATCTGTACAATGTTTAATTCTTGTGCAATAAATGATTGAAAGTGTTCCCAGACCTTTTGTACAACGTATAATCAACATTAATCTTACAAAGTTTTGATAACAGTAATGACCCTTTGAAAATAATAAAGTTTCGCGACTGAAACATAATCGAATCGTTTGGTTTTTTACCCCTCATAAAATTTCATTTTACGCCTCAGGAGGTAATTACCCACAGGTTGGGAACCACTGCTTTACTACATATGTAAAACTATCTGTGAGTGTGGGGTTGATCTGTGCAACGGATTAATCTGAGATGTACCCTTAACTTGTGGCTCCTGCAAGATGCAATTTCCACCCCACACTACTCCAGAAGTCAGACAGACGCTCCTAACGTTCTAAAGAGAAATGCCTGAAAAACTTTCAGCAATAAATATCTTCTGGAGTCGTCCGCTGTAAGGAAATGACACAAAAATTCTCAAAAATTTCTTACATAACCAGTGGGATACTTGGGTACTGGAGTAGTGCTAGTTAGTGTAAGAAAAACATGAAACTAACGAAAGTTGTTATTTATTTTGCAATAATTAAGAGAAATCACAACAGCACTTTTAGTTATGAATTGAACAAGTTATATCCTGGTTCTTTTCGGAATGTGAAGTTACCTCTCAAGGATAGGATTCGCTAATGAAATTTCTGTACAAAGTTTAAGATGGTTGTTGACTTGGCAGAATGGCTGAGAGGCGCGCCTACTCAACTTGAATAATTATCCTTTAGAATGTTGCTAGGTACGATCAAGGCTGTCGCGTGTGAAATGTAGTGAAGTGTACTGTTGTGGAGGAAATATGGGGCTCGCAATAGCTGTAGTGCACAATACCGTAAGCTGCGATGACCCCTGTCTGCGCCGCTCGTTGCTTACAAATAACTCTCGTTCTATCTGGATTGACCTTCGCCAATCAAACTCTCCCTATGCCTTGATGAAGTCAAGGATTCCTATTCACCCCTAGTCTAGCTATTGGCGTGGTACACCGGTCAGATAACCAGTCCACTGCGATGCCACTCAAAAATTCGCTCGCAGGCGTTAAACTATAACTCTGTCGTTCACACTGCACAATAAGTGTGTCGACCAACACAGTGAACAACGCTTAATCGCAAGGACTCAATATACAGTCGCACTTCGATTCGCTCTTGACAGAGGTGCTCTCCCAGTGGAGTACTGAAGAGAGACTTGTTCCTCGCTCCAAGAGCGACAACGGAACGGCGCCTCTCCACGCCAGACGTGAAGGGGTATATCTTTCGGTCTCTCTCATTACTCCTTCAGCTCAAGGCGTCAAAAATATCGTCTGCCAATCAGCATTGCTCTTCTAAAACGGGAGAATGACGTTTCGTTTAAGGCGACCAATCCGGAAATCTGTAGCATTGACGTTTAGCGTTTGCTGTCTCCCTGTGAAAATCTCTGAAACTGCATGGTATGAGTAAAGAATGCGTAGGCTGGCCGCTCCCACACAATGTAGCGGAATTTGCCTTTAATCCGAACACGGGGTCGTTCCTCCTTTCCCTCGGGCGGCCGCTGTCCGCTCCACGGGCGGCCACCAGCCGACGTAGATGGGTTGGGACTGGCCTCCTGGCGTGCAGTTGCCTCTCTCGAACTAAAAGCTCCTGTGACCGTCGTGTCTAGAATGTATGTGTGTACGCCAGCCTCGAGTATTTCAACCACGGTGCGCACTTGCGATTTACTTGTTATTTGCATATCGTTTACATGAATTCATACAACATTGACTTTATCTTATCGAGTTTGGGTTCGAATGAAGCGTCTTGATGTGCGGAATATGTTTGTGAGGGCGTAATATGTAAGCAATGAAGTTCAGGAGACCACGACGTCTTACAGCTAGGCAAAATATGTGATTAATGGATCTGATGTTCCTTTTGTGAGTCGACACGAAGCTTTGGAAAGAACGGCCAACGTGCCAGCGGCGACCGTTGCACGTGCTCAGAGCAGGTAGCAGGCAGCAGGTAGCTGTCCCGAGGCCGCCAGCTCCTATACAGCAGTGCGTGGGTGGGGTGGGGCGTGCCAGATGCTGCGATACGGCGTGCCGCTACACTGCCGCGCGGGGCCCGGGAAACAGCGGCACGGCGCCACGGGAGCGCAGCTGGCTGGCTACACGTGACCTCTCCAGGCTCACGCAGCACTCCACGTTTGCGTCAGGCCTCCAAAACCGGATTCCGAAAATCCAATTCCCCCGACCGTTTCTGGTTGGTCATGAAACACTCCAATATCAGTACTCGGAATGCGGTTCTAGCTGCTGGATTTCCTCTTCCACAACCGATTTTCGCACCGATGTAAAAGCACAACCGTGCTTGGGTCGTCAAGTTACACCTTGTTTTTAAAAACTTCCGACTAATCTGAACAGAGAAACTTTTTGTGAAGTGAAGGAGAAGTAGAAATATTAGACCGAACACGAAATTGTCTACCTCCGACATTTAAATGAAGAGAAACAGCCATTGTGCTAAGTCAGACACTGGAACAGCAGATTTAACATGTCATTTCTGTAAACAGCTAAATAGCGGGAAACTGACATCTGACCGCTCAAGCAAAATCGCTTCAGGCCTAAAGCCGTAAACACGACAGTGAAAAAGTTTTCGCAATTCCATTTCGTCTTTCGGACGCTGTCATTCACGTAAACGTAGCAACAGTCAGAAGGTACTTTATTTTCCGTGTGTCCATCTCTTAAAACCCATTTTTTCTCAGGTAAGGGTAGACATACCAATTTGAAATTTATATTAAAGACTAAAGTCCTCGAAAACTTGGCGACATAAAAAATGTAAGCTTATAAGTAAATGTAATCATAACGTAAGGCCATTTATCCATTTGTGTTAGATAATTTGATACTCGCAAGTCCACTCATCAAAACCTATAGACGAACTGTCTATATACACTATTTAAGTTTGTACAGAACCCATAGAGCGCGAGTCCTACACGAAGCTGCCTGTCCTTTTTTTCTTTTATTCTTGGAAGAAAAACTCAAGGAAGGCAAACCTACGTTTATAGCCTTATTTTTTAAAAAAATGGGAAAGGTTTTTGACAACGTAGACTGGAATATACTCCCTTAAGTTTTGATTGTAGCAAAGGTAAAATACAGGGAACGTAAGCTTATCTAAAACCTGTACAGAAACTAACCTTATAGCCTATCCCAGATGTTATTCAATCTCTACCTCGTGCAAACAGTGAAAGAAACCTATGAGAAATGTTGAAAAGGCTTACTGATGACGGTAATTCTCTAAAAGACGTAGACAAAGAATTTGGGATATGGCTGAGTGGAATAAATGGTGCCTTGAAAATAGGTTAATAGATGTACATAAACAAAAGAAAAATATAGATAATGGAGAGTATTCGAGCTATATCAGGTTATGCTCAGAAAATTAGATAGCAATTAAGACATACGAGTATTAAAACAATTTTGCTATTTCACCTGAAAAGTAACGATGTCTCAAGCAAAGACGATATAAAATGCACACTGGCGACAGCAAGAAAACCTTTTCTAAGGAAGATAAATATGTTAACATTGACTATAAATTGTCAATAAGTCTCCTCTTAAAATACTTCTGTGGAGCATTTGAAGATAAAAGTCGTCCCATCGGGTGATGTAACAATGAAATTGATTGTTTCTATAGCTGATAAGATTGTTGTTGTTCTGGTCTTCAGTCCGAAGACTGGTTTGATGCAGCTCTCCATGCTCTTTTATCCTCTGCAAGCCTCTTCATCTCTGAGTAAATACTGCAGCCTACATCCTTCTGAATCTACTTGCTGCATTCATCTCTTGGTCTATCTCTGTGCTTTTTACCCCTCCAGTACTAAACTGGTGGTCCTTTGATGTCTCAGAATGTGCCCTGTCATCCGATCCCTTCTCGAAGTCGGGTTGTTCTGCCCAATTCTATTCAGTACCTACTTATTAGTTACGTTATCTACTCATCTAATCTTCAGCACTCTTCTGTAGCACCCCAATTCAAAAGCACCTATTCTCTTCTTGTCTAAACTGTTTCACGTCCATGTTTCACTTCCAAACATGGCTACACTCCATGAGTTTCTAACAATTAAATCTATACTCGATGTTATCAAATTTATCTTCTTCAGAAACGCTTTCCTTGCCATTTTATATCCTCTTTATTTCGACCATCATCAGTTATGTTGCTGCTCAAATAGTGAAACTCACCTACTACTTTAAGTTTCTCACTTCCTAATCTAATTCCCTCACGATCACCTGACTACATTCCTTTAACTTCGTTTTGCTTTTGTTGATGTTCATCTCATATTCTCCTGTCAAGACGCTGTCCTCAGGCCCTTTGCTGTCTCTGACAGAATTACAATGTCATCGGTGAACCTCAAAGTTTTCATTTAATCTTCTTGGACTTTAATTCCTACTCCAAATTGTTCTTTGTTTCCTTTACTGCTTGCTCAATATAAAGGTTGAATAACATCTGGGCTCTGTCTCACTCCCTTCTCAACCACTACTTCCCTTTCATGCCGTTCGACTCTTATAACTGCCGTCTGATTTCTGTACAAAGCTGTAAACAGCCTTTCGCTCTCTATACTTTACCCATGCTACCCTCAGAATTTCAAAGTGAGTATTGGAAATTTGTGGTGAGGGCTATGGGACCAAACTGCTGAGGTCATCGGTCCCTAGGCTTATGCACTACTTAATCTAACTTAAACTAACTTACACTAAGGACAACATACACACCCATGCTCCCCCCCGAGGGAGGACTCGAACCTCCGACGGGGTGGGGGGTGGGGGGGCAGGGGGGGAGGGAGAAGCGCGCTGACCGCGGACCGTGTCAAGACGTCCTAGACCGCACGGCTACCCCGCGCGTCAAAGAGATTTTTCTAGTCAACATTGTGAAAAGCCTTTCTAAGTCTAGAAATGCTATAAATGCAACGCCTTTCTTTAACTTATTTTCTAAGAGAAGTCTTAGCGTCAGTATTGCCTCGGGAGTTGCTAAATTTCTCCAGAATCCAAACCAATCTTCCCCGATGTCGGTATCTACCAGTTTTCCAGTCTTCTATAAAGAATTAGCGTTAGTATTTTGTAATCGTGGCTTATTAATTTGATAGCTCGATAATTTTCATACCTAATAAGTTTACACTGTATATAACCGGACTGTATCATTCATGAAATTATATCTGTTCTATAAAAGGAATGTTGTTCTAGCTCTTACCATCAGAATATTTGTGCAAAGTAGCATAAGACATTACATGTACAGAAAATGACGATGATATTCAAACTAAGGAAAAGAGACTCTCTGTGGAGAGTACGCTGCCGATATTTCTATGGGCTGGCAGGAGAATTCGATGATATCTGGGAAAAAGTGTGGAACTGTAAGGATTCTGTGTCACCAACAATAGTTTTAAGTAAGCCACTAACGCTGATCTCAAAGTTGCTTCTACGAAAACACTGGAATGTACTGTATCATACTGGCAACATGGACTGTTTAAATCAAAAAATATACTCTAGACATGAAATTAATTTTTGAGCTTGTTTTCTGCACAATACGTGAACATTAAGCAACATGATTCTTTCCAATTTATTTTAATATAATATCAGGCGCAAAAGAAAGGTAGACGATGTAGAGGCAAAATCTTGATATTCCTGACAACGAGTAACATACAAACAGAGGCCTAGCTGGAGTGTATATTACCACGCCCGTTTAAACACTGCATTTTAACCAGCACGCTGCTGACGTGGTGTTTAACCGCCGCGTCGGCGGAAGGGGTTGATCAACCGTCACTCAAATGTTTCCCTTCATGTTTTTTACAGGGACCAACATGACAGAATCAATTTGGCAAGTACGCTTTTAATCGCAAAATTAATTAACGTAAAATCCGCCCTGTTTCCGCTTACATCAACAGCCATTTTTTTAAAAAAAATTGAAGAATTATAAAAGGTAATACATGCTTTGTGCATGTTTCATCCACTCTTTATATCCGATGGCAGAGAGCTCGTTAATACCTTAAAATTTACTGTAATATCCGTAGTTCTTACATTCTTCAGCAAATTTCCGACGACTTGCATTTTTCGCGTATGTTCTCTGTGTAAACGCGTCGTAATTACACTCTGAAATGAAACGGTTTCTTGCTAAGTGAAGCCGTCGAAAATTGATATTACACGCATATCATCTCATTTTGTGGAAGTAAAAAATTCGAAGAATTTTTTGAAGTTATTTAAGGTGGAGTTAGCGCTGCTTTTGAATCTCAATTGAAAAAAGTTTTCAGTTATGTGGGAGCTTTACATGTAGATTACAGATATGCATGCAATATTTGTCATCATCAATTAGATTGCACTTTACTACAGTAATGCGCATGTTGTGACGACATCGAGTTTTAGAAAAATGGATTGTTGGTAGCTCTTGACTAAAGATTGTGAGGATGAGTATATCAACAAAGTTCAATGTTCTGGAATCAGAGTTGTTTATCCCAGTAGGCGCATTTAATGAATTCCTGTATTAGTCAGTCTTCAGTGTTCTGGCTATAATACAAACCTCTTTGGTCTGAAGTAATCAGTCATAACCAGCTATGGTCAAGGAGTACCGAACGAAGTTTGCGAAGACTAGAAAAAAGCACTGGTTGTGTAAAATAGACATCAACAACGAAACTGCATTCCTCCACGATGGTGTGGCTTCAGAACGCCCCTGAAGTGTCGAAACACAGCAGACCAATCCACTAAAAGTAATGCGTGCCTTCAGGTGAGGTCGAACAGCAACGATATGAAGTCTGTCACGTTATCTCCCGAGCGAATCGACCGGAAGAAGAAACTCTTTCGCTGCAGCAGGGAAGCAGACGCTTTGAAAGAATTGCCACAGGATTTGTTTCGTGCATAGGACGAACATTCAGTCTACCTGAACCAGATTTAGATGTTTCAGCATGGGCTGAGCTAATTGCTCTCAAAACTGACATTGGTTACTCGTAAACAAACAGCACCTTTGGAAACAACATTCCACATGCTGACGTTGAAAGGCGTCATTAGTCTGTCTCTCAATTAATTTTGTGGAAACCCTTATCAGGTTCGTTAGAGTTTCTTCCCTCCGCCTGCATTTGCTCATATTTTCCATGCCATTGAGGAAGGCAACGCCGAGAATCCAACATTAGTGTGTTTATTCTCACCGTAATCGCAACTGACAATCAGCGCAACCCCTGTCCCAAACGCCGATGATCGATCAGTTGAATAAGTGTGGTTATATTTACGAACGTGTCAGCTAGGCAAATACTGGTGAAATTTCTTGGTTTAGCTTTGCAGTAGAAGCTGTGGAAGGCAGTGGAGTATAATCTTCGCAGCTAGCTTTGGTGGCGACAATCTGTCACGAAACACTGTCGCCACACTTGGCTTTGAGTTCCTAGACATGCCACCACACAACTGGACCTTTGAAATCCAAGCGTTGAGACGCCATCTTCATAATTTCAACCGTTGAACAGATTGGAAAATTTTAGTCCGAAAGAACGAGGCGTTGTCTCC
The DNA here is from genome assembly GCF_023864345.2 of Schistocerca serialis cubense. Lineage (NCBI taxonomy): Eukaryota > Metazoa > Arthropoda > Insecta > Orthoptera > Acrididae > Schistocerca > Schistocerca serialis. The sequence goes on from NC_064641.1 coordinate 820,037,198, forward strand.
TCTGTCTTCTGACTGGAGGAGATGCCTGCCCTTACTGGCACACCCATGTTGGTGACCGATCAGTGCGCCCCCATCAAATTGGTTCGCTCTGTGTATGCAAAGGCGAACTCACCGGGACGCGGACGAGTCGAGTCGCAGCAGGGACTCACTGCTTCTCAATCAAATATAACTTGATATTTCTGTGTACACGTCAGCAGTGATTTTTGGATGGGTGCAAGGACAATTTTAAATTAGTATTCTCGAAAACGAGTACACTCAGTAGTTACGAACAGTGGGGAGTTCTCGCGAGTGATGGTTTCGGTAGAATTTTACGTAAATTCAGATGGAATGAAACTCGGTCCTTAATCGGTCACTTTTCATTTCATGTATCCTGCGCCCAGTTAACTTTCATTATTCTTTTCGCTGTGAGTCACCAGCCGACTTTGTCCACTCATTTAGTAATGGAAAATGGTGAACTTTGCTCTCGGTTAATCTGTGAGTTTCTCTTTGTATGAGAGCGTTTCGCGTCCATGTTTCATTTCCTTCGTCCACAAATCCTGCTGACTAATAATGATCGGTATGGTTATCGCCGATTGCTTATATGGAGTCACAGGATTAGAATTTTTATGTATGTACCATGTAAACTTCAAGTGTTAAATAAATGTTCATTACGCAATTAATTAGTTTATTAAACGTCTGCACAACGTGCATACCTGCATACCTTCCCTCCTCCTGCAAACCATATGAGAGAATTACTTGAAAGGTTTAACAAAGTATAAATAAACACAGACTGGTCGTTCTGGAGTTTACTAATTAAATTCCCATTGTGCAGTTTGCTCTTTAGAATAGCGACTAGGGCTGGTACTCAGTTAATGTTCACGAAGATTCAGACAGTTTGGCACTCACGGCCGAATAGGTAATGATAACCACGGTACTTGTGCAAAAGATAGCGCTCAGTTACAGAATGTCCTTGGTATGAGGCGAAAGGCAGTCTCAACACAATACGAAACTGGAGGGCAATACTTTTGGTTAGGAGGCCGGCCGAAGTGGCCGAGCGGTTCTAGGCGCTACAGTCAGGAACCGCGCAATCGCTACGGTCGCAGGTTCGAATCCTGCCTCTGGCATGGATGTGTGTGACGTCCTTAGGTTAGTTAGATTTAAGTAGTTCTAAGTTCTAGGGGACTTATGACCACAGCAGTTGAGTCCCATAGTGCTCAGAGCCATTTGAGCCATTTTGGTTAGGAATGTTGCATGGACAGGTGCGCATCAGGATGGGGGTCATCAGCCCCTCACCCATCCCACACCCACACAGACACATGATATTTTCAAAAACTGCATTTTTTACCATCGGCTATTTATTTTAAAAGCCTATATGTCTATTGGATTCGTTCATGGACCATCTCCACCGGACATCTGTCAACATCGAAACTGAAGGCACATAATTGTACACAACAATTACAAAAATTGGCAAGAATTTGGGTATAACATATTTATATGTATATTCTTTGACTTAATTATTTACAACTGGAGCTATTCTTAGAAATCATAATATCAAGTGCGTGCATTTGAATATCGCGCATTTCATATAGACGATCTTTTATTTTAAATATTAGGCTGAGTGGGATAGCGTAAGTTGACTTTCATTTCTTTGAAATATATTTTTAAAGTTTATTCATATTTCATATATGAACCTGTTCTTCCTTTATAGATTGATAATTTTGTGTTTTCTTTTGGTTATTATAGTTTACGTCCGCCATTTCATGATCAGTAGTCTTTTGTTCATGAAATACGATGGAACCTGCAATCATTTTAATATTACGAAGTCCGATAATCGGATTAATACTAATTTCCTGACGTTAAATTGTCTTACACCCTTTTCAACCCGAGCACTTCATTCTCGATCGTCCATTCTTATTATTCCCTCTTGGCTCTTGTAATATTGTATATTACCCGTCTCTTCCTATAGCTTACCGCTATTTTTCTCAGAATTTCGAACATCTTGCACCATTTTACATTGTCGAATGCTTTTTCCAGGTCGAAAAATCCTATGACCGTTTCTTGATTTGTCTTTAGTCTTACTTCCATTACTTATCAACCGCAACAACAGAATTGTCTCTCTGGTGTCTTTACCTTGCCTAAAACCCACATGATCATCTAACATATCCTGAATTTTCTTTTTCATTATTCTGTTTACAGTTCTTGTAAGCAACTTGGATGCACGACTTGTTAAGCTGTCTGTGCGATAATTCTCGTACCTGTCGGCTCTTGTAGTTTTCGAAGTTGTTTGGATGATATTTTTCCGAAAGTTAGATGGCACGTTGCTAGACTCATACATTCTACACACCTACGTGAATAGTCGTTTTGTTGCCACTCCCGCAAAGATTTTAGAAATTATGATGGAATATTATCCATCCCTTCTGCCTTATTTGATCTGAAGCCCTTCAAAGCTGTCTTTAATTTTAATTCTAATACTGGATCCCCTATCTATTCTTTATCGACTCCAGAGAAAAGTTACCACCCTTCACCGAAGGTTGTTTTGACTTTCCTATTTGCCGAGTCAGTCCTTCCGGCAATCATATATTTCTCGATTTCTTCACATTTTTCATGCAGTCATTTCGTCTTAGCTTCCCAGCACTTACTATTTATTTCATTCCTCAGCAACTTGCATTTCTGTATTCCTGAATTTCGCTGAACATTTTTGTACTTTTTATTCTTTCATCGATCAATTGAAGTGTTTCTTCTGATACCCATGGCTTCTTTGTACCTATATTTTTCTTTCCAACTTCTGTGATTGCGCTTATCAGAGATGTCCATTCGTCTTTAACTGTACTGTCTACTATTTTTTATCGCTATAGCTACTGCCTTAGACAACTTTAAGCGTATCTCGTCATTCCTTAGTACTTCTGTATCTCACTTATTTGCCTTTTGATTTTTCCTGACTAATCTTTTTAAACTTCAGCCTACCCTTCGTCACTACTACATTGCGATCTGAGTCTATATCTGCTCCTAGGTACGCCTTACATTACAGTATCTGATTTCGGAATCTCTGTCTGAGCATGATGTACTCTAATTGAAATCTTCGCGAATCACCCGACCTTTTTCATGTAAACCTCCTCATCTTGTGATACTTGAACAGAGTATTTGCTGTTACTAGCTGAAATGTATTACAGAACTTAATTAGTCTTTTTTCCTCTTATTCCTTGTCCCAAGCCCATATTCTCCTGTAACCTTCTCTTCTATCCTTCCCCCACAACTGCATTCCAATCCCCCATGACTATTAGATTTTCATCTCCCTTTACGTACTGTATTACTATTTCAATATCTCATATACTTTCCCTGTCTCTTCACCTTCAGCTTGCTGCCGATTCTGATAAAAGCAGCCGGCCGAAGTGGCCGTGCGGTTAAAGGCGCTGCAGTCTGGAACCGCAAGACCGCTACGGTCGCAGGTTCGAATCCTGCTTCGGGCATGGATGTTTGTGATGTCCTTAGGTTAGTTAGGTTTAACTAGTTCTAAGTTCTAGGGGACTAATAACCTCGGCAGTTGAGTCCCATAGTGCTCAGAGCCATTTTTTGATAAAAGCAACCCTATCACTGAACTGTTCACAGTAACACACTCTCTGCCCTACCTTCCTATTCGTAACAAATCCTACTGCCGCACCATTTTCTGCTGCTGTTGATGTTACCCTATGCTCACCTGACTGGAAATCCTTTTCTTCTTTCCATTTCACATCACCGACCCCCTATTATATCTAGATTGAGCCTCTGCATTTCCCTTTACAGATTTTATAGCTTCCCTACCACGTTCAAGCTTCTGATATTCCACGCCCCAACCCGTAAAAAGTTATCCTTTCGTTGGTCATTCCTGCTTTTTCTCATGGTCACCTTCCCCTTCGCAGCCCCTCCCAGAGATTCTAATGAAAGACTATTCTGGATCTTGTGCCAATGGAGAGATCAACGTTACACTTTTTCAGTTACAGGCCACAAGCTCTGTGGATACACGTCATGTGTCTTTAATGCAGTGGTTTCCATTGCCTTCTGCATCCTCATGCTGTTGGTCATTGCTGATTCTTCCGCCTTTAGGGGCAATTTCCCACCCCTAGGACAAGAGAGTGCCCTGAACCTCTATCCTCTCCTCCGCCCTCTTTGACAAGGCCGTTGGCAGAATAAGAATGACTTCTTATGCCGGAAGTCTTCGGCCGCCAATGCCGATTATTAATCAAAATTTTTGCGGTGGCGGGTTTCGAACTCGGGAGCGTGGACGTTTTGATTGCTGATCAAAGACGCTACCCCTGACCACGCGTGCCGTAAAGATAAGTATTTAAAATTATGAGCACTTACGTAATATAATCTTAACTACCTGTGTCTACGTAACACCACATTTTCTAACTTCATCTCATTGGATGACGCTTGTATCTAGAAAAAAATATAGGATACAAGCAAATGACAACAATATCATGTATCCACAGGTATGTGTCTCACACAGCGTAACTAAGTTATATCTTGACACTTTTTAAGATAACAACACGAAATACGTCAGTACCACGATACGAGATAACAACATGTGTAATCATAACATGTGTCTCTGTCGGTGGTAATATTCCTAAGTAAAAGTCACCTTAATTTACGAAAAGAAAATGCGGCGACCGGTCTTAATCTGCAGGGCACCATTTTCCATGCAAAAAAATGAGTTCTTATTATCTTTGGAAGAACTGATCCGGTAATATTAGGTTGGTACTTAAGTCCGTAGCGTTTTTGTTTAGCATGTTGGTATTCCGATTGCTATGGGTTTGTTTATCAATTGTCATCTTTATTTGTAGTTTACTGCTACTATTCGAATTTAAATATTGTCAGTCTGTCATTTGGAGATGGTGAGTGGAGCTATGGATGCTAGAAAATGAAGCGCCAGTGGAGAAATCGGAACGTTTAAGACATATTCTTCTCCAGAATGAGATTTTCACTCTGCAGCGGAGTGTGCGCTGATATGAAACTTCCTGGCAGATTAAAACTGTGTGCCCGACCGAGACTCGAACTCGGGACCTTTGCCTTTCGCGGGCAAGTGCTCTACCATCTGAGCTACCGAAGCACGACTCACGCCCGGTACTCACAGCTTTACATCTGCCAGTATCTCGTCTCCTACCTTCCAAACTTTACAGAAGCTCTCCTGCGAACCTTGCAGAACTAGCACTCCTGAAAGAAAGGATATAGCGGAGACATGGCTTAGCCACAGCCTGGGGGATGTTTCCAGAATGAGATTTTCACTCTGCAGCGGAGTGTGCGCTGATATGAAACTTCCTGGCAGATTAAAACTGAAACAGGAAGTTTCATATCAGCGCACACTCCGCTGCAGAGTGAAAATCTCATTCTGGAAACATCCCCCAGGCTGTGGCTAAGCCATGTCTCCGCTACATCCTTTCTTTCAGGAGTGCTAGTTCTGCAAGGTTCGCAGGAGAGCTTCTGTAAAGTTTGGAAGGTAGGAGACGAGATACTGGCAGATGTAAAGCTGTGAGTACCGGGCGTGAGTCGTGCTTCGGTAGCTCAGATGGTAGAGCACTTGCCCGCGAAAGGCAAAGGTCCCGAGTTCGAGTCTCGGTCGGGCACACAGTTTTAATCTGCCAGGAATTTACATATTCTTCTGTTTGGTTTCAGTAGAGGGGCGAGAGCAGCGGAGACAGCCAGATACATTTGTGCATTGTATGGGGATAGTGGTACTGGACAGCGCACGGCACGAAAATGGTTTTCTCTTTGTAAGAATGATCGTTTTCACATTAGTGACTCCCCATGTTAAAGAACATCTTTGGGGTCTGATGAAGCTCGTTTAAACGCGTTAATTCACAAGGATCCACGTCAGTGTACCCGAGAACTGGCAAATGTGATGAACTGTAGTCATTCCACCATCATGCGACGTTTGTGTGCAATGGAGAAGACTCAAAATTCGGGTGTGTGGGTACCGCATACTCTAAGACAAAATCGCAAAAATCAGTGTGTGGCCATTTGTGGATCTCTGCTGGTTAGTGAACAACACCGACCATTCCTATCCTGAATGGTTAATGGTGATGAGAAATGGTGTCTTCATGCCAATACAAGGAAAAGACGAATAGTTGAGCTCAAAGAACACCACAACTCTGCGTACATTGACCTGCGTGAGTCCACAAAAGATAATGGTATACATCTGGTGGTACAGCGACAGCGTGATGTACTACAAATTGCCTCCCCGAGGTGTAACCATCACTAATGGCGTTTATTGTCAACAGCTGAGACGTCTTGCAGACGCAATCCAAGAACAACGGTCGGGAAGACTGCGTCAAGTGATGTGGTACTCCACATAACGCCCGCCCGCATTCTGCAGGCTAGCAAAAGCACGGGAATTGGGTTGGAAAGTCATTCCGTACCCACCTTATTCATCTGATCTTCTGCCCTCAAATTTTCTTTTCCGCTCTCTATCGAACAATCTTCAATGAACTTCCTTTGCGGATGAAAATGGGATCCGAACATGGCTCGGCGAGTTCTTCGCCTCAGAACCACGTGGTTTCTACAGTCGCAGAATAGAAAAGTTCTCGCAACGTCTCCAGACTATTAGAAATAGTTCATATATAGCCATAATATGGATGACTAAAGTCTCCCTTTTGTTTATCTGTTGTGTTTATTAAACTTATGTAAAAACGCTACAAAGTTATGCATCAGCCTAATACACTACTGGCCATTAAAACTGCTACACCTCGAAGATGACGTGCTACGGACGCGAAATTTGACGGACAGGAAGACGATGCTGTGATATGCAAATGATTAGCTTTTCAGAGCATTCACACCAGGTTGGCGCCGGTGGCGACACCTACAACGTGCTGACATGAGCAAAGTTTCCAACCGATTTCTCATACACAAACAGAAGTTGACCGGCGTTGCTGGTGAAACGTTGTTGTGATGCCTCGTGTAAGGGGGAGAAATGCCTACCATCACGTTTCCGACTTTGATAAAGGTCGGATTGTAGCATATCGCGATTGCGGTTTATCGTGTCGCGATATGTTCGCGTTGGTCGGGATCCAATGACTGTTAGCAGAATATGGAATCGGTGAGTTCAGGATAACACGGAACGCCGTGCTGGATCCCAACGGCATCGTGTCAGTAGCAGTCGAGATTACAGGCATCTTACCCGCATGGCTGTAACGGATCGTGCAGCCACGTCTCGATCCCTGAGTCGACAGATGGGGACGTTTGCAAGACAACAACCATCTGCACGAACAGTTCGACGACGTTTGCAGCAGCGTGGACTATCAGCTTGCAGACCATGGCTGCTGTTACCCTTGACGCTCCATCACAGACAGGAGCGCCTGCGATGGTGTACTCAATGACGAACCTGGGTGCACGAATGGCAAAACGTCATTTTTTCGGATGAATCCAGGTTCTGTTTACAGCATCATTATGGTCGCATCCGTGTTTGGCGACATCGCGGTGAACGCACATTGGAAGCGTGTATTCGTCATCGCCATACTGGCTATCACCCGGCGTGATGGTATGGGGTGCCATTGGTTACACGTCTCGGTCACCTCTTGTTCGCATTGACGGCACTTTGAACAGTGGACGTTACATTTCAGATGTGTTACGACCCGTGGCTATACCCTTCATTCGATCCCTGAGAAACCCTACATTTCAGTACGATAGTGCACGACCGTATGTTGCAGGTCCTGTACGGGCCTTTCTGGATACAGAGAATGTTTGACTGCTGCCTTGGCCAGCACATTCTCCAGCTCAGTCACCAATTGAAAACGTCTGGTCAATGGTGGCCGAGCAACTGGCTCGTCACAACACGCCAGTCAGTACTCTTGATGAACTGTGGTATCGTGTTGAAGCTGCATGGGCAGCTGTACCTGTACACGCCATCCAAGCTTTGTTTGACTCAATGCCCAGGCGTATCAAGGCCGTTATTACGGCCAGAGGTGGTCGTTCTGGGTACTGATTTCTCAGGATCTATGCACCCAAATTGCCTGAATATGTAATCACATGTCAGTTCTAGTATATTTGTCCAATGAATAACCGATTATCATCTGCATTTCTTCTTGGTGTAGCAATTTTAATAGGCAGTAGTGTAATTTCTGATCACAGCTACCCTGCAGTGGTGCAATGGGCAAGACTGATATTGTCCTTTAAATCAGTTCATATATTTAGATGTCACTACCATGACTGCAAACTGGAGCTACATCGATTGCTCCAAATATGACATGTCAGTCATTTTATTTGCGAAACACTTTATCTGCAGTTTGGACATATCGCAGTATTTTACTTCCTTCTCTTGTGACCGTATGTGCCAAACGTTTATTGTAATAATCACACACGAGGTTGTAACTTCTGTTGGCACTAGGATATTTTTTCTTGTTTACCAAAGATGTGCTTTGAGACATCTTCGATGCCGTTTGAGTATCATAAAGTAAATATGTGAAAATTTTTATTTGCTTATCTCTCAGATCCCTGTCTATAATGACAAAAAGATTACGTCGCGATATGAGGATTGCACATTAGAAAACACGACGTTGCTTACTTAATGGTATGCAAAGTTATTGTTTTGTAAATTGACGGTTATACATCACGTGTTTGTATAGACTTTGTTCTTAATTTGGTACCACGAATGCTCTCCGTTTGTCGCACTATTTGACACACTGTTTGGGTAATTCACCAGTGCACTTTACGTGGTATGAGCTAAGAGCCATCCGCTGTAAATGTCACGTGGGTCAAGTTACCTTAGCAACGTATCTCGATGGAGCAGTTATTTTTACGCTAGAGTAAAATTTATCGTTTCACTGCATAGCGGGCGAACGTCTCCCCTTATGACATCCATCTACTCTAGCGTTAGTTTGTGGCTCGCTATATTGCTGCATGCAGTGAGCTGCTAGTCGTCTAGGACATATTGCACTTCAGAGAATGAAAGTCTCTGGGAGGAACCCTATAAAGGAGCCGCAGACATCTATGCAGAAGATGAGAACAGCGTGGGCCAACACATAAAGAGGCTGCTGCTGTACGTCGGAAATGTTCCGTTCGAATTCGCGTTTCATCGAAGCGTTTGAAATTTCCTGCTGATGGCCCATGCTCTTGTTTCCTCCATTCGCTGCAATATCAACGCAGGCAGCTGGCGTTTCCGAGTGCCTCTGGGAGAACAAACAGCTCCGTTTTCGCTTCGTAGACGCAAAGGAGGAAAAAGAGCGCTCCAATAGTGCGCGGAGGATACGCGAAGTGCCTTTGTTCTCGGGGCCGCGCCGTGCCGTTTTCTGCTGCGTGAATCAGTGCGTAAATTCGCGGCGCCTTTGCTGTCCGCGGCGCCCAGACGGCGGCCGCTGCTGGCTGAGTAGTTCGGCTTCATATAGATGCGCAGTTTTTGTCGAAATTGAGGGAGGACTTCTCAGTCATTTCGACGGAAGGTGTGACGAGCAGCCGAGGAGGAAAATGACGTATGGGCTGCCATATTTTTCGGAAAGCGGTGCCTACGTATTTGGTTCTTGCAGAAATGTACTCACAAACAAAGCAGAGCAGGTAAAATTTACGTTTATATTTGCTGAATCCTAACTAAACGGTGTATAATAATCGTATGATTACACTACTGGCCATTAAAATTGCTACACCAAGAAGAAATGCAGATGATAAACGGGTATTCATTGGGCAGATACGTTATACTAAAACTGACATGTGATAACATTTTCACGCAATTTGGGTGCATAGACCCTGAGAAATCAGTGCCCAGAATGACCACCTCTGCCCGTAATAACGGCCCTGATGCGCCTGGGCATTGAGTCAAACAAAGCTTGAATAGTGTGTATAGGTACAGCTGCCCATGCAGCTTCAACACAATACCACAATTCATCAAGAGTAGTGACCGGCGTATTGTGACGAGCCAATTGCTCGGCCACCATTGACCAGACGTTTTCAATTGGTGAGAGATATTTAGAATGTGCTGGCCAGGGCAACGGTCGAACATTTTCTGTATCCAGAATTGCCCGTACAGGACCTGAAATATGCGGTCGTGCGTCATCCTGCTGAAATGTAGGGTTTTCAGGGATCTAATGAAGAGCCACGGGTCGTACCACATCTGAAATGTAACGTCCACTGTTCAAAGTGCCGTCATTGCCAACAAGAGGTGACCGAGACGTGTAACCAATGGCACCCCATACCATCACGCCGGGTGATACGCCAGTATGGCGATGACGAATACACGCTTCCAATGTGCGTTCACCGCGATGCCGCCAAACACGGATGCGAAAAAATGACGTTCTGCCATTCGTGCACCCACGTTCGGCGTTGAGTACACCATCGCAGGCGCTCCTGTCTGTGATGCAGCGTCAAGAGTAGCCGCATCCATGGTCTCCAAGCTGATAGTCCATTCTGTTGCAAACGTCGTCGAACTGTTCGTGCAGATGGTTGTTGTCTTGCAAACGTCCCCATCTGTTGACTCTGAAATCGAGACGTGGCTGCACGATCCGTTACGGCCGTGGGGATAAGATGCCTGTCATCTCGACTGGTAGTGATATGAGGCCGTTGGGATCCAGCACGGCGTTCCGTATTACCCTCCTGAACTCACCGATTCCATATTCTAGTAACAGTCATTGGGTATCGACCAACGCGAGCAGCAATGTCACGATACGATGAACCGCAATCGCGGTAGGCTACAATCCGACCTTTATCAAAGTCGGAAACATGATGGTAAGCATATCCCCTCCTTACACGAGGCATCACAAAAACGTTTCACCAGGCAACGCCGGTCAACTGCTGTTTGTGTATGAGAGATCGGTTGGAAACTTTGCTCATGTCAGCACGTTGTAGGTGTCGCCACCGGCGCCAACCTTGTGTGAATGCTCTGAAAAGCTAATCATTTGCATATCACAGCATCTGCTTCCTGTCGGTTAAATTTCGCGGTTGTAGCACGTCATCTTCGTGGTTTAGCAGTTTTAATGGCCAGTAGTGTATTATAAACTGAAGAGCCAATGAAACTGGTATAGACATGCGTATTCAAACACAGAAAAACGTAAACAGGCAAAACACGGCACGCCTACGTAAGACAACAAGTGTCTGGCGCAGTTGTTAGATCGGTTACTGCTGCTACAATGGCACGTTATCAAGATGTAAGTGAGTTTGAACGTGATGCTGTAGTCAGGGCACGAGCGATGGGACACAGCATCTCCGAGGTAGCGATGAAGTGGGGATTTTCCCGTACGACCATTTAACGAGTGCACCGTGACTATCAGAAATCTCATAAAACATGTAATGTCCGACATCGCTGCGGCCGGAAATTGATCCTGCAACAACGGGACCAACGTCGACTGAAAGAATCGTTCAACGTGACATAAGTGCAATCCTTCCGCAAATTGCTGCAGATTTCAATGCTGGGCCATCAACAAGTGTCAGTGTGCGAACCATTCAACGAAACATTCGATATGGGCTTTCGAAGCCAAAGGCTCACTCTTGTACTATACGACACTGAAGAGCCAAAGAAACTGAAACACCTGCCTAAAATCGTGTAGGGCCCCGCCAGCACGCAGAAATGCCGCAACACGACGTGTACAAAGCTTTACGTCTCGCCTGACCCCGTCAACACCGACCGGACTGTTGATGACTGGAAACATCTTGCCTGGTCGGACGAGTGTGGTTTCAAATTGTATCGAGCGGATGGACGTGTACGGGTATGGAGACAATCTCTTGAATCCGTGGATGCTGCATGTTAGCAAAGGACAGTTGAAGCTGGTGGAGGCTCTGTTATGCTGTGGGGCGTGTACCGTTCTAGTGATATGGGACCCCTGATAAGTCTAGATACGACTCTGGCAGGTGACACATACGCAAGCATCCTGTCTGATCATCTGCATCCATTGATGCACAATGTGCATTCCGAAGGACTTGAGCAATTTCAGCAGGACAATGCGACACCCACACGTCCAGAATTGCTACAGAGTTTCTCCAGGAACGCTCTTCTGAGTTTAAATACTTCCACTGCCCACCAAACTCCTCAGACATGAACATTATTATTGAAAGGGTACAGTACCGCCCGACATTGAAAATAGGTACAACATACTTCATTATTTTTGTCAGAACAACACATTTTTTTGTAAAATAACTCAATTTCAATTAATACAGCGAAGCCGGATACCAGTGTGGGAAAGAATGACAATTTATTCATTTAATTGATCACATGTGCACTCCCACAAAGTAAATCCGTACATCCAGTTTGGTGAGACCTGTGAAATGAATGAATGTATGGTCGTCTGCTAACCACAGATTGTGAATGTGAATATGTGATCATCTTTGAGACGATCCTTTGGCCACCTTTGGTGGAACCAAAGAGATGAAATTTACCAGAGCTTTGAGCGCCTGAAATGTGGCTGACCAATACGATAGCAAGGTGCTTCCCCCACCTCGACAGAGATGGGAGAGGACCTCGGGAACGGCCATGTTTCAGCACTCTGCCGCTGGATCTTGTGCTGTTAAGACCTGTTTTAGTTGTGCTCCGTAATGACGAAAGAGTGGAGACATGGTATGCATGTGGAATATTTAAGAGTAGTTTGAAATAATAATTTCTCGATTTCAGGAACTTTTGTGGGGAGAATTAAATGTCAGCCAGGTAATATTAAAGGGATTGTAGTAATCTTCGGAAGTGACCAACGGTCACAATGAAACCACGTGTAGCAATAAGTTGAAATACTTCCGTGTGCTTAAGTTAAGCTGAATTACTAGCGTGTGTACAATAAGTTGAAATATTTAAGAAATAGCGTGTGTACCATAAGTTGAAATATTTAAGAAATGGCGTGTGCAGGACTTGAAATTAGAGACGAGTACTTCCACGTGGTGAGTACTGTGTGAGTCTCAATCTGTGTATGAGACAAAGGATAAAGAGAAGTACTCGTCCATGGTATCAGTTGAGGACTTGCGTGTGTGATGTTCTTAATATTACTTTGCGTGATATGATTCCGTGTGACGCTTGATTCAAACTCTGAGAGAGAAGCAAGGTGAGTCGGCCGTCTATCCAGCAACGCCACTTGGCTTGCATTGCACAGGAAGACGTGCAAATATCTCCAGAGTTCATAGTAGGAAAGTGGAATTATGAAGTGGAGCAGTGTCGTGTGAAACTGGGATAAATACTAATTGAAGTGGGAAAGCTGAAAGTGATAATGTTGTGACTATTCTCTGTGTAGTATTTCATGTTGTAGTGTGGTGTATGTCATGTAATTTGGGTATGTGTGGTTTGCATGGGAGAGTAGCGAGGTAGTTTCAAAAGATTAGTAGGTTATGCTTGTTCCTTCGGTACCGCTCGGTCTGGAGGAAAGTTTAGTGATGATGATTGTGAGAGTCGAAGTGTGAGGTATAATAAAAGATCCACCATCCTATCCAGAAAGTGCACTGTAGCGTTAAAAGTAATTACGAGACCATAATATAGAGATTCACCATTGTAAAGCCATGCCCACTGGGCGGAATTTCTTATGTATTATTGTTGTAGGTGGTAGAATTTGTGTGTTTAGGTTAGAGAATTTATCGGAATAAATAAGATAGTGAAAAGAAAAATATTGGTGGATTTTCCCTTCGAAGTGTATGTTGTCGTAATGTCCCGAATTTATAGTGTGTGCGCCATTCATATTCAGTGCGGTGGCCACGTGTTGACAAAAGCCGTTAAATAAAGACAAAAAGAAAATGTGGTACTGCCAGTGCGTAGTGTACAGTCAGAGTTCTGTAAATTACTGTTAGTCAGATGCGTGTTTCCGTTGCATGTTATTCATACAGGAGGATAATTTGTAACTAAATTGTGAGTACGAGAGTTGATGTTACTCGATAAATTAAGAATGAATCCACTCGCTTGGCAGACCACTCATCTTGCAGGCCCGACTGCTTGATGCCACAGTATGAGCAAGGCATGTGGCTGCCTCTCATTATTGTGCATATCTGAGATGCTTTGCAACGCGCCGTTCAGAAGATATTTCGACCATCTCATACTCTTACGGATTTATGGACAGCCTTGCTGGATTTATAGTGTCATTTCCCTCCAGCACTACTTCAGACGTCAGTCGAGTCCATGCCACGTCGTGTTGCAGCACTTCTGCGTGCTCGCGGGCGGCCCTACACGATATTGAGCAGGTGTACCAGTTTCTTTGGCTCTTAAGTGTCGTATAGTATGTTGCGAGAGGATGAAATGCCTGTCTGTATGCTACTGTTTGTTACTTAATTTCTCTACATTAATTTTTCGTAAGAGGCAGCGCTTGCGAATAAATTTTGAAAGCCAGTAAAAGTTACTAGTTTAGCTGCCCAGTTTCTTCCAGCGGTATACAGGGTGTAAATTTTAAGTTGCCAAACCAGAATAACTCGAAAGATAATTTTCACACAAAAAAATGTGTGCAATCCGAAGTTGATTATTTTCCAGGAGGACATCTGCTGGTGCTAAAATTAGCGCGCCACCACAGCCCGCCGGCCGGTGTGCCCGTGCGGTTTTAGGCACTTCAGTCTTCAGTCTATGGTCGCAGGTTCGAATCCTGCCTGGGACATGGATGTGTGTGATGTTCTTAGGTTAGTTAGGTTTAAGTAGTTCTAAGTTATAGGGGACTGATGACCACAGATGTTAAGTCCCGTAGTGCTCAGAGCCATTTGATTTGAACAACAGCCCTCTGGGGGTGGGGCGGGAGGCAACTTTAAAATTTCAAATGGGAATCATCATTTTTTATTGCAGAATCAGATTCTACATAAAAACTACTACATTATGTCTTATTTGGTTTGATTCTTGGTAGTTGGCGCAGTAATTCAAGAAAATACATGTCTCACTTTGGCGACGAAAATGGTTACAGATAGATAAAAAATACTTATTTACTTTGTAAATTTTGATTCGCTAAAACTAAGACTGTCCCTCTCTCCCCATAGGGTGGGTTTTGAGAGAGAGGGATTAGAGTTTTACAAATGTTGACCCACATATTATATTTTTCCGCAGATTCGGATAAGATTTGTTTGTTTCGTGGTCAATATTTGTAAAACTCTAATTCCTCTCCCTCTATCCCCACCCTATGGGGAGCGAGGTAGAGTTTTAGCTTTAGCGACTCAAAATTTACGAAGTAAATAAGTATTTTTTATTTATCCGTAACCATTTTCCACGCAAAAGTGAGAACAGGGATTTTCTTGAATTACAGCTCCAACTAGCAAGAATCAAAACAAACAAGACAAAATGTATGTAGTTTTTTTTATGTAGAATCTTATTCTGCAATAAAAAATGGGGGTTTCCATTTGAAATTTTAGAGTTGTCTCCCGCCTCACCACCAGGGGGCTGGGGCGGCGGGCTAATTTTAGCACCAGAAGATGTCCCCCTAGAAAATAATCAACTTTGGATTCTACACAATTTTTCGTGTGAAGCTAATTTTTCGAGTTATACTGGTTTGTCAACTTAAAATTTACACTTTGTATAAGTATCATCTGATAGGCTTTTAAAATCACCGTGTAGGCTACTTTGACGGAAATGGAAAGTGTTACACGACGTAGCGATTGTTAGATATTCAATAACTTCGTGGAGATGTTTATCACTTAACGATTATTAATTTCTTAGTTTCATTCCACCATCAATATGAGTATGAGGTGTGATCCTCATGGGCAGGAATACGTTTCGTATTCATTGTA